>NC_072793.1:26137500-26762500 GCF_028583425.1 Eublepharis macularius
GGGAGAAAAATGTCCCCTTTAGGTCCAGAGAATAATGCCCTCGTGCCTAGCTCAGGAGGAGCTCATTTAGAAGATAAGAAGAACAAATTATGTTTGAATAGCTGACAAGATTGTCAATCTGTAGTAGATACACAGAGGAGGAAATTCCACTAAGATGTAGTTTGAAAAGACAGCAACGTTTAGCCGGATGCCACCTGGCAACCTAACCTGCAGTGTTAGCATCTGGGATTCCCAGGTTCTCTGGTTGGGGCATTGAATCCCTTGCTCCCAGCCCCAGCCCCCTGTCACCTCTTACCTGGCTGACAGGGGGGGGGGATGGGAGCTCCTGCGCACTCCGGAGCCTTTATTGTCATACTGGGAATGACATCATTCCCAGCACAACAAGGAAGGGAAGGTCCCCATAGGGGGTGCAGTTTTGGTCCATTTGGGGCCAATTTTAAACAAAAATACCCCCACGGAGGCCTTTCATTCCTTGTCACGCAAGAAATGAGGTCATTCCTGGTGTGACAAGGAAGGCATTCGAACGCACACTTTGCACATGTGCACGCTAAGTTTCCCCTGCGCCCACCCATGCTCACAACTCCCCTGTCCCCCAGTCTAGGCCCCAGGAGTCCTGGCGACCCTGCTGGCATCTCAGAACCTGGAAGTAAATAGAAAGGCTTGGCCGTTTATATAACCATTTGAACATTCAAAGTGTTTTATGTGCATTGTCTGTAATCTTTACAACAGCTCTGTAAAGTAGACCGCAGCCTTATCATCCCCAGATGGGGGCTGAATCTTACAGGTAATGCCTGATAAGGACACGTAGCAAACTCAAGAATGAGAGGAGCTTTGACCTGGGGATTCCATGATATGCAGCTTATGCATGCAACTATGGTTATACATCATCTCTCAAAGAATGTGGGTGCTTTGGGCCTATGCTTGGGCAACATTTTTAATTTTCTGATCTTGACACTGTGCTTTGGCCCTGGCGCCTTGGAGAAAAGACCAAAGGAGAACATCATGCTCGCCGTTTCAGCATCTTAGATGAAGCATTCCTCTTCCCACCTATTGCCTTCTCTGGAAGCTCCTCAGTAGCAAGAGGGGATTACATATTCTTTTCCTGCCCCCCCCCCCATATTTGTGCTGGTTCTCTAATGATGAATGTCGGCGGAATGTTTTGTGCAAATGCTGCAATATTTGGCAGTGTTCTGTCCCCATCCTTGCACACTCTTTCAGTAGTGCCTCTCATCCCATTTGAAAATGGTGTATAGAGTAAGCTAGGGACTTCTAGCAAGACACAGTTGTTTGAAAGCCTTGGTTATTCTTTTTGAAAGGCCTGTAATTTGAAGCAGTAAACTTGGAGAAAGCTTGCAGCCAGCTGGCCTATATTTGGCTCTTTAACTGACCGATTCCTCTTTCCTGCAGACTCCATACTTTGCTGCTCTGGGCAATCCAGAAAGCCACATTCTTGCGAGAGAATGAGCGCATTATCATCCCCTATCTCTGGTACCACTTGTTTGTACATTTCAAAGATAACATATGGGGGAGGGAGGAGATAAGCAGATAGTATTGTTCTCTTGTAAAGTGGCCAATGGTGGATAATAATAGTTTCTTTATTGCACTTTTAGTGTGTCCAAAGCATTTCAGATGCATTACTCTAACAATCCATACTATCAAGCTAATTTCATAGCGGAGGGAAGATTCACACTCAGGACTTCCTGGCTCATAACTTGGACTCCGGGAGCAGAATTACATGTTACAGCAGATGTGTGGCTGTGTTTCCTCCTCTGTTCTCTTTAATGTTGAATAATACAAAGTGTCAGACAAGATGTTGTCGCACTTTGACTTTCCTCACCCTTTGCTGGCTGATATGTGCGGGGAGGAGTAAATGCAAAGCACAATGACACCGTACAACATGTGTTATATTACTAGATTCACAACAAAGCCCATTGTGTTTAATGATACGATGGGCTCTAGTGGAGCCTTGGGAGGGCATGTGCTGCCCCAGCAGCGCTCCTGCACTCTACACTGGCCTGATTCAGCTTCAAACAGGCGGAAATCAGGCCGGGATGGAGTGCAGGAGCACTCCAGGGCCCGTCATGCTGCCCCGGCAGTGTTCTTGCACCCTGCACTGGCCTGATTCAGCCTCAAACAAGCAGAAATCAGGCTGTATGGTGCACAGGAGCACTCCACAGCCTGTCGCGGCACACCCGCCTGCTTGGGGTGTATTGAGGGCTGGGCCGACGCAGTAGGCCTCCCTGGTGTAGCAGCTATCGCGGTGGCACAACCCTCCAGAGGCCGCGAGAAAGTTGCTGCAGCAATGGAGAAGGCCGGTGCAGGAGCGAAGCCCTCCTCACTGGCACGCCAGGCCGTAGTGCCACGCTGGACCTTTCTGCAGCCACTGCGGAGCCTTGGGAGGGGTGCAGCAATGCGCCAGCCCTCCCCACCCCCTCCTAAGCAAGCTGTATTGCTGATTACCAGGGCTTATTTGAAGGGGGAACACACAGGAACGCAGTTCCAGCCGTTCCCCAAAGAGGTCACATGTCAGATGGCCCCACCCATCTGACTCTCGGCCATTTTGGGCCCGTTTCAGCCTGGATTGGGGCTGAAACGGCCCAGATCAGACCTCTGACGGGTGGTGGATCACTCTCCCACTCAGCAACAGCATGATCCTGACCATTTTGGGCCCCTTTTTGGCCATTATCAGCCCCTTTTTGCCATTTTGGGCCCAATTTCAGCCCTGAATGGCCAAGATTGGGTCCAAAACAGTCAGGATAGGTGATGTCAGGGGGTGTGTCATATGCAAATCAGTTATGCTAATGACACACTTCTGGTGATGTCAAGGGACGTGGCATATGCTAATGAGTTATGCTAATGAAGCATGCTAATGATGAGTTCCTCCAGCTCTTTTTCGACGAAATGACCCCTGCTGATGACTCTGAAGGCCAGAGTGCACCTGCACGGGGATAAAAAGTGAGTCATCGCCAATACGGCTTGCTTTTTATATAGTAGGATGCCAAACTGGGTGGAGGGAGGCTTGGGGTTGCTTTTTTGGTGGTCACCCACCAGAGCTGTAATGCCAAGTATATGTTCCAGAACCATGAGCGCAGAAGAGCTCAGCATGCTTGCTGTTCAGATCTGATGATCTGTTTGTAAAGGGTGCCTGTGCTTTCAGCAGTAGTTGCCCTTCTCTGTTTGTACTGGTACCTTTTCCACAATGGTATCACAGCCCCAGTGATGGTTGGCCGGTCACTTAAATACGGTGGCCTTTGGGCTGGGTTGACAATGGAGCAAAGTATCCTGGGAAAGCTTCCCTGAGACTGTCTGCGGCTTGCTTACCTGACAGGAGCAATCCACCTGGGCTTTTGAGTGGCATCATTCCAGGTCATTAAGCAAACATGACAGTCCAGCCTGGTGCCAAGCAGGTGTGTATAATCTCCCCTGTGTGTTAATTGCGGATGGATTTGTGAGTGTGCTCATCTTAAGACAATGTCATTTATCATTGTGCTGCATTCTTGCTGGAACTAACCATACCCCCCACCCCACCCCCCGAAGTCTCACTGTATGCAGTGGAACAAGTCTGTGTTGAAGGCCAAGGAATGGAGGAAGAGAGGTAAGAGAATGCCTGAAAAAATCTCAGACTTGGTCTTATTGGGCCATTCCACATGGAGCAGAGTCAGAGCCGGTTTATAAACCCCCCAACTGTCAGCAACTAGATCAATAGTTGAATGCCCTGCCTTCCATGCAGAACATTGCTTCCTTTTGACACCATAGCTGACGGAGGGGTTAATGCCAGTCCCAGATCCGTAATTCAAAAGGGGAAGCTGTGCTGAAGGCTAGAGCATAGCTCACGGTGATATAATCCCATAATGCAAAACAGCCCTGGACCAATCAAAGCAGTGTATGAATTAACCAAGAAGCAAATCAAAGGCCACACAGAATAAAGTACTTTGTTTAGGATGGTTATAGTCTAGGAAAGAGCTTTGAAGAGGGAACAGGATTTAACAAGTCCAGATTTGTCCACCACCAGGGGAAAAACAAATAGAAAGCCCCTGTTCTATTGAGACTGTGCCACCCCTAGTTTAGCTGCAGATTATTTGTAAATGGCATGAATATCTCAGGGAAATAGATTGTTCCACTTAATGCATGTGAGGAAGAATGCTGCTTTGGAGTTGGGGGTCTCACACCCTCTTGCCCTCTAACAGGAACATCAGAAACTCAGAATAGTAAAAAGTCCAGTAGCACCTTTAAGACTAACCAACTTTATTGAGGCATAAACTTTCAAAAAATCACAGCATCTGACGAAGACAGCTGTGATTCTTGAAAGCTTATGCCTCAATAAAGTTGGTTAGTCTTAAAGGTGCTACTGGACTCTACTGTTTTGCAACTACAGACTAACATGGCTAACTCCTCTGGATCAGAAATTCAAAGTGATTGAGTGTCCAGTTAAGGGACACACCATCAGCTATTAGCTCTTTTATTTCCTGGTGGCTGGAAGGATTATAATAACAACAACAACAACAACAACAACAACAACAACAACAACAACATAACATTCGATGTATATACCGCCCTTCAGGACAACTTAATGCCCACTCAGAGCGGTTTACAAAGTGTTATTATTACCCCACAACAATCACCCTGTGAGGTGGGTGGGGCTGAGAGAGCTCCAGGGAACTGTGACTCACCCAAGGTCACCCAGCTGGCTTCGTGGAGGAGTGGGGAATCAAACCCGGCTCTCCAGATTAGAGTCCTGTGCTCTTAACCACTACACCAAACTGTATGTAGTATGATGCTCAAATATTAATCTAGAAGAACTCCTGAGCACTTCTCACAGCACAGAAAGGCAGCACAATGTTGCATCCTGATCGCACTACGCTATGCTTCATCACAGAGAGGGGAGGAAGATACATGGGGGGGTGGCTAATGGGCTGGCCTAGGATCTGGGAGACTCGGGGTTCAGTCCCCACTCTGCCATGGAGATTTTCTGGGTGACCATGGGCCAATCACTCTCTTTCAGTCTAACCTGCCTCGCAGGGTTGTTGTAATGAGGAAAAACTGGAAGAGGAGAGAATGTTATTGTAAGCATCTATGGTCACCACTGGGGAGAAAAACAGAGTACAAATATCTAAATTAATTCATTAATAGCATTAAGTTCTGCGCCCCCGCCCCCAGATCAAGAGAAAGAAAAAATCTTGACTGCATTGTCTCTCCTTTGCTCCTGGTTCCAGGGATTTGGGGTGCTTCTTACCCTCCAGAAAAAATGTTAAAGCAGCTATAGAGATAGTGGGCACCACGTAAGTTCTCCCTGAAAATTCACGGGGAGTTTTCTTCTTGTAAAGGAACTGCCAAGACCGGAATTTTGGTCTCTGGCAGACAGAGAGTGCTTCGCTGGGAAGTGGAGGTCAGTGAGGCCACCTAAGGATGCAATGTCCCTCTTCCTACCTGGTGGCGTATCTGGGGCATAAACATACCAACAGCTGGGGGCATCCTGACACAGTTGGCAGCAGGGCTCTCACACACACCCTTTCCCAGCTTGCTTCCTCCATGTCAGAAGCACCATGGGTATGGATGGCGAGGCAATGGGTTTCCTTCCCACTCCTTATACTTCTGAGGGGAGCAGAGCAGTTCTCAGAGGTTTACCTCACGTGGCAGTATCCTAGCCTGAGAAAAGGGATAACAGCGCTTGCTTCCCAGTGAGACATTGGCAATAACCTAAATATTTCGAACAGATTGAACAATATGGAAGAGTAAAAGAAATAAGATGGGACAGTTAGGCAGCCTGCTGTTACCTAACGTATTCAATATCCCCCCCTACCCCCCACCAGGGCATTCACCAGACACTCCATTTCAGCCCAGCAGAGAAATGTGTTGTTCCCCTCAGATTAATACAGGCCATGAAACCCTTCCACAAAGAACCACGACTCTCAGACCATCAGCACGGGTGTGCAAGATAGGACTCTTGGATTCCTAGCTCTTTGGAACATAGACTTCCTCTTCCACTTGCCACAAAGAGACTCTAACCAATCAGGCCTCAAGGCCTTTTTTCTCTGTAGCCTTGCAGTTCCGAGAATTGGATCTTGGCCCATGAAACTGAGGGCGGAATGCCTTGTGAACCCAGGGCTTCGCAGCTGTCCCAGCCCTCCTTCATCCAGGCAAGGCCTGCTTTTAGTAATGTGGCAAGGCAGAGAGCAGCCAGAGAGCCCGGAGGCTCAGCACCAGTCGGGAGAAAGCTGGCACCTCACAGGTTAATTACATGAGCGGCCAGTTCCCTTATTGACAGGGTAGCTTGGAAAATGCTGAGGCAGGACATACACTGCAGAGTGTCAGAGCGGCGGGAGCCTCCGCTCCCAGCTGCCTCTCTCTTTTTCTTTCTTTCTTTCTTTCTCTCGCACACATACACGCATCCTCGCGGCACGGCCCCTCCACCCCCACCCATCCCGTCCACAGCAAACCTGTCAACTTAGCCCGCTGGTCCGGTCGCTGAAGCGCCTTTCCTCTGATTGGAGCCACCGACCCGGCCAGCAACCCCTTGTGCTGCCAGCCAGCCCTGCTCCAGCTCTGCGGGAAGAACAGGTCTGGGCTCTGAGCTGGCTTTGCTTCTCAGTTCCCTTCAAGGGGGTGGTGTTTCTTCTGTTCAACCCCACCCCCAACCTCCTGTTGTCAGGGTCTTGCTCCCATACCTTTATCACCCACCTAGAAGTCACCCCCCCCATCTGGAATTCCTGCATCAAGCTGGCACATCGGATACCCATGGCCAGCTCCGAGGCTTGTGGCGGCCCACAGCGACTGTCAGCGGGGCTGTGCCAGTGAAAGGGGGAACCCCGGCCGACATCACAGGACAGAGAGAGCCGGGGGCAGGGGACACATCCAGTGGCTTGGCCGGATCACCTCTCCGTGGCTCTGTGGACATCCCTGCTGCCAGCATGATGATGTACTTCTGGGTAGGTCCCCGGCTTGGGGTCTGTGTTGGGTGAATCCCGGTTGGCTCATTATATGTTGCTGCTGATTGCCGAAGTTTTGGTGTCTGGTTGGAGGTGGGTGTTCTCACACAAAAGGGGTTTGCTGCTTCCTCGGGAGCCTGGTGAGAGCGGTCCCCTGATCTTAAATTTTCTATCCCCGTTCGAAATTTCCGTGGGGGTCAGTTGTGGATTCCATACCCCAGACGGGATTGCTTTGCCGTACGTTGCATTAGCTTAGCCGGGGGATATTTCTCCAAATGCTGTTAGAGAGAGAGAGAGAGAGAGATCCTCTGCTTTTATACTGATATATAAATGTCCACCCAAGGGCCTAGGCCCCCAGCTGAAGGTGTGTGGTTCTGCATGCTTCTCAGGTACCTCGTCTCTCCCACTGTGTGCTCATTGGATTCACAGCTGAAGTAGTAAATCTCTGCCTGCCAGTGGAATAGCCTACTCTAGCTCAGTGCATTACTCTGAAGAGGCTGGGATTACAGGTGAACTGTCATCTGGTATCCTGGGGGTGTGCAGTGTGAGCAGACGTGCCTGTGACAATTATAGGCTCTTATAGCAGCCTATTGCTTCCTTCTCTGCACCTCTCATTATCGTATCTGAATTCCCAGCAGATTAGTCCGTACAGAATGGAACGCAAGGCCCCTGATTCAGTGATATTCCAGCCAGAATCCCACATCTCTAGCTTTGTCTTCTGCACCACCACTGCCATTATGCAAAAATGGAACTGGCGGGGTGAATGGGGAAGCTGTCTCTGAAAGAAAGGCACTGCGCAATTGGATTATGCATGAAAGGGGCCTCTTTGAGACTTCAGTACTTTCAATCTTCACCATCAAGGTATTAAATCTGCTGGAGACGAGTTAACATTCAGGCGGGAGTCATTTCTGAGATCAAGGTGTGACTGTGTACTTCATTAGGGCGAAACAGGGCCTTGCTGGGAGTCACATCTTGCCCCTTCTTGCTTTCTAAGGTGGGACAGCTTAAAGAAGGCTTGCTGTTTTAACATTTCCCAAGAGAATGTCCCATTCCAAGAATTCTGCATTTGCAAGAGCTTCTTCACTCCACCTTCTTGGCAGCTGTAAATTCTTAGGGTGTCTGACACTTTGGAAGTCTGCTTACTGTCTTCACTTCTTCTCCAAACCATTCTGTTTTACTGCCCTGGCAAGTTAAAGTGGCTGATTCCAAATGTTCTCAGCTTCGATTGGATCCAGACATTGCTGGGCTGCTGCCTGACACAGGAGCAGAGATGGTGAAATAGAAATGGTGCAGACGCGAGAGGGACTGGGGTGAACAAGACACAAAGACTTGGGGATACTGATAGCCAAATGGTCTGGAGGTCTAGCTATGAGATCTCTGCCCCAGCAACCATGTTTTGGCCTTGGTACATTTTCCAACAAATAATCACTTAAACATGAAACTTCTATGTTTGCAAAGCAGGTTGCGGGAAACAGCGCTGGTACCAAAAAGTAGGAGTACAGCGTAACTCCTTGTTTAGAGAAGGAGCTTGACCACTGCTGGCCTTATCAATAATTAGAGAGAAGGCCTATATAACTCTGCTTTCTTGCTTCTTGTTAAATGCAGTGTATGTATCCGCGATGGTGGGTGGGGAAAATAGCAATGACTGGTGTGTGCGGCTGAGCTAGTTTTTGTGTACAGACTGACCAGAGGGAATGCTTCTTGATCTAGCAGTAACTCGGTGGCTTGCGTACAGAAATATGCCTGGAGTAGTCCCAGTTGGGCTGGTTACTGTCATCACTGCCCTTTGTTACTACAGCCATTGTCCACAAGCCCACCCTAAGCATGTGATGAAAACATAGCGGTTGATAGTCTTCAGGTGGGGCATGAAACCCACCTTACGGCTGACCGGGAGGCAGTAACTAAATATTTGTAAGGTGGAGTTTTGTCTGGAGCAGACCCAAATGTGAGTGAGTTGTAAATGTGCTGCTTCTGTGTTTACCAAAGATACCCAGGTTAGGGGATGCACAGACAGTAACAACAGCTAAGGACCCCTGATATCCCTTTCGGTTTCGTGCAAGGACTTCCCTGGCAGTGGCCCTGCTCTTGTTACACTGTAATCAGGGCTTTTTTTCTGGGAAAAGAGGTGGTGGAACTCAGTGGGTTGCCTTCAGAGAAAATGGTCACATGGCTGGTGGCCCCGCCTCCTGATCTCCAGACAGAGGGGAGTTGAGATTGCCCTCTGTGCCGCTGAGTGGTGTGGAGGGCAATCTAAACTCCTCTCTGTCTGGCGATCAGGGGGCGGGGCCACCAGCCATGTGACCATTTTCAAGATGTTCCGGAACTCTGTTCCACCGCGTTCCAGCTGAAAAAAAGCCCTGACTGTAATACTCCTTGTGCACTCAGCACTGGCCTAGGAACTGAAACCTATATGCTGAGAGTAAGCAGTAAACCAGAAACGAAGCAGAAGCCAGAAGACAACCCAAAATGGCATCACAGTCAGGGCAACAAGGCTAGGTCTAAACTTGAACCAAGGGCTGTTTTGAGTCTTCGTTTCATTTGCATCCTGGCCTGTTTTAATCGTAATGCTAATCGCTGAGAAATTCTACATTTGATGAAGGTACATCCAGAGGAGTTCGCCATTTTAATCTGTAGTTGCAAAACAGTAGATTCCAGTAGCACCTTTAAGACTAACCAACTTCACTGTAGCATAAGCTTTTGAGAATCACAGCTCCTTTTGTCAGATGCAACCTTCCTCATGCATCTGACGAAGAGAGCTGTGGTTCTCGAAAGCTTATGCTGCCATGAAGGTGGTTAGTCTTAAAGGTGCTACTGGACTTTTTACTACATTTGATTAAGAGCAGGCTATTGGATGTGGTGGGTTTTACACATGCTGAACGTGTCACCCTTGACTACTTGTCCAAAGCTGAGTGAACTTGAATTTCAGTTTATTTTATTGGAGCCTCTTTGCAGCAGGAGACTTGTAGGCCCAATTAGGAAAAGCCATGACCTACCAACACTTCTTTAGCTGGCTTTGCTTAGGCAGGGTTTGCCCTCTAGATTCCCAGGCTACATTCAAAGGAACTGGAAGGGTCTTGAAGCCCCAGCGCTCTTTGAGAAAACAAGCAGTGCTGTTGCCGCTCACTCCAGGTAGACAAAGAGCAAGATCCGGGTTCAGCAGCACCTTAAAGTGTGCGCGTATATGTGCTGTCAAGTCACAACTGACTTATGGCGACCCCAGCAAGGAACTGTCAGGGCAAGTGAGAAGCAAAGATGGTTTGGCCAGTGCCTTCCAGTTTGGTGTAGTAGTTAAGAGCACGGGACTCTAATCTGGACAGCCGGGTTTGATTCCCCACTCCTCTGCTTGAAGCCAGCTGGGTGACCTCGGGTCAGTCACAGCTCTCTCAGAGCTCTCTCAGCCCCACCCACATCACAAGGTGTTTTGTTGTGGGGATAATAATAACATACTTTGTAAACCGCTCTGAGTGGGCATTAAGTTGTCCTGAAGGGCGGTATATAAATCGAATGTTGTTATTATTCTGCTGCAGAGTATTCCTTGGTGGTTGCCCATCCAAGTACTGATCCTGCTTAGCCTCTAAGATCTGATGAGGTCGGGCTATACCATGCCACCTGCTATCCAGCACCTTAAAGACCAATGAGAGCTCCAAGGAAAGAGTTTTTCTGAGAGTCAAAGCTTTCTTCATCATATGGGTGGATGGCTGTGGGAAGGATCTAAAATATTTTAAACCAAAAAAAGTGCCGTGGAAAGGAAGACTAATAATAGTTCACATGGCTGCAAATTGACAGTCCCTGCTAAACAGGGTATGAACACATAATACAGAGCGGGGGAGTATGAGTTTAGTAGGTGGGTACTTCTGTGTGCCAGGAAAAAACCTCTTCGCAGAAATTCTGAAGTCTGTTCACAGCAAACTTTTCTTGGCCCACTCGAAAACAATCTTGATCGTCCCCAAATAGGAATTTGCATAGACTAACCAAATATACAATCCCAGCAAAATGGATACCGCGAGAAGAAATTCCCACGATCAACGTATTCACAGAAGTGACCATTGAATGTTCTGGGCATTGGCCAGGTCATGTACTGGGGGTCGTATTCACAACATATGTATTTGCAAAAGGGCCAAGATTACTTTATGGGAAGAAGTAAATTGTATAAAGCAAACCGGCCCGTTTCTCCATGCACATTTAAATTATTTGTGTATGCTTGCCAGATCGGCCTTTTTAAAACCAATTACGAAAATGAGTGTGGTGAGTGTGTCGAGGGGGAGGGGGAGATGGGAGAGTGAGTGAGAGTCTATGTTTATATAAAGAAGTTTTGCAATATGCCTCTAAGGGCTGTTTGTCACTTTATATTTTATATTCTGGGATGCAGTCTCCAGCATTAAGAGAATTAAGTATACATCTCTTCAAAAAAGCAGCAACCCAAAAACAGCAGATCAGAAGGAATCAGTCCCCAGCTTTTGATTTTATTTCAAAAGACACACACCAGACTATACCTGTGCCCAATTGTCACACTTGATGTAGTGCACGTATATTTTATATTTAGGCGTGCGTAACCAAGCACGGAAACTCAACAAAGATCACTGGCCTTTGTTTATTATGAAACTTCATTGGCAACTTGAGTGCCTGAAAGCCCCTTTATGTGTGCACACAGGCAGATTCATGATTGGCTGATGGTTTGAAATTAAAACTTTTCTCAGTAGCAATTTCAAAGTGAAACTGAGTCGAGGGAATGGAGGTCCCCCTGCGCTTGCTGATTGGAGACAGGCAGTGAGCTTTAGGGAGCTGTGTGTGTAATTATGGTGACGTTTAGAGTAATTAGAATCAGAACTCGCCGCCACCACCCCATTCTCTTCCCTGAGAAGCTGGGGATCAAAACAAAGGGGTGGGAGGATAGCTGCTTTCTGCTTCATCTGCTCATGATTCCCAAGCCCCAGGGACTGATTCAGCAAGGGCCAAGGGCTAGAACTGGGCTGCCGCTAACTTGTGGCGTATTCTCTACCTGGGTGCAGAAACGGTTGCCGCTTCTAAGGATTATGTGCAAATAACAGCTTTTGTAATTAGTCTACATATCAAGAACAGGCAGTCGCAGAGGTTCCTGTTCCAGTTGTGCAGTTACAACAACAACATGATGCAGTTTCTCTTAGTCACAGATAAGGGGGAATTAACTTCTGAGAAACTCCTCTGAATAGTCCCGTGAGCAGTTACTTGCTTGGAGATGTCCCCTCTAACAACTTCTACACCGGCTCAACGAGTCCAGGTCATTGACGAAACTGTGGCGGTTTGGCTGTCGCCTTGCAGCTGTTGCTGTGATCAGTGCCGACAACTCAATAGGGACACTGCAGCAAATAGCTAAGGGCCTAATCCTTTTGCCCGCTGAACAAGTGGGATCTCGCTGTATCCCAAGCTCTATAGTTGCTGTAGCAGGGCAATCAAGTATAGTACAGAAAGCAAAAAGGATGTGCTTATAAATGAATTGGGGGGGGGGTGTAGGGGGTGGGGTAACAATCAGTTTGGTGCGAAGTTGCAGGCTCTTTTTTCACTATGACCCTCCCTCTGGGAATCAAAATGCCTGGGAAGGAAGACATAATGCTAGGTGGCTGCACCCCTGCTAGTGCTAGAATGCATCTCACACAGGTACAAAGAGCCCCCTTGCTCAAACAAAGAATGCAAAAAAAAAACCCACCTTCCTTTCTTCACACACACAGTCCCCCTTACTATTCCTATGGTGTTTCAGTGCTTGTCTTGTACTCAGTATTTTCAACTAAAACCCTGAGTTTTTTAGACACGGTTCTTATTTAGGGGCACGTCTAGTTCTTGCGGTGCATACGGACAGGTAGTTCACGCCGGCAGGTTGGCTCAGTTCATGCCACTCGCCCCATTTGTCGCATTTCTGACAGTGACTGTTGCTGGACTGGCTGGAACTGTGCATTCTGCACGGTCAGCTCTCCACTTCTTGTGTGGGGTGTCCCCTGGGAAACGATACCAGCCTTCCTCGAGACATTTCCTTGCTCTTAACGATGAGTAATAGTGTTCGGGGAGCTTCTGTGTGGACGTGCCATAAAAGTCACCTGCTGGATTTAGATCGCGTTCCTTGGTTAGATTCTTGAGAACTTGATTTTGAGATGCAGTTTGTGCTTTAAATGGAGGCAGGTATACACTGCGCCGTACACCCTTGTTTCCTTCTGTGCTGAGAAAGTGTACCAATGCATTGGCAATGTTCCTCATACATGCTCTGCTTTTTCAGACATGATTCTAGTTAATGGCAATATTTAGCATGTGCACATAGGACTTTATAGGAATCAAAGCACTTCATGTTCATTTTTTGTGATCCTCCTGTCCCCTTTAAGTTGTCCATATTATTATTCTCATATTGCAGTTAGAGAGATGAGGCTGACAGCTTTCTTAAACAAAGTAATTCTATGGTTGTTGGGGGTTTTCCGGGCTGTATTGCCGTGGTCTTGGCATTGTAGTTCCTGACGTTTCGCCAGCAGCTGTGGCTGGCATCTTCAGAGGTGTAGCACCAAAAGATTTGGTGCTACACCTCTGAAGATGCCAGCCACAGCTGCTGGCGAAACGTCAGGAACTACAATGCCAAGACCACGGCAATACAGCCCGGAAAACCCCCAACAACCATCGTTCTCCGGCCGTGAAAGCCTTCGACAAAAGTAATTCTATCTTTGTCTGTCTGTCTGTCTGTCTGTCTGTCTAGTACTGCTCATACAGCAATTGCTGTAAGCAGAAATTAAAATGGGAAGAACTTTACTTGATAAACAAAATAGTTGGTGATTTTACAGCTGTGGTGAGATTTGTGGTGGGATGCTTCTGGCTCACAGCTCATCTCCCCGCTGACACACACACACACACACACACATTTCCTTACCCTGTAACATTCAGTTCCCGAGAATGCACAGTCCTGCATTTTCCCACCACTTTCCAGCAGCAACCAGTCATGTAGAGTGGAGAGTGGGAAATGTGACGGTGTCTCATTGCTCATTTCAAGGAGGGAATGCTAGCGGGGCAGCTGGGCATGCGGCTGCCACTTTTGACAGCAAATGTGTATTTTTTTTTTCCAAGAAGAGAAAATAAGCTGACAGAAGGAAGACCTGCCATCTTTTTATATCAGCCTAAATGTTCTCTGGATATCCCATTCTCTCGCCAAAGGGCCAGTTAGCCCAAGGTTTTCGTTGCTTGCAAAAGACAAGAATAGGATTTTGCCACTTGCTACGAGTTATCTAATCTTGCGCATCTAATCTTGCGCATCTGTACATTTTAAGCTGAGGCAGATTAGCATCTGCCAGATCTTGTTGGGCTCAAACAGGCGGCTCGTGCTATCTGTGTCGGTGTTTTGTCTTCAGCCCTATATTTGGATACTGCTATAGGGTATTTCCAGATTATTGTTTTAGTGCAAAAAAAAAAAAAGTGCAGCCATTACTCAATTGTTGCAAGGAATCAAAATGTCTCTCTCCAAAGTAATGCAGTTGTTACGCGGGTTATTGTGGGTAATCCAGACCTTTCCCTAGGTAGCGCTTTGTTGCAGGGAAATTGTATTTTCTCATCACTCAAACCACAAGGCTCGCTGTGAGGTTGCTGAGCTTCTCTTCGCCCTTCCCTCAGGTCCCGAGGAATGTAGGGGAAATCGCTGACCTCACTCTAAGCCTCAGTGAACCACAGAGCCCTGAGGAGGCAGCAGACAATTAATTGGGGGCCTGTTTTTTAATTGATCCATAGGCATGTCATTGATTGGTTTGATTAGCCGATTAATGTTGCAACCTTAATTATTATTATTCTGTAGTAGCTGAGTAATTCCCTCCCCCGCCCCCAGTACAACTCAAATACAAGATCACCCATGGAGTCCTTTAAACACACACAAAAAAGTTCCAAGCACAGCTCTTTCACCATCCGACATTCCTGCAGAAAAGCTCCCCCCTCCATTTCCTTTCTTCTTTTAAAAAACCGGTGCATTCCCCCTTTACGCACAGTCTCCCCATTTGTTAGCAGAAAGCAACACACCTGACTAAACACTCTTGGATGTTTCGCTGGAAGAAGTGAAATTCAAAGTCTGTAACAAGCCATTTCCTTCTCCATCTATACCTTGTTCTGTGCATAAAGTACCATGAAAGAGTTACAGGAGGATTGTGTAGAGAAAAATGCCTGGGATTTTGGGAAGAGGTTGCATATAGCAGAGGGAGGGGCAGGAGGAGGAATGCAGACGGCCTGTATAGAGCTATACTCAACCTGAGACAACATGCATTTTTTCAGAAATAAACAATGTGACGTAAGGGATTGAGGGTACCAAGATCATGCCAGTTTGATGTAGTGGTTAAGAGTGGTAGGACTCTAAGCTGGAGAACCGGGTTCCTCTTGAAGCCAGTTGGGTGACCTTGGGTCAGTCACAGCTCTTCTAGACCTCTTTCAGCCCCACCCACCTCACAGGGATCAGGGCTCATTTCGAGGGGGAACGCACAGGAACACAGTTCCGGCAGTTCTCCAAAGAGGTCACATGTCAGGTGGCCCCGCCCACCTGACTCTCAGCCATTTTGGGTCCATTTCAGCCTGGATTGGGGCTGAAACAGCCCAGATCGGGCCTCTGACAGGTGGTGGATCACTCTCCCACTCAGCAGTGGCCCCATCCTGAACATTTTGGGCCCCTTTTCGGCCATTTCCAGCCCCTTTTTGCCATTTTGGGCCCAATTTTGGCCCTGAATGGCCAGGATTGGGTCCAAAACAGTCAGGATAGGTGATGTCAGGGTGTGTGTCATATGCAAATCAGTTGTGCTAATGACACACTTCTGGTGATGTCAAGGGGCGTGGCATATGCTAACAGGTTATGCTAATGAGTTGTGCTAATATGTTCCTCCAGCTCTTTTTCTACAAAATGACCCCTGCACAGGGTGATTGTTGTGGGGATAATAATAACATACTTTGTAAACTGCTGTGAGTGGGTGTTAAATTGTCCTGAAGGGCGGCATATAAATCGAATGATGATGATGATGATGATGATGATGTTGTCTCAGATAGCTTCCGCGTTGACGTTTTGCTCCACATTCCCCGCAAGGGGCAGTAGTTATATGAGGCCTCCACACGGCACTCCCATACAGTCACCCGCTCTCTGGGTTTTCCTCAGCTCTGCAGCATGTTTCCCCAGACCTACTTGAGTCCACCCTTTGTTTAAAGTACTCCCACAGTGAGGGGGGGGAAAATGGCAGGCATGAGGGGATCCTCCAGAAAATACACGTGTGTGGAAACTGTACTGCAACTGTACTATGAGTTTTTCTTCGAGCTGATCAGTACACTTTCTGAAAGGGAACTGGAAACTGTTCTATTACAGAAAGGCTTTTGAATTGGATTTAAATAGGGGCAGCTCTTGTTTAATCTCCGGAGATGTTTTACATTAATAATATAAGCAGTTGTTTTCTGCGTTATATCTATTTGTGAGCCTTATTGAGGGTTTTTGAGGTAAAAGGGAACTTGCAGTTAATCTATTGATTTCTGGTTTTAATTGACTTCTGTTTTAGTGGAATTCTCCCCATGTTTCAGTAAATTTGTATACATAATTGTATTTTACTTCATTTTTATTTTACTTAATGGGATCTTTGTAATCCTGTGACGGTCTATGGCTATACACAATAAACTCTGACTCCTATTCTGAAATGGTTAACATGGCCCATGTAAAAGATAGCAGTGTCTTAGAATAGAAGGAACTATGTTTGACTAATAGTAAAGAGTCCAGTAGCACCTTTAAGACTAACCAACTTTATTGTAGCATAGGCTTTCGAGAACCACAGCTCTCTTCATCAGATGCATCTGATGAAGAGAGCTGTGGTTCTCGAAAGCTTATGCTACAATAAAGTTGATTAGTCTTAAAGGTGCTACTGGACTCTTTACTATCTGCAACTACAGACTAACATGGCTAACTCCTCTGGATCTATGTCTAGAAGTGGAGTGAGGCAAAAATCTTGCCGCAGAGTGGTGATCACTGATAGGCACTGTCCAGCGACTAGGCTGGACTTGGGAACCCTCCCAGAGCCCCACACCCCAGACCCCAGGATGGCAGCCCCACCACCCAGCCCTGCTACCCTCAGCACTCACCGGACAAGGAGAAAACAAACAGCAGCAAGGAAGAGGCAGGCAGCAAAGGCACCACCAGAGAACCGGACCGCTGAGGAGGGCCCAGGTGCTGACAAGCCCTCGTCTGCAGGAGGCAGGCTACAAGGCAGCTCCTGGGTCCTAGCCACCGCCAACTTCCCAGCCAAGCCCTTAGAGCAGTCCAGCTTAGCTGGAGGAAGAGGGCACAGGAGGCAGGGACAGCCATCCTGTGCCACCACAGGCAGCAGGTCACAGGTAGCACCGGTGGCCCAGGGCTGCACCCCAACCCAGCGGCTGGCAGGGGAAGAACCACAGCCCAGCAAACCAGCAGGCAGGCTAGAGGGGATGGGAACGGCCAGGAGAAGATGGGCACAAAACAAGCACAGGTGTGGCTACCTAGGGCAGCCAGGGCAGCAGCTAGGTTGTTGGGGGTGGGGCTAGGAGGTGGTGCCTGGGAATGGTGAGGGGATAAAAGGGAGGTCTGCCCACAAGCAGGGGAGGGAGGGGGTTGAAAGTGAGTGCAGAGGCTGGAGGGTTGTTCCTGGAGTTGAGAGCAATCTTCTCAGGGTTGCAGAGGGGCACATGGGGAGTACCCAGGGCCCAATCACCCCAATTCTGAGGCCTTCCAGAGGACGTATTCCAGTGACCAAGAGGGGCCTAGTGGGCCAACAGCGATGGAGCAGGCTGAGAAGCAGAAGTCTGGCAGGCAGCGGGTGAACATCACCATGGCGGAAAGAGACACTCGCAGGGATGTGGCACGCCTGAGCCTGACAGGCAGTGAACCTGCCTGTTCATCATAGCAGGGAGTGTCAGTCCCTTTGCATGGATGAGGGGGAGAGCACTCCCTCTCCACCCACATAATGCATCTCTGGCATCCCTGTGTAGCCACATCTGATTGGATATGTGATGCTACAACATCAAGTTCACTACAGGACCCCAGCTGGTTTGATTCATGCAGTGAGAAAGCACAGAGCTTTAAAAATAATGCTACCAAAAACACACACACAAACACACACCCCGCAATGAAAACCTACAACTTTAAACGTTGAAAAAACTGAATATAATAGAAATTCAGTACAGCACACGGCCAAACCACATTGCTTTAAAACAAATTCAATTATTTTTAAAATTGGAATTCCTGGATATTGGAACTGCACTGGAAGCAGCTAGCTGGCCCTGAGCGCTGGAAGTCTGCTTGGGATAGTGAGACCAGGAAGGTAGGAATTACCTGCCTGGTTCATTCCCCAAAACCCTTCCAACTCATTATCCTGTCTCCAACAGTGGCAGCACCTGATTGCTTCAAAGCTTGGTGCCAGACTCCCTATGTGTTGGGCAGATCAGGGCTAATCTGCCCCAGGAATCACTCATCCAAATGGCCCCATATTGGAAGCCGGAAGGTTTATATCCTCCTTCCGAGTTTGGTTATATTAACTCATCTTTCTGGAGCATTTGATCAGAGCTTCAAGGTTTTTCCAGCCAGAGAGAACCGCGGGGACTATTCAGTGTGATCTCTTGCACGTAGAGGTTGCAACGTTCCAAATGTAATAAAGCAAGGCAATCTCAGTTCAAAGTTCCTAAACATCAATAAGCCCTGCCCTGCCCCAGTGTGCTTTTCTGTGTTTGTTTGCTCTCACTGTTGGGTAGCTGCCTCGTATTGTTTTTTCATGGGTAAATTTTGGTAATTTAGCCTGTTTCTGGCCACTTCAAAGCTCTTACTGCTCAGTAGCAATAAACGAGCACTTAGGCAGCCACTGCCCAAGGCTATCAAGCAGTGAAAGCTACAGGCCCACCCCAAAATCCTGCATTTAATGTGAGAAATACTGGAAAATGTGGAAGGCTACAATCCTAGGCACATTATAAGATCCTTAGAGATAAAGATGACTCTCTGGGAACGAAGATCCAAACTATGGTATTCCCCATTGCCATGTACAGATGTGAAAGTTGGACGGTTAAGAAAGCTGACAGGAAGAAAATTGACTCATTTGAAATGTGGTGCTGGAGGAGAGTTTTGCAGATACCATGGACAGCCAAAAAGACAAATAAGCAGGTACTAGATCAAATCAAGCCTGAATTCTCCCTAGAAGCTAAAATGACAAGACTAAGGCTATTGTACTTTGGTCACATCATGAGAAGACAAGAGTCTCTGGAAAAGTCAATAAGGCTAGGAAAAGTGGAAGACCTAAAATAAGACGGCTTGACTCAATAAAAGAAGCCACGTCCCCCAGTTTGCAGGATCTGAGCAAGTCTGTTAATGATAGGATGTTTGGGAGGTCTTTCATTCATAGGGTCACCATAGGTTGGAGGCGACTTGACGGCACATAACACACGCACAAGTCTCACTAAGCTTACTTCTGAGAAAACACAAGCGCAGGCAGTAAATATCCTGTCTCTCCCTGCATTGGGCCTTTATTGGTCTTGATCGGGTGTGCTTCACTGCTATCAGGTCCTTTTGGGCTCCCTGCTGTTGCCCCCAGTGAGTTGCATGGGCTAATTCTACATTATCCTTGACTTTAAACACCTTTTCCTGTTGCTTGTCCATGAACTGACTCAAGGGAAAGCAGGGCGGGAGGTATCTCCAGCCAGTGCGCAGTTAATAATAAATCTAATAATAATAACTATACTCTTATATACCACTCTTCCAGACAGATTAGTGTCCCACTCAGAGCAGTGAACAAAGTCAGTATTATTATCCTCACAATACAGCTGGGGAGCTGGGGCTGAGAGGAGGGGCTTACCCACCTATTGAGCTCATGGCAGTAGTGGGATTCGAACCAGCAGAGTACTGATTCACAACCCAACTATTAAACCACCATGCGACAGCTGCTCTCTGCCTTGAAAAGATTTTGAATAAGAAAGTTGACTTGACATGCAAAATGGGATCTGGAATTTTGAATATATCTTCACCTTAGACCTCAAGTTGTGAGACAGTGGCTGCTTCTCATATAGGAGAAATGAATGATACTCTCACACGTATGGGGAAAGCCACTTTGCCTCCTGCTGAGCTGCCATTTGATTTGTGAATGAAACATTTATAATGCCCAAGCAGGGAAGAATTCTAAGGAAGCTGTTGTTGCATTCCCCCCCCCCCCCCGCCACACACATACGTCTGTTATAGAAAGCATTTGGTTTTCCTTCTATTGAAATCAGGAAATGGCCCATCTACCCCTACTCTGCTGTCTCAGACCCTCACAGCTCCCTGTCCTGGAATAGCCTTCAAGATCTGCCAGACCTGCTATTCAACTCTGTCCCTGACCCACCATAGCTCTGCTAATACCCCTTCCATATGAAGCTGAAGTTGGTTCCCAGTTCCCAATTCCCAGTCAGGGCTCATTTCAAGGGGGAACGCACAGGAATGCAGTTCCGGCAGTTCCCCAAAGAGGTCACGTGTCAGGTTGCCCTGCCCACCTGACTCAGCCATTTGGGGCCCGTTTTGTCCAGGATTGGGGCCAAAATGGCCAGGATAGGGCCTCTGACAGGTGGTAGATCACGCTCCTGTTCAGCAGCGACCCAGTCCTGACCATTTTGGGCCCCTTTTTGGCCATTTTCAGCCCCTTTTTGCCATTTTGGGCCCAATTTCAGCCCTGAATGGCCAGGATTGGGTCCAAAGCAGCCAGGATAGGTGATGTCAGGGGGTGTGGCATATGCAAATCAGTTATGCTAACAACACATTTCCGGTGATGTCAAAGGGCGTGGCATACACTAATGAGTTATGCTAATGAGTTCCTCCAGCTCTTTTTCTTCGAAATGACCCCGTTCCCAGTTATAAGGAACTGGGAACCAACTTCAGCTTCATCCCTCCCATCCATCCATGAACAGATACCGTCTGTTGTTTTTTTTTTTTAATTTTTAAATCTGTGTCCTTCCTGATTTTCAGGAAAACTTGAAGAGGTGGGTGACTGCAGTAGGAATGAAAGGAACCTTAAAAGAGTCCAACAGAACAATAAAAGATCTCAGAACAGGTTTTTTTGTTAAGGTAGTCAGAAAATCCTAAATAAGGTAGAATTATCTTGCCTCCACAACCTCTGTCTGTCATTAAAAAAAATTAGTCGGGCATGGGAATAATTTTGACAGTGAAAATTTATTTCATAGTAGCATGTGCTGCATAATACGATCTGCTGAATGGTAAAATACAAGGAGCAATGTGAATATGAACCAATGAGAATAAGAGCCAAATTTTGCCATCATTATAAGAGATTGGTGAACTGATCTCCCACTGTCTTTTAAAAACTGTATTACCGGTAGATTGCAGGACAGAACAAGGGAGAGGTGATTTACCCTTTTTCCCTGCTGCATTTTTGGTTTCTGGAGTGCCCTCTTAGTTATTGTTCCACAATGGAGGAAACATACATTTTATGTTTTAAAAACAGTGAGAGAAAAGGATCTCAGCTGGGTGATCCTTAGATATTAAAAACAGAGAGGGGTGCTCCTCCATAGTCTAAATTTACAGTATCAACATGCAGACAAGATCTGCTCAAAGGTAGCATAGTATCTTTGTACAGTAGAACAAAAGTGAAATTTAAAAGTTTTAGAGAAGCTCTGACAGGTTTTAAACTTTGTTTTCTGTAGCATCAAAACAGTTTGGTGGTGGTGGTGGTGGTGGTGGTTTGCAATTTCCAATAGGCTGAAATGTACAAAAGAGAGCAAGAATGTCTTTAAACCAGGAGTTGCCATAGTGGAGATATTGGGTCACTTTTTGCACCCAAGACTTTAGTTGAAAAATTTACAGAGCAATCCTAAGCAAAGTTACACCTTTTAAAATCCATTGACTTCAAAGGACTTAGAAGGATGTAACACTGTTTAGGCCTGCGCTGGTAGTCTCTCCTGTCTTGTAGATTTGAACTTGACATTGAAATAGCAACACTTTCAGGTACAGCTGTCAGTGATAGACAGGTGGGGGCATCCTGTGCTGGACAGGCCCTGTCCCCCCAACTCTGCCTTTGTTAAAGGTAAAGACTGCCATCGAGTTGCAACCAACTCATAGGACCCTCATGACGTCCCACCTTAGGGGGTTGTCAAGACAAGAGATGAGACGAGGTGGCTTTCCGTTGCCTTCCTCGGATAGCAACCCTTGGTGGGTTCCCTTCCGGGTACTAACCACGGCCAACATGTAGAATAAGAGTTGAGAGGCGCTCACATGTGGAGGTAGGTGGGCAGCAGGTGAACAGGGATATTCTTTCCTCGATGTAATGCACAATTGACTACGTCTCCTCCTCCCGCCATGTAACTCAGCAACCTCCCCAGGCTTTAGAAAAGTGGCGCTGTTACAGTTGTGAACCGAAATGTGTCCCTGATGCACTGCTGACTCTGTCGTGCAATGAAATTTTATTTGAATCATGTATTTTATTTATGTCATTTATGGTCCGCCTTTCTCACTGAGACTCAAGGCGGATTACACAGTGTGAGAGTAGTACAGTCAGTATCAAGGACAATTTCATAAACAACGCCGTAGGGTATATAAACGCAAGTTTACAAAGACATAACATTAGTAAGAATCCAATACAGAGCTGAAGAAATACTGAAACAGAACATAAGCAATTCTAGGGCTAACATATTTAAAGCAACAGATAGCACATAAGGCAACATAGGGGTGAAGTCTGTGGGTGGCCCCTAATTCATTCGCGGAGCATGAGAGCCCTCCCTACAATAAAAAAGCCTTTTTGAATAATTCGATTTTGCATCATTTGTGGGAAGCCAGGAGAGTGGGGGCTCTCCTGACCACCTCAGGCAGGCCGTTCCACAGGGTAGGGGCCACCACAGAGAAAGCCCGCGTACGGGCTGCTGTTGAGTTCGCCCGTGTGCGGGGTGGCACCTGCAGGAGACCCTGCGGCACCTGCAGATGAGCAAAGTTGTCGTGGAGGAATTTAGGGAAGGAGGCAGTCCCATAGGTATTAGCTAGCAGAGGTCCCGTATAACAAATTTAAACTTTAAATTGGTCTCAACAAATCCTTTTTAAATTCAAAGTGCAAAGTGTGCAAACACACTTTGCACTTTGAATTTAAAAAGGATTTGTTGAGACCAATTTAAAGTTTAAATTTGTTATAGGGGACCCTTGCTAGCAATTACTCATATAGATCCCCTATTCTTTGGCCTTTTTTCTATTTGAGTCCCATAGGTATGCCAGACCAAGGCTGTGAAGATCTTTGTATAATCATTCCTATAGTCAGGGCAGTTGTGCCTGGGGATTGATGTGTGTATGAGTGCATACCTTTGAGATAGCTGCATGCATAGGGGACACCTCTGCTCTATTCCCCAACATGCCCTTTTGCCTCTAACCACCCCCGTTTCTCCAGCTCCAGCCTCCCGCTGTCTCAAACCCTTTCCCACTTATACACCATCCTTCTCTTCTCCTTCTGCACTTTAATTTTGTTGACACCATTGCAAGTGGACACTACTTTCCACTGTGCCCATCCTTAGCTAAAGCAAGCCTGTTTGTATCTTCCTGACTTGTGCGATGTCCAACAAATGGCCAGCACTGTATAAAGTGCTGATCTGATGGGTCACAGAGAATTACAAGTAGTTTGAAGTAGGCTGAGAATTGGGTAACCAGAGACAACATGCTGTAAAAATATTCTATGTGAAGGATATCAGTCAGCATGTTGGGTCAAGCCTGGGGGAATTCCAAAGAAAACCTAGACTTTATTAAGATGCACCAGGGCCTAGGGGGCATCATTTCTGTGATATGGGGGAACTCTCTGTAGATTTTGCCACCTCTCCTATCCACCAAGCAGCTCTGATGCCTGCTGAGTCTCAGGCTCTGAACCATGCTCTATTATGCCAGCTTAGAAGCAATTGCTGCTGAAAGCCAACCTACCTGCTGAGAAGCCACCTGTCCTATGTCCTGCCCCCCCCCCCAAGTTGTGGCTGCGTGCCCTTTCCAGCCAAGGTCATGCTGCACACTTTGTGGTCTTCGAAGAAGGCTACCCTCTCTTGGCTTCTTGCCATCACATGGTGTTCTATCCCATGAGCCTCAGTTCTCCAGGTGCATTTGTTCAGAGCCAGATGCAGCCTCGATTAGCCAAAAAAACCCTGTGTAGAGTACCAACTGAAACATAAAGACAATCAGGACCACGTGTCCCAATTCTGTGCAGATTGACAGTCCTCCCAGCGGTCGTTTTGCAAGCGAGTAGCAGCAAAACAATGCTAAGGGAAGCAAGAAGGCAAGGCAAAGACCCACCCCTCAATTCGTGATGTTCCAATTCTTAGGGTTTCTGAACTCATATTTTAAGATGTTACGAGAGTTATCCTGATTTTCTACATTTGAAGGGAAACATTTCTCAAATTAAAATGTTATGAATAAATATGGCATTCACACTGTGGCTTTGATGCACTGGAGGATTTCTGTGGATGAAAGGGGGGTTACATTTCACTGATTTCCCCTCTTCTACTGCAGACCTCCAGTTTCCCCACTCATGCTGTTCCTGAGAGCCTGCTGTCCCCCAGGAGCAGTGTTTTGGGCTGCAGCAGGAAGGGGGAGAAGAGAAAGTTGTGCTCTGCCGACAGAAACCCTTTCCATCAGCGGAAATTTCTGGTGGATCCCCGCCATGCCGCTGTTTGGCGTTCACAGTCTTTGGGGGGGGAATGGTATGCAAATTATATTAAGTGCAACCAAATATGCAAATTTGGAAATAATATATAATAAGCTGAAGGTCTGCTGATGTTTTGCACATGGAACAAGTTGCTCACCTTTTCTCTAAATGCACTTTTCTGGGTTGTAACAACACATTGATTCTGCAGGGCAATTAAAGTATCCCAGTATTCAAACTTGGCAGAAAAGCTGGCTGATATACTCTTAGGGCATGAATGAGGGAGGGGGCTACTTAAACAGGAAGACTAACAAAGCACATTTGAATATTCATGCCCATAGAAAGCAGCAATGCCATCATTTGTTCACTTTACAGCTTTCGGCAGGAAAGAAACTGTAAAGAGCCTCATCGATCCTGGCCAGTTAAATACTCAATGAGTATCAGAAACATATGTGATTTGAGCAATGTTGTGTACAGGTGTGCATACATGCAGTGATGATCCCACTCTGGAAATGTGTTCATCACAGACGGAGCATAGATAAAGTCTTCTGCCCAGGACTAAACACAGAGGGGGGCATTTGTTTCCCCTTCTTGTTGGGAGTGAAGCCAGATTTGCACAGCACTAATTGGCCTGTCCTTGTACAAGTCATAAAACAACAGATAACCCTTCTCAGCTGGATTATGCCCATGTAAATGGTCTGGTCACTGTGCTAGTCAAGAATCCGCCATCCCCGTTCTGGCCAATTTTAGAGCAGAAAAGAAAAAAACGTAACGGTAAACAAAAGTTTTATCTGGTGACAGTACGTGCACTTGGAGAAAAGCTTTCCTGTTGTCCCTCTCTTCCAAATCCTTCCATTCGTTCTCTCTGAGAGCCAAGCTACAAGTGACGCCTTACACAGGTTGGACACTTGTCAGCTTCCCTCAAGTTTTGATGGGAAATGTAGGCATCCTGGTTTTGCAGCTTGGCTCTCCATGACAGCTGCAAGACCAGGATGCCTACATTTCCCATCAAAACTTGAGGGAAGCTGACAAGTGTCCAACCTGTGTCAGGCGTCACTTGTCGCTTGGCTCTGTGTTGCCAGGCGCAGCGTGTTGCTCCAAGAGTGAAGCATGGGAGAAGCAGAGCTTTGCCCTATAGCAAATCCCTCTTGCTGCTGCTTGCTTCTTAGTGCATCTAGATGCAGACCGAGCTACTTTGTCGAGGACAGGATTAAATTAAGTTCATGGAAGATAAAGAAGTTGCAAGAAACGTAAGACAGAAGGACGCAGCCTTCATGGAAATCTTAGGGGCCCATTGGCAGCTGGTAGAGTTTGACAAATACTTCTAAGCAGTGGATAATATCACATTTCTGCAGCAGAGTGGTTGCTGTAATTTTCAAAAACGAATAGTTAGCATTAAGTTCTTACCAACTGTATCCAAGGCACAATACGTAGGGGCAGCTTGACTGCCTGAGTAAGCCAAGCAGGGCTCATTTCGAGGGGGAACGCACAGCAACACAGTTCCGGCAGTTCCCCAAAGAGGTCACATGTCAAGTGGCCCCACCCACCTAACTCTCGGCCATTTTGGGCCCGTTTCAGCCTGGATTGGGGCCAAAACAGCCCGGATTGGGCCTCTGATGTGTGGTGGATCACTCTCCCACTCAGCAATGGCCCAATCCTGACCATTTTGGGTCCCTTTTCAGCCATTTTCAGCCCCTTTTTGCCTTTTTGGGCCCAATTTCGGCCCTGAATGGCCAGAATTGGGTCCAAAGCAGCCAGGATAGGTGATGTCAGGGAGTGTGGCATATGCAAATCAGTTATGCTAATGCTACATTCCCAGTGATGTCAAGGGGCATGGCATATGCTAATGAGTTGTGCTAATATGTTATGCTAATGAGTTCCTCCAGCTCTTTTTCTAGGAAATGACCCCTGAAGCCAAGCACCATACAATCTAAAAAAGAGGCCACAGGAACCTTTGCTATGATGCAAAGAATATCGGGACACAACTTTGAATTGCGTGCTGTCTATAAGTTGCGCCCCAGCATCTCTGGAGATGCACCTTTCAACCTATATAGTGCAGCCACCAGGAGCCACAAAATGTCTTGGGCTGGCCTTAATTGCCTTGAATGCGGAAATAACATGGTAATCAACTGGAGGGCATGACAAGATAAATGTGAAAGGGGGTGGGAGGGAGAGAGAGCTAGGACCTAGCAAGCGAATGAGGAGACTGCAGAACAAGTGCGGCTGTAGTAGGGGAGAGATTAGAGGAAGTGAAGGAAGAAGCTTTGAAGAGGCAAAAGGAGAACAGCAAATGAGCTTGCAAAATGAGAGGAGAGGTATTTTGCTGTGACTGAATGCTGTCCCCTTGTTCCATATTGTTTAGGGTTGATTTTTATCCCATTCTCTCTCTTTGGCCATCTTTGTTCCCGTGTTGCTCTGTGCATGTTCATAATCTAGACCCAGAAACAACAAGAGGGCAATGAAGTGACAAGCAGTCCCCTGGAATGCTTCCATACAAGGAGATCCTCTGGCAAGGGAATGTTCTAACCTGCCATTCAACATGGATTGTTGGAGGCTTTCCTCACCAATAGATCTCCTCGTAAAGGTGTGCTCCAGCATGTTATTTGAGAAACCAGTGTAGGCATCTACAGAGACGGCTTCCCAGATGCGTCTTCAAAAGCAGGCAGACTACTTTCTCGTGAGAAATCCATGTATGCAAGTAAGTGCACCTGCCTGCCATTACCCACAGCAATCTTGCAAGAACAATGTCTCAAACAGGAGCACTAGCTGAGATCAGGTGCAGACAATATCTGCTGTGTCCTGGGCAATATCGCACTGAAAGGCAGGTGTGTGTGAGTCACTAACAAGAGAGAGTCAGAACTGGAGTATTATCGGGCATATAGCTTGTGAAGAGGCATTATGAAATGGGAGTATCATCATCTCCTACTGTACTTTTCTGGAAAATTAACAGGTTTTTCCTTTTTAGTTTTGCCAGATAATTTTGGCTTCCGTGATTCTTGAGACTGTGGTTTGGAGATGCAATTCCCCCACCCAGAAAACTCATTTTTTCACAAACTCTTTTATCAGAATGACTGTGTCACCGTCAGACTTGCAGGCCCACTTGCTGCCAAATTACACTGTTCTTGTGTGCCTTTGACATTGTGTTATATTAGTATTAGTATGAGGTGTCAGAAAATGAACGTATATTTATCATGAGTTGTTCAGATGTCTAGAACTCTGAGTCCTAGCGGATTCCTTGGCCACAACACAGGCTATGCTGTCACTGGATTCCTCTTTGTTGGGAGGAAGAACAGAATGGATCCCATTACTATGTAATATAATTTAAAAAATTGCCCTCCAATGGGAGTACAGGGGCTGCAGCAATGGTGTGCTTTAAGGCGAGCGTGGAACTGAATGAAAGTTTAGAGCATGGAGTCTGAACATGGTGTGGCACTGTTGTAAGACTTCCCTTCTGAAAACTGCGATGGTGAGGGGAAAATCAGCCTGTGAATGAATACCTTTGCCTGTTAAGTCCTTACCATGTTGATGATTGATGATGCAGTCATGATGAGGCTTGAAAAAGCAATGCGAAACGGGCTGTGATAAGGCTGCAGCACCCGTTGCCAACAGCCCAGGAGAGTGTTTTTCTATCTTCAGCTCTCCTAGGGGCGTGTCCTCCCGCCGTCAAATATTGACGGGAGTTTGCCTGCAGAGAAAAGGAAAAGAAGAAACCGGATCATCATATGGTTATGTTACAAAAACTGTGGAACTCACCAGCGTTGTTTCTCCAGTGACAATCTATTGATAATAATCGGGACATTGTCTGATTGTGAATACTGATATTAGGCATTGGTTAAATAATTGTCAGAGAGCTTGGAATATTATTAAGAGCTACAATATTTATTGGGATTTTTTGCACTTTGCACTTTCACTGACATACTAAATTTATACTTTATATGCAGTGGTCTCTTAGGACTGTGTCTTTGAACGGGGTCTTCCGTGTATTCTTGTTGTGGGGAAAATCGCACCAAATGATCTGTGTGGTTTATGGGCTGCCCCTTAAGATATGTATATGACCTTGAGAACATCTGCTTCTGTTGATGTGTCCCATATGCTCTTTTGCCTTATGCCCTCCCCTGTTTGATGCCGCAAGGGGAAGGGGACAATCAACAAGGGGATTTCAATGAAGAAGTGGTAACAGCGGGGGCCTACCGGAGTAGGACAGATCAAACAAAGGTACAAGGCTACAAGTGCCTATATACCAATGCCTGAAGTATGGGTAATAAGAAGGAAGAGCTTGAGCTTCTCTTGCAAACAGAGGGCTACGATATAGTAGGAATTACTGAGACTTGGTGGGATGATTCCCATGACTGGAATGTGGTAATGGATGGGTACAAGTTGTTCAAGAAAAACTGAAAGGGTAGAAGAGGAGACGGAGTGGCATTGTATGTGAGGAGAGGGCTTGATTGTCAGCAAGTTCTGGAGAATGTGGTTGACAGCCTGGTGGAAAGTATATGGGTGGAAATAAGGGGAGGAAGGACAAAGGGTATTGTTGTTGGAGTCTGCTGCAGACCGCCTGACCAGGGAGAGGAAATGGATGCTTCCCTCCTTGAACAGATTGGTAGAGTATCCAGACATGAGAACCTTATAATTATGGGTGACTTCAACTTCCCCGATGTGTGCTGGGAGACAAGCTCAGCAAAGCGACAAGACTCACGCAACTTCCTGACCTACCTGACCAATAACTTCCTTTTTCAAATGGCGGAGGAAGCTACAAGGGGCTTGGCCATACTGGATTTAATATTAACCAACAGGGACAAATTGGTAGATGGAGTGAAGGTGTTGGGGACCTTAGGGGGAAGTGACCATGTCCTTCTTGAATTCCAGTTGCTGTGGGGGGCCAAGGAAGTTCATAGCCAGACTCATAGGTTAGATTTTCGTAGAGCTGACTTCAGTAAACTCAGAGGCTTGATGAGAGTCATTCTGTGGGGGAGTGTGCTGGAAAGGAAAGGAGCAAGTGAAGGGTGGGCTTTTGTCAAACATGAGCTTTTGCAAGCTCAAGCCCTCACTATTCCAGCAAGACAGGAACATGGTAAGGACTCCAAGAAACCAATGTGGATGAATAGAGAGCTCCAGAATAAGCTAAGGGAGAAAAAGGAAATGTTCAAAAAATGGAGAGAAGGACAGACCTCTAAAGAGGAATATATGAGGGTTACTAGGTACTGCAGATCAGCCATCAGAGAAGCCAACGCTCAGTATGAGCTGGATCTGGCCAGAGGGGCTCGCTACAATAAGAAAAACTTCTACAGATGTGTGAGAAGCAAATGCAAGGTAAAAGAGGCAATTGGACTGTTGTTGGGAGTGGAAGGAGAAACTCTGATGGAGGACAGAGAAAAAGCAGACAGGCTTAATGACTTTTTTGCCTCTGTTTTCTCCCTGAAGAACTTGAGCCCATCTAGAGATGGTAGTAGACATGACAGGACACCTCGGGAGCTAGTTGACATTGACAGAGAGGTTGTGGAGAGGCACCTGACTGCACTGGACGAATACAAATCCCCTGGGCCGGATGGGGTGCACCCAAGAGTGCTGAAAGAACTTTCTAGAGAACTTGCAGAGCCTCTGTCCATCATCTTCAAGGCCTTCTGGAGGACTGGGGATGTGCCACAAGATTGGAGAAAAGCAAATGTTATCCCAATCTTTAAGAAAGGGAAGAAGGAAGACCCGGGAAACTACAGGCCGGTCAGTCTGACTTCTGTTGCTGGGAAGATATTAGAGCAGATTTTAAAGGGATCGATCTGTAAGCATCTGAAGGACCACTTGGTGATCCGGAGAAGTCAACATGGTTTTGTCCCCAACAGATCTTGTGAGACCAACCTGGTTTCCTTCTTTGATCGGGTGACAAGCTTACTGGATCATGGGAACTCTGTTAACATGTATTGTCGAAGGCTTTCACGGCCGGAGAACGATGGTTGTTGTGGGTTTTCCGGGCTGTATTGCCGTGGTATTGGCATTGTAGTTCCTGACGTTTCGCCAGCAGCTGTGGCTGGCATCTTCAGAGGTGTAGCACCAAAAGACAGAGATCTCTCAGTGTCACAGTGTGGAAAAGATGTAGGTCATTTGTATCCACTCAGGAGGGGTGGGGGTTGAGCTGAGTCAACCTGTGAGAGTTTCCCAGGGTGTGGAATGCTAATGGCGGGAGGCTTCACTGTATCCTGAGGAGGTTCTTTTGCATATGGATTGGTACTTGATGTGCTAATCTTCTCTGCAGGGCTATTGTCGGGGATAGAATGTTTTGTTAGCCTGGTGTTTTTCAGAACTGGAAACCATGCTCTGTTCATTCTTAAGGTTTCTTCTTTCCTGTTGAAGTTTTGCTTATGCTTGTGAATTTCAATGGCTTCCCTGTGCAGTCTGACAAAGTAGTTGGAAGTGTTGTCCAGTATTTTGGTGTCCTGGAATAAGATACTGTGCCCTGTTTGCGTTAGGCTATGTTCAGCCACTGCTGATTTTTCAGGTTGTCCAAGTCTGCAGTGTCTTTCATGTTCTTTTCTTGTTGTCTGGATGCTACGCTTTGTGGTCCCGATGTAAACTTGTCCACAGCTGCAGGGTATACGGTATACTCCTGCAGAGGTGAGGGGGTCTCTACTGTCTTTTGCTGATCGTAGCATCTGTTGTATTTTTCGGGTGGGTCTGAATACTGCTTGTAGGTTATGCTTTTTCATAAGCTTTCCCATCTGATCAGTAATTCCTTTGATATATGGCAAAAACACATTTCCTGTAGGAGACTGTTTTTCCTTGGTTGTTTGATTCATCCTGGGTTTGATTGCTCTTCGGATTTCATTTCTGGAGTAGCCATTTCTGGAGTAGCAATACAGTGAAGCCTCCCGCCATTAGCATTCCACACCCTGGGAAACTCTTACAGGATGACTCAGCTCAACCCCACCCCTCCTGAGTAGATACAAATGACCTACATCTTTTCCACACTGTGACACTGAGAGATCTCTGTCTTTTGGTGCTACACCTCTGAAGATGCCAGCCACAGCAGCTGGCGAAACGTCAGGAACTACAATGCCAAGACCACGGCAATACAGCCCGGAAAACCCACAACAACCATCTGTTAACATGATTTACCCGGATTTCAGTAAAGCTTTTGATAAGGTTTCCCATGACATTCTAATGGGTAAACTGGAAAACCGCAGACTGGACTATAGGACAGTTCAGTGGATAGGGAACTGGTTAGAGGACTGCACCCAAAGAGTGGTGGTCAATGGCATTTCATCAGATTGGAGGGAGGTGTCCTGTGGGGTGCCACAGGGCTCGATTTTGGGCCCAGTAGTTTTCAATATTTTTATCAATGATCTGGATGAAGGAGTAAACGGGCTACTCATTAAATTTGCTGATGATACCAAATTGGGAGGAGTGGCAAACACCCAAGAAGATAGAGTTAAAATTCAACAAGACCTGAATACTCTGGAGAAGTGGGCAGTTGTGAACAGGATACAATTCAACATAGATAAGTGCACAGTATTACATCTGGGCCACAAAAATGTGAAGCACAAATACAGGATGGGGGATACACTTCTGGGTAGTAGTGTATGTGAAAGAGATCTTGGAGTAAAGAGTGGACTGTAAACTAAATATGAGCAGTCAGTGTGATGCGGTGTAAAAAAGGCAAACTCAGCCTTGGGTTGTATCAAAAGGGCCATTGCATCGAAATCGCAGGTGGTCATAGTCCCTCTCTATACTGCCTTGGTCAGGCCACACCTGGAGTACTGTGTGCAGTTCTGGAGGCCTCGCTACAAAAAGGATGTGGGCAAAATCGAGAGGGTGCAGAAGAGAGCGACGAGGATGATCAGGGGTCTGGAGACTGAGCCCTACGAGGAAAGGCTGAGGCCTTGGGAATGTTTAGTTTGGAGAAAAGGAGATTGAGGGGGGAAATGCTTGCTCTCTTTAAATATTTGAAAGGCTGTCATTTGGAGGAGGGCAAGGAGCTGTTCCAGTTGGCAACAGAGGATAGGACCCGAAGCAACAGGCTTAAATTACATGCAGAAAGGTACCGGCTGGATATTAGGAAAAACTTTTTCATGGTCAGAGTAGTTCAAAAGTGGAATCAGCTGCCTAGGGAGGTGGTGAGCTCCCCCTCACTGGCAGTTTTCAAGAAGAGGCTGGATGAATACTTGTCCAGGATGCTTTAGGCTCATCCTGCATTGGGCAGGGGGTTGGACTAGAAGGTCTGTATGGCCCCTTCCCACTCTGTGATTCTGTTTGTTAGTGTGTGTTCCTGCTGAGCTGTGTGAAGCAAGAAGGACAAGACTCTGTTTTCATACTACAGAAAATATTTGTTCCTCCTTAAGAAATTTGACCTTCTTTCATTTCAGGAGGATCATGGTGTTGTTCTGGGCATCGCACTCAGAATCTGAAGGTAGCTGCATAGTTACTATGGGGTGGGGAGCAAAAGCAATGCCAGATCTCATTGGAGGACCTGGCAGATTCCTCTGGATAGTTGAGAGTCTCCTTTTCACTGTCAAGAGTTAGCACGTAGGGGTAACTGCCGATCGGTGACCTAACCAGCCAACTCTGGCGAAGCACCATCTGTCCGATCTCCATCTATCCTCCGAACGGACAACCCCCGACACACCTTCGACTCTGTGCCGCTTGTGCCATATATCCCTTTCTACGAAGAGAACTGTGACAACCCTCACAAATCTCTAATTTGCCTGTAGTCCCTTACTGTGGAAGCTGCGAAGGAGCCATGAGCACTCAGGCTGCTCTTTGCTAAGGCTTCTGTTATGCACCATTTCTTGCGATGGGCCAAGATGCTGTGGCTTACGGCAGCTTCTTTTCATGCTGTAAATCTGCAACTGCCTGCACCCTATTTATCCCAAAGTGATCAAATGCAGCTGCACCCAGCACGTTTTCACCAAATAGCAGTGCCCTATGGAGCTTATATAGAGCCCTCATGGGAGGGAATGATGTTCCCTTAGGAATCCACAGTACAGCAAAAAAAAAAAAGAGCAGGGGCACACCAAACTATCATTGCCCTGACAGAGTATTCTCTATGTGTCGAGTCAGACCTGAGAACAATTCAAGCCCCTGATCTTGCGCTGTGCATTTTTCAGATGGCTGCTGCACCAGGAAGAATCACCCAATAAAACTCACTTAGAAGCATCTCTGCCTGGCGGGGGAATATTCCGAGCCTTGGAAGGCAGCCCAATTGCAGTGAACCCCACATTGTGGCTGAACTGAATGCAGGATTCACATTTATGCTGCACAGTAAAGCCTAGCACAGGTGGCTCTGCAGCTGCTCAAAACATTGAGACTGAGCCCTGCAGTGCATCAGCACTGAGCATTTGGGAGAGAGGGACAAGAGGCTTGGAGGCCTGGCCTTTGGGTGATGCAAGCCTCCTCCGGTATGATAGGCAAAACAAACCTTCCTCGATGTTTGCAGGTAGCGCATAGAGCTAGGAGCTTTGAAGTCAGCTGGGAGAAACAGCTGTCTCCCTCTCAAAGCTATCAGGGACGCCTGTGCTTCATGTTGAAATGAATCATTGGCTTTCTTAGAGGCTGGGCCACAACAGTGGACTTCTCTTTCCCCAGAGCAGTGGAATCCAAATCTGAGCACTTACTACAAGTGCCGTGAGACATTCTTGTTTAGCTAGCTGAGATTGTTTGGCTAGCCCTGGATTAATCTTAATTTGTGATGTACTGTAGTTTTGTATTTTCCTGGATATTTTATTAGTAATGTGCATTTGCAGGCTGCTTCTCCGCCTTGAGATGGGATTCATTAAAAATCATAAACACATCCACATAACCAGATTTTCTCATGCAACAGCAGCATGATGTGGCTATCAAGTGACCGTTTTCTGTGCATAGAATCTAATTAGCACACAAATAAAATACCTGTTGCTTAAAAGCAAACTGTGTTGTGGAAAGTGTAATACTGCCAAGGGTAGCTGGTTGTGTGAAAGTGCAGCTTGGTAAGATGTTGGAGATCCATGATCCAGATGTCCTTAATTTTCCTCAAAGTGGCTGTGAAGATGTATATGCTTTGAATCAGGCCTTAGTGGTGAGAGGTGGATGGTGCTGGTAGTTAATCCTTTTTCTCTGTGCTGTTCCTCAGATAGAAATCAGCCCTGCCAAGCACCTATCAGGGAGCTAGAAAAGATCCTTAAAGATAAAGATGTCTCTCTGGGAACCAAGATCAAGATAATCCAAACTATGGTATTCCCCATTACTATGTATGGATGTGAAAGTTGGACGGTAAAGAAAGCTGACAGGAAGAAAATTGATTCATTTGAAATGTGGTGCTGGAGGAGAGTTTTGCGACAGCAAAAAAGACAAATAAGCGGGTCCTAGATCAAATCAAGCCTGATTTCTCCCTAGAAGCTAAAATGACAAAACGGAGGCTATCGTACTTTGGTCACATCATGAGAAGGCAAGATTCTCTGGAAAAGTCAATAATGCTAGGGAAAGTGGGAGGCAGGAGGAAAAGAGGAAGACCTAAAACGAGATGGCTGGACTCAGTAAAAGAAGCCACGTCCTCCAGTTTGCAAGATCTGAGCAGGTCTGTTAATGATAGGATGTCTCATTCATAGGATTGCCATAAGTTGGAGGCGACTTAACAGCACATAAAACACACACACAAGCACCTACTAGCCCAGTTACAGAGGAGAAAATGATTTCTTTTTCCCCTATTTAGGCCAGTAGTAACTAAAGAACATGGGCATTTATATCTCAAGAAGGTTAATGCCCCCTCATGTGAGTGCTAAGACCTCAGTCCCAATCTCCCTTTCTGCCACTTTTTTAAAAAATTAAGGAAATCTCACCATGGATCTTCAGTCATCCCTCCAAAAGGGAGTTGGACTACGGAGGCATCCCCGTGATTTCTCAGCCTCTCCCTACTGGTCCAAACAGTTTGAGAAGTTGGTAGCGAAGGCATGGCTGCAGGCTTTCTCAAGAACGGGACTCCTGCTGCAAATGGACTCTATCAGCATGTATAACAGTAGTGGCATGAGAAGAAATTGATACAGGGAGAGCAGTGAATACAGATAATGATTTACTTGACACAACGGGTCTGTAACCGTTTGATAAGCTTCTTGTCTCTGTAATGTACTATAAAGTGATGAAAATAATTGTATTTTATTTCTTTGTTTATATAAACAGATCAGTATGTAATTCAAGGTTAATAAGCAGGGGAGGAATGAGAACAGTTGTACGGGTTATAGTTACCACTATCATAGACTCTGACTTGCCTGCCCAGAATTTCATCCTCCCTCCCTCTGAGGGAACCCACCCAGCCTCTTATAATTTGGGGGAATTAGGTTTGTTTCAAAATGTGAACCTTCCTCTCAGTTGCTAGATGCTCTTATGGCAATAAGTGTGAAGGTTTTCGGTCCTCTACCACGAGGTAAGCTATGAGGTAAGACCTCGGAGATCACTGAAGCAGGAGATTTATAAAAATAGCAAATATTTATTTATGTACAGGTGGTTTTTAAGGAACAGATCAGCAGTCCACATCTCCCAGCAGTTAAAGGAGAAACTTGCCGGGGACTCATAAATTTAAACTATGTATGGCATCAGATTGGAATTTTAATTCCCTTTAATGCAAGTACAAACAGGGCTTCACTGACTAGCCACCAGGTCAGATACTTTCAGATATGCACAGGATTTCACCCCCACCAGCAGGGGTCATTTCGTAGAAAAAGAGCTGGAGGAACTCATTAGCATGACTCAATAGCATATGACACACCCCTTGACATCACCGGAAGTGTGTCATTAGCATTTGCATATGCCACACCCCTGGACATTACCTATCCTGGCTTTTTTGGACCCAATCCTGGCCATTCAGGGCTGAAATTGGGCCCAAAATGGCAAAAAGGGGCCGAAAGGGGCCCAAAATGGTCAGGATCAGGCTGCTGCTGAGGAGGAGAATGATCCACCACCTGTCAGAGGCTCGAACTGGACCATTTCGGCCCCAGTCCAGGCCGAAACGGGCCCAAAATGGCCGTCAGGTGGGCGGGGCCACCTGACACGTGACCTCTTTGGGGAACTGCCGGAACTGCATTCCTGTGCGTTCCCCCTCAAATTGAGCCCTGCACACCAGCCTACCCTTTCCCAAGAGTCAGACTAAAAGGTCCCGTGGCTACTCATCACCAGAGACAGTCCTCTAAACCAGTCTGCCAGAATACTAGGCAGAGCTATACATGAAACCGTCTGCTCTCTCGCTGAGGCAGCCCTGAACTGAACAGCTGCTTTGCTTCCCTCCAGCACTCCATCCCCCTCTGAAAGGTGATTGGATGCTGGAGCAGCACGCCCAAAGGCTCGGGGATGAATCAGCTGAGTGGCTGTTCTCCCTTTCAGGGGCAGGACAGGCTCCTGTCCATCACAGTAAACCCCCTTGTTTTTTGCTATCTTCTTCTGTAAGACAGTGTTTTGAAAGAGGTATTGGTTCCTTTTACAAGGGAAACACATACTTGCGCATAGAGGGGCTCATCTACATGAGCCATGTGACCCAAGTCAAGTAGGGGGTTCCTTGACCAGACTCACAGGTACACTTACTATCAGGGGACGGAGCTTAGAAAGCATTCCCTCCGTCGATGTGGCTTGGGAGTGCTGCACAAGGGGAGAGGGCTTCTGCCTTTCTTGTTTTCCAATGCAACAGTCTGCTGCCAGGATGGGGGCAGCCGTGTACACCCATCTTGAGTTCTTTGGTGTCCTGTGATCAGGGCTCATTTCGAGGGGGAACGTGCTGGAACGCAGTTCCGGCAGTTCCCCAAAGAGGTCACATGTCAGGTGGCCCCGCCCACCTGACTCTTGGCCATTTTGGGCCCGTTTCAGCCCAGATTGGGGCCGAAACAGCCTGGATCGGGCCTCTGACAGGTGGTGGATCACTCTCCCACTCAGCAGCGGCCCAATCTTGACCATTTTGGGCCCCTTTTCAGCCATTTTCAGCCCCTTTTTGCCATTTTGGGCTCAATTTTGGTCCTGAATGGCCAGGATTGGGTCCAAAACAGCCAGGATAGGTGATGCCAGGGGGTGTGTCATATGCAAATCAGTTATGCTAATAACACACTGCTGGTGATATCAAGGGCCATGGCATATGCTAATGAGTTATGCTAATGAGTTCCTCCAGCTCTTTTTCTATAAAATGACCCCTGCCTGGATATGCCTGAGATAGGGCCAAACTGAACTCCCTCACCAAAGTTGTTTCTACTCTGACAAAAAGGTGTGAGAAAGGAAGGCGGAAGGAGCTGCCGCCGCCGCCGCCGCTAAACTCAACCATCCTTCTCACAGAGAGGGGAAGAGACCCCCTCTCTGTGAGAAGGGATGGTTGAGTCTAGCAGCGGCAGCAGCGGCGAGAGCCTCAGCAGCTCTTTCTGCCACCGCTAGCCGCCTGGCAGCTTTAGGATCCCCTCTCTGACTCTTTCCCTCCCATCCTGCTGCTGCTGCTGGCCCGACTGCACTACCCAGGTAAACTTGTGAGAACATGATGCGTGTCATGTAGCTTGGCCCTAAGCTGAGTCCCCTACAGTACATGTGACTGCAAGCTGTGTGGGAGGTTTACAACCCAACTTGTGTCACATGTCTCATGGAGATGAGCCTGAAGGCCTGTATCCTTAAGGTACTTTTTAAGAAGGGGATTTGCTTCTTCATGCAAAAAAGTACTTTATGCATGCTCAGAGACACTCTGCCCAGAAATGTTTAAATCAAAAACTGGCAACTGTAAAATATATACTTTTATCTACCCTCTCTTTCATACAAAATTCAAAGGAGCAAGTGTAACCTCATTGCTAGTAACTTCTGTTAATTACCCTTTCTCAAAGCCAGGTTGGAGCTGTGCTTGGCACGCAGAAGGCCCTAGGTTCAATCCCCAGCACCTTCAGTGAAAGGACTAAGGTCTCAGGTGATGTAAAAACCTCTACCCAAGACCCTGGAGATCCACTACCAATCAGAGTAGACAATACCTTGATAGACCAGTGGCCTAACACAGCCTCATACAGTCAAAGTTGGGGGGGGGAGGTTCGGGTGCTTCTCTGGGTCCTGTGGCTAGTGCCGTATGTAGCCACCACCCCAGTGCCATCTTACCCAGTTAATATGCAGAGGGTACCAAAAACCTTTTAGATTTCAGTGAGGGAGTACAATTCTGAGAGTTTATGGCACTAGAGTGCAGTCCAGAGACAGCAACCCTCTTGAAGACTAATCACACAGGCAGTATGGTGTGACTGCCCTGCCCCGGACTCTCTAAGTGGAAGCCATACCTTGAAAAGAAAGGACTTCAAACAGCGCAGGCCTAGTACTGGACAGGGAGGAGGTGTCTTTGTGTTCCTGCACCTGCAGCTTGGAACTAGCTGTCTGCAGTGAGTTGGGATCTATTGGCACTCTTGAGGAACAAGCGACCCAAAGCTCAGGCATAAGCCAGTAAATGTGTTCAGGAGAGGTTAGCTGGCTTCCCTCTGTGTAGGGCTGGCATGAAACAATGTTCACATTCCTGCAGGTGTGCAAGTCCATGTCTGGGCAACAAGGCATATAAGGTATATGCAGGTGTGAATCTGCACCTTTCTTTCTCAATAAACAGAGTTGTTTCTAAATAAAGTTTGGGGGGGGGTTGCAAATTCATGGCCAAAGCAATATATTTGCAATATTCCACCATACTTGCGCTGTTTGCATGCATGAGTTCCACCAAGGCAATATATTTGCATGCATATATGAGAAAGTGGGGGCGCCCTGTGAGGTTTTTCTCCCTAGGCCTCAGTTTTCAAGGTGGATGGCCCCTGCGCTTGTGGCTGTATGGTAGAGAATACGTCACTCCCCATGGACAGGCATCTAGAAGAACCGTGGATGCCGGAGCACCAGAATCCCCTAGATTTTGTCCCTGGAGCTACTGACCAGAACTTGGTCTGTTTTTCTGACCTGATGCAAAACAGGTGGCAGGCTTACGCTTAGGTGCCCCCCTCCTATGTGCCAAGGCGGACTTGGCGGCCTATTTATCCCAGGACAGGAAGCAGCGCTGCAGCAGGTGAGGGGTTAAGTGCAGGCTCAGCTGTTCCGGATTTTCTTGGTTTCGCAGTGAGCTGTTTGATGTCTGAATGCACAGGGGACTCCCCCGCCTCTCAACCCTCGCTCCCTCCCCCTTTGCTCTCTCCCTCCCCCCCCAACCCCGCCACGCGCGCACACACACACACACACACATCCCCACACACACACCCTTTGCGGACCAGGCGTTCATCCAGCGCCTTCGTCGAATGGCATCAAGTGAGTCGCGGCTTTGCGTGCGGCTCCTTCTCCGCTGAAGCCGAGGGCACACAGCATGCAGCTCCTCCGATGGAGCCCTCTTAAATAGCTCCGCACGGGGGAGCCTGCCAAAAGGAAAAACCACGGAGAAAAAGCAAGTGCCGTGAAGGGAAGGAGCAGAGCCGCCAGCCTCGCCGCTCCCGGGCTTGCCGGCAACACATGCGCTGCTCCATGGCGAACTCGGGCTGCCTCCTGGTCTCCAACTCCGCCTTGCTCCCGCACTCTCTCCCTTGCCCCCCGGCCTTCCTCTACCTCCAGCAGGTAAGCCGGCCTTCTGCTGCCTCTTCCTCCCCACGTGGTGGGATCCCCAGAGCCAAAGGTCAGAGGCTCGCGTTGCCCTTTCCCCCCAGTGCCTGAACAGCAGGTCCATTGGGGTGTCTCAGTTGTCACAGGAGTTGCTAATGGGGCAGCAGCACCTGTGCGCTATCTGGCCGCAGAGGCGCTGACATGCTGCTAAGGCATCCGCTGTGGGCTTGAGATCAAGAGACTGACACTTCTCAGGCGTTTTGATATTATTAAGTGTGGACACATCGGTGCTGAACTTTTGGAAAACGCATGTTGAGAAAAATAGATGTTGCGTACGTATAGCACGGCGCCAGTGAAATTTCTTTATAACAGACCTTTTATTATAGATGGTATGTGTGTGCTGTTCTTTTTTTGCTCCTTGTTGCAGTCAAATTCTGCCCCCCACCCCTAGGTGGTTGGATCTGACTGTTCTGTACGTAATCTGTGGGTAATTTAAAATATAAATCTGTCTGTCTCAACTTGGCCCTCTAAAGTGCTGCAACCGAATTTCCAGCCAGCGTTGGTTTTGCCAACTGAATCCCAGGCGTGTCTCCCATAGCCGAAGAATCTCGCTGCAATGTGAGTCTAGTTCCTTAAGTTCTCCTGTTGGGGGGGGGGCTCTTACGGCCACCCCACCCCTCACCAGCACTACCACTGCACTTCCTTTCACCTCCTCGCCATGGTCTCAGGTTTGCACATGTTTCCTTCCTATCATCTCCAGAGGAAGAGAAGCCGTTGCTTCAAAAACCTCTTTGCAGCATCGGAAATCCTCATTTCCCAGCTGGGCTAACCCCTTCCATTTGTGCTTGAAGGAGTTTAAAAAATTCATGGCATCCTAACCGCTGGCACTAAGTGGTCTGTCGACGTGGCCAGCCAGATTCAGGGAGGTGGGGGGCTCTGCTGGTTTGTTTTAAGTGCTTAGTTGGGGAAAGAAAAGCAATTCGCTGGTTTTTAATTCTTTAGCCTCTTGAAAGAGAAGGCTTTGAAGCTGTAGCTCAGACCCAGGACTTCTTCAAGTTTTGCCGAGTGAGGCGGCTATATCTTCTTTCCAGCACTATCTTAAAAAATAGAGATTCTCTGAAACATATTGTTCTCTGAGCATAGAATGTGCCAGACAGGAGACGAGAGCCCAAACAGTGTACTTTACTGTCCTAGAGGAAGAAAGAATTGGCTGGGCGGAGGTCTTCCTGTAAATTTCGGCATATTGCACCTTGTGTTCAGGACTCCATGGGGTTTCCTGTGAAAGAGAATGCTCATTCACAAAATCCCTGTGTTCTAATCGGTTGCTGGTGGAATTTACGGATGTCTGGTGGGGGAAGAACAGTGGGGGGAATCTGTCTTGTTTTGAACGAGGAGACCGTCTAGGCTGAGATGATTAAAGCGGGGAGGGTATTCTCTTAGTGGAATCCCTTTGGGTTTATGCTTTTTGGTCGCACTGCGTAGCACTTCAGCCTGCTAACTCTTCAGGAAAACTGCATGGACACGTTTAGCTTGGTGCTTATTGCGTTTCCCCTAGACTGGGCAGGGAAATATTGCAAGCGAGTTCATTAAATTAGTGGCTGGAGCCCACAACACCGGCACAGAGGAATTTAGGAGAGAGAGAAGCTTCACTCCATAGCTTCATTCACTTTCTCCTGTTGGTTAGGTTTTTTTTTTTAATTTGGCCTCCCCTCCTTTGCTTTCCCAGGCCCCCTTTCACTAGGATTGCAGATTTTCTGATCCTGGTTAAAAAGAAGGCGCTATACGTATGCGGATGAGTGGGTAGGGAATGAGTCGAGTTTTTTTCCTTCAACTTGGGGTTTTGTGTTTTGGATGAAATTTCTCTCCTCTTGTGTTTGACATAACTCAGTAGTCTGCATCTAAATTTACTATGAATTTGTAATAGCATTTTTTAAAAAAATCTGCAAGAAGGAAAAGAAATGAAGCACATACCAAGAATCGAAATCTCAGATATGTTTAAAATCTGGAGCTCGTGGCATGATTGTTCTTATGCGCCGCAACTGTAGTGTTGGGGGTCTAAAATCTGGAAGACCCATGTTCAAATTCCAACAATGCCTTGGAAGCTTGTTCAGTGATCTTGGGGCACTCGGTCTCTCTGAGCCTTATTTACCTGACAGGGCTGTTGTGAAGTAAAATGGAGGAACACAACTGTGTGTGCTGCCATGAGCTCCTCAGAAGAAGGCCAAATAAAAGTGTACTAGGGTTCCCAATCTCCAGGTGATGGCTGGAGATCTTCCAGAATTACAATGATCTCCAGTTGGCAGAAATTAGTTCCCCTGGAGAAAATGGCTGCCATGAAAGGTGGGCTCTGTGGCATTATATCCGGCTGAGGCCTATCCCCTTCCCAAACCCTGCTCTCCCCAGGCCTCAAAATTTTCAGGAATTTCCTGCTCAGGAGCTGACAATAAATAATTATTATTCCCTGCTTGGTTCTAGTGGAGTCTTGCTGCGTACCCCAAGATGGCAGAGTGTGGGCCTCCGATGCCTTTTCTGAATCTTTACAGGTCTCTTTCTGTATTTCTCAATAACTGGAGGCATTGACTTTTAATTCAGCCTAGTGTAGGCCCAGTTCTGAATCCTGTTGCCTAATGTGTAGGTACTGTGCTTTGCAGTAAGCAGAGATAGTCTCCAGAGCGCAAGCTGGATCTTTTTGTGGGGCCTAAAAACAAACTTTCTCAAGTTCAACACAGTTTAGGCCCTAACCTGCCATATGTAAGCTCATGAGCTATGCCATTGGTGGTCTGCTGATAATCTCAAACTATCCTAACATACGAAGCGGCGTTATATCCAGTCAAGCCATTAGTCCATCTCTAGCCCAATAACGTCGGCTGTAACTGGCAACAGCTTTCTGTTTCTCTGCATAGAAAGAAGATCCTTTAATTGGGCATGCCGTCAGTTGAGGCTGGGATGTTATAACTCTGGCCCTCTGGAACGTTCCATGCAATACTTGGGCTTCGCTGCTGCTGAGCCAAAGCTGGTTGCAGACTAGCTCATTCTATTTCAGGCTTGGCCTAAGACATTTTGGCACTTTGGCAAATGTCCTTTCCCATTACAAGGCTTAAATAACACAACTTACCACCCCTTTAATGGAGCTTCAGAATGCTCACCTGAGGGGTCCACCTGATGGCTTAACTGTGGGGCTGACCTGCATTCCATAATTTTTCTATGGGCTTCATAGAGGTTAAAAGTGCTTTGGTAGGTATTATTTATTTATTTATTAGATTAGATTTTTAGTCTTCCCTCCCCGCCAGATGGACCATTGGTCTAACCCAACATGATAGTAAGCTTTGTCTTTAATTTTGCAAGACCTTTTTAAAAATCACGTTCATCGCTCAGAAATAAAAACTGAATATTTAACCTCACTAACAGTAATGTCACCAAAATGCTCTGTCGTAAACGGCTTGTATTCATGCATTTTTAACACATGTATATGTTTTAGATGCCAAGTGCAGAAGGAATTGCTGATACAGTCTCCAGTGACCCTTTATTTCCCACAGGCCCATTAAATGTTCAGGCTAGAGCCTCAAGATTGCAAGCAATAAAAACATCAACAGCAACAACCAATTCAGCTTCTTCTTCACTGTTTTTTTTTTCCAGTTGTTAATTGCTTAATAGTCTTGGCATGGCTGTTTATGTGGATGTGTGTATACATATATGTGTTGTGTGCAACTTTTATCTGGTCAGCTTGGAGGGGGAGATCTTCCAAAGCTTGTATGCGATGGGAACTTTGGGGAAGTTGGGATTCTTCAGTGAGTAGGCAAATTGAACACTGGCCATTTTCACACTGCTTACCGGCCACGGAACATCGCGCCGAGCTCCTGGAACGGCAACGTCTTCCTGGTGAGATTTCGCACGAGAACTACTGTTCTCACGCGAAATCGCACCAGGAAGACGCTGCCGTTCCGTGGCCGGTAAGCAGTGTGAAAACGGCCAGTGTTTATAAAATCAAAGTGCCTTTTCAGTGTATGGTGTGTGTTCTTACGCATTTATGGCATAGTTGTAAATAATGATACCTGTTTAATTTAAACAGATTAATGATGATGACTCTGTTTCGGATGTCCATGTGTGTTTGTAGAAACAGAGAGTAAACACAGAATGTTATAGCTGGAGCAGAAAATTGTTGTTGTGTGTCTAATGACCAAGCTGAAATGCTGATATGAATATTTCCAGACTCTGTTGGCAGTGAGCGCCACTAGTAAATGGCAGAGCTGAAACAAATGGGGTGTTACCACTGCTCAAAGAAAATTTAAACATTTGGTTCATTAAGTTTGATTTATTCAACCCCTAGTAAAGCCAAAGTTTTAGTTGAATTGCTTTAATATTAATTAATACTTTCTACTTGAAATAATTTTTAAAATGGTTCATCCAACAATACAAGGTGACCCGCACAACAAATTATGTGACGGGCACTTTCACACTTTAAATTCAGTTTTCATTTCAATCCACTGTCCGTCCATTTTGCAACTGGATTTTACTGTGTGAAACGGCCAAAGGCACGTGCCCCAATTCTCTCTTGAGGAGGCAGCTGTGTTGGGAAACAACAACCCTGGTCGAAGGCAGGAGCCGTTTCTGGTTTCGTCATTAGAAAGAACACACCTCCTCTTTGAGCTCCTTTGTGATAGGTTAGTATTTCACGAGGGTCTCCAAAACCAGTTTGTTTTGGAAAGCGTGACCAGCCAAAGGCCTGGGAAAGTTCAGTTTCCTTTGAGCCCTTGGAGCTAGCTGACTTTTCGTACTCGTTGCAGGTGGTTGGCCCTTGGAAGGAAAAGGGAGTTACCGCACTATACCTGCGCATCCTGTTGTGCCAAAAAAAAGAGGGTACCTGAGCTAAATCAGAGGTAACTTCAGGATAGGGAAAAAAATAATTGAAAAGCTTGTCTCTGTTACAAATCTGTATGTGGTTTTGCTACAATTGCGGTATGTTTTTCTTAGTGCAGCATGATTGGCAGAGATTGTGATCGCCCTGCTGTGTTGCTCGGTGTTTAAAAACTGCCCTTGGCATAATTAGGAAAGAATTATTAATGGTTCCTGCCGCAAGCAGCCATCTTGCTGCCCCAGTTGGTGCATGTGTCGTCTTGAAATGCCCTGGATATCTGGTAATGTGTACAGCAGATTCTGTTGCCTACGGGTGATTCTCTTAATGTGTGCCAATTTGCAGAGTGGGTCAAAGCTACTGTTAAATTGGTGCTTGCCTAGCCACTGTAAGTTGTTTGAAGTTAGAAGGCATCTGGGGCTCCTGTGAAGCTTCGGGTCACCTCGAGCATCTCCACATTGACTGTGCCTTACTGAATAGAACATTGTCGTAGCTTAAAGGCAGCTGAGAGGGGGGAAGTGATATCGTCAGGTTGAACATCCCTGGAGAATAAATGTTCCTTCATCACTAACCTCATTGTTGCCAGTGAAATCCTTCTTATTTATCTATCCTTGGTGTTGTCTCTTCACCCTTTTCATTTTTCTTTACTTTTGACAATTACAGCCTAGCTAGGATCCCCTCTGTTTCACAGGCCCTTAGCCTGCAAAGTGGCATTTGGGTAACAGGCACAGCTGGACCAAAGGAAGTCTTTTGTCATTCCATTTTATTTTTACTGATTTTTGAAACCATGCTAATAGACCTGCTTTTGCTCATTTGTTTTTTATCTCACATTTTCACTTAACATTATAAACTGGCTTTCCCTTAATAAAGACGTAGTAGAAAACACAACACAGAGAGAATGACCAGATTTAATGGGAGCGAGTGGCTTATTAGGCCATGTTGCTTATTCACCAGGATAATTTTTCTTATCGGGGGGGGGGGGGACCCAGAAGAATAGAATTGTCAAAGTAAACTCACAACATTTTTGGGTGCATATCCGACTTAAAGTCACACAAGTTGCATTGTGCTTCTCGTGGTCATACTGTCAGTTCAACACAAAATCTTGCAACACAGACTGTTCATGCAGTCAGGGTTCAAGCATCAATGCTCCGGGCCTGGTACAAACTTGTAACATAGACCCCTCCCCTGTCCCATCATATGGACAGAGATTCATGCCCCATTAAAGGAAAATAGTAAAGAGTCCAGTAGCACCTTGAAGACTAATCAACTTTATTGTAGCATAAGCTTTTGAGAACCACAGCGCTCTTCATCAGATGCATCAGGAAATGCATAAAAGAAAAAACCTTATTTCAGAAATGTCATAAATTGACCATAGGGGTTGTAGCCTACAGCATGCCCCCTAGAGTCCCAGACCTAAGTAAATTGGGAATGTGGTAATTAGCTCAATGAAAATGTCAACTCAGCGTGCACCAGTGATGAAAACGGAAAAGTTCTATATTAGGGATTATTGGGTAAGAGATTGAAAGCAAAACAGACAATACTGTAATTCCCTGATACAGATTTATGCAGCTGCACTTAAAATACATGGTACAGTTCTGGTTGCCCCAGCTACAAAAGGATATTGAAGCACCGAAAAAGATGCAAAAAATCTTCATACCATTGTTGCGGGCCTTCTGGGGACATCTTGCTGGCCATTGTATGACACAGAAGTTTATGTACCATTACTCACATCAAGCATGGCTGCCATTATGTTCTTATGCACCTATTTCCTTTCACCCCAACCCATGTTTAAGCCCTCTACATAATATGCAGTTACACAAACTCATAGAACACAAGACGTGTCTAGGAATAACGCCCCCCACCCCAATCCAGTGTCAGAACTTCTCAAACCAGTGTCAAAAGTCTTCTGCAAATTAAGGCATACACTTATACATACATATTTATATTTTTACTCCGTCACGTTGTTCTAAAGGAGACTGATACAGAATGAAACAAATTCAACCTGTCTGCTGTCTCTGGTATATAGCCCAGGTTAGTGACATATTTAAAGAGCCTCTACCCTTGTGCAAACATTAATGTTCATATGCATAAAGTCCTCTCAAGTTACAGCCAATTTATGATGATGCCATAGGGTTTTCAAGGCAAGAGGTGGAGAGTGATGGCTTACCATTGCTATTGCCTGCCTCTGCATAACAACCCTAGACTTCCTTCATGTCCCACGTCAAAGTACTAACCAGGGCTTTTTTTCTGGGAAAAGAGGTGGCGGAACTCAGTGGGTTGCCCTCAGAGAAAATGGTCACATGGCTGGTGGCCCCGCCCCCAGATCTCCAGACAGAGGGGAGTTTAGATTGCCCTCCACGCCACTCAGCGGCGCGGAGGGCAATCTAAACTCCCCTCTGGCGGGAGGTCAGGGGGCGGGGCCACCAGCCATGTGACCGTTTTCAAGAGGTTCCGGAACTCTGTTCCCCCGCGTTCCCCCTGAAAAAAAGCCCTGGTACTAACCAAGGCCAACCCTGTTTAGCTTCCGAGATCTGATGATAATCAGGTTAGCCTGGGCCATCGTAGGCTCTCTCCTTTTGGCATCTGTCCATTCTATTGTTTATTTACAGAATTTGCATCAAGGGTAGAATTGAATTGAGGCTGAGGGACAAGAACTTTTGGTACTGTACTGCAGTGGTTCCCAACCTTTTTGGCACCAGGGACCAGTTTCGTGGAAGACAATTTTTCCATGGGACAGGGGGGATGGTCTCGGGATGATAAAACTGTGCACTTTATTTCTATTATTACATTATAAGATATAATAAAATAATTATACAACTCACCACAGTGCAGAATCAGTGGGAGCCCTGAGCTTGCTTTCCTGCAACTAGACGGTCCGTACCTCGCCTGCTCCCTGGAGCTGCCTCTGTGCTTGCCCACCACTCACCTCCTATGCGGCCTGGTTGTTAACAGGCCACAGATCGGTACCGGTCTGCGGCCCGGGGGTTGGGGACCCCTGCTGTACTGCTTTTAGAAACCCATCTTGTGGGTTTAATATGTGGTTTCATCCTACCTCCACACACAATTCCACTTGAAAGAATAGTAAGAAGTCCAGTCGCACCTTTAAGATTGACCAACTTTATTGAGGCATAAGCTTTCGAGAACCACAGCTCTCTTCGTCAGATGCATCTGCTGAAGAGAGCTGTGGTTCTCAAACCTTGAGCCTCAATAAAGTTGGTTAGTCTTAAAGGTGCTACTGAACTTTTTACTGCTTTGCAACTACAGACTGACACGGCTAACTCCTCTGGATCTATGACTTGAAAGAATGTGGGCAGAGTTCTGTGCCATAGCAGTGAACATCTCACACGATCTAATTCCACCAGGTAAAATGTGCGAATCCTGTATATGTTCCAACATAATATTCTACTTCTGCTGATTACATTTGCTTGATTCCATGCTTTGGCTCTGTTAGACAGAAAGAAAAAGTAAACCAGGAGAGAGCCCTTGTGGAACAAAACATGCCCGGAAATGGGGCACAAGTCCGCTAACCTAGAGGTGGCCTTTTCCTTTGAGTTGCTTGACTTTCCTTTCTCTCCCCGTCCCCCACCTTCATGTCCCCTCAACAGGCTAGTGTTATAATAAAGTGTGATTTTGAGCATGTACAAAATCAATTTCCTTTACCACTAACCATCTGCACCCAAGATTAGGAGGGAAAGCCTTCCAGGCTAGCAAGCGCAGATTCTGGGCATGCTTGGACCCACTTTTCTCTCACTGTAGAAATCAAGCATTTGATTAATTTCTCATCATGGTACGGTCCTCCCCACGCTGCAAATGGTTCCTGAGTTCAGTGCTATCTCTGCTGTCTCCTTTTCCACAAGCCACTGTGGTCAAGCTTTAGATTCTGAGGGACAATCTTTGCCCTGTTTGGGACACTGAAATTGAAAACATGTTGGCTCTCTCTTCCTTATGATTCCCAAGTCTCGCATTAAAATTCTGCAACCCAACTCCCTCAGTTCTGTTGTAATTAATTGCAAAGAGTAACAAATCAAATTGACGAGGGGAGAATAATGCAAATAATTTGACAGACTAGATTAATGGTGGTGAAATAAAGATTGCATATTTATAAACAATCTGGAACTAGGGGGACAGGGAGGTAAAAAGGGACAATGCAGTGGAGACACCCCCACCCCTAAAAATGAAAAAGCCCTAAGGAGGCCCTCCAGGTTTCTCCAATTCAGGTTCTTTAAGAGATGTTGGATTCTATGAATTATCTGCCCAGTTGCACAATGATTGTCCTGCTCATTTTTTGGACAACTCCTTCCCTTACTTGCGTGTGGTCATTTTCAGAGCATCTGATGTTAGAGTTGGTACATGTTTTGATTTGTTCTTGCAAAATTGACTTACCTTTGCAAAGAAAAAATCTGGAAAGAAATTGGTCATAGCCGATTTGGGCAATTAGGGCAACTGGCCAAGTCCATCAGGAAATAGGCAGAGGTGCAGTTCAGAAGAATGTCCCTGGCCGTTTAGAGACCCTGATGTGTCCTAGCCTGGGTTTCTCCTTGCCAGATCTCTTACTGAATCCAGAGAGGTCTGACTGGCTCTTGGCTGTGCCATCTCCGGAGAGCCTGTGCCAGCTCTGAGCCAGCCTAGTTGCTGTATCTGAGATGCACATCCATTACCAGTGGAATTTGCATTGAATCAGCAGGATCCAATCCAAGCCTCCGAATGAGGTTGGATCGGATTCTGCAAGAATGTAATCTCTGGCACTGGACATCTTCTACAAGGAATGAGACAATCTCTGGCAGAGAACACAGTCTGAAGAGCAGCCCCAGCGGTGGGGCTGATTATGCAAAAACTGGAGAGCTACCGCAGGCCTTCTCTCTCGATACAGGTCTGAATATAATATTTGGGAAGATTTATAAGACCGGTTTAGACAGGGAAAGACAGGAGTGAAGCAATCCCCAGCGTAACCCAGGTTAGAGCAGAAGATTCAGGGCGATAAAGTTTTCTTACAGTGAAAGCCCTTGTTCTCGCACACGCCTCCACAAAAACGACCAAAGCCCACCAATCTGGCTTGCTCTCTATTCTAGCCTCCCATCAGCGTTTCCTCCCCAATCACCCCGTATCTTGCAGGATGTTCACCTGGAATCTTTGATTTACAGGAATAGACTGCCGGTGGAAATGAAAATCCTTGGCTCATTCCGCAGTGTTGTTTTTAGTTGCCTGTACAGATCGCTCTCTGCTTTCAAGCAAGTGATGGGCAAAAGGAGCTAAACCCCCTTTATTTTGCAGGGCCATGAGAATTGCTAAGCATTAGGCCCCTGGGTGGACAGCCTCTGGCCTCTGAGGTCTTCACTTCCCCTCACATAAGTAAATAATAGAATAACTTTATGTAGTGCTTTTTTAGTGATCAAAAGACTTAAGGCCAAACCAGGCAAGGTGCAGGGAATTTGGGGTATGGAGCTTCCACAGCTTTTTTTTTCCTTTTTAAATAGCTGGCTCCAATTTGGATTGGGATAACAGTGCCAGGAGGAGCTAAATCCCCCGTGCCATTTTTCCAACCCACAAGGATACCCCAGGGCTGCTCTTTACCCCCATTTAAATCAGGACATGTACGTTGGACCAACTGAGCAAATTTTAGCCCTGCAGAGTCGTTTGGGGTCAGAAAAATTACAGGAGGGAGGCTCATACTGTGGCCTTAATCCGAATTGGTTTAAAAGAAGAGGAACGCTGGGAGCTCCATACATGGAACCAATAAATCTTCCGCTTTCGCCCATACCCTGCCACACCACTGAAGCTGTGTACAGATTACTGTTTTTAAGAAAACCAGCCAATGAAGTCAGTTTTGGAACCCCACTAATTAATTTGTTGCCTTGTAGATTAAAGAGCTTTAGTTGATTAATCTGCCCATTTAAAAAGTGGTGGATAATCTTTTTAGCAAGTATGCCATTTGTGATACAGTAGCTCATTCTGTAGCCTTCCCCCATGCCTTGTATTGTGTGTAGTGTGTTGAGCTGGGGAGCAGGCAGCCGAGCGCTGCTGCCGCCGCCGCCGCCGCCACGGTTGCAGGCAGGTCTGGCTGTTTCCCCTCCTGCGGTTCTCCAGGAGCACCACAAGTCCAAAATGTCTATGGCACGTGTGACACCAGTGTTGCAGATTAACCATCCAGGAAATGAACCGGGTAACGCTTGTGGCCCTAATTATTTCTGAAGAATCATAATAGCAACTTCTCGTTTAAAAAGCATTAACCATTCCAGGGCTGATATCTTAATAACTGTATAAATGGGATGTGAGGGATGCAGGAGTCTCTTAACTACTAATTATAGCCCCTCTTCCAGTTTTATCCCAGCTATGCTGAGTTTGGGCCTCCAGTCCCCAGCTAGCAAAAATGTCCACCTCTCATATGCTCTGAATTTCACACCCATTCTTCTAATTTACATGTGATCCCGGCTTGACAGCCTCCAGGTGGGGGGGGGGGTGCCAGGAAATCTCCCAGAATTACGACAGATCTTCAGGCTACAGAGATCACAGAGAAAATGGCTGCTTTGGAGGGTGGGCTCTATGACATTGTATCCCACTGAGGTCCCTGCCCTCCCTAAACCCCACCCTTCCCAGACCCTCCACCGAAATCTCCAGGAACCTGGAGTTGATAACCCTAATTTGATCCGGGCAGTCATCTGAACAGCTTCTGGGCCGTTTCCACATGGCTTACTGTTGTTCGTAAGGACCCGGAACATCACGCAAAAAACACGGAAGATCGCGTTTTCTCACACGAGATTTGTGCGAAGTCGCGCAAATCTCGCGTGAGAAAATGCGATCTTCTGTGTTTTTTGCGCGATGTTCCGGGTCCTTACGAACAACAGTAAGCCGTGTGGAAACAGTCCTGGTCTGGTTAGTTTCATTTCAAAACTGGGCATACAGGTGGGGGAAACTAACCTCAAAATGAACTGACCCATATTTATGACAAGTGATCATACAACAGGGTTATGTCATTTCATCTACATTACACCACTGTTTAGAAAAGGCCGAGAGAATTGAGTTTAAGTGAAGATTTGAATACTGGCTGTTTCCGCACATGTTGAATAATGCACTTTCAGTACACTTTAGGAATCCTTGGAAGCGGATTTTTTGTTCCACACATGAAAACCCAGTTCCAAATGATCACTAAAGAGCATTGAAAATGCATTATCCAACATGTGTGGAAGCAGCCTGTCTCTTTCAGTCCATGTCAAACACACCATTGACTATACCACATAGACTCTTAACCAAAATTACGATATCCTCTAGAGGTAAGTAGAATGGACTGTAGCAGCTGTTTATAGAGCCTTCTCAGTACAGAAAAAAGGGAGAAGGTAGATCCACCAGCAGTCAATAAAGTTCCTGGGAGTTGTGGGACCCTTGGGAAGTAAACATTTGTGAAAAATAGGGGGTTGTCTCATCGACACATGGGAAGGAGGTAGAGTGGCTGGCAAGGATCCTCCTTCTTGGCCCTGTTCCAGGCTTTGCAGGACCCTGGCAGAGAATGCTCAGGTTCCACCTCCCCCTCTGCCCACCAGGCCTCCTTCCCCCCAGGACCCCCTTCCCACCCACATGCGTACCCCACATCTGCCTGTGGGTTGTTTCCCTGCCTTTTTGCAAGCCTTCCCCCCCCCCATGCTCACAGATACCTATACACCTGGCACACCTGCACACCTGGTGGTGCTTCTGCCGTGGCTACCCTTTCACTTTTCCCTGGCAATGCGGGGCAGCACATGGAACCACTTTCAGGGGGAGGATACATAAAGTGTTCTCAAATGAGTGGGCAGTGGAAGGGACAGGTTGACTGGGGGAGCAGCAGTGGGCCTCACCAGAAGCCCTGGGCCCTGGGAGCTGCCGTATCTCAGGATATGTGGGCCCAATCCTGATGCATATCAAGCGAACTGACGATGTATTAAGGGAAAAGGAATATCCCATAAGTAGCTGGCCTCAGGATGGCTGGGTAGCTTGGAGTAGCTCCCCCCCCCCAAAAAAAAGAGCTGTTTTAAGAGGAATATGAAGAACGAAGAAAGAGAATGAGCCAGCATGTTGGTTTGGGAGCTGCATGTTGTTGGGAGTTAATTAGAGTTAATTAGACTAATTAGCTTGCAAATGAAACTCAGCATTTCTGAACATTTCTTCTTTCTTATGAAAATCCTAAACAGATAAATATCACAATGTGGCTGTCCTGGCTCTAAAAGCAAAGGCGGCAGCAGCGGCATCTGACAAGAGTTGGGGCTGCTTCCCTAGTCCTCATTTCCGCTGTTACTGCCCCTTCTCTTTGGTGTCAGAGTCTTCTCTGCACATATATACACGTTCCAAACTGCCCAGCCCACGCCCTGTGCTGGTTCCCCAAGAACACCCCTCGTTTCAGATTGCTTCAGGCTGTTATTTGCATGGGTGGCCAGCCCCTAACATAGCATCTGAACTAGAAACCCACAGACTTCACTGTAGTAGGATGGTGTGCTGCAGATGTTCAAAACATTGTGACAGTTTTGAAACAGTGGAGCCGTTCTGGAAGCCTAGTTCTGCTTTCTGTACTAACATTCCTCTCCAGGAGTGATCTGTGAGCAGAACCACAAGTGACAAAAGGCACAGATTGGACACTTGTCAGCTTCCCTCAAGGTTTGATGGGAAATGTAGGCAGCTTGGCGGAATGTTGGACAAGTGACAGTTGAAAAGTCCATTGGACAGCAGTCGGAGAGCCAAGCTGCAAGACCAGAACACCTACATTTCCCATCAAAACTTGAGGGAAGCTGACAAGTGTCCAATCTGTGCCTTTTGTCACTTGTGGTTCTGCTCTCTGAAGAGTCAGAAGTGGAAGTCAGCTGTCCACCATACTGATTGGATGACCCCCTTATAATGATACCTAGAAACAGCCATCATCAGAGAAATTTGGTGATTTGGAAAAAAAGTTTCTTTTAAAAGTTTTTAAAAGGAGTTTCGCCCATCTGTTTGCATAAAGGCCGGAATGCAATTAAATTTGTCGGTATACATATCAGCTGCAGAGCCAGATTGACTGAAGGATGCCCAGTGAACTCCCTGTATATGTTATGGCCATGTTCGTTTGTAATGACAGACACATCCCTGAGTATACTAAGCAGAGGTTGCAGCCCCCGAGTGTGTTCGCCTCTGATGCACAATTCAGAGCAAAATGTGTGGTTTCATCCATAATTGCCTATTGGGTTAGCTCTGTATTAGATCAGGGGAAGTCTTAGCCATGGGGCAAGTGGGGCAGCTGCGATGTGGGGAGTGCTGGGGGCCCCTAACCACCAAGCTATCCTGTTTGGCAGCTGCTGGCATCTATGCCACTGCTGCTGATGCCAATGGGAAGGGGATTGACTCGGGCAGTGGCCGCAGTGATCAGTTGTAGGGCAGCCGAAAGGGGCCCTCCGTGGCTGACCATCCGCAGGGTGCATTTAACAGTTGCTATAGAACGGTGGTAGGGGAGCTGCCCTGACTGCCATCCTTACTACTGTACCTTGTGATTCTTGAGGTCCGTTCTTGAATTTTGTCTAGTGCCCCAGAATTACTAGGACTGCCCCTGTATGCGATGGTGAGTGTGGGATTGTATGTGCGGTTGAGAGAGGATGGAGCAACCCTGTAGGGTTGTAGGATGATTGTGAGAAAGTGCGGTGCAGGAAAAATTGTCAGTGTTCACTTTTCTTAATTGACAATGATTCTTGCTGTTAGAAGGTGATCTCTTTTGCCATTCTTTGGCCCTAACAACCACTCACGTCCAGATACTTTTGTTGAACATCCTTCTGTGCCTCACTGGGAAGTTGCAACAGAGCAATCCCTGCTTAGGGGGAGACCCTTGGACCAGTACCGTCCCCAGCCTCGGCTACTTTGGAAGGCCACAGTTAACAAACCGAGAGCTCTTGCACAGTCAGTCTCCAGCAACAAATACTGACAAAGCTGATTTCCCCCAACCTCGCACCTCCTCCGCTGCACTATGGTTTATAACCTGATTCTATTAATCGCCCACCCTTTTCAAGTGGCCACTTCAGCAATTTCCCACCTAGCAGAGCCAGAGCACTTTCCCCAAGCCTTTACCAGCCCATGCAGAGCCCCTGACAGCCACGAATCCCTGACGCCGACACCTTCTCGCTCGGTATCGATCCCCTCTCCTTTCCAATCAGCGCTGCCAGGGTGATGGATCAGAGAGGCTGTGGCCTTGTGCACCCTCCCTCCTCCCCTCACTGCTGATGCACCACAAAGTGTGGGAGCTTGGAGGGACATACCAAAGTGCCTGACTCTCCCATGGAAAGATCAGGTGGAGATTAACCACACCCTCCACACACACTGCCTGGCTATTCTATCTAACCCAACTCCATGCATCCTCAATCGCCACTCTTCCCGAGTCAGCAGAATTCTTTGACGCTGCTCCTAGAAATGTTTCGAAAGTTCTTTCCTTTGGGTGATTTGTAGAATTCCTGGCTCAGACCCTGATGCTGGGCCTGCCTCACTGATTGAGGGTCTCTTCATGAACTATTTACTAAAACTAAGTGCGTAAGGACAATGTTACCCATGATCTCTTGAGTTGTATGGAGTCCTAGAATCTCTCTTTACGAACTGTATTCCTTCTGTTCCATTTGGCATTGGAACAAAACAACGGGAACGGATCTTCGGAGAATGAGAAAGAGGAAACGCCAAAATGAGTTCCCAATGAAGATGGCACACCATGGATTGGGATCATGTGTGATGATGATCCCCTAAGTTTCACATAGTAAGTGATTAGGGTTTTAGACTTAAGAATAGAACTGGGAGCATAAGCAAAATCTGATACGTATGTTGTGTGTGTTTGTGCATGAGCAAGCAAAATGTGCCTTATCCTAAAATTCAGTTATTTTCGTTTTGTCCTATTATTATATTTTAAATAAAATTCATTATTTGTCTCATGGCTATTGATCTGAAGGCCCACGAGTTTTTTTGTGCATGGGTATAAGATATATCAAAACAGTGTGGAAATTTCTGAGATTCTAGGAGTGACATATGATCTGGGAAAGGGGCAGCAGGATGAGGCCATTTTCCTCCTAGCTTTATATCTGAAATGACAGGCTTGCATGTTAGGGAATCCAGCATGGATCCATACGTCACTGTTGTCCCTCCTTTCTACTTCTTCTGCCATTGTTTGTTTTAAATTTTAAAAGCACCACATTAAAGTCCATGTCTTTATCCATTAATTTGCCTTGAGTCTCAGTGAGAAAGGTGAACCGTATAAAAAGTAAATATATCGATCATTTTTGTTCATGAAAAGGGGGGAACTTAAAAATATGAAGCCGCTCTGAGTTTTAGAGGCTGGGTGACATCATGAGAAACCAGCTGATCAGCGCAGGCCAATTGGCATTCTGCACAGCTGGGTTCTGTTTCGATCTTGCAGAACTGTTTTTGTTTTTCAGAGCTTGACTATGGAAATTACTTAGGTAATTTAAACGGAATGCAACGCGGGTGCATCCAACGTGGCTGTGCTTCTCTAAAAAATTGTATCCGCCCAACGCTGTTTCTTCTTACAAGGCAGTTTGCCATGTCTGTGGACCAAGAGCCAGCTTGGTGTAGTGGTTAAGAGTGGCAGGACTCTGATCTGGAGAACTGGGTTTGATTCCCCACTCCTCCACTTGAAGCCAGCTGGGTGACCTTGGGTCAGTCACAGCTCTTTCAGAGCTCTCTCAGCCCCACTCACTTCACAGGGTGATTGTGGAGGGGATAATAATGACATCGTAAACTGCTCTGAGTAGGTATTAAGTTGTCCTCAAGGGCGGTATATAAATCAAATGTTGTTGTTATTATGTTATTAAGATGCTTTTGACCACAAATTATGGCCGTGATCTCATAGTATGTCCACTTATACTACGTGGGCTGCTTTTGTAATTTGTTTTATTATCTTGAGCACCACTTAAGAGTGTCTGGGTATGAAGACATGAAATAGAGAAAGAGTTTCTCCTCGCTTTGACTCATTATTTCTACTGATTTTTTTCCCTCTTCCCACTTTGCTGTTACTTGTATTGAAGGAAAAGGAGAATGTTAACTAAAAGGCCAAAGATTATCCCTCTAAGCACCATTTGGCTTCATAGACCTTGGTTTCCATTGTCTAGTACAGATTAAGTGGCAACTTGCTATGGAAAAATAACTAAAATAATTGAAACTCCAATGCAATGCAGCCAGAGTGAGCTGCCATGTAGCAAGAGATTCTGTGCGCCATTATCTAGCCCAAGACCCAAATTCCGTGACTATTAAACCTGTATCTCCGACTTCCTCTCAAGTAGGAGGAAGAATAGCCAAAGGAATGATTCTGCTATAAATAGGAACGATGTACCACCCTTCATCAATAGCCCTCCCAGCTCTGAAGCTGCCTTAGTGAAATGTCAGGGTTGTAAAGTTTGGGGTAGTGTGCAGATATTTCAGATGCATGTCAGAATGCAACGTGTGGGAAACCCCTGTGGCACACATACCCTGAGATCTGTCTAAAGCCCTCTTGCGTCAGGTGCTCCTGGGCCTACCCATGTAATAATGATCCATTTTTAAAAGTATGAACTCAAGTGGACTTGTGAAATGGGGAAATGCTTATAGAATCCATTTGGAAGCCTGTTGTCTCTTTTCCTTGTTTCAAATAACTCGGCTAATTCTTTGTTTCAGAACTTTCATTTCTACCATGGTGAGGAAGGCGCTACTTTTATTCTGGAAAACCTGCTGTCCCTCTAGTTTGAAAAGCTACATCTGTCCGCAAATTTGAACAAATCCGGTTTTGTTTTAAAACCACTGCCATTAGTAACCTCTAGATCCTTTCGATGTTCTCCCCAATTGCAACACACCGTATTTGATTCTGTTTTTTTCCTGGTACTGTGGTTGTTGCTTCCCCACAGTATCTGCGGCAGCCCATGGGCTTTGTTAGCACAATGTGGTTCAAATGTCTGATTAGTTGTTAGGAGAGCAAGGGGTCAATTTGCCAGAGCTCCTTCCTCTCCATTTAACTAATTTAACTGTGGAATTGTTACAAATTCCATTTTATTAGAGCCCTGTTTCTCAGTCCAATTGAATTACCCAAATCTCATTTTCTCAGAAGTGCTGAATATGTAATTAGAGGAAAAATTATGCTCCTGATTCCTATTAGGGTGGTGTATGTGTGTGAGAGAGCGTGTCCGCATGTGGGCGGACCGTTGTGTGTGTATGTGTGTCAGCAGATGCAGGCCATGTGTGCGCCTTTGCCATTTTGTCTAGCACCACAAAGGTCTTCAATGCAATGTGAGGGGTGTGATTAGTGTATGTGCACCATTTTGAGTCAAATAACGTGTATGCACATGTTTTCGTCTCAGAGAGCATGGTTTATGGTGTGTCATATTTTTATGGATTTTTTTCATGAAAATCATTAATTCCTGTAGTGTTTACAAAAATAAATCCTCAAGGATTTACTTATTATTGGTATTTTGATGCCATTGTAATAACCGGCAGCAAACATTTATCCGCACAAATTGGTCAAACAGCTGTCTTTTCAGTAACTTTTTTTTTGCTTTGAAAACATCTGTTTGGTTCTTGGAATGTACTACTGCATGGGACTGGAAGAAGGTTGGAGAGCATGCGCACTTAGGATTGTGTATTGATGTGGTAACCCACACTGACCACCCCTTCTGTTTCCCAAAACTAGCGCAAGTGTCTTCCATGTGCATTTACTTAGAAGTAGTTATTTCTAAACAAGAAGTATATTCCACCTAGTTTATCACTAAACTTGACTCCGTTTGCCTAAGCCAAACAGCATGTTGCCCTTTGGAATCCATCAAAAATGGCAGGGATTAACTGATTTGGTAGAGTATGGTAACCCAGAGTAATAAATTTTTCTTTCTTCTCCTTAAGCTACATCACAAAACAGAGAGACAGAGAAGATGGGGGCGGGGATGTCGTTGGAGTGAAGCAGAATTAAATAAAAATTATAAAATCTCCTTATCCCTTGGTGTTCAAATGCATTAGTACAGATAAGATGAAGAAATACTTGTTGATTGATGTTCATGTGAGGGAGATAATATTCTTGGGATCTAAGTACCAAGACCTGAGCAGGGCAGTTTGGGAGGTCTTTAATTCATAGAGTCACTGTTAGTTGGAAACAGCTTGACGGCACATAACACACGCAAGTACCAGTAGGTCAAACGATTTCTGTGAACTCCATCTTCACACATGAAGGATATGAACTCCTGATTTATTAACCATAGTTTTATTTCTTTCCATGTGTTGTAGTTAAGAGTGCCAAACTAGCACAGAGAAGAGCTGGGTTCAGATCTCCATTTGGCTATGATGCTTATAGGGTGTACTTGAAGCAGTCTCTCTCTCTCTCTCTCTCTCTCTCAGTTCAGACATCATGAACTTAGTTAATTGACCCATTCCTCCTTCCCTTCCCTCACATGACATGCCAAGAATGAGGAGGGAATTCTTCAACGAACTTGAATTAACTGTCATGTCAGAGAATGCGGGCACCTTTACCAGTGGAGGTTTATTTTCCCCAGTAATTGGGATCCTTAACTACAATTTAATCTCAACTACTGGAATAACAATATACCTCACTTACCAAAGGCATAGAGAGCCAGTGTAGTGGTTAGAGTGTTGGACTACGAACTGGGAGACCCAGGTTCGAATCCCCACTCCGCCATGGAAGGTTGACTCTGGGCACATTTCTCAGCCTAACGTACCTCACCGTGTTGTTGTGAGGATAAAACGGAGGTAAGGAGAGTGATGTAAACTTCTCTGGGTTCCCATTACAGGGAAAGGTGGAGTATAAATGATGTTTTAAAAATTCAGACATGACTAATTGGAATTAGGTTTGAAAGTGTCATGTTCTAACTTGGCGCTATACATGATGCCTAATTCATAGTGTCTGAGTTGACCCTCAGCCTCACATCTTTCACAGAGCTGTTAAAAAGATTAAAAAGAGACAAAAGTGAAAGGGGGTATAAAAATGAAATGTTGACTTACGGGGTCCACTTTATTACACCATAGATCCAGAGGAGTTAGCCGTGTTAGTCTGTAGTTGCAAAATAGTGAAGAGTCCAGTAGCACCTTTAAGACTAACCAACTTCATTGCAGCGTAAACTTTCGAGAACCACAACTCTCTTCGTCAGATGCATGCATGCATCTGGTTAGTCTTAAAGGTGCTACTGGACTCTTTACTTTTATTACACCAGTGGCTGATCTTGGGGAAGGTGTTCATAGTTTGCAATCCTGATTTTCAGGATCAGAACACAGCTTGCCAGCTTGGATATAATGGCAAATAATGGTTTCCTCCCAAAAAACCCAGGATATAACTTATTAGCTCATTGTGTGAGGGGAAGAAGGAGCATGCTGTCCTGCAGCAAGCCGTGGTTTAGTGTTGCCTTTGAAGCATGCCTTCTAAGTATTTCCAAAAATCCTTTTGGGGGTTTTCAATGTAAATTAAGTGTTCGTATGTCAGAAGCATAACCTAATTTCCTTCTGGAACTTGCCAGTAGGTAACAGGATTACATATCTAATAGAGAGACAAATGAGAAACTATAGGTGACAGGTCTCCCTGCAAGGTGGTGGGGCTAATATCTCTAAAAGTCGACCCTGGCTTCTGAATGTGATATGCCAGTGAAATGGGCAAATGAATTGATTTTTGCTATACGAAGGAAACCGTTTAATGTTTAGTAGACAGAGATCAAGAAAGGGAAACTCACCAGTGAAGAGCTATCATGCACTCAGGAAGTATTTGAACTGGATGCTGAATTTCTGTTTTTCCTACAGCAAACAGGTTTTCCCTCCTGGAATGTTTGACTTGGGTGGATCAAGACATGGGTTTTGGCCTGCTCATAGTAGATGCTCAATGTCCCAAGGAAAGGAAAAGGAAAAAAAGTTGTCAGGAAAAAACTCGCTCAGCTTCACCGTGCCATGAAGTTAGGATCCTTTTTTTAAAAAAAAGACCAAAATTGCTATAGCCACCTGCAGAAGGGGCTTCAGCACAGACGGAGGGGATATTTTAAATCCCTTCCCCATGGGTTTTTTCCCCCCATGAACATATTTTTCCTAACAGAAAATAGCAAGGGGTGATGTTAACTAAAGAGCAAAGGGAGGGGAGATGGGGAAATTGGCTGGGTCAAGCCCCTGAGATTTCATAGAAGCCTGAATGAGGAAATTTTTGTGTGCGGGGGTTGGGGGGGACATTCTCAAATGTTTATCTTATTCCGGGCCCCGTGATTCCTCGTGAACCTGCTATATTGTAGGGAGGGGTTCTCAGATGCTTCGCTAATGAGTTAGACACCGTAGACTTCACCACTATGTTGCCCTACTTACTATCTGTTGCTTTAAATATGTACTCCTATGTACTACCTGTGCTTCATGTTGTCTAATGTCAGTCCTAGAATTGCTTATGTTCTGTTTCAGCATTTCTTCAACTCTGTATTGGATTCTTGCCCATGTTATATCTTTTCAAACTTTTATCTATTTGCTCTATGGCATTGTTTATGGAAATGTACTTGATACTGATGGGACTAATCTCATACTGTGTAATCCACCTTGAGTCTCAGTGAGAAAGGCAGACTATAAATGGCAAATAAATAAATAAATAAATAAATAAATAAATAAATAAATAAATAGTCGAGCACCTAGAAGGAACAAGGGATAGAGAAAGTGACAAGCTCATGCCCAATAACACAGGAACTTTAAACCTTAGTCTTATTGTATGAGCAATAAGCAATGAGCAATACAACTACCGGTTTTTGTTGGCTTCGGGTGCTGTCTTGAATTGGCTCTGGGAGACTACTCCATCCTACCCACTAGAGGTAGTTACAGTTCTAGTGGCCGTACCATGCCCTTCTAGTTTAGAGAAAACCCATCTACAGTTTGTCGACCTGAACATCCCAACGTTCCTTCCGGTGAACCTGAGGCGCATGGCTGGCCGATCTGTTGCGTTTGCTAGTATCGAAGGCTCAAGTAGTGCCCCCTTATCCCAGCACATTGCCCCCCTCCCACTTTGCCTCAGTTACACAACATTATCATCCCATCACACTCTGAAATATACATGAAGTTGGCTGAATGCAGATGAAATTGCACCATTTAGAGCATTAATATTTCATGCAGTCTCAGCTCCTTGCTTTCCGGCTAAGGAAGCCAAGAACCGGACCCCCCACCCGTACAGTGGCTAGTTCCCTAGTGCCTGCTGGCCCTGTAGTACAGCCCTGTTGTTTGTCTGTGTGCAGGCAGAGAGAATGAATGTGCGCGTGGCCAAACACCACAAGCCCTTTCCTGAAGTATTAAGGAGTGCACGCTCCTTTCTGCCGTTCTGGCTGGTGAGCAGTGGGCCTTTCATGATGTGAAGGGTGGATTACCGTAGGCCAAGCTTTACCTCTCTCTGAACGTTAAGGAGTTGTGAGTGAATGGTTCTTTTGCCTTTTTCATCATCTGTGTTACTGAATTCATTTAGTCCCAGATTGTCAGACAGTGAGAGGAGAAACAAGCAAAAAACCAGAACGAGCCTTTGTCTGCCACCATAGGGGCTGGGAATGAAGAGGAGACGATAGGGAAGTCAGTAGGTTTTCTGAGGTGTGAACAGGTAGACAGGATTCTGTGGGGAGGGGTGGAATGTCTGGGCAGTGGTGGGTTTTGTCTAGTGGAGTGGAGACAGCTTCTTGGATTATAAGGTTCCCCTTTCAGTCAGGTTATTCTCATATCTTCCTGGATTCCAGCTGATGGATCCATCAGATCTCAGTCAGTCTGTCTCTCTTGCTGAGCCAGACTATGGATCTGTCCCCATGCCCTGTAACTACATCCCCGCTATGATATCAGGACATTCTGCAATCTCGGCCAAATCGGTTGGGGGTGGAGGAACGAGATTTGCTGAATGCATTTCTGTTATAGTGTGTTGCCGCTGACTGCTGGTAGTGGTAATGGATGTAGAGAATCGAACCCAAACAGGGATTCGGGCACATCTTACCTGAGCCTGCTCTCATCTGCCCATTCTTTAGATGTCATTTGGCTCTCCACATCCTGGCAACATTTTTGTAACTTCTCTAGCCAATTAATTTAGAGTTCTGAAAGCAAATTTATTCTGATGTGAGTATTCCCCTAGTGCTGGGGACAGCAGATTCACAACCTTGCTCACCAAGGCACAAAGATGTACATCCATGAGAGAGCATCCACTCCTTGCTAAATGAGGAGTCTCGGCAGATAGTGCATCCTCCATGAGGCGGGAACACATTTGTCCTTCTGTTCAGAGATGGGCAATGAATGCTATTGCTGTGCCTGGACTGGCATGGTTTATCCTAACCAATGAAGCTACAACTGAGCCAATGTGGTGTAGTGGCTAGAGTGATGGACTCTTCCCTGATTGGGCCTTTTGAAGTCATTTGCATGTGCGGGCTGATTGGGGCTCACAACATTCCACACCTCATCTGCCCACCCCAGACAGTTGGAACACAAAGGTCATTTGCATATGCAGCCTGATTGGTCCTCACCTCCACATTCTAAACAGTATGCAGTTGCTACTGGGAGTCATTGAATGTGTCCTGAGGTAAAATGCACCTCCCAGTCTTCCCTTCAAAGTTCACTAGGGCTACCAATCTCCCTGTGTGGTCTGGCTTTCCTGTGTGGCTGGCAGGCTCTTGCCTGCTTGCACCCCCCCCCCCCCAGGGGATCGGTCAGCTGTGGAGCTCTGCGTTCTGAGGTAAAAAACAGGTAAAGGAAACTGCAGACAGTTGTAGAAAGGCTGTTCAAGACTCCTGAATCGGGATAATATGCTTCGTTTTATTCAAACACCTTTGTGAAGCTCCAGTACTATGCTATTATACTACAAAATCAACTCCAAAACCCCCCAAACAAACCAAAAAATGTTACATACCCATAAGTATTATAACTGGATTTAAAGTAGTTAAATACCGTAGCGAAGCACGAGTATCAAGCTAGTAAATAAATAAAAGCATCATCGCCCATGACACACAGCCTTTCATCTGTGGCTCTGCAATGGAGGGCTGTTTGACCCGCACTGTGGTTTTCATCACATTCTCCGGAAACTTAACTACAATTCTTTCTTAACAATGTAATGTTTGGAATGTCCATTTTGGCAACCAGCCTTGCCCATCCCCAACTCCACTAGGCTTATCTCCCCTTCCCTGGAGGTGTGACTGGTATCTGTTCCCGCAGGCCAGGTTCCCTGCTTCTTATGGATGGTGCAATGTTTAGAGTAATGAAATATTCACAGGTCGGCGCTTTCCTGAATGATGGCAAGAGCCATCCGTACCTTCTCAGAGAGGCAGTTGCTTCCACCACACAACCTCTGCTTCTTGGCAACAGGCATTAGTGTAAAAAGAAGGCCAAATCAGGGAGAAGGCAGCACGCAAGTCATCTCGAGCTGAGCCCCACTTTTATGACACAGTCCCCGTTGTCAGACGCAGAAAGTGAAAGAATGAATGAATTCGCAAATTAGGGATAGCTAGACTTTTTTGCAACTTACTGGAAGAAGGAAGAATTAGTTTTTTTAAGGTCGTATGAATAAGCTATTTCAAATCGCTTAAACGTGTGAGAATTGTTCTGTGCGCTTTTGTGGTTGCAGCCTCCGGAATTTCCTGGACCTCGTGGCATTTCTAGTCAAAACCTTCACCCTACGCAAGCGCTTAGAGATCCGTGGAAGCTAGTGCCTGTTTGCCATAGGCCTTCCACTGCCTTTGCGATATGCTGAGCTGAACACAAGTGGGGTGGCTTTGGGGATTGAGATAGGGGAGGGAGGAGGAGAGAAAGACAATGGTCCACTTGGATTTAGCTGTACTGCTTAATAGCTTTTGTGCTGGGAACATAACACTCTGAGCATAGCTTTATCTGGCAGCCAGCTTTGTTCTGGCAGATAGCCAGGAAGCACAGACGCAGACTACAGTGTGTGCATGGAACCCTTGACATTACACTGGTTTAAACAGGCCAGACTTTCAGGACTCTGGCACTCCATGGTGAGAAAAAGTGCTGTGCTGTGCATGGAGCAACTTCCCTTTCTGTAATTGTCCTTCTCTAGCTTGTTAGGTACATCCAGAATATGTGTGTACTTTTGGCTATTGGTGCGCATATGTCACTGTGTAAATTATTACCATCTATACAGCGCATGATTCTTGAGCAAGCACTTGGAGGTCCTGGCAGCATTAGTGACATCCATGGAGAGATGAGCTGTTGGGGAGAGAGGAAAATATATTGGTTTGATTTATGGAAAATAAAGAGGATTCACTGATTTCCCCTGTTCAAGAGCTTCTTGATTCAGAGGTAGGTCCTCTTTGAACATGATGCCAGGCAAGCAAGGAGAATTAACCCATGCAGCACTGCATATATCCAGTGTCAGGAATTCAATAGGCTGATTCCGCACACGTTGGATAATGCACTTTCAATGCACTTTAGCAATCGTTTAGAAGTGGATTTTTTGTTTCACACACGAAAAATTCAGTTCCAAATGGTCTCTAAAGAGGATTCGAAGTGCATTATCCAACGTGTGCGGAATCAGCAATAGTCTGGGCAGCTACCACAGCCAGTGTAGAATAGAAAAAAGGATGGAAAGAGAGATCATGGCCTAAAACATGTCCCACCCCCTGCCACCTTTAACATTCAGTTAACATGATACATTCTGAAGGACACAAGGCTCGCACAGTGACTGTATTAGTTTGGTTATCCTTAATAAAAGTGATTACATTATACATCAGAGTTTCCCAACCAGGCTTCCATGTAACCCTGGGGCTCCACAGGAGTTCACGGGGGGTTCACAAGAAATTGTGGAATGAAATTTTTAAAAATTGAAATACTGCAAAAATTTCCAAATATAGAAGGTCAAATAATCACACCAAAAGGAATATTTACATTGGATGTGAACTTCTGTTATAAGGTTGTGTCTGAAGTCCTGGCATAAAGGCGATAGCAGGTATTTGCGAACAACACAAGTTCTTCATGCCCAACAAGTATCCAGGGCTTTATTTGGGGGGGGCGGGGGGGTCAGTTGCCCCAGGTGCCACCAAAGAGAGAGTGCCGGGCACGGCTGCTGGCTGGGAGCGCGCAGAGCTGGCAGCGGCAGCGGGGCAGCTGCATGGGAGGGCTGGGGGGCCACCCGCACCGCCCTGGCTGTCTGCTATGATGACAGGGTGGCCGGCTTGCTAGGAGCGCAGAACTGGTGGTGGCAGCACAGACGGCAGGGAGGGAGGGTCGGGCTGGGAGGCAGCCCTGGCCGTCTACCATGCTGACGGGAGAGCTGCAGCCCGAATCATGGGAGCGCTTCTGTGGGGCGGCCGCACCGTGTGCAATGAGGGCAATTGCCGGAAATGATGTCATCGTGTGGTCCTGGAAGTGCACGTGCGCCCTTTGCGCAAGCGCATGTGTAGTGACAGAATGCCACCTGACAAGAGTTGCCCCGAGTGCTGGCAACCCAAGATACAGCGCTGCAAGTATCACCCTGAACATTCAGTCAAGTTTTGTTTTGCATCCAGTTAGAGAAAGAAGGCATGTTTTCCAGGATGGGCATATGAGTCCCGAGCCTGGCTCCGCCTGGGGCGTCTGTGTTCTGATCGGGCCCTTGTGCTGCCATTCCTGGGCTGTGTATGTATCTTGAACTAAGCTGCTGTAGCTCACCTTAAAGGATGGTGGGAAACCTTTATCCCAGTCTGAATTGGAAACACTCTCGGGTAAACATCACACTGTGTTTCATATCCAGAATAGTATTCCTTGTCACCTCTCAGCTGACAACATGTTTTATATCTTTTGTCTCATTTATCCTGATGATAAATGACTCTGGCAAAGTTAGACAGAGAGGTTGCAGCTTGCTCTAGGCCATCCACTCTGCTTTGTAACTAAATGGGAATTTGAATCTTTGCACCAGCTTTCAGTCCTGATAGAGCAGGTCCGTTTCCTGGGTGCCCAGGAAAGGCAAAGTAAGCACTCCGAAGTCTCATGGTCTTTGTGGGGCAGGGGTGAGAGATTGGGGTGGGGGGGACATCGTAGTGAGAAGTTTTCTTTGCATTCTGAAGTCTCAACAGATGGGATTACTGCGGGTGTATTACAGACTCGGGGCCTGGATGCAATTGCCCCCTTTGGCCCTTCTCCTTACTGAACTGATTGATATCTTTATAGCAGTCCCTTTGTGCTGTAGGTTTAGCTTCACATAGTATATGGCTGTAGCTCCACCACCACCCCCAATAAAAGGGGGAAATGTTAAAAATGGAGTCATCAGGCGTGAGGCGACAGGCGCCATCCGCAAAGTGCGGTGTCGGCAGGAAGCAGTCCCACTCTGTAAATGACTCGAAAGGGAACGGCCCCGTGTTTGTGCTGAGGCGGCAGAGAGCTGGGGGAGAGAGCAAGCCAAGCAAGCCCAAAAACTCCATTAATTAAAGAAACTCGTTAATGAGGGACATTTAATCAGTGCAAGATTAGATCCAACTCTGAGGCTTGCCAATGAGGCAGGCGAGGCGGCCTGGGCCAGGCGCTGCAGAGGCGTCCGGCACCGAGGAGCAAGCTCTCGGTGGATGAGAAACCAGCAGCAGGCAGAGCGGTCCGAAGGAAGATCCCTGGGAGGGGAGAGTCAAGGGCTAGAGAGGCTCTCCCTGGACAGCTTATTTTGGCTCATTCTTCATCCAAGCGTCTGTGAGATGGAATTGAACGTGATAAACTGGATCCCGTATATTATTTTCTGCTAATGAAGAGAAGAGGGTTGATTCTTCCTGGCTCCTCCCCGCATTTCTTTCTTGGGATGACCACCGGCAGTCGCGTTTCAGGGGGCATTGGGGGCTGCAGCAAGAGGGGGTGGCAGAGAAGTGCTGTCCTGCTAATAGAAATCACTTCTGTCAACAGAGATTTTAAGCAGGATCCAAGGTGATACAGGTTTGCCAACCTCCAGGTGGTGGCTGGGGATTCCCCAGAATTACAACGGACCTCTAGGCCACAGAGATCAGTTCCTCTGGAGAAAATGGCTGCTTTGGAGGGTGGACTCTATGGCATTGTACCCTGATGAGGTCCTGCCCTCTCCAGGCTCCATCCTCAAACTCTCCAGGCATTTCCTAACTGTGAGCTGGCAACCTTAAAGCCGATATGTGCATGGTGATGATCTGTATATCTTACGTGGTTCATCCCCTTAGATTTCCATTTGCCCCAGTTCACCTCTGAAATAAGGAACAAGCCGGAAGTCTGATGGGCAGAACAGAAGGAGAAGGGAAATAAGAGCTCATGAGCCACGTTCCTTAAATCCCAAGTATCCAGTGTGGCCTTTTACTATGGACTATGGACGTCTTCTCAGTTGTCCGGCTTCCTTCTCATCACACCCCCATGGCAGTGCCTGCTGTCAGGCTCTTGGTCTCTGGATGGGTTTGGGGACATGGAGGCAGCACCTGCATCTGGATTAGATGATCTGGGTATAGTTAGGCTTCCCAGGTGTCCAGTTTTCCTCCGGACAGTCCTGTTTCTGTGAAACTGTTCAGGGGAAATGCAATTAAAATACCAAACATGTAAATGTTTGGTATTTTTGAGCATGGGGGAGGAGGGGCTGCTAGCACCCATGACTTGGCTGTAGCACCAGAAGGCCTTCCTGCGCCGGCTCCACACTAGGATTGCCAAGTCCCTATACCTTCTCGGTGGAGGTGGGGGGGAGACCGGGCACTTACCTTGTGCCAGCGGCAAGGTGCACATGCTCCTGTGCAATGACGTCAGTTGCAGAAGTGATGTCATCAAGCCTGCCAGAGGAGCGCTCCTGCACTCCATGCGGGGCCGATTTGGCCCGTTTGGATCCCAAATCATCCCCAAACGAAGTGCAGGGATGCTCCCGCAGCCGGCACGATGATGTCACTTCCAGAAGTGACATTGCTGCGCCTGTTGGGAGCACGTGCACAGTGCACATTCCTGAGGTGCCTGCCAATGGCGGGCAGCCTCCAGGAGCTTTCCACCTCCCACTGACCGCTGGCAGGTTGGCAGGCAAGCTGGCAAATCTCCGGGAGTTTTCCCACCACCGACAAGCCCCTAGGAACCCTAGCTTCACCTCCTCTCCCTCCTCCCCTGCTTCAAGGCAGCCCAGTCTCCGAGTCCGAGAGGAGTGGCCAGCTGGCCCATCCAGCCTCATGCACTGCCTCCTCCCTCGCCCATTAATTCCAGCCCACCTGGGGATGCAGTAGGCCTGCTTGTCTTCCCAAGCACAAGAGGAGTGACCAGTCAGCAGCACAGCGTTCTTCTGCACGCCTCCGAAGTGGCAGGCCCGCCCATCCACCTGAGCACTGGAGCAGCAACCAGCCCAACCTCCTCCTATGCACCTGGGAAATGGCTTCCTGAGCACTGGGGGAGTGGGCTAGCAAAGATGTCACTCCAGAAGTAGCGTCATCGCGCCGGGCCTGGGAGCACACATTGGCAAGGAACTCCGAGGCCCACTTGATTTTTTTCATTCAATCTGGAAACCCTATTCTATTGAAGGACAAGCTTAAGAGACGGTACAAGCCGGTCTTTAAATCCTGGTCTGTACAAGCAGCATAAGAAGGTAGAGTGGTCTGTACCACTTCAGACTGAAGGTAGGATATCTTATATACTATTAGCCAAGTAACCTTGATCTGAGGATAAGCAGAGGTGGTTTGCCACTGCCTTCTTCTGCAGTCTGTCCTAGATGTCTCCCGTCCCTAAGTACAGACCCTGCTTAATTTTTGAGCTCTGACAAGATCGGAATATAGCATACCACCTTCCTCCATACAACCCCCGTATGTGCCCCGGATAACGCTCCGATCAACTGGAAAACATCTGCTGGTGGTCCCTGGCCCCAGGCAGGCTCGATTGGCCTCAACCAGGGCCAGGGCCTTTTCGGTCCTGGCCCCAACCTGGTGGAACTCTCTGTCTGAGGACACCCGGGCCCGTCAGGATCTTCTATCATTTCGGCGGGCCTGTAGGACAGAGATGTTCCACCAGGCGTATGGTTGAGGCCAGCATGAGATCCTCACCGAGCCTCTCACCAGCCTCCCACTAAGTGTGAGGTTATACAGTGTCCACCGGCCGGCTGCCCAACATATGGGTACAGCACGGGGCTATGTAGTGCCCATTCGTTAGCTGACCTACATATGGGTTGCAGTACATTATCTGTCCTCTTCCCTCCCCCTGTATGCTGATGGGCAGGAATCTGGAATTGACCCCATCTTGGGACAGTTATTATCTGTTTGTTGATTTTATGATGAACTGTTGTTTTATGAATTGATTTTAATATTTGTATTATATTTTTATAACTGCTGTACCTCGCCCTGAGCCCGCTTGCGGGAAGGGCAGGTTAGAAATGTAATAAATAATAGTAATAATAATACAAATAATAATAATACAAACTTAACACTGCAAAGAGAGGGTTGGACCAGACAGATCTTTCTCTTTGATGTTCTAATTTTTGACATGCAGGAGAGCAATCAAAAATATATACATGCCAAACATCTACCATCTCAGTCTTCTACTTTATTATTTACAAAATTTTATGTTTAGGTAGTATACCGTATAAAACAGTAGAACTCTGAACTATACCACTTCAAAAAAAAGAGCTGTATTTTTTAAAAAATATTCATTGATAGGAAAAAAACCAGTGTCCCATAACTTGGCACATCAGCTGTACAACAGCTGTTTCTAATTTCCATGTTGCTCTGGAATAAATAGCAGTTTCTGTTTCTGTGGACCTTGCTGTGGAGTCTGGATAGGCAGCTCTGGGAACACTACAGTCCTCAAGGTGCTTAGTTTTGATCTAATTTACCTCTAATGAGGTGTCTCCATTAACACTGGAGAGTAAGACATGACACGGTCTGAGAAATGCTCCTGTCTCATTGCGTAGGCCACACAGGAGCACCAACTGGTGAAAGTTGATGTGCTCTTCCCCCACCCAGGACACTCATTCTCACTAAAGCATAAACCACAGGAGGGGACAAAAATGATGTTTAAGGGAGAGTGAGTGACCTACAGCAGGTGAAAGAAGGAGTAAGTAGGTTGTGGAAAACATAGGGAGGGGAACACCATGCATCTTTGGGGAAGGTGGCATGCAGGGCCGGCACCACCATTGAGGCGGTGAGGTGGCCGCCGTGGGCACTGGAGGGGCTGCCAGGGGTGGAGGCACGCACCTTGGAGCTGGCGTGCCTGCCCTGCAGCTGCTTCAAGCCGACCAGCCCTGCGCCGCCGCACACCCCCAGCCAAGCGCAACAGCCGTGGGCCAGGCACGGCAGGTGACCGGGGCGGCATGCGGGGAGCCTCTGCGCACCGCCTCAGCCACCCGCTGGCTAATGGGCCTGGCTTTGCCGCGTGATGATGTCATAACATGATGATGTCATCATGCAGTCTGGGGCGCACAGTGCACGCGCATGTGGAGCTGGCCGCAGGTGCCAGAAACCCTGGCGCCAGCGCTGGTGGCATGATGGGAATCTGATATTTGGAAAGGATTTCCTGCTTGAGCAAACCCCAAACAGATCTCATTACTAATTGGGAGTGTGTGTGTGAGAGAGGGGGTGGGGGAGGAAGGAGGGAGGGAGGGAATTGTTCAGCTCAACTCAGCACCCCACACATTCCCTGTTCCAGACAGACCTGCATGTGCATGCACATATCTTGGATCATCCCTCTGTCAGGAGGTTTGTCACAGGGAGATATAGATCGGGGCAGATGTGTTACACAAAGACTCTCTGGAGATCAGGTGAGCCTAATGGGCCCTGAAAGGGATCATCTTCCAGATGACGAGTGCCAAGACAGGCCAAATTAATAATGGAGATTAGCTAGGGGGTTTGCATACAGAGGAGAGATTGAGGCTTGAAACATCAGGAGGTGGCAAGGGTGGCACTGCGGTGTGCACTCTCCAGACTTCCCTGTCCCCTCTGGCATCCCTCCCATTAAACACCCACCTTCCCACCCCCTGCTGCCCCATCTGCTACATAGATAGAAATACTCCCACACACTCCACAGGTGTAGTGGCACGGAGACTCATTGCTGGAGGAGGGAGCATAGAGGCAGGGAAGAAAGCAGAGGAGAGTCGATGTCGCTCCTAATTTCTCTGTTCCTGCCACGTTTCCCCCACCTCATGCCCTGTTGTATTTGGGAGCTTGGCTTCTTCTTGGGGGGGGCAGGGGGAGGATGCGCTCTTTCCATGATTACAGGTCATAACGAGAGAAACTCTCTCCCCAGAAGCCATGATGTTGACTGGCAGATGTCTATTACTGTAAGAGACATCTCCTGTTTTGAAAAATTCCCTCTGATTCCAGAATATTGCTATACCATAGAATATGCTGTCAATCACTAATTTCAAAACATTATATAGACCTCCTCTCGGCAGCCCCTCCTGTTTATTTGCATGATCTTTTTATCTGACAGCCCTTCTTCCGTTGGGATGGCACAAGAACCTTTTTGCAGAGCTGTGGGCAAAAAAGGCACCCTGCGAACCGAGGTGCTGGCTACAGAGGACTTTAGGAGGGCAAACCAGAAATTGAGGCAGGAAAGAAGACCCAAGCATTGAAAGACCTGAATGTAACTCAGGCCAAATTTTTTTTTCTAAGAAATTGAATTGCTATAAAAAGGCATGCGACCATTATCAAAGTCTATGGGAAGTACAGCTCCCTGGCTTGTGTGTCAAGTGTATGCCAATTTCTCTCAGCACAGGGGGGCTCGGATTCTGTGGTTAAGGTATAGATTACATGTCTGGCATTCAGCACAGTTCATTCTTGAGTCAATATGCAGGTGGCTTGTACACAATGTGCAGACGATTGTCTTTCTTTCAGAATTAGGCACAATTCATTCTCTCATTTTTGTTGACTTCTGGTCGTTTAACTCTGAACTCTCAATCGCTGTTGCTTCTAACCTGCATTGATGTTAAATTCTACATGTTATACATAATTTGGTGTTAGAACTCTAGGCTGTGTTAATTAAGGTGTCAGATAGCACAACTGTGTTAAGTGTAGTAATCTAGCATCTAGTAACAGAGTAATCTAGTACTGGAGAGTAATCTACTAATAGAGGGTTTGTGGAATCCTTCTCCCTGTTACAAAACTTCCCTGTATACGTGAAGCTATATGTACGTGGAGAATTTAACGCACGGACACTTCGAGGCGACACCCAGAATTTGACTTGTCTTATTCATACCTAATATTCTGTGAAAATGTGTCAGATTTTATTTATGTATTTTTGGTTTCGGTTTCGTTTTCTCAGCCATGCCGGACGCTCCTCTCGGCTGGTCCGGGAGGAAACGACCGGGCACCCTGACCGGGCGGCTGATCTGCAAGGATTAGCCCCCAGGACTCCCAGGGAGGGAGCCAGGGTCCGGGACGCGGCGGGAAGAACTCCCCGAAATCAATGCGGGGAGGGAATTGCCCGTTTGTCCCTATGGAGGCCGGCAGATGTACGCGGCGCCTCGAGTGCCGCCGGGCAACGAGAAACGGCAAGTAAAAGAAACAGGCGGAAGCCTGTAAACAAGCGAATCCCTTCTGTTCTACAAGCGTTTGTGAAGGAGAGGTTGATCTGAAGAAGACTCGCTCTTCCCCTTCGTGGAGTTCCAGAATTTTGTTGGCGCCCCCCCCCCCCCAAAATGGCAGCAAAGAAGCAAAGTCCCGCTCTCGGTAAGTCAATCTCGGCCACCTTGCAGAAAGGGGAGTCGCTCGAAGAATTGGTGCGCAGGGCGGTGGTGGAAGCTATAAAACCCTTTGTTGACAAGCTGAACGAAACTGATCAAAGGGTGGGCTTAATTGAAAGCGAGGTGAAAACCATTAAGGCAGCAGCGGGGGGGGCAGAAAAGTCTGCTCTGGAAAGTGCGTCACTTGTGAAGGCTACAAAAAAGGAGTTGAAGTTGGTGGAGAACCAACTGATCGGGCTACAAGTGGATGAACGCAGACAATTTTGCGTCTCCAAAACGTGAAAGAGGAGGAAAATGAGGATCTGTGGGATTTGGTCTCGGAACTACTGGCGACACCCGCGAGGACGACTAAAGAAGAGGTTAAAAGCGCCATTTTGGAGGTCCGTCGGGCTTCTTCAAAATATGCAACAAAGCGACAGTTGCCTCGTGAGATCATTATTGACTTTTCAACTAAAAAGATTCGGGACACCATCCTATATAACTCATACAATGCGGATTTGGACTTTATGGGTTTGAAAGTCAAGATTTTGAAGGACGTTCCATTTCTAGTCCGGAAACGGCGTTTTAAATATAAAAAGTTTGCAGCTCTTCTGAGGGACCATGGAATAAAGTACAAATGGTTATTCCCGGAAGGAATATGGTTCAGATATAAAGATCAGGCCTATAAGATATTATCAGAAGATCAACTAAAGGATTTTGAGAATAAAAACCCAGAATTCTGCTGCACCAAGAACGAAGAAAAGGAGGAGCCGGAGGGGGGGGGGAAGAGGAGAGCATTGCAACAGCAGTTGCACAGAGAGAATTGCGTCCGGGACCCAGAAGGGGGAGGAAAGTTTAATCAGAATTTGAAATGTTTATTCTCTGTATGATTAACCACTCCATCATTATTCTATGGAGCTATTTTTGTATTATGACAGTATGAAGGGAAACATTGAAGTGTAGTGTTTAGTGTTTGTAGTTCATTCCCCCCCCCTTTTTCTTTTTCCACTCCCCTTTGTCCCTTCCCTCTTCCCTTTCCTTGTGATAGTCTGGTGTAGTGTTTTGTAGTTATGAAAAATAAAAAATTTATAAAAAAAAAAAAAAGATTTTATTTATGTATTTTTATTTAAGCTATTTTCACTGCAATCCCAAATATAGTTTATACACTTTCAAACCCATTGAGTTCATTGGTTTTAGAAGTGTATAAATCTTCTTAGGATTTCAGTGTCATGTACTTCTCCAGTTTATTTTGTTTATAGCATTTATATATGATTTTTGTTTCTCCAAAGAGACCCAAAGCAACTCAAAAAATAACCCAAATGCAATAATACAGTAAAAACAAAGAGAAAAACATTAATTTTGCTGTCTTTACCGATGTCTGATGGTATACTAATAAAATAGTCACAGAAGGAATCTAGTTAGCCATTCAGATAACTACAAATGCCCATCTCTGCGTTTGTGTTTTGTATTTAAAGCTCTTGATCCAGTGATTTGAGCCTCATTTCGGTAGGTTAACGCAAGCATGATTCGTAGTTTAGAGTAAGAAATATGCCTCCCATTCAAACTGTATGTGTTTATTTAAAATATTTCTATCCCTCATCTCAGATTTTTCCTTGCTGTTCCCCTGATTAAAAATGCTCTCCTACCTGCTTAAAGCTCTGGTAGGGAAGAAAGATAGGAATTATATGGGTGTCTTTTTCCCTACTAGAGCTTAAAGTGGGGTGAGGGTGTACTTTGAATCAAAAAAGTAGCATAAAGGGAAGCTCTACACCCCCTCCCCAGGACCGCTGAACCAACCCTTATTGCCCTCTGAATTGGTTTTTAGGATCCAGTGACATATTTGGAGTTCCAATAACAGAACTCCAGTGTCGCCAACTCTCTGGTCTGATCCTAATATAAGGGGCGTAGACTGCTTTGATAATAGTAACACTTGGAAACAAGCATTTTCTTTTCATAGGGTGCATGGCGTGAATAATGTTCAAGTAGCATGCTTAATTTATATATGGTTGCTGTAGTTCTGCGTACCTAAAGAAACTGCAGGCCACGGTGTAGATATAGAGCTTTCTCACGTTTTTATCCTAAGTAGTATATTCTCTAATTAAAGTAGCTCTTGGCATTTCATACCACAAATGAGTGAGTAGGATGACGCTGTGAAAAAAGTGTTAGTGGCTGCTTTATTGCAGGTTTTATTTAGTCAGTAGGTAATTTTTTTTTCCATTTCATGGAAATCTCACACAGCTTTCTCCTTCAGGGCTTTGACAGCTAGTCAGAAATTTCCTGCCATATCTGTTATGAGCCCCATATAAGTAAATTTAAAATGTGTTAAAACATAGTATCATTGTACGTTGGTTTTTATTTTGTTTTGAATTTGGAGCTGCTTCCCAAAGTTCATGATTTTAGTCCTTTCTCATTATTTAGTGCCTTTGAATGGCCAACGTATGGAATTTATGATGGGCCGTTCTCTTTAGGGACACATCATCTTCTTTAAGGAGTTGTAAAAAGTCTTCTGCTCCAATCCAGCAATATGTACAAAAGCAGACCTCCAGATGTCCAGCGGATGTGTAAGTGCATCTAAGTACACATTCCAATCCCATTGAACTGGCTGGTTGTGGTTTAAGACATCCGGGGATGCAGAACCCCACCTGGGGCGTTAGATTTATGCACAACTAGCAGGATCAGATGTCACATGTAGGTGACCAGGTCACTCCTGCACACCATTTTTATTTTATTTATTTACCTATTAACTTCATTTATACCCCATCATACTTCCCAACAGGGACCCAAAATGGTGTATACATCCTTCTCCATTTTATCCTCACAACAACCTTATGAGGTAGGTTAGGCTGAGACTGTGTGACAGGCCCAGCGCCACCTAGTGAGACAGAGTGGGGATTTGAACTTAAGTCTCCCGTATTCTAATCTGTCACTATAACCACTAAACCACACTGTAATCAAGAGCTAAGCCACACTTTCACAGCCTAACATTACTTTTTGCAAAAAGAGGGTTAGGGGAGAGGGTGGCATATGCCTGTCTCTTTGGGACCAGGTCTGAGTGCCTTCATAGTCCCAGTCCACCACTGCTGGGATGCTCTTAAAAGGGGGAGGGAATTATCTCCTTGAAAGAAATGAAACGCCATATAGCCAGGGATCATGTCGTAGAAAAAGAGCTGGAGGAACTCATTAGCATAAATCATTAGCATATGCCACACCCCTTGCCATCACTGGAAGTGTGTCATTGGCTTAACTGATTTGCTTATGCCGCACCCCCTGACCTCACCTATCCTGGCTGTTTTGGACCCAATCCTGGCCATCCAGGGCTGAAATTGGGCCCAAAATGGCAAAAAGGGGCAGAAAATGGCCTAAAAGGGGCCCAAAATGGTCAGGATCGGGCCGCTGCAGAGTGGGAGAGTGATCCACCACCTGTCAGAGGCCTGATCCGGGCCATTTCGGCCCCAATCCAGGCTGAAACGGGCCCCAAATGGCCGAGAGTCAGGTGGGCAGGGCCGCCTGACATGTGACCTCTTTGGGGAACTGCCGGAACTGGGTTCCGGCACGTTCCCCCTTGAAATGAGCCCTGCATATAGCTAATCACATCGAACCACATGATGTTGTTGTTGGGGCAGATGAAGCTGATTTGTAGTAAGGGGTGATGCTTGTTCGCTTAATTCTCACTCAGAATTAATTTCATTTGCCCTCTGTGGCCACCTTCATATAGGATTAGAGGTACTATTTAAAATATAGCATCACTGCTGCAGCCGGTCAGGGTTACCAAGAGGGTCACTTGCCTCAGAAGCCAAGAGCAGAACCACAAATGACAAAAGGCACAGGTTGGACACTTGTCAGCTTCCCTCAAGTTTTGATGGGAAATGTAGGCAGCTTGGCGGAATGTTGGACAAGTGACAGTTGAAAAGTCCATTGGACAGCAGTCAGAGAGCGAAGCTGCGAGACCAGGACGCCTACATTTCCCATCAAAACTTGAGGGAAGCTGACAAGTGTCCAATCTGTGCCTTTTGTCACTTGTGGTTCTGCTCCAAGTGTAGTGTGTTGGGGTGGGATAGGGGTAACTGTGCAACTATGCAACCATATTGTGAATATTTCACTCCCTTCGCAACCCCTCTCCGAACAGAAGCTGACAGGACTACAAAACAGGCATGTTTGATGAGGTCTAGTTGAACTTCATACTAGCCCCCCAAAGGTTGAAAGATCTTTGATGAAAACAGGGACGGACAACGATATCTTCCACTACATATTTTTTTCTTGTTTGAAACCACTAATATGCCTGCCTCCAATCTCCAGTTCTGCATTTGATCGATTGGTACACAGAATTCGGAAAGTCAGAGGTTTTCTCCCTAATTCTCAGGCTCAACCCCGAGAACTGGTCATATGCAGTTATTTTTTTAAATCATTAGAGCAGATGAAAATTTCCCCCATTTTTAGTGTTTTGTGTGTTTTAATGAGTATCAGTTTCAAAGATGTGGCTAGGAAGAAATCAATTTTTTGTTCATGTCTTGGTTTGTGCTTCATTTGGTCAGGAGCAGGCAGCATAAACAGCTCACGGATCTGTATTTTTATGGTCCACCCCCACCACCACCCCCGCATGAATATTACTTGCAACCTGAGTCCAGTCTCCTCTCTGGCCTGTGCTTTGTTTTTTTTCATGCTCGTGTTAGTACTGTGGAGCCTGCTTATAGTCACATCCATTTCACATGATGCCGTATCATCGTAGCCACCATTTGTACCTCTGCAGTACACCAAGTAGGAAGGGAGAAGGCCTCCAAATGTGGGTGGAAGGCGCTGGGAATGCACCATGGTCATACCTGCCTTGGCTCGTTTGGCCTAATTAAGGGGGAGTTACTGGACATGTGAGTTGATGGGCTGAAGAAGCTGCCAACTTGTACATTAGGTATTGCATTATCCTTTTGTTGGGGACGCTGCAGAATATCAGCTTGCTGATGTTGCAGCTGTGGGAAATCGCAAAGCACCTACTGTTCCTTGCCGCCGCCACCCCCTTCAGTAAAAATTTATTTCTTATTGTCTGTGAGTCATATAGATTAGCAGAATCTGCTTCCTTCTCCAGAAGCAAAGAAGGTATCTCTGGTTCAGGACAGTTGGTGGAATCTGTAACTAGCAATCCTACTCAAACTTTTACCTATTCTTCCTATTCCGTCAAAGGCAAGGAAATCTGTTGCCCGTGGCCTTCATGACATTGAAGGGATGAATATTGTACGTGAACAAGTTCCTACATTCTAGTGGATGGTGAGGTCAGATATTATTAATTATCCCACCACAGATCATGCTATCATGGAATAAAATTTGTAAAAAGCTAGAAGGGTATGGAAAATGCATATACTCTACATATTTCCTACAAAATCCTGGTTTCCCATTGAGAATATATATATATATATATATTCTTTTCTAAATCCTGAGTCATGTTTTTTAAAAAAGCAAGATTTGAGTTCAGTAACAACTTTAAAGACCAACAAGTAAGGTTGCCACCCCTCAACTGGGGGTGGGAGATTCCGTGTCTCCTGTTTCCACTCACCTGGATGGCAGGGGGGAGGCATCTGGGGGGGGGGAAGCATGCACACAAAGCACACACTCTTCCTCATTGTGCCAGAAAATAATGTCCTTTTTTGTTGCAATGTGGAAGCTAAGGGTCACGCTGGGGGACAATTCACTAAAAACAGTTTGGGAGCATTTTTTACTGAATTGTCCCCTGGTTAGCTTCCGCATCGCTCTGGAAAATGACAGCATTTTCTAGTGCAATGAGAAAGCATGTATGCGCTTTGTGTGTATCCTTGCCCCCACCCACCCGCTCCAGGTGCCTTTCTCCCCTGTATTAAGTTTGGGAGTGGCTTTTAGTGAATTGTCCCACGGCGTGACCCATAGCTTCCACGTCACACTGGAAAATGATGTCATTTCCTGGCACAATGGGTGGGCAAGGAGTGCTGGCACAATTCACACACATGCAGGGGTAAGTACGCTGCTGCCCCCCAACCCCCAGGTTGGCCCCTGGGGGATCTGGCGCCCCGACAAGAAGATTTCCAGTGTATCTGACAGAGGGAGCTTGACTCTCAAGAGCTTCTACTCTGGAAATCTTGGTGGTCTTTAAAGTGCTACTGGATTCAGATCTTGCTTTTCTGCTGCAAGCCAATGCAGCTATCCACCTGAAACACGTTTCAAAAGAAATGGTTTAGATCTCCCCACCATGGCCAGCTCCACACCCCAAATGATCACACAGAATGTTCCTATATGTTCACCAAGAACCAGGGCCAGTCCAGTCCAGTGGGCAGTTCAGTTAGCCACCTGAGGTGGCAGAGCGCAAAGGATTCAAGAGTATTTGGGAAATCGTAGAAGGAGAAATACGGTTCCTCCCAACTCAAATTCTTGAGCACATGAATGCATGAAGCAGCTGTACGCAGAGTCAGACAATAGGTCTGTCAAAGTCAGTATTGTCTACTCAGACTGTCAGTGGCTCTCCAGGGTTTCAGTTGGCAGTCTTTCCTACCCCCTCCTCCTTTTAACTGGACAGCAAGCCAGGGATTGAGCCAAGACTTTCTTGTATGCAGAGCTGGTACTTTTATCACTGAGCCACTCCCAAAGAACAGAAAACTGCGTCTGAGCCATGAAGACAAATTTGTGCTCCCTTTTTCCCTGAGTTTTGAAGCTGCTTTTCCTGCACTTCATGAAAGTGGATAGGGCAAAAATGTCTAACTGTGTTATGAAACAGGGGAAAGGGGCTGCAGTTAGGAGAACCAGAGAGAGTGTTCTTTCGTCTCTCCAGAACAAGAAACAAAATCCGTGTTACAGCTTTTATTGGGGTGAAACAAAATGACATGAAACATTGTGCAAGCTTTTGAGCTCATCAGAAGTCTTAATCAGGCCAGTTGTTATATTTTAAAAAAATAAAAGAGGAAAAAAGCAGATTTTCCAGGTCCAGATCTTAGGACACACATTACGCTTCACTGGCTCCCAGTAGAATTCCAGATCCGGTTCAAGGTGTTGGTTTTGATCTATAAAGCCCTAAACGGACTGGGACCAGCATACCTAAGGGACCGTCTCTCCCTGTATGTGCACCAGAGAGCACTTCGTTCATCAAGAAAACATCTACTGGTGGTCCCTGGCCCTAGGGAGGCTCAGCTGGCCTCTACCAGGGCCAGGGCCTTTTCAGTCCTGGCCCCAACCTGATGGAACTCTCTGTCTGAGGACACTTGGGCCCGCCAGGATCTTGTTTCATTTAGGCGGGTCTGTAAGACAGAGATGTTCCGCCAGGCATATGGTGGAGGCTAATTTTAGCCCATCATTGCCAAGCCTTCCACCGGTCTCCCTCTACAAGGGGTTCGGAGAGTCGACTTCCTCTGGTTGCCCCGAAAGGGGCACAGTATTTTATCTGTTTTTATAATTGATTTTAAGCTGTATGTTTGTTATCATGCGGCAGTATATACATTACAAACTCCTGATTCTCAGCATATTGGACGCCCATCTTATGTTTCTCATCTTTCCAAGTGTTTTCCGAACTCACTGTGTAGGCTATATTGTTATTTTTAACGGAATTATTCACACTAAAGCCTTGGGAAGCAATGACATACTAATGTAAAGACATAAGTTACATAAAGACTAACAATTTCCTGGTATCTGCATTGGATCCTTCCCATCTTGGCTGCTAAAATCATATAAGGACTGCAGAAATGAACCCTTGATGCCTGTCATAAATCAGTCACTAACTCAGGGCACCTTTGTTCAGCCATTCGAAGAGGCGGTTATTCTTCCCCTACTTAAAAAAAAATCCCTAGACAAAAATGATGTGGCCAGTCGTTGCCCTTTCTAGGTAAAGTGATTGAGAGAGCAGGAGCAGATTAACTTCTGGTCTTCTTGGATAACTCTTGTGCTCTGGACCCTTTTCAGTCTGGTTTCAGGGTGGGCTATAGGATGGAGACAGCTCCACCCTGTAGCCCAACTGGCGGCCTTAGTTGATGACCTCTGTCTGAATATAGCCAAAGGCCATGCTTCTTTGTTGCACCTGCTGAATCTGTGTGCAGCATTTGATATAGTAGATCATGTGATCTTGTTGAGGAATTTGGGGGTAGAAGGTAGGTATCAGGGGCTGTGCCTTGAACTAGTTTTAATTGTTTCTCATGGAATGTACTCAAAGGGTTGCTGTTGGAAACCAGGGGTCTTCAGTATGGGAATTATCTTGCAGGGTCCCACAGGTTACAATCTTATCTCCCATGCTATTCAACTTCTGTGCAAAGCCTTTATGAGAAATCATTCATAGCTCTCCCTATGCTCCACTGTAGCAGCTTTGTTCAACTGAACAGTCTTCTGAGGGTACCAGGATGAGCAAAATTAACAACTCTCTGCACATGTGCATTCTCTGTTGTGGTCCCCACCATGAGGAATGGCTTGTCTGATGAGGTTAGTGGGGGGCTCCTCGTCTCCTGGCTTTCGACAAAGTGTGCAAAACTGAATTATTCAGGAGGGCTTTTTTACACCGGTAAGAGGGTTGTACTGAAAGGAAATGGTGCAGAAAGATACATTGGTATATAGATTGCTACTGTAGACTATGCTGTTTGTTGCTGTAAGTTTGCTCCTACTATGTAAGTCCCGCATCATTTAACATGATGTTTAAATACATTTATGCTTGGGTTTTAGCTCTGTTTTCAGATTTCTGATGTCCAAATCCTATTGCATTGTTCATTGAATGTCCTCACCGTTGGTTGTATTTTTCTTACACTGTGTGACCCGCCTTGAGTCTCGGTGAGAATGGTGTACTATAAATAACATTAATAATACCAAGGTTGTGGGGTTCTGTGTGACAGACTCTTGAAAATTGGAGCTTAATTTTAAAATGTTTTAGCTAGCTTCTAACCCATATTGTTGTAGAGAAGAGCCCAACAGTTGGAGGGAAGAGGTGTTTGGGGGTTTTTGCTGAAGACAAAGGATGAGATGAGACCAGGGCCGTTTCCACATGGCTTACCTTCTTTCGGAAAAACAGCATCTTCACGCATGAAATCACACGAGAAGATGCTGTCTTCCGCAATAACAGGGTCTTCTTGCGCGATAACAGCGTCTTCTCGCGTGATGATGCTGTTTTCCAGAAGAAGGTAAGCCGTGTGGAAACGGCCCAGATAGGGATTCCAACAGTCAGTGAGAAGAACTTTATTCAATATTATGACCCGCCAGGGCTTTTTTTCAGCTGGAACGCGGTGGAACGGAGTTCCGGAACCTCTTGAAAATGGTCACATGGCTGGTGGCCCCGCCCCCTGATCTCCAGACAGAGGGGAGTTGAGATTGCCCTCCGCACTGCCGAGCGGCACGGAGGGCAATCTAAACTCCCCTCTGTCTGGAGATCAGGGGGCGGGGCCACCAGCCATGTGACCATTTTCTCTGAGGGCAACCCACTGAGTTCCACCACCTCTTTTCCCAGAAAAAAAGCCCTGTGACCCGCCATTTCCATCCTGTGTACACAATCCAAGGAGGTTCTACTGCTTGCATAGAGAAATAGAGATATCCCATTGCTGTCTACAGAAGACAAACATTCCTGTGCGTTCACTGAATTTGTGTCTATCATAGCCACAGTGAGACTTTTGTTCGTGGGTCTGGACCATGTCCTGTAGCAGTCACCACAGTGAACCTTTGCAGTTGAACTTGAGGCTTGAAACCTCACTCCCCGTAAAAAGAAATTCCAAAAACCAGATAGTGCATCTGTGCCATGTGCTCAAATCCCATATGTTGTGAATTAGTACAAAACATGTAATGTCAGTGGCAGAAGCTGGGCTCTTTTTCCTCATTAAAAATTCCCAAGACTTTATGTTTAACTTGAAGGAGACACGTTTGGCAGTGCAGGCTACTTAGCATTTCTGGGCTTTTCGGCATAATCAATTTATTTCTGATTTTCTCGGCAGTTGATCCCCAAGCATTCGAAAAGGTTTGGGTACGGTTCTTCCCTACATCTGTCCTCCGTTTGCATTTTTACAGTTGTGGATTCAGTTTATTTTGTTTTGCACATGCGTTAAATAATCAGGATTTTTAAGCAAGGGTGCTGTCGTCATTGGTGATGTCTTTGTTTTTTTTTTGCACATGCTTTTATTGATAGATTTATTTAAGGGCTGAATTTTTTTTTTTAAGATTGAAAATGAACACACGGGGAAGTCTTTGCATTGGAAAGAGGCTAAAAGAGAAGCAGATCCGTCTCCCGTACCTTAGTTCCCCTCCATCCAAACCTGCCCAGGCTGACCCAGAGCCAGGGGGCAGAGGCTGGCACCTATGGGGCAAACAGATCTGTGTTGGAAAAGAGCTTCAGCAGCAGCGGCTATGTGCTTTTCCAACTATGCTGATTTTTCTGGTGCCAGAAATGGCTCCTCCCGTCCCCTGGGCCCGCAGGGCTTTTGCAATTTAAAAAAATCAATTTCATATTGATAGAGTGACCTAACATGGTAAGAAAAGATGTAGCAGGTTCTCTGAATTCCCAGCTTTCACTTTTTTAAAAAAGTAAGTCTCTAGCCCCTTCCCTTGTGGAGATATCAGGGAAAAGGTATATCCCCACAAAGGAAGGTGTTGAGACTTACTTTAATTTTAAAAAGATCAAAACAAAACCAAGAAAGGGGGGGGGGAGTAAGCAGGGCGAGGAGTGATTCAACAGTGACGAACATCCAATCATCAAAAAGTGGGTTGGAAGTGGCTGGGAATGGGTGGAACACACAAAACCAAAAGACGCTGTTACACACAAGGAAAAGAATGGCTTAAAATTGGCTTCGAGACAAAGATTCGGGGCAAAAGTGGTCCTAGAAGAACCAGGGGGGAAACAAAAAACAAAAACTTGAAACAAAAACTAAAGGCAAAAAACTGGATGTGGAACTCAGGGGATGAATCAAAGCAATATGGAGCCAGAATTCATGGAAAACACCTGTGCAGAAAACCCCTCTGTCCCTTCTGTGAAAAATTTTTTTGAGAGAAAATGTCCAGGAGGGATCAGTGCTGCCCTTTTGCCTCAGTAGAGAGGTGTAAATTGAGATTCTGAGATTCCTGAATCTGTCTGTTTCCTGGCACAGCACTGAGCCAGTTCATTCGTTTCCTTTCCAACAAACAAGATGGCTGCCACAATGTGGTCTCAGGTAATGTTGGGTCTGTATAGATACACCTATGTTCTCCCATCGTACCTCCCGAAACACCATGCTTCAGGAAAAAGCTGAGTAATCCTTGAGTGATTTTGCCAATTTGAAAATGTTTTCCTCACACTCTATATGTGTCTCTGTTTACTACCATGTTCCTGGAAAGAGGGCTCTCTGACATCCTCTGGTCAGCAGGGCCTAATTGGGAATTCTGAGATTCCTGGATCTCTCTCTTTTCTGGCACAGCACTGAGCCCGTTCAGTGGTTTCCTCTCCAACAAGCAAGAGGGTTGCCACAGGTAATGTTGTGTCCGTATAGATGCACCTATGTTCCCCCATCCCACCTCCCTAAACACCAAGTATTGACATGCCAATTTGAACATGTTTTCCTCACACTCTGTATGTGTCTCTGTTTACTATCCTGTTCCTGGTAAGAGGACTCTCTGACATCCTCCGGTCAGCAGGTCATCACTGGGAATAGGACAGGCTATGGGCAAGGCCTGGGGTGGAACGGCTTTTCTCTTCCAGCAGGGAAAGCCGCCTGCTTACCCAAGCCTGTCCCACTGTGATCTTGCCTTGTCATAAATTAACCACACACACAATTAAGGAGCCTGTCTCTGCTCCAGGAGCTGCAGATGTATTTCATCCCGAGAGGGAGAGTGAGAGAGAGAGAGGCAATGCTGTGTGAGGGCTATAAAGCATCTGAGAGCAGTGCTTGGGCTCCAAGCAGAGAGGTTTGAGGCTGTTTGTCAGCACAAGGCACAGGGACATGGTGTGGCATGGGAAATGTGGGAGAGAGGGGAGCAGTGAAGTGTGAAACGGCGTGTTTGTGGGCCAGTGAGAGAAATTGTAATTGAAGTGGGAGAGCAGCTGCATGTGTGATAGGGCTTGTGACAGGCTGTGTGTGCGCATGCACATGCCCCTCTATGGGGAAGTTGTAACTTGTCGCCCATCTCACTGTGTGGCTTATTTCCATTACATGGATAACTTCTATACCATCAGCAGGCATATCTGCTAGCAGCTAGTGGCTGGGGTTATCAAGGAAAATCTGGGGTTATCCTCCACATAACGTGAGAGCCAGTAATGAGCTGATCTGTCCGTAATGGCTCTCGTGTGAGAGCCATGCAGAGAACGTTTCAAGCAGCTTCCCATATGGCAGTCATAACACGTAGAAGTCAGGGGGGGTTGCGTGCCAACCCCAAGATGATTTTTTGTTTGGAGAGGGAAACATGTTCTCTTTAACTTTCATTTCTCTGTCCTCAAACAGGAGTTTATGGAGACCACACTGCAAGCTCGGCCATCTTGTACTGGCCAGTCCTTCTGAACGGCTAGTTCAGAAGGACTGACCAGTTCAGAAGGACTTCCGCGTTTCCTGGATCCAGTCATGGACCCAGGAAATGCTGAAGTCATGTCAACAAACTTCTCATTCCCTTGGCTGATGTTAAAATATAAAGATACGTTTAACCAAATCGCATGTTGGATATGAGATGAGGTGAAATACATCACTGCCGCTTTTCCTCATACAAGGTGGACTGGCCATTGAGCCCACTCAGAAATTCCCAGGAGGGCATTTCTCTGGAAGGCCACCTCTCCCTGAGCTCCCTGCCAGCCCTGTTCCCCCACTGTCCATGCGGCATTGCCTCCATCTCACTTGGTTCCCTGCCAGACCAGCTGTTGAGCTGCAAGCTGCCTTTGCCCGCTGACCTGTGTACCCTCAACATTTACCTTGCTACAGCTGCTAGGGAGAAAACTGTTCCTCATGCCCAGGGCTTTTTTTCAGCGGGAACACGGTGGAACGACATTCCAGCACCTCTTAAAAATGGTCACATGGCTGGTGGCCCCACCCCCTGATCTCCAGACAGAGGGGAGTTTAGATTGCCCTCTGCGCCGCTTGGCAATCTCAACTCCCCTGTGTCTGGAGATCAGGGGGCGGAGCCACTGGCCATGTGACCATTTTCACCGAGGGCAGTTTAAACTTTAAAACTCCCCCCTTGTTCCAGCTAACACAAAGTGATGTCGTTGTGCGGTCTTGAGTTCCACCACCTCTTTTCCCAGAAAAAAAGCCCTGCTCGTGCCCCAGGACCTGTACTACTGCTGTGTGGATAAAGAAACATACAAAAATCAGCAGTGGAAGTGTATTGTAGCACCAGCTGCAAAAGAATCAGAAGAAGGGATAGCAGGATCAGGGGTGGCCGTCACCTTACTGACTGTTTCCAGGCCATTATATTCCCCAGTTGGCCCGTCTTCAGATGTGCGCATGGATAGGTAGGGATCCCTGGTTAACACACAACAGAATTCCTAGAACGGACAAAAAAAAATTGCTGCGTCCCTTTCTTACTTCTTACAAGGTGCTTTTTAAATCTCGCCATTCAGTTTCCTCAGAACTATTTTATCCAAGAAACATAGTACTATGTGGAATTCAAACTGGTGAGAGGTTTTAGAATAACCTGAGGAAAACTAATAATCTTAAACAAAAAAAATGTTTTATATAGGGAAAACAGAATGGTACATAAATTCAGGCATAGAAAAACATAAAAATCGCATGCTAACTTGGCTAAAATATTGACGATGGGGAATGGCAAGAGCTCTAAGTCAGGAAGAAATGTTTTTAGGAAAGTTGCCTATATTTTTTAAGGTAGTTCTTTTCTTCTTCTTTCAGCAGTATTAATCCCTGGCTCAATGCGTCTGGCACACAAGTACCAATAAGTAAACCCCATGCCACCTGTGTGTGTGTGTCTCTCTCTCTCTCTTTAAAAACTGCCTCATTTTTTTACAGGAAGAAAGATCCATTTCAGGCACTGACACAGTGACATCAGAAATCCAGTGCTTTTGAATAAATCAGCAGCATTTTGCTTATCATTTCGGGATAATCTGGCTTGTCAGTTTGATTCCAGCTGGAAGCCAGGAGTGGGGAAAATAGGTGGAATCTGCAACGGCCTGAACTGAATAGCAACAGGATCAGACCGTGTAAGGTTTCCATACACATTTGAGAGTAAAGATTGCCTCCATTTAGAACTTGCCAGATTTTAATCGAGCAGACCGAACGCTGCAAAAGATGGCTCCACTTTGGCCAACCTTAAGAAACAAGTTCGGTTCCTCAAGTCTCTCCTGCTTCTTTTTCAAAATCTGTCCACCTAATTTACACCCCCTGCATCTGGAGTAAGCAAGTCCTGGAAATGTTCCTTCTGCCGCCCTGAAACCCACAGAGATTGCACCATTCTCTTGACCTCTGGCATTTGATTTTTCCCTCTGCTGGCAGGAAATTGAAATGCTACAAGAAAACATATGAGCATCCTTCTTCACTCCAAGGATATACCATAACCAAGTCACATCATTTTCCTTGTATTCTTAACTTAGCCATAGAAGCTGGTGTCCAGTACAGAATCAGACGCCCTGAAAGTATCTGCTTTCGTTAAAAACAAACAGACTCCACTGTGAGAATCTGGTGGGGGAAACTCTTTGCAGTGTGTCTAGTGCAGTCTCAGAAGGAGCTGAGCAGGGCTTCTAAGGAGTTGGGTTTTATTGTCTTTCTTAACAGCTCCTTTGTGCCTGCCCCACACTCTCATCATACACCAGGGCCCTTCTCACACTGCTTACCTGCTCCCGGGACGTTGCGAAATATCGCGCAAAAAACGCAGAAGATAGCATCTTCTCGCGAGAGTTTTGCACGACATGCCCTGGCCCCTTTTCTCCTTTAATTCTCTCTGCGCTTGCCAAAAGATTTCAAGTTCTCTTAGAATTAGGGTAATTTGGTACGTGTCTGCAAATGTCCTCAACCTGCATCATGGCTTTGTATTTTCTTGCTTCAAAATCTGGGCTTCTGTAATGCAGAATTTGGACGGCCACTCCTTTCCACCCTTTTTAAAAGCACAACCGAGCACTGACTGTGGCATGCTGGACATACTAGCCAGAAACTACTAGGACTGAGGTCTTTGGCCAGACCTGTTTTGGTCACTTCCAAAGGGAAGAGGGACTTGATGATGTGCTGTGACCAAATTCTCATTCTGTATTCGCAGGGCAACCAGGACGCCACGGCTCCTCCTGACGCAATGGCCCAGCCCTACCCTCCAGCCACGTACCCACCGCCTCCGCAGAATGGCATCCCCGCAGAGTTTGCTCCTCCACCACACCCGCACCCAGCACAGGATTATTCAGGGCAGAGCACAGTACCTGAGCATGCCTTGACTCTCTATACGCCAGCACAGAGCCACTCGGAGCAGCCGGGTACGGACGCCAGCACGCAGTCCATAGCGGGCACACAGACAGTACCGGTAAGCGATCCTGAGTGAAGACCAGCTGGAAAAGGACCCCTGGCAAGTGGGGTGCAGGGCAGTTGTGGAAAGCAAATTTGAACAGGGAAGAAGGAAAAGCTGTCTCTGTGAGAATGCAAAATAGAAGCATGAAACTGGGAATTCAAGCCCCAAATCAGGTGTGAAGTCCAAGGAGGAACTTCCATTAGATGGAAATGGGGGCGGTGAGGCACATTGGTTTCCACTGGAGGGGTGGCGGCACTGCTTGACAAGGGGGTGGATTGAAGCAGCAGGTCACGCTCCCTCCCTGCCCCTCTAACCATCTTGTCCGTTTGACCCTGTTCTGCATTACAGCCCAGACCCAGAGACAGCCAGGGATTTATGGGCCAGCATCGAGATGGGGCAGAGCTGAAGCGGCAGAGGACTTGTGCAGCGGCAGGCAGGCCCATTGAGGCAGTTGTAGCGCCCTGTTGCCCCCAGGGGCATTTGTGGCTCAGCGCTCAAGTTTCCTGGCTCCCCTCTTGTCCCTAATCACTTGTAATCTACCTGCTTGGCAGCTTGCCAATCCCATCATGCCAGTGATGTGGTTGTAATGCAGCTCAGCCAGGAAGCGCTGAGTAAGCAATTCCGAGCCGCTCCTCAGTCCCCGATTTCCAGGCTGGCTCCTTGCCACCACGCAGCTAGGAGAACAAGCCCTTCTCCCCACATGGCCTAAATGGTTCGGGGCTAGGCTGTGTTTTTCCCCGTCCACAGAGGCATCCGTTCTGCCCCGGTGGTTATCCCACTGTCACATATACTCAATGCTTAGCATTTATAGAGCACTTCTGAAGTGCCCCAGAATGAACTGTACAGCATTATCGTAGGCTAGTATTATTAAGTGTTGCAGTTGGAGCTGATAGCGGTGGGGGTTCGACGGTAAAGGAATAGGGAAAGAGAATAGATCTTCCAAGCTTGCCACTCATGTTCTAATGATCTCTGTATGCCCCCAGTCTCCATATGCCATTAAAGATTTGGAACCCTGTGACTCCACATTCAAGCGTGTACTCAGATGGCTGCCCCTTGTCAAAAATCTAAACCTGTTTGTGACAAGCAAAACCTACCTCCTAATACCTGTACATATTTCTGCCCCTTGCAAGGCAGGGCAAGAAATATGCACGTACACACGTCTGCAACGGTGCTGAAGTCATAGTGGAAATTTGTTTTCTCCCCGCCCCTCTCCCAGCAGACAGATGAAGCGGCACAGACAGACAGCCAGACGCTACACCCGCCGGAGAGCGGCTCTGATAAGCAGCAGCCCAAACGGTTACATGTTTCCAACATCCCTTTCCGCTTTCGGGACCCTGACCTGCGGCAAATGTTTGGGGTGAGTCATTTCCATCTACATACACCGCATTCACACTTGCATGCCCCTAGGAGGTTCAGGGTCCCTGGCAGTGGTAAAGGCAGAGCGAATGCTTTCCCCAAGCTTGTCCCCAAACTCATGCATTCTGACCAAGCAGCTCCTCTGCAAACAACTGGTAGCCATTGGGTGTGCTTTGCAGAGCTACAGGTGGTGTGCAGGGTCTCTCACTGGGAGCCTCTATAGATGGTACATCTTACACGAGGGTGCTCAAGTGAAGAGAGATGCAGTGTTATCTGGGGAATGTAAGAGACAGAGCAGAAGTCTCCTTCGCTTTTACCTCTCTACAAACAGCCCAGAGATCCTTACTGGGTGGGTTGGTTAATTCCCCCTTCTCCACCCTGAAGGCTATGTTACTTTCACCTCCTGGTTGGAGGAAGCAAAGAAGAAATTAAAAAAACCCTCCAAGGAACAATCTCCCTGCTCTTTGTAGAGAGGGGGAAGTGACAAAGCTAGAGCTTTTTTTCAGCTGGAACGCGGTGGAACAGAGTTCCGGCACCTCTTGAAAATGGTCACATGGCTGGTGGCCCCACCCCCTGATCTCCAGACTGAGGGGAGTTTAGATCGCCCTCCACACCGCTTCAACCATGTGACCATTTTCGCCGAGGGTGATATAAACTTTTAAAAACTCCCCCCTTGTTCCAGCTGACCCATTGGGTGGTCCTGGGAGCATGCGTGCACTTTGCACGTGCACGTGTGATACCTCCCGCCAGGAGTTGCCCCCTGTGCTGGCAACCCACTCTGAGTTCCACCACCTCTTTTCCCAGAAAAAAAGCCCTGGATGAAGCCTTCTGCTCTGTTTTGTGCGTTTCCCAGCTTACATTGCGTCTCTCTTCACTCGAGCCACCTCGTGTAAGACGTCTCATCTATAGAGACTCCCTCCCTCCCTTCCCCTCAAGATTTGCTTTAGCTCCCTGGTTAAGGCATGCCAAGGCAGGAGTTTCCTCCGATTCTCAGGGCCCCGGGCCCCAGCGGGTTGACATGTCTTCTCAGCCAAGCATGGCTAAACCTGAGGAACTCTGCATGCCAGAACGTGAAATGCGTAGATCCTACTCAAATGATGAAGCATCCTCCCTGCTGCTGCTCTGATTCCAAGGGATGGAGGTGGGGCCCAGTGGCCAGTGGGAGCACAGCAAAAGAAGCGGTGTATGTCTGGGTATGGTGACAGACCTCCGTACTTACCTTCTGACAATGGCCTCTGATGCCAACAGTTGCCTGGGTGCAATACCTGGATGGGTGGGTAGGTTAAAGCAGAAGGGTTTTCATTGCCGAGATAGGGTGGAAAGGGAATGTTTGCCGAGGTTCCATTTTCACCTCCCGTTTGCCCTTCTTTTCAGCAATTTGGAAAGATTCTGGATGTTGAAATCATTTTCAATGAACGCGGCTCCAAGGTGGGTTCAACAAGATGGTGTCCGGTTGGGCCCAAATTTCAACGTGAGCACATCTTCCCCGGGGCCAGCCCGCCCTCTCAATTCTTCACCCTGCCCCCATTAACTCCTATTCCTCCTGTTCTCTTTGCCACTTCCTCTTGGTGCCTCGCGTTGCCTATTGCCCCTCCCCACCTATGCAACTCTGCAGCCACAGTGCTAACACCGTTTTGATGTGAACTTTCCACTCTAATGCTGATGTGCAGAATTTGTAGTACTTATTGTAAAGGTTTTGCATTCTTCTGATTCTAAATTCATAATGGCATAACTTCCTAAGATGATAAACTAGCAGCCACAAGCTTATATAAAAATAGCAATTTAACGCAGGAAAAGAACACTCAATCGTGGTGAAATGAGTAATCATTCTCACCGAAGAAAAGCAGTATTTTACGTAAGGCAACTTGGCACATAAGGTTGAAGGAGGCAAATATGAGCACAGTTATATAGTTGCATTTTAAGAAACAAACAGGAAAATATTTTTGACGTGGCCCGAACTTTATTTCCAAAAAGGTATGAGGTAGTCAGCGATTGACAGGATTTCAAATTCCTTTCAACTGGTAAAGAACTCTAGGGAGAAGATGGATGTGTATTGCGAAGAGACTCACAGTGCTATTGAACGCGCGCTCTCTTTCATTATGAGTGGCTGTAATAGATCAGCAAACTGAACGCTAGTACATGCAACAGCCTCTGGTTGGTCACTCTGTCAACGCTGTCTCTCAGGGACAAGGCCCCGTGCAGCCGGTTGCCTAAGGTGGGAAGAAACTGGTCTGCTTCTGTCCCAGGCAAATGAACACCTAGCAAAATGGGAAGCACTTAGACGCAGGTAGCATTCCCCCCCCCCCGCTTTCTCATCTACCTCCATCCTCCCCCAAATTGCACATCTTCTCCTCCTGCTGGAAAACAAAGCACCCACAGCCAAGTGCTTGAAATCGAAGCAGCCAAGGGAAAGCACACGGATGCAGAACAATTCCTTTGCCGGCTGATGGGGAGGGATCAGCGAGGAACTGACAGCAGCGCGGTGACCCGCCAGTGGCTGTAGCATATAATAGAGTTTGATTTGCTAATATGCTGCAGCTGAATCTGTATTAAAACTTGTGGCACGACACCGTGAGCCTCTTTTCTAAGCCCTGGTCCGTTTCAGTAATGGCTCTTAGTGCTATGACCTCCTTTCGTTTTCCAGAAAAAAAAAACAGATTCAGAGGTGGGCAGATTCCATTGCAAATAACCAGGATCACAGCCCAGAACTTACCTACATCCATTGCCCCTCTGGCGGCCCATTGGGAGTGGGTAAACACTGTGCCACATCTTGGCCTGCGGCTGTCACCTCTAAGGAAGCCAGTGTCTGTCTTACTCCTCTCCAGCCTTATCCTATTCCCTTCTCCTTCCATTGCCCCTTCCACCCAGTCCTTGGGGTGGTTTGGGGAGTTCACATCCTGCCTCTCCTCCCAGGCAGTCTCTGTCTCTGCTGCTCCTTACTCACCCCTTCTTTCTGTCCTGTCCCTCCCACCCCTCTCTCTCTCTCTCTCTTCATCCTTTTCTCCTCCTGCGGCCTCTTTCCCTTCCCATCTCTCTCTCTCTCTCTCTCTCTCTCTCTCTCTCTCGTTCTCTCTCTCTTTCTCTCCCCCACTCACAGGGTTTTGGGTTTGTAACTTTTGAAACTAGTGCAGATGCCGATCGGGCACGGGAGAAGCTGAACGGCACCATCGTAGAAGGACGCAAAATTGAGGTGCGGCGAAGCGCATTGCCTGCTCTGCGTTGGGCACTAGGAGCCATGCGTGCTCTCCTCCACCCCACCCCTCTTGGACGTTCCTTCCTCGGGGGCCTCACGAGACGAGCAGGCGGGCGACTGGATTTTGCATGCCCTATGCTGTTGGTGCGGGGAGGGGATGCAGAGTGGAAGGGAAGAAAGGGGGAATCTCTTCCACAATCAGCTACTGATGGCGGAAGTAAGAACGAGCACCCCTAAACCTTCCCCTGTTAAGAAACCAGCTAGAGCCTCCATGGGCTTGAGACCTTTAGGCCATATACGGAGGTTTGCTATTTGGCCGCCCTTCTTTCCTGCTTCCTGAATGTTTTTATTTAAAACATTCAGTGGTGGATATAAACAACGCGAATGAGAAGTGGTTTTGTTTCGTCCTGGGACTGCTGGCATGCCTCTTCTTGATCCCAGTGGGGCGTGAGCTGCTGCCTAAGGATCGTGCCAGCTGTGTAAGGTGCTCCTGCCAGAGCTACTTAGCCCTGGTCAGCCAGAGCTGTGTGGAAGGGAGGCAGTTCCGTGGATCCAGATGCTCTCTTTTGCTCCATCTCCTGCCATTTTGCAGGGCTTGGTTTCTTACGTCCTCTCTTGTGTGGCATTGCATGGTCTGTCCAGCAAATGGTTCTCCCTCTGCGCATGCGGCCTGGGCAGGCCCCTGCATGTTAGTTGTGGATTTGGCGCTGGGATTGTGCAGGGGGAAGTTTCAGGAACATGGCCAACGTACAGGGACTCTTGCACTCGTGTCTTAAATCCGTGCTCTAAAAGAGGGTGCAAGTTGGAAAGCAAAAGGGCATTTTGAATGGGGAGGAGACCCAAAGATTAGGAAATCGATGGTGAGTGGCTCAAGAGGATTTCCAGTTACGTCTGGCACTGCAGGCAGAGCCAGATCCCGCTCTGTGGGGATGACCAGTCCCTATGGGGAATTTGATCCAGGAGCCTAAAGGATGTTCATGAATCCTGAAACTTTCCTTGTGTCCCCAGTCCCAGATAGCCCCCTTTTTTAGCAGGAGAACGTCTGGTCCGAGTCCTGTCAATCACACACTTTCTCTGCTCTTTCTCCCCCCAGGTCAACAATGCCACAGCACGGGTAATGACAAACAAGAAAGCGGCCAATCCTTACACAAATGGTAATGGCGTGGGGAGGGCAGAACTGGGGAGTGGGTGACTTCTGCCAATCTAGCAGTCCCTTTATGCATCTCTGCAGTGGAGGTTGTTTTCTCACAACTGGAGGAGCTTCAAGAAGTGCAAATTATGTGTTGGGGGGGGGCTGGTTTTGTAATACATCTTGAGGGGCAGAAGCGGAAAGATAGGTGCTCAGCCTGCTGAAGAAATTGACCTAGCACCCTTCAGCCTTCATCTCCAATGGGTCTGACATCCATCCATCTCCAGGGCTCTTGTTTGTCATGCTGCCAGCCCTTTCTTAGGCAGACAGAGAAGAGGGATGGAAATAGAGGGCAGGTAGGACTTAAGGGGTGTTTTCATGTCCCCTTGTTATTTTCCCCCCAGGTTGGAAGCTTAACCCTGTCGTGGGCACCGTCTACGGCCCTGAGTTCTATGCAGGTAATGTCTGGATCAAGCAAAATCCTTGGGCAAGAGTTGCTCCTTGGGGGTTTGGGGAAGGCCGCTGAGTTTCACAGGAGATACCAGTGCTTGCTTGTTCCTGATATGCAGCTGTCTGTTGCTGCTGCTCAAGACCAGAAAGGCAGGAAGAGGTGGATTGATGGATAGAATTAGAACTTCAGTAAAGCAGAACTGAGACATAATAACGTTTGGGCGATACTGCATGCCTTGTGTCTCAGGGCCATAGAAGGGAGTGATGGGGGGCGGGGAGAGATTAGGAGTGGAAGGTCTGCACATAACAGGGAGGTAGAACAGAAGAGATGTGTGTATTAGCTTCCTAGCCCACTGGAATATGTCTTCCATCCCCTTCTAAAATGTACGGTTGCACACCTCTTTGTCAAGGAACTACCTGTCTGCCGGCCACACAGGAATGGCCATTAAATGTTTCAATGTGTTGGTGGTTATTCCAGGGGGGGCGCTCATGGGAGTTCTTTCTGTCTCTCCTGCAGTGACAGGTTTCCCATACCCAGCCACAGGAACAACAGTAGCATACCGAGGGGCACACTTACGGGGAAGGGGCCGCACAGTCTACAACACGTTCCGGGCAGCTCCCCCACCCCCGCCCATCCCCACTTACGGAGCGTGAGTATCTGGCAGCAGCTGGGCCCTTCGGTGGGGGTGGAGCGAACCACTTCAGGAGAAGCAGTTTGGCTGTTAAGCTTAGCAGGCGCTTGCCCAATCGGCCACCACCTTGGAGGAAGACCCCTTCCACAAACCCTCAGGGCACCTTCCGGGCTTGCTTCCCAGCGCTCACAGGCTCCCACTCGTCCCCCCTCCTCCTGCCACACCAGCATGGCCCCTTCCCATCTGCCTTCCCCTCATGAGGAAATGCCTGGTAGAGGCAGAGGGGACAGCCTGGCTGAGCGAGTTCCAAAGCCTTGCCGCTCAGGCAGGCAAAAGAGCAAACTGCACAGCTTGGCCGTTTCCACAGAGCTTACCTTGTTCCGGAAAATGGCGAAATCTCGCGAGAAGACGCTGTTACCGCAGGAGACAGCATCTTCTTGCACAATAACAGCAGCTTCTCGCACGATTTCACGCAATAACAGTGTCTTCTTGCGAGATTTCGTGCGAGATTTCGCTGTTTTCCGGAACAAGGTAAGCCGTGTGGAAATGGCCCTTGTCTCACACAACCCAGGCTCCCAAGCACAAGCCTCCATAAATCTTCCTCCCATCTCCCCTGCTTTCCTCTTCCTCTCCCTCCCTCTGCTTCCGGTCTGCCTTCCTTCCCCTTTCCATCCAGGGCCGTTTCCAGATGGCTTACCTTCTGCCGCTCCATGCCGCAACGTCGCGGCTCGTGCTGGGGAAAACGCGAAATAATCGAATTTTCTCACACAAGTTTTGCGCAACGTCGCACAAAACTCGCACGATATTTCGCGTTCGCCCCAGGACAAGCCACGACGTTGCGGCATGGAGCGGCAGAAGGTAAGCCATCTGGAAACGGCCCAGGGCTGCCTCCTCTCCCCCTCCTGCCCTTGCAGCCTACCACTGCTTAGCTGCCTCTGTCCAACTCCTGAGGTCACCGCCATGGTGCTTCTTCCCAAGCATGGGCGATTGCACACCTTCAGTGTGCACATCAGGGCCGGCGGCCTCAAGCCCACTCCTTCCAGCCCATGTATCACCTGGCAGGGCAGACTCCAGCCCTGCCTCATGTGTCTTTTGCCCTGCCAGCCCCCTGCAGCCGTGCAGGAGCCACGGGGCTGGGTGTCACTACTGCAAGTCCTCCGAATTGAAGCGAAAGTGCTCACTGGATGTTTTGTCTCCCAGAGATGACAGGAAATGTTTTTGTGTTTCTGGGGAGTGGCGGGGGGGGGGGGAGACAGCGGTTTTCCATTCTTGCTATTAAATGATTTCATTGCAGTGACAGGTCTACCAATTAACATCAGTGCAGAATTTAAATAGAGAAGTTAGAATGAACTTGTGTTTGCCATTCTAAATTAAGTCTCGGGTGCCTGTGTCTCTTGTGTTTTACCAATAAAAATGCCTTTATTTAATTTCACTAAGGTTGCAATCCTAAGAACGCTTTCCTGGGAGCAAGACCAGTTTAAGAAAATAGGACTAACTGAGTAGATCTGCTTAGGATTGCTCCTTAAGTCTGATAATACACTGCAGTTCAGTAGATCAAGATAGGTAGCCATGTTTGTCTGTAGCAGTAGAAAACAGCAAGAGTCCAGTAGCACCTATAAGACTAACAAAATTTGTGGTAGGGGATGAGCTTTCGTGAGTCATAGTATCTGACGAAGTGAGCTATCACTCACGACAGCTCATACCCTACCACAAATTTTTGTTAGTCTTATAGGTGCTACTGGACTCTTGCTCTTCTCTACTGCAGTTCAGTAATAACACCACATTCCTAGACACTGCAGTATAACTGATCTGTTTACTTATAAGTAAGTCTAATTGAATTCAATGGGGCTTAGTTCGTAGTTGGTGTCTTTGGGTTTTAGTACTCTATGGAAGCAAGCCTAAGTCTGTCTACTTGGAAATGTCCCATCTTATTCAATGGTGCTTACTCCCAAGAGAGAGTTCTTAGAGTTGCAGTCTCAGTTCCATAAGCACAACAAGGTCTTTGATTATGTTCCAACCATGGCAGAATGAACTGACAGTTTATAATTCTGAAACATGGAGAATGCCCCCATGTTACTAGCCTTGTTTCCAAAGGCTCCTTCTTACAGGATGACTTTGAATTGTGTCCTCAGAAGCCTCTTGTTTAACGCTATCTATATTTCAGAGTAAAAGTTTTTCTTTTCCCTCCGATATTCTCTCCCCCCCCCCCCCTTTGTCTTTCAGTTGTGATGAGAATAATCCCAAGAGTCACAGGATTTTTTTGTTTACATTCCACTAACTAAATATGGTGTGGCTACATTTGGAATACCACGTACAGTTTTTGTTACTGCTTTTCAAAATGGATTTTGTAGGGCTGGAAAAAGTGCATAAAGGGAAACCCAAATGATCGCCTACAAGGAATGACTCAAGAGCCTGAGGCTTTTCGGTTTTAAAAAGAGGTGATTAATGAAGTGAGGGGAGACAAGTTAGAGATTTTTAAAATTATGCATGGCTGGAGAGTGAATACAAATAGCACTCTTCTCCCTCTGCTACAGTTCTAAAGCTTGTGGTGACCCAGTGAAATTGATTAACGGTACAGCGAGACAGGCAGAGCTTTTGAATGTCCCCAGTGCTGCAGTCCTAAGCTCACTTACCTGAGAGTAAGCCCCACTGAACATAGTGAGGAACATCTGAGTAGACACAGATAGGATTATGTTTCAAGCCGTTTGGGTAGCGGGCAGTCCCGTGTTGTGCTAGATAGCTGACTACAACCTTTTGCCCATTAAATTAGGAATAGGAGGAATTTATCCTATGGAGAGTAAAATGATGCCAGAAAATAATATTATAAAGGCATTGGTTCCATAAGACATTTGTGTCTGTTAAGTTACTTTGAGGAAGCTAATGAAAACATGCCAGTAGCAAGTTTGGTTGCTGGAAAGCTGGACGTTCTCTTCAAGGGGTTGGAAGGAAAAAGGAAAAAGAATACATTAAGAGACTGGCTAACTTCACATTTACCTTTGGAATTGTGTACTGTCCCTTTAAGGAATCTTGTATCCCTGTATGAATATAATTGTATTGAATACAAATGTGTGGTAGAAATTACTAAAAATATTTAGATTTTAGTTTGAGCGTGGTGGTAATTGTATTTATACCAGCCTTAGAACACCGTGGTCCCCTTGTTTTGACTTACATAGCTGAGTACAAAGACGGGGGGCTGCTACGACACAGTTTTTTCCCTAGTCCACAGCTGCACTTTTATTTTGTTTTTTATTTGATTTTATTATTCGATTTTTAGCCTGCCCTCCCCACAAGCTGGCTCAGGGTGGATTACATCAAGTGAAGATACAATTTAAAACCACAGTCAAATCATCAGAATTTAAAACCAACAATAACATCATTTCAACTCATCAATACAGCTCAAACATTTCCAGTTACGGTTCCCAAGATTGGTCCAAGTCCAACATCCACCCCTGCTGATAGTACACAGGGTGGGGGGAGCAACATTTTAATCAGGATTCATTGAAATCTAAATGGAGGGCCAAGATAAAAATGCAACCCTGCCCCCCTCCCACAACATATTGGTAGGGAGGGCGGGAGCAGCCTTTTAAATCAGAAATTGATTCAGATTGGGGGCCCAAGATAACAAGGCAACCCCTCCCCCCAGCAGTCCGAAGCACAAGCTAGAAGGCAGTGTCCTCATTTCCCCCTTGGAAATGACTCTGGAGTTCAGTGAGAAGCTGCGGTGAACAGTTTATGGTGCAGACACACTGGACTTCCAAACATACCAGTGACGAGCCCTGATAGCATGCTTTGCTAGATGCTTGGAGGACCGAGACATTTCCCGTTATGAAGCCCCTCTCTTATGTGTGCCTGGTCATGTGACTAGCATTCTTTGCCATATTGTCTGGACACACATATGAAATGGATGATGGGACCCTCTCGCATTAAGTAGGTGCCAAACTCCGTAGGAAAAATATAATTTGATCGTTAACCGAGAAATCCCAGAAGACCTCCCTGTCTCCTGCCTCGTGTTTCCCCATGTTGTGGTCAGGAGTCCTGAACCTGTTCGTAACAACTGCTTTACCCTTTGCTGTTAAAGAAATGAAGCCAGTTCGTTCTACCTGGACATAATCACTCTATAGGGAAATTTGAGTTGACTGAGCTATGCAGTGAAAGGGAGGGATTTTGTTTGTTTGTTTTATGCCGTTGGAGTCGTGCAGTGGGTGGGGCTGCTGCACGGAAAGGCACTCGTGTGGCATTTCTCGTATCACAGTCAGCTCACAGCTGGGAAAGCACCCTGTGTAGTCATGGATTCCCCCCCCCCCGCCCCACAACCTCAAATTCCAAGCCCAACATAAATTATGCAAGCCAATTAAATGTATGCAGATGTTCGCTGCAGAAAATGCTCCATTTGCATGCTCTGTTCTAAAACTGATTATTTTACATTTTGCACCAAGTAGAAGTGGGGGGGTGGCGGCGGCAAGGAGCTGCATTACGGTGGCAGCAAGAGAAGTAGGGGTATGCGTGGGACATCTGGAAGCCTAGGAGGAGGAAAGCCCAAATAGAAGCTGTGCGAGAGATGACAGGTAGTCCGGGATGGCCCAGAAGTTCCTTCCCTTACTTTCAGTACCCTACAGGCATGTGGCTCCAAAACTTGTGCATTAAAAAAAGATTTAAAGGGACTCAAGGCTGTCACAGCATTCATACGAAAGCCCCGATATATGGACTGCACCTGAAAGTGACTATGAGCAGATGCTTCCTCCCCCCTCTCCCTTGGTCATCCCACTCACCTGTCAGGCAGATCACCCCATCAGCCTGATGACTTGCATAACTCCCACCGTCTAGGCAGAGAAAGGCAATTAAGAGCAATGAAAACCAACTTGCAAGGGCTGATTGGGTGTCAGCACTGGGGGTATCCCTTGAAACAAATTTGGAGCCGCATGGAATGTATAAAGTGCTTCAGAAACAAGTAGAAGTCATGGTTGCTTTTTTTCTCCCCCCCCCCCTTGCTTCCTTTGCAGAGTGGTTTACCAAGACGGATTCTACGGTGCTGAAATTTACGTAAGCCTGGCTCCTGCGATTGCTCTTGGGGAGTCCTTGTTTATAAAGCAAACACAGCATCTTAGTTTCAAGTCAGGGCTGTGGAAACCAAGCAGCTGGTTTTCATGTGTGCAACTTACTTCCCGTTCCCACGAACGGTGTCCCCTGCTGATAAACGGGCATGCCGGTTTGTGGAGGGTATGTCAGGTCTGACAAATGGCAACATTTTTTTTTTTTTGTCGCTCTTGAGTTGCAAACCTTAATGCAGAAAACTTCAGAAATGTAATTGTAGACATGCTTAAAATCAGCTTCCCCTGGCATATAGGCTGAAAGGGGAGCAGCACAAAGCAGCACGTCGGATGCCGTGCAAGATGATGAACTAGGGTTGGGGATGAGAGTCGTGCAGGTGTGATATGCTGGTCGCCTGTTCCTTTTTTTACATCTGCTCCCCCAGAGGGCAGAATTTATTTTCTGGCCCCGTGTCAGCAGGCTGTATTAGAGCAGCATTTCCCCTCCATATTTAAAATGCTCTGGGCAATATTTCAGGCAGGCTGTGATGGATTTATCAGAGGCGACATCTCGTTAACACCGCCACCCGCCAGGGAGGTGACATTCTCTCCTCGGCATGTTTAATTTCTGCAGGTTAATGTTAGCGAGACCCCCAGGGAATGCTAATGAGACTGGTGTTGGGCTAGTCTTGGGGGGTGGCTACATGACTCCCCCCTGGGTTGGGCTGGCACCTGGTGTGCCCAGTCCCTTTGCTAGGAACTGGCCTCTTGTGGCCTAGGCACCCCCGTCCCTTGCTGCCAAGGTGGGCAGGTTTCGCACCTTAATGCCGTATTTTTCTTGTTTGCTTCAGGGGGGTTATGCAGCCTACAGATATGCCCAGCCTGCAGCAGCAGCGGCAGCTTACAGCGACAGGTAAGCCGCCTTGTATGCGGAGAGCATCACTTTTACCCAGGAGAAAATTGATCTGGCAATTCATGTCCTGGACCCCCTTCGATGTTATCAGCCAACTTCCAGGAGGCAGGGCTTAAGAGTAGATCCACTGTATTAAGGGATCCTTCTGTCCAGGGAGTCAGAATGGAGAATCGTCTTTGTCTTTAGCAGGATACTGGTTATTTGGTGTGCGTTGTCTAAAATACATCTAAGTCATAGGTAGTCATGTAAAAGGGCCAGTATGGCACAGCAGTTAAGAGGGTGGACTGGGAGTGTTCGGGTGTGGGGAGGAGAACTTTTTTAGGTGGTCTGTTACTCTCTCCTCCCCATCGGCAATATGGCAATAACATCACCTGATAGGGTCGGTCAGGGATTACTGAGATAATGTGCATGAAGTATAAGTGTGATATAAATATTATTATTTATATAACCCCTGAGCTTTCACTGCTTAATATTTTAGCTACTGAATGTCCATCGTAAGTTGTAGCTTCATTCTTCTTTTGGAATGTTGGTCTAAGAGCCTTTGAAACTGGGCTCTTCCTTTCCCCACCCCCCACCCCCCCAAAATCCTCTTATAATTTCCTCCTCTTCATTCATAGGATCCAATATTGACAGTCCCGCCCCTTCTCTCACTAGCTTCCAAGTGCAGCCAGAAATCTATTTAATCTTCATTTCCTGCATACCGAAACCAGTTTGATCTGTCCTCCATTTAGTTACCATATTCTCCTTCACTCTGATTTTCCCTAAAGACGTCGATGTAAAACCTCACGGACTTCAACAAAATGCAAAACTGAGGAGTCAGCAAGTGGGTTTTTGTTGTTGTTTTGTTTTCAGAGCCAGAGTTGCTGTCCCCGCTCCTCAGCTGCCCATCAGCCCATTTCAGGCATTGTGACTGGGAGAATTAATAGGCATTGTAGGGGGGTGGGGGGTGGGGGACACAGCATTGTGGCAGCAAGCCGCGCCTCAATCGGGACATGCGTTCCACACGTCCCACAAGCATAAAGTCCTTCCCGCACCCCCATTCAATCATAAACCCTGAAAAAGCAGATCTCCTGGTGGCGCAAAGAAACTGCATGCATAGACCCGTGGTGTATATATCCACTCCTAGTGCGCAGTGTGCGCTCATTCTTGCCATACAGCATCGGAAAGGGCCCAGTGCCTCCATTTTAAGGCCAAGGCAGAAGTCTGCCTAACTGAAAGGAGGAATCTTCTTCCTGCCATTCTTCCAAGATAAGAGAAAGGGAGAAGTTGGTTTTAAAGGTGCAGTACCCTTTAGCCCCTGTCGTGACTCTGCTGTGGCCCTTTCAGACAGAGATTTGGGTTGGTTAGTTTGTTGAGTTTTTACTGATTAGGATCTACCAGGTTATTTCCAACCCTTGAATACAAATCTAAAATCTTACCATTTGTTCCATTTTACTCGGGCTGCTTCCGTACAAGGGTGAGGAAACGTGCCCTTGCTGTGGAAGCAGCCGCGAGTGGCGAGGAAGCGGGTGGGGATGGCAGCTGCATGCCCTGTCCCCACCCTGTTCACTGCAGACGCCATGCCCTACCTCTCTCTCCCCCCAGCCCAGGCGAAGCACTGTGCAAAGATGCACCGAGGCTCAGCCGTGAAAGCCTGCTAAAGCGGGGAGGGGGAAGGAATGCAGAGCTTAGCTCTGCCATTCCCAAGGCAGAGCTCAGCTCCCCCTCCCCTCCCCATCTTGGCTGCAGATGGAGCATCCGCACGGATTCTCTGTCCCTTTCCAGCCATCCCACGCTTTCTCTTTTGAGGCTCCTAGAAGGAGGTTTCATTTGGTCCAGCTCGGAGGAGAAAGCCCCAGGAGGCCCACCAGTGGTCCTCAGAAGGCGCACCGATGTCACACCGATGCTCTCACAGACAGCAGGGGCATCCTGATATCTGCCTGGGGGAAACATCGCTGTGTGGAAAGCAGCCCCAGCTATCAAGCACAGACTGACACCGAAAGAGGGCTTTGCTTGCTCACAGCTGACAGGCGACTGATAGAAGGCCTCTTCTGATTTCGTGCTGTTTCTCAGCCTTCATGAACTGCAGCAATTTCTCCCTGTTTCGGGGTGGAAACGTTTGGTCTGCTCCACGGTGCCTCGTGAGATAGATGAAAACTTCAAATTTTCTATTTCTCATTGAAAGCGAAAACAACTAGTTTCCATTCCATTTGCTATCAAGGAGAAGGCGGCTCATCTCTCAGTTAGGGAGAATGGGGTCTCCTGTGACCCACGGGGGCACAGAAGCAATGTCCCCAGGACTTCCTCCCACACCTCCCTCCCCTAGGCAGCAGGAAAGGCAATGAGTCAACGGGAATCACCCTTTTTATTAGCCCTGCCCACATGTTGTCAAGCTTTCAAACATTCCCGCAGCGGAATGGGACGAAGCCCCGGGGAGCCACTCTGATACTGCAGCAGTAACATCTGAAGGGCTCCTGTTGTCAGGGCTGATTGGATCCAGTTGTGATGGTTGGAACTAGAAATGAACAGCTAATGTGGTCTGGGATTGCCTCGTTTCCCTTGCAGGTTGATTTAAAATGCCCACAGGCTTTAAAGCCTTCCTCCTTAGTGAGAAATGACATCTAAAATGCAGGCATCAAGCACTCGATGCTCTCAAGGGTCCCCACCAAGCACAGGGACCCGAGAATAGAAACCAGCTCCCGCTTGCAAATCGCCCTTGCTAGCCTCCGTGTTTTGTGGACGGGGCGGGGGCAGGTTGCCCCGGATTTGGCCATTTCCTGTTATGTTTCCGAAATATAGCAGCCCCTCATTTTTTCCTGTTTGCTCCATGAAAATATTAATTGAACGCTCACTCCATTTTAGATTTTCTTTCTAAATTGCAGGTTAGGGTTATCAATATCCTTTTGTTAGAAATGTCAAATAAGATGATGCAAAGCTTGGTACAGTAAAGCTCATGCTTTTGTGACCCATTGAGCATTTAAAATATATCCTTATTAAAGAGGTACTTATGGGAGTTTCATGTATATTAAGAACATTCATATTGCAGAAGTGTATATACTACTTCCTCCTGCTGCTTTTTCACAGAATGAATGACCTGGAGGGCCATAGGTTTGAGGGGGCTTGGGAAATAATGTTTGTGAAAGCTAATCCAGTAAAATATAAATAATAATATATTTTTTTAATTTCCTTCCACCTTAAGGCCAAATGGTTCTTTTAAACAAATCTATCTGCTGATTTTACAGATAGGTCCCAGATAAAAGTTGTCCCTAACTCTCAGGGCCAAGCTACAAGTGACGAATGACACTTGAACGGCAAGTGAACAGACTCCACGTGATCAAGTGGAGCACAAGTGAACAGGGAGGAATACACGTGTCCGTTCACTTGCCGTTCAAGTGTCATTCATCACTTGTAGCTCGGCTCTCAGTTTTAATTAAATGGATAGAACACATGAAGAACATCCCAGGTTCAGTGCCCAAAATTCTTCCATTAAAGACTGGGAAAGATCTTGCTGGTGGCTTGAATTATGCAGCCGGCTCATGTTACCAAACCCCACATGGCACTTCTCTGCCTCATAGAGGGAGCAATTTGTAAGTGAAGAGCAGCTGATGCAAAAAGGGGGGGGTGCTTGCTTCTCTCCCCACCCCAAATCTAGATTCATGCGTTCATTGCAAATGTGCGTCATCTGCGGGCCATCCCCTCTCCCTGCCACTTTGTAGCAAAAAAGTGGTGCCAGGTGGTTAGAAATGCAACTTAGGACCTCCTCACAGGTAACACAAACTTTAGTTTGCTTTGGAGGAAACCCCAAACCACCTGTGAGCATGTGACTATAAGCTTACCTTTAAAACAGAGGGGGAGCGATTGATCTACTTGTGTGTGCGCATGGACGCTGTAGAGTCTTCATTTCATCCTTTCACCTCCCTACACTTTAGCTAGTGAAGAAAGGTTGTGAGAGGAGGGCCGTTTGCATTCCACGTGTTTGCTCAGGTGCGATTAGATGATACAGGAAGATCCTTGGCCGTTGTGTGGAGCTGCCAGTAAGGCAAATGGCCCATCCTCCACGGCCCTTCTCTGCTAGTTAAAATGGGCCAGGTGAAAAGGAGAGGGACGAAGAGGCACCTTTTGCCTCCAGGCGTGCCCGGGAGATGATGCGCGCGCACACACCCTATTTTAAAGATGGCTTACAGTCACAGGTTAAACACAAGGTGGGTTGGGGGTTTCATCCAAAGCAAACTGTAACGTGCGTGGAATCCCTTAGCTGATCGTGTAATTTGTAGACTTTGGGGACTTTCTGTCATTTAGAGAGGAGAATGGCTGGCTGGTGGATCAATGCTCAAAGGCCATACTATGTATTTGCAACATGTCCAATGTTTTTTATAAGTTATTTTAGTGTTCATGATTTTAAGCTACCTTTTTTAAGCCGAGTCTGTGGACTGTAAATGTTCTAAACGCACAAGAAATGGGCAACAAGACCAGGTGCTTGGTTTGGGTTTGACCAGATCATCCAGAGCGCAGATCTCAAAACCCTTTTTTTGATTTTTGTCCTTTTCATCCCTGTTTTTACACTGATGGTCTCAGATTCTTCAGGGGCTTTCTTTATTTCCCTTGGGCTTCATTCCCCTTTTCTTTCAAGCATAAATATAGGATCGCCATGTTTTATCTTTCTTTCCTCTGCTTAGTAGTAATTAACACACACATACACCCCCCCCCCACCACACACACACACACACACTCCTTGGAAGCTTTCAGGAAAATCCAAACCAAGAAACTAGAGGAGGAAGTCCCCTGTTTTCACAGATCTTGCTATTTTAAACATGCTCCAATGTTTGAAATGATCTTTATGGTCAGGGCTTTTTTTTCAGCTGGGACGTGATGGAACAGAGTTCCGGAACCTCTTGAAAATGGTCACATGGCTGGTGGCCCCGCCCCCTGATCTCCAGACAGAGGGGAGTTTAGATTGCCCTCCGCACCACTCGGCAGCGCAGAGGGCAATCTCAACTCCCCTCTGTCTGGAGATCAGGGGGCGGGGCCACCAGCCATGTGACCATTTTCTTCGAGGGCAACCCACTGAGTTCCACCACTTCCTTTCCCAGAGAAAAAGCCCTGTTTATGATTATGGAGGAAATGTAATGGTTGTCTTTTAGTGTGTTCTGCAAAAGAATCTCAGAATTTCTCTCTTGTGTGTATTGTGATCTTTTTTTCCACTTACGATGCCTGACTCATAATTTTTTGAACATTTAGGGTTGGCAACTCTGCGACCCCCCCAGTTTCTAACGCTGCCCCCTGTGTTCGCTCCTAGTTACGGCAGAGTTTATGCAGCCGCAGACCCTTACCACCACACCATCGGCCCTGCTGCTACTTACAGCATTGGTACCATGGTAAGAGCCGCTTCTTTCACCCTGGTTGTGTGTGTGTGTGCGCGTTGTGTGGGTAGCATGCCTGTTTGGGGTCGGTTCAGCCCTTTAGAGTAAAGGGGTAGGAGTGGGATGCCTCTGGGAGTGGCCCATGTTCATTCTGCCGTTGCTCCCTCGTGGTCCAGGCTCCATCAGAGAAGAAAACCAAAGGAGTGCAGGAATGAAAACTCAAAAGAGGAGAAACTCACAAACAGGGCCTTGACCTAGACCCTTCTGCCCTCGCAGCCCGGTCGGAAAAGCACGCAAACAGAGACACACGCTGGGAGGCGCAAAGGGCAGTTACCAAGCTTCTTAATATTTCACCAGCTTCCTAGAAACTAGCTGCCTTGCTCCGTCAAGGAGCTAGAAACTAACTGCCTTGCTCCACTCCCCGCCCGCACCCCACCACAAGGAGCAGATAATTCTTAGCTAGAGAACTGCAGTTGGGTATGTGCAAGTACATACACTCATGCACACAGGTGCAAAACCAATGCCTTCTCTTGCCCTTCCCAGTCTTGCACGCACTGTCACACTCAGTTCTTGCAGCGATGCCTTCCGGCAAGCAGCTATAGATACAGCATCAAAGAGGAGAAACATCCAAGCCATCCTGCAATAATTTTTGCTTTTACAAATCTTCCTCGGTGCCTCTTCTGGGACCGCCCGCTAGCTCGCCCATTGGTGTCCGTGTCTTCCTGTTGATAAACCAAAAACTAACACATAACTAATCCCAGAGGCTTATCAATTGGTTCAACTGTCATTGTTTTTTCGGGAGGGGGAACACTGGGGAGGGGGGAAGGATTTGGGGCTGCATTAGGAGAAACCAAGGCTTGAAGGCCAGCCATCTGTCCTGTAAGGGTTCATAGGAAACAGGCCTTTTCCCCTAAGAAATAATATCGGCACAGTGATTCATCCCTCATTATCTGGAATTCCTCTGAGTCCAGGCCCGAAGCAGATTTGCATGCTAACAATTCAGCCCACCTACTTCCACTTGGCCACCACCACCAAAGAAGGCCTCTGCCAGCTTGGAGTCCGGAGAGACCGTTCTGTTGGCTGACCTAACAGGGCAGGGATGGGCTGTGCCTCTCCTTTTTACTGATTGGCTTTTTCTCCGTCTTTGATGTTGCAGGCTAGTCTATACCGAGGAGGGTACAGCCGCTTCACTCCCTACTAGCAAGACAGACCCAGCCCCTCCTCACAATAGTAACACTGACTGCTCCTTAGAAACCAAACCAAAATCAAACGGACATGGGGCGCCCTGCCCCATGCTGCCGACCCTCGGCAGCCTAAACCACATATTTCTTTACCTCAAGCCGCCTCCCAAGCCTCACATCCCAACTGCCTCAGATGGTGTACAGCCAAGTTTTGTTTTCATTTTTGCAAAGCAACCAGCCCGGGGTGGGCGGGGGGAGAGACACAGGGACCTGCTTTCACCAGACAAAGCCACCAGCAAGCAGAACCTCAAGGAGAGCTTTCCCACAGCCCGTCCTGGTTTCCTGCCGCTCCCTGTTCTAGGAGTCCTTGGCGGGACACAGTTGCTGTCAAGATAGCAACATCTGCCCCCCTTGTGTTGGGTCTTTCAGTCTTACACATCTCAAGAGAAAGTGCGAGGATAGTTATAAGACCTCAGGATTTTATCCCTCTCAGATGGAAACTACCCATTCTCTTCACTCCCTCTTGAGAAGGAATGTCAGCGCTGCTAATGTTAGGTTAGGGCAGGTGGGTGGGGTGCAGAATACTAACATGCCCAGGCTCTAACCTTGCCCTCTCATGCTTAGGTGTGCTGAGTCTCCAAATAACAGCAAGGAGGATTCCCCCCCTCTCCTCATCTATTTGCATGGGGGGGGACACCTCCCCAGCCCTGGTCCAGGAGTGATGTCTTCAGGAAGGGAGATGGGGTGGGGTTTTGCCACTAAGCATGCCTTGGTAGGGGACTGGAGAGCACCCTGCACCCCCTGGGATTAATGTCACCTAGAAGTGATAGCAAGGGGCCGCCAGGGGTCCTTGTAAGGTCCCTCTCTAGGTTCAGTGTTCAACAGCAGTATGCAGGGAACTGACTGAGAATAGCCCAAGTGTGCTGCACGATCCCGGCTCCTTCGTCAGTTTTGTAGAGGAGGCGAGTCACTCCTGCTCTTCTAGACAAGACCAGCACAAGATACAGAAGGCGAACTGGAGGGGAGGGCATTTGTACAAAGATAGAAAGAGGTGGGGCGTGGTGGAGGATCACAGGGGCGGAGGGCCAGTGCCCCGCTTCCCAGTTCTGACACTTTGGACCAGCACGCACCAGAGAGCACAAAGCCCTTCCCTGCCTCCTGCTGCACCACTCTTCCCCCAGGCTGCTGCCTGCAGGTTGCTCCATGGAACGTTCTGCCTTTGTTTTCTGTTGTAGTGAAACCTTCAGCTGTTTCCTTCTGGGACCAGGAAGGGCACAAAAAAAATTTTTTTAAGCAAAGCAACAAAACAATTACAAAACTAACGAGCCAAGCGACTGAGTGAAAGCCCCCTTCTGTCCACACATGCGCCCCAAGCGACAGGCCATCCGGAGCGCAAGCACCGACCAACCCAACTGGACGGAGGGACGGCAGCTGCCCACAGACTCTGCAAAGCCGTCCGCACCGGGAGATCTGTGCCCTGCTCCCCTGCTGCAGACCACGGGGCCAGGAGGGACAGGCACTGACACAGACTGGACTCTGCAGGCCCCAGGCCACCATGTCTTCCTTCCAGCCCTCCTGAAGATGAACTGCGGTTGTCCCATGCTGCAGATTATGCCACGAGCGCACCTGCAGGGCTAGCAATCCTGCTTCTTCCTTCCCAGAACCTCCCAATGCTTTTTGTGCTTTGCTGGTTCATCCATTTGTCAAGTTGGCAAGGCCTTGGTTTCCCAGGCGGGGCGGGGCCAGGCCAGGGGCTTTGGGAGCAGCCCCCCTGTTCCAATGGGTAGGAATCTCGGGTCCAGGAGGGGGTTTTCTTTGAAGAGATTGCACTTTCCCCTCCACCTGAGGCTCCCCGTTCCCACCTGTCCAGTCCGGGGGGGGGGGGTGTCAGACTTCCCACTCTCATTTACCCTCCTTGTTGTAGGCTTGGCTGGTCACCAACACCTGGCTTATAGGGCCAAGAGCCACCTGAGAACATCGCTGCCTTGCCCATAGACCCCCCAGATCTACCAGGAAGTTCCAGCCCTGGTCTGAAGGGCCGAGAAATGCCGCGTGCCCTTTCACGGTGCCTGGGGCAATCACATCCTGAAGGACTGCATGGTCAAGCCAGTGGGAGAGCCAGAGCCCCATGGTGGAGGCAGGAAGTGAAGCAGGCCAGGGCGCTAGGAGAACCAGTTATTTGCTGCACAAACTAAAGCAAGTGTCCACTAGCCCAAGTCCCCGCCTGCCGGTGCCACTGGCACCCCACTCGTCCGTGTCCTTCCTGCCATGGGCTTTAGTGGGAGGAGTGCATGTCCTCTGGCCCGTTTCCTCTTCCTAACCCAGAGCCAGATGGACTCAGGGCTTCCCCCATGCCCCCGACCCCACCCTGGCTTATTCATCTCATGAAACCTCACTTTCTATTCAGCATTAAAGCTCCTGACACGCCAGCAACCAGATGATCCTCCTTTTCTATTCCCGTTGTATATAGCCCCTCCCTTCCTGCTCCTCTTGCCCTTGTATAAAGCTCCTCCCATTCGCTGCCCCAGCTCCCACCCTGGGAGCATTGGCCACCCGCCCCATTCTGTATGCTTCTAAGATGTGACCATTCAAATAAACAGTATTATTATTATTATTTATTGATTATTAAGATTATTAATAAAGGTTTCTTTCTTCAACCAGGATGGCTCAAGATTGTGATTTGGGTGTGCTGGGGGAGATAAAGGTTATGGAAGGGGAGTAATTCGGGAATATGATCCCCAAGTGGAAATTTTTTAAGCGTAGTGCCTCCTTGCTCAGTGTTGTCTCAAAAGGAAGTCCATATATAGGAAGAAAGGTGTTGCATCTAAGGGACCCTGTGCAGACTAATGGCCACTGTTGAGGTCATATCAGGTGTGCACTGCACATCTGGTGGCCCTCTCTTCTGGACACAACTCTCCTACTTCATATGGAAGCCTGTAACCAAAGGCCTGCCAAGCAGTTTGTGGCAGTTGGTGTGTAGCTGGTGGAGTGCGTTCAATTTGCTCACTGATTGTGTAGATTTGTACAAAGATCTGCTTTGTAGATTTGTCTAGTCCTGTCCGGAGCCCTGATGGCCTTCACCACCTCCTGCAGCAGGTAAATTTTATGTTTCGTTTTATTTGGGTGGGCTTTAAACCACTGCTAATAAATCTATTAAGGTGTTTAGCGTGTTACGAAAAAAGGTAAAAGGAATTATCCATTCACTTTTCCTGCCACCCTTTTGTTTCATGCAATTTCTCCCTTCACATCTTCCAGTTTTGTTCTTCAGCGATCCAGGCCTATGATCCCCTTTTTTACAGTGAGGTGTTAAGAGACAACACACAATACTCGGGGCAATACACGTACAGTGATCTGTGGAGAAAAACATTGTCCTGTATTTTGTCTTCAGTCCCTTTCAGACAATGTCTCTGCAGCCAGGAGATAAAAGGACAGGAAACATGGGACTGTAAGGACAAATTTTTGGCTGCAAAAGAAGATAGGGCTGAACGCAATGGCTACAACAGTGATAGGAACTCTGGGTGAACACATACCAGCTCCCCGCTCACCCCACCATTGACACTCAAGTTGAAGGTGAATATTTCATGATTAAAGCCATGTACCAGGCCCAGCATTTTTCAAAACGTCAGGATGTTACTCTTGCTGCAGTCATGCCCACCTCAGCAGCCGTGGCCGTGTAAATGTCGACATATCAATTGCCTTAACTTGAAGCCACTGCCACGTGTAGGGAAAGGGTCTGGGCAACGAGAGACCCGAGATCCCTGTGCATGCCACGTTTGGGCAAACTCCCTGCTGCTAACTCTCTGCATGCCAGACTGCGAAGGAATAATTGCCAGCTCTGCATCACAGATTCAGTGAGGTTGGGGCAGGGAGGGGGGATGATTGTAGAAGTGACGATGCAAAAAGCAAGGCATTCGGATTCTCTGCCCACACAGAGGCGATAGATTTGTCCTGTGAAGGGACAGGATTCGGTCACCACCTTACCCTAAGTCAGTGCTTGGTGGAGGTGAACTAGAAAAGTTTACAAATGGCGGGCTGTCGCTTGGTACTAGCCCCTTCCTCTTCTATCTCCCCAGCAGATGTGCTGCAGGGAAATATCTATTCCCTGTGCTCTGGATTTATTTGCTTATGCTACACTGTAGAACACTCTCATTTGCTCTGTAAAGCAGTTTAACTAAAATATTTACAGTGGTTTTGTGCTACTTGCTTAGAAAGGAATGAGAAGGCTGAAGTTGCATCATAGTTCTGGCTTTTCATGGCTGTGGAGAGGTTATCAAGTGCACCTCTACAAATGTGCGCCACCAAAGAGCAACCCGATCCATGCAAGCTGGTCCCACTATAAACCATCATAACTGATTAGCTTCTTATTACAGCAAAGATTAATGACTACTGAGGCCAGAATTATTGGAATGGAGTCACATTCTGGTTTAGCCTTAATTCTGCTCAATACTTCAGTAGAGGGGAAAGTTCAAGACCCCTCACTACCTCTTTAAGACACCCAACCAGTCAGACAACACTCTGCTGCCACACTGTGGTCCTTGTTGGAAACTGCACTGCCATTCCCTTTCTGGTTGCACTCACAGACACGGAATCACATCCCACCTTAGTCACCAGAAGACCATCTTGCGTGAAATTTGAAGAAACTAGAGGGGAGAAAGGCTCATTCTGCACATTTGCCTTCTCTCCGCTGGAATTCAGAAGAACACATCGATTCTTTTTTTACGTTCTGCCTTCTTTTGGCAGACTTGACCCATGCTCAATTAGTTATGACTATTAATACTTCTGTTGAGTCTACCAAAAGAAGCAACATCAAGAGGAATTTCATTATGAATTTATTAGTGCTAGCAGAGAAATAAGGTAGCAAAATGATGAAAATTTTAACACCGCTGACATTTATCAAGTTACGTAAGGTGCGTTTTAACTTTCTAGTCTCTGTCTCTCAGCTGTACGTGAAATAAAGCCAAGTATAGTAAATTCATCTTTCAGCTCCAAGGAGCAAGCAGAAATTCAGCAGGTACCAAAAGGCTCTAGAATTCTCTCTTCCTGTTATAAAAAGTCAGGTATTTTCCATTCTTAAAAAGTTGGAGAAGGGAGGGGGGGTGCGTGCGTGCGTGCAGTATCCCCAGGAGAAGGCAGAAATCAGCCCTCTTCCTAGCTCTTCCGTTTTCTGAATGTGTTACATATCTAGCTTGTTTACAAAGAAACCTTCCTTGCGAGCATCTCTTTTAACACCTTTTCCTAAGGGCAAAAGAAATACTCACAGCGTATTATAGTAACTTCATTCCATCCACATACCTCCAAAAACCTACGGCTTTCCTAGCTATGTACAAACAGTGGTGGTGATGAAAGTTGTACACGGCCAGCTCTTTGCAAATCAGAAATGCTGCACGGCTTGGGCTGCAGTAGAACTCCAAAAGGAGCATGTTAAGCAACTCCTGTCCAAGCAACCTGTACCCATTTGCAACATGGCATTGAATACATTTTAAAGTTTAACCACAGGATGTGGCTTTTAAGAAATCCATTCTGCACAACTTTGTATCTTGACTAGCGTGCTTACCTCACCCCAACAGAATTACCTTTGCAGAGGTAAAAATGTATTAACACGTATGTTGAAGATAGACATGCGTTTCTGTGAGGAATCCACATTGCTGCATTCCACAAGTTTACAAAGGAACACCACTTTTTGCTGTTCGTTGTGGAAACGTGTGTAATTTTGCACCTTGACTCCTGAGTACACTGTTAACATTCCTTGTCAGGGTTTATTTCCCTGAAACATCTCATGATGTCAGTGGCACACAGTTACATTCTTTAAGCCTGTGAACAGGAATAATAGTGCTAGTGTGCCCCAAATGAAAAACCTCCCTGTTTAAGTGGTACCAAATAGCACAGCTCTGGGCAAGGGTTTTACCCACCAGACCCTAAAGTAAAAAAGAGTAAGTAAATTTACTAGGCATTGGTGCTGCCACCAGTGCTGGGTAACTTGGGATTAGAGTATACCAAGAGCAGTTTTCCCCACAGGGCAGCAGCTACCTGGACCCCCTCACGGGACACTGGTTCCACAAGGAACTCCAAGCGGCAGGAAGTCTCAGAGGCAGCATTGGGCACCCTTAGGTCAGTGACTCGGAACAGGGGGGCATGAGCTTCACCAATCAGGAGCAAAGGGGGTTCAGGGCCACTAACACATGACCCACTTCGATAGTGGACATGGAAGCACTTGGCCTCACTAGGAGGATAGGCCCACCGCAAGGTGAGACTGACCGAGAGCTCCTCCGAAGAAGGGCGACGCCACTGGAGGTGGGCAACTTCAATGGATAAGATTTGACTGGCAGCAGCAGTGGGTAATCGTGAGTACAGGTGGGCAGCATCCATCACCTATGGAGAGACAGGCACTCGATTACTGCTGGGAACATCACATAGGAGGGGCACAAAAGGAAGGAAATTGAAAGCAAGGAGCAAAGTTACATAAGGTGGCCCCAAACAGCAGGCACAAATGAGCCACGAATGCAAAAGATGATTAAAATGTAGGACCAAGAGATGTCCCAGGGCAAAGAACCAAATGGAAGGGGGAGAAAGGAATAAGGAACGAGTCTTGCCATTCCCCTCATGGAAAACAGGACAAAACTGAAGTCCTTTCAGAGTGTCGGCCCATGTGATTTGCACCTAGGATTCTCTCAAGCATAAGTGTTTGCAGGATTAGGGGTTAGTTGGGAAGGCAGTGTAATCTTTGCATTGTTGCCTTTACAAGCAAAGACGAAAAATGTATTGCAGAGAGCCCAAAGGTTGCCAAAGTTACATACGATGGTAGACAAGACTTGAGGTTTTATCAGATTAGGATCCTACAGAACTCCTGGCAAGGCCCTGCAGTTACTAGGCAGAAAAGGAGAACGAGAAGAGGTCTCTGGCTCCACCCTGCCCCACCCCTGGGCCAAACACCCTGTCTCTGGCTAACCTAACTCACAGGGTTGTGAAGCTGAAACGAAGGGCCAAATGCCCCTTCTGAATAGTCCGACTAGGAGAAAAACCGGGTACAAATAAAAATTAAAAGGGTTAGATGTGTTTCAAGGTACGAGTGTGCCGTTTGGTTCATTATTTGGATTAAAATACCAAATTTGGACTGATTTGGTGAAATCTGGGTATTCCAGATTTAAAAAGTGAGTATCAAACTGGATTCGGTATTCTGGATTTTTTTTACTGAATTAATCTGGGGGCTATCCGGGGAGGCTGGGGGTGGCATTTTTCAAACAAATTCCATCAAGTTTGCAGGGAATCTACTCCACACTGCCCTCTAAAGACCCCCGAAGTTTCAGAAAGATTGGACCCCAGGGTTCAATTCTATGGCCCCTGAACAAGGTGCCCCCAGCCACTACATTGTTTCCTATGGGGAAAAGTCCAAGCCAACTCCCATTGCAGATACATACTGGGGCAAGGCACATTCCCAGAGAAAACGGAAGAAAACTGAAGCACGGGCATGGAATCCCCCTGAGAACCAAAGTAAAGCAAGAGGGCCAGCGTCACACACCAGAGAATCGCACCCATTCTAACCAAACCAAAGCAAGGGATACTGTTGCAACTTAGCCCAACAGAAGCAAACTGAAGCAAGGGAAAGGCTTGTACTTGTGGCTCGGTGCTGTGCTTTGGTGTTCCCCCACTGGCTGAACCCCGTGCCTGGCTGCTGGGAATGACACTGGTTCTGCTGAGCTAAGTTGCAACTGTGTCCCTTGAGTCAGTTTGTTTTGGGTGGAATGAATGTGATTCTTTGGTGTGATGCTTTCCCCCTTGCTTCACTTTGGTTCTGCAGGGATTCCATTCCCAAGCTTCCGTTTGGTTTTGTTGGGCTTTCTCTGGGCTGAGCTTAGCTTGCATTTGGGGTTGTACCTTGGCCGTGGTAGCCTTGCCCGTGTGTTTCTGCAGTGGGAGGCAGCTTTGACTTTCCGCAGGAAACAATGGAGTGGCTGGGGTCACCTTGTTCTGGGACCCATAGAATTGGACCCTGGGGTCCAATCTTCCTGAAACTTGGGGGGGGGGTCTTTAGAGGACAATCAGGAGCATGTGCCTTGCAAATTCGGTGAAGTTTGCTTGAAAAAATAACACATACACCCAGCACAATAGATAGCCTGTGGATTGATTTTCCCAAAGGAAACACTGGCCGAATTTTACCAAATTTCTCCTAATTTACTGAACTGGATAAGCAATTCAGTATTCAGGGAATGCCATTTTTTTTCCCCTTGGTTCGATGTTCCTAATCCAGATTTACCAACTTTTTTGTGTCCACACCCCTATTTCAAGGCCCACTTCAAACCAAGAGAACTGCAACAGGACTACAGGGAAGCCTCTCACATATATGGGAGCTGGTAAAAAGACGACTCCCCCACCCCAGCCCCATGTCTTCGACCATTGCCCCGATTGTTCACCAGCGCTCCCCACTGTTCCCTCACCCAGATTTCGCCCAGGCGGCAGGCGAAGGGCACTTCATCCTGGCCACTGTGCCGACGGGAGACAGCAATGGAAAGTTCATTCAGGAAACAATTCTGGAGCTCCAGCTCGTAACACCTGGGGATAAAATAAAGCCGAGTATCAGGGTTTGGCCAGCTGCAAAGTGCTGAGAAGTCCATCCCAGGCTGCTCCCAGGAAGCACAAAAACCCCATCCTCACAAGGGCCGTGGTTTCAGCTGCTGAGGGCCAGGCAAGAAAGCAGCTGTGTGCATGAGGATCTTGATACAAAAGGATGCTGCCATTCACCATCCACTCACCGACCCTGCCAACCAGGAGCTCCACGTTGTCCACACCCTCTGAGGAGCTGGGCCAGGTGGGGAGGAGGCGTGAGAAGAGGCGAGGGCTTATGCCGGGTAGGTTCTTCAGGAGGAAAGAGAACAGGTGAGGAGAGGCAGCAGACAGAGCAGGGGGGGGGAAGGGGGGAGACAAATCTACAGAGAATGTTTCAGGTGGGTAGCCATGTTGGTCAGCAGTAGAAGAGCACAATTCACATCCAATAGCACCTTAAAGGCCCACTAGAGTTCCACAGTATGTGCTTTTGAAAGTTAAAGCTCATACCCCGGAAACCTAGTTTGCCGTTAATGGGCTACTGGACCCGTATCTTGCTCTTCTATAGAATGGTGAGTGACGAAAGTAGCCGTTCAGTCTAGAGCTGCCACTATTTGTCCATTCCGTTTTAATGGATAGTTCAGCGGGTGGTACTGGTAACTAGTTGCATTCCAGAGTTCTCTGTGCCGGTGTTTGATTATTATTTTTTTCAGATTGAATTTACTGGCTTTTTTTTTTTACTTTAAAATACAGTTTCGACATCCGGATGACCCATATGCAGAGTTAGGAGAACTCTTGAAGTTAGTTATCTTCCCTTTAAATTTTCTTCTTTCTCTTTCCAGTTTAACTGCTTATTTCCTGTTACTCTCGCATATTACTGGTTCTCACATTCATGAGTCAGGTGTAAATAATAATAATAATATTTGATTTATATACCGCCCTTCAGGACAACTTAATGCCCACTCAGAGCGGTTTACAAAGTATGTTATTATTACCCCACAACAATCACCCTGTGAGGTGGGTGGGGCTGAGAGAGCTCAAGAGAACTGTGACTAGCCCAAGGTCACCCAGCTGGCTTCAAGTGGAGGAGTGGGGAATCAAACCCGGCTCTCCAGATTAGAGTCCCGTGCTCTTAACCACTACACCAAACTGGCTCTCATAAGCAATGTTTCTATGTATGCGAGGGGGGCGGGGTGCTGAATACTGTTTTCACTTTGTAGCCAGCCCAACCACGTTGCTTTTTAAAAAGAAAATCGGATCCTTACTGATTAACTGCATAAAAATGCAATAACATCTGACTTTTTTTTTAAAAGAGCAGTAAGTTGGGCTGGCTGTAAAGTATTTCCCATAATGTTACTTGGAAGAAATATGAAACTAGAAAATGGCACCAAAAGATCATAGTTTGGATAGCAAACTAGGAGAAGGAGCCACTCAGCAAGAGGCCTGAAGCTATAGATTGCCTTCTATGCCACTCAGTGGGAAGACTCTCTAGGGCAGAAGCTGGGGTTTATTTCCTTACCAGGCTGAGCAAACATATCAACATTGTAACAAGAGTGTGACTCCTGTGTGGTGAGCTCTGGTGCAATGGTCACTCCCTGGGATGAGTCTTCGTGTTTATAAATTAAGACAAGGTACAGTCTCTGCGGTGCCCGCATCTGAAAAGAAAACAGCCTGGTGACAGCCCCCCCCCCCCAATCCCCAGACAGACAAGAAGAGAGACAGAGAGAGGAAACAGTCAGTGCCAACTCTAGGCCAACTCTTGCAAAAGCAGTGATCTAGAACTCCCAGCTATGCACACTTTGGCCAAACTAGTACATAAGGAATATCTGGACTCAGCAAGGACTAGCTACTTGAAAGAGACCTTCACAGAGGCTGCATCACATGGCTACTGACATTAGTAGTATATGACGAGATATGTGAGGCTTCCAGTCTGTTAGACAGATCAAGCCACTCTCTATTCATATCCCTTCGATTTCATTCTCTACCCTTGGTTTTATATCCACCCTTCGCATTCCCTCCCCATGTTACTCCTTGCATGAAGAACACCACTCCCAGGACCAGTTCGATCATTCGGTCCCCCGCCCCTTCGGTTAAATCCACATCTAGATCCCTGCAGGGTGAAACTGAGAGCGGGACCACAAGTGACGAATGACACAGGTTGGACACTTGTCAGCTTCCCTCAAGTTTTGGCGGGAAATGTAGGCAGCTTGGCGGAATGTTGGACAAGTGACAGTTGAAAAGTCCATTGGACAGCAGTCGGAGAGCCAAGCTGCAAGACCAGGATGCCTACATTTCCCATCAAAACTTGAGGGAAGCTGACAAGTGTCCAACCTGTGCCTTTTGTCACTTGTAGTTTCACTCTGAGTCACTGGCTTCATTCCACCTTTTTACAGCTCAAGTACACAGTCAGAGAACGTGTTCATTAGTAAACCAGCAGGAGAACTAATTTAGTCCAGCTACAGCTGACCTGGGATGAAGTTTTGACCAATAAATTTGAGGGGGGGAGGTGGTAGCAAAGGACTATAAGGAGAACCTGAGGCATAGTGCAGAGCATCGAAGGAGTCTTCATCAAATCCAGATGCTCAATAGAACGCTCTTTCCCCCGCCATCCACCTCCAGTCTCTTGCCGTTTAACTAATGAGATACCCTGAGAAACAGGCAGGCCGTTATGACGCCCACTTGGGCCGCTGCCTTTTCTCCTTCTGCTGTACCTATTGGCCCCACACCTTTTCCTGCTGCTCTCATTTCAGTTCTGATCCCCAGGTTTTCTACACATGTAGTAAATGTTATGCTGCACCAGTGAAGCAAGTAATAAGTCCAGGGTAGACGGGTGTGATCAGAATTGTCTTGCCTACAGTTTTGGTGTAAGTCACTGTCAAGGTTTTTTTCAAAAAAGAAACCATTAGAACCACATCTAGTTTTCATCTACCTTCTGCTAATTCCACCTTTTTTCGAAATGTTAAAATGCTAGATCGCTCACAACTCTGGGTTTAGTCAAAACTTCATACTGCTTACCTAAAGCTTACTATGGGTTAAAATTATTAGTATTTTCTCTTTCGAATATTACAGGAAGAGGTAAGTGTCAACTCCCCACCCCACCCGCGCGCGTCTACTTATAAAATGAAGAGGAAGAGCTATACAGCTCAGGCACGTTCACACAGAAGAAGGGGAAGTGGTGCTTAGCTCCTCTGCCTAACGAAAGGCACTGGCCAGTTTATAGGGCTGCTCCAGGCTGACCATTATGGGTTGCTTCCACACAGGATTTTTCCCTGCACAGGAAGCAGAAAGCCCACTGCAATGAAGGGGAATATCCACATGACATCACTCTGAGACTGACTCGTGACGTCCCTGGGGCTTTCCAACAGGTTCTTCTGGTTTGAAGGGAAATCTTCAGAGCACAGCAAGAGTGTCCATGCAGACATTTCCTCCAGCAACACTATGGGGAAGGGGCAGAGCCAAGGTGTGCTTTCAGAATAGTGCAGACAGCTTGCTGCCATGAGCATTTCCATTTTCTTTTTTAGCCCTTTGTTTACCCCCCCCCCCTTTCTCTCCCCAAGTTGCACAGGGGATAGCAGCAGCAGTGAGCAGTGCAAGAACAGGGGCAGGGGCAGGTGCTTATTCCTGCTTATTCACACTGGGGGGATGTTTTCTGTGCCCACCATGTGGAAACAGCCATGCAGAATATTGTCCATGTGTTCTTCACCATGTTGGGAGCTTTTAAGGAAAAACCAGAGAGCTGCCCTTCACTGGCTCTTCTCCGCCACCCTCTCCTCGCACCCTGCCTCCCCAAATGCTCCCACAGTCCACCACTACTGCTCTTTTAACCTTAAGACTGCCCAAGTGAACAGCACAATTGTTCTTTCAATACCTGAGCCACTGAGGATGAAAGCAGATGGCTCAATTCAAGGAGCAGTTGGAGTGAACTCAATTTTGCATCTGCATGGCAGACGTAAGTGCCAACGAGCAGAATGCTGTCTCAGCTCTCAGTCTCGCCCCCCATCCTCATAGAATCATAGAGCTGGAAGGGGCCATACAGACCATCTAGTTCAACCCCCTGCCCAGTGCAGGATCAGCCTAAAGCATCTCTGACAAGTATTCATCCAGCCTGAGGCTGGCTTCTGACATCTTTCTTTTCAGTGGTACAGGCACATGGACTTATATATACACGTGTTCACCCTCCACCTAATTTTTTTTTTTAAAAATCCATCCACAAACATAAAAGGGTTGCAAAGCAGCTCTGTGGATTGCAAGAGGGAAAGTGTACTGGAGCTGGCAATGCATAGGCACAAGCCAGTTGGCACGCAGGTTTCCCACAGTTCAAACTGAACCACGCTGCAAACTGGCAGAACAAAGAATCCAGACCAGGAGAGGGAAAGATACATCTGGACTGAACATGATGATTCCACCCTGGCTCCACAGGTCTAGAAATTTTACGTCTGTCTTTACTCCTTATTTGAGCATCATTTGGTGCAAATGTGTGCTGCTCAGACTTGGGACTTTACCTCTGGAAGCCAGCAGGTGCCCACCCACCCACCCCCTTCCCCACCACCCCGTTGATCACTTGACCCTCTTACAGCACCATTTCAACCTTCAGTTCTGGGGTTGGGTGTGATGTTAAATTTGCAACCCCTACTATTGTTTAAAAAGCTATTTAAATCCCTAAACAGTACTATTTCAATATCAGAACACTGGATGCTGAAATAATTCTGTCCGGAACAGTCTCTTCTTCCCAGTACGCTGGTATTTTAAGTTCTTGGGTCAGCTGCTTGATATACATATATTTGGGCTGACACTCTGATTTACTTATTAGTAGTTTGTTTTCAGTACATACACCAAGATTTACAGAGATTGCTGGTGTAACTCAAAGAAAAATGAAGCAAGAGGGAAGAATTAGTAGACGGACCCTCTTGCAGACTTTGAGATCTTTACTGCCTGATTCTAACCATGTTTAGAAGTAAATAAGTTCAACATGCCAGCTACACCACAACAATAGCACTACTCATACAGATTAGCGAGGTTTATTATGCCATATAAGGAGCTATGCATTACTTGATTATTTGCCAGGTGCATAGGGAGCTTCTAAATGACAGAGTTGAGATGGGAACACAAAAATACCAACTTTTTTTAAAGGATGCAAAGACTGCAAAACAGCACAAGAAAAAAATACAATGTATTTAGCTCGGGTCTAGTTGCCAGGAAGGGAATTTTTTCTCCTAAACTGTTGGCTACCCTACTTGGCAAGCATAATGATAAAGAAAAACACAGGAATCTGGGTATGTTTCTTCTGACTAAACTGAAGGGAGGGGGATCAGAGTTGTTGTTGTTTTTTAAATGGATGAGCAGAGTGAAAAGCTGGGAAACTTCAATCATAAATTCTATCTGCCTGTACAAATATGCTGGGCAATAGTGGCCAAAAAAAGTTAAAGAAGCTTCTTCGTTAGAAGGCTAAGAAATGGGGATGCTGGCTGGATCTCATGTCAACCGAGAAACTCTAGACAACGCAGAGCTTCAGCTGAACGACCTTTGAAGTCTATTCGAACCCTGATTCTTTATCACACGTGGAGCTGCACAGCGGGTGAGCATCCAGCAATGCACGCTGCAAATGCAGACATGAACACAGCACGCACATCACGCACTACCTGCTCTCCTCTCCTTCCCCCTAAAGACAAGTCAATGTTTCTTAGGTGCGATTCCTCTCCTCTGTGCAGCATCTCCTCCCATCCAGGAGCTTCTCCCATCACCTGTGTACGGCCAGCGAAGGCTCCGCACCCTCAGCTGGGACTCACCTTGCTGTGATGTGGTTCGTATTGGGTGGGATCGCCCCCTCCAGCAGCAGGGAACTACCCCCACACCACGCATCCTGCAGGCAGCACCGGGTCCGCAGCCAGCCACCAGTAGGCAGCCGGTGGCTTGTGTACAGCGGCTGGATCTCCTGAGAACTCAAGTTGTACCACGGCTTGGTCCCATTTTCCTGATAAAGAAAATTACAGGCTGAACCAGGGCGTATCGATAAAGTACCATTTCTTACACGCAATCGTTCTTGTACTTTCTCACGGTCTCAAACACACACACACACACCCCTTCTTGGGTGTATTTCAGTGAAGTTTGCATTTGCCTGTTTTGTGAAAACTGTCTGTTTACCATCTGGAAGCATCTGTTCTCTTGCTCTACAAAGGTCAGTCCAGTGTTTCTTTACAGCAAATTAGTGAGCTTATTTCTTCCTTCTAAAGAGTTCAAAGTTTTCCTTCTAATCAGCAAACACTTGCAGACCCGTTCAGCTGAGAGGAAGTGGATATTCCAAAAGGTCATTCCTTTGTTATACTCATGGAGAGCAGCTCTGAGTAATTAAGTTAGGATCTTCTCCTGCAGATCTGAAAGTCATTATTGTCCAACAAAAGAACTTCGGAAAGAAACTCCAGTGTGAAATGACTGGACTAGAATTTAGCTGGAGGTCTGATAATATTCATCTCAGTCTTAACTGAAATCAAGGTTCTCTCGCCCACTTCAGAGATTAATTAGTTCGGCAAAACATGAAAAACTGGCAATAATACAATGACTGCTGTTGTGAATGGTTACTGTGGTGGTCTTGTATATGTTTCAGCTTTGAATAGAAATTATCATGGACTTTATTGCTTTCATTTCATGTCCTTTGGTCTCCCCCACCCACCCCCCGCCAGAAAGTATCTTCTAACTGAAAACACACACTGATTAAATGAGCTGTAGTTTGCAAACACTTAAAAATTCAACATTGTTAGCCTTTAAGAAGTAATAATAACAACAACAACTGCACTTATATACCGCTCTTCTAGACAGATTAGTGCCTCACCCAGTGCAGTGAACAAGTTAGTGTCATTATTATCCCCACAATGCAGCTGGGGAGCAGGGGCTGAGAGGAGCGGCTTACCCAAGGCCACCTACTGAGCTCATGGCAGTCGTGGGATTCGAACCAGTAGAGTGCAGATTCACAGCCGAACCACTTAACCACTGTGCTACAGCAGCACAAAGCTCCTCCCTGTTTTTAACAGACTGAAGGCCAAACTACACATTAAATTTTGTAACATGTCAGGGTTCAGGCTCCCTGGGTCTAACTTACTCTCCCTGTAGATGCACAGCAGCGGCAGGAAACAGCATTTTAAAGGTCAGCAGGGGCCTGATTTGTCTCAGGCCCACAGGTCCTCCCTACGCAGCTTCCTTGAGCCAATGTGGTTGGAGAGGAGTTATTTGTCCCAAGATGTAATGTGCATCTTGAGCCTAAGGCTGCAATCCTAAGAAAACTTGCCTGGCAGTACGTCCCACTGAATAATATGGAGCTTGCCTTCCCTCTTGTACTTGACTCCTGGACCCCTGGGAAAGGAGGACTGGGCTGAGATGAAACCCTCTAAGTCAGTATTTCTCATGCAGCCCCCATGAATGGGGTGGAGGCAGGGGAAGGGGACTGGCTTCTCCCTCTTTTGAAGGGCTGGAAGAGTTCCTACAGCTAGCCCGAAAAAGAGCCGGTTGTTTGCTGGGAACCAAGTCCTCTGCAGGACTACATATGATATGATTAAGAAAAAGGAGAGGTGGGGTGAGGCTCCTCTACTGCTTCCCCGCTATTGCTTTTCTGTTTCCCTCACAAGGGTGCATCTGGAATTCTCACTGAAGGTGGGGATTACAAGGAAAGTGGTGGGTTTGCAAAGCGTTCAAAAAGTGGGAATTAAAAAAAAAAACACCCACCACCCACCTGCCAGTTTTCCTTTGTAAACCACCCCCTCTAGTGACAGCTTAGCAACATTAAAGTGGAATCTTGGATCTGACACACAAGAGTTTTGATATGTGGCAACAGAGCCTGCACCTGCAGGAAAGAATGGTGCAGTCTTAGGAAAGGTTAGGCACTTGGTACTGCCAGGACTTAAAGGATGCCTACGTGGTTAACAACCCAAGTTGGGAAGCCTTAAATATTTTTTAAAAAGGCTTTCTAAAAAAAAAAAGGAAGGTCTGCCATGATGAAGAGCACAGACAGGAGCACAGAGTTTGGCAAAAGGTATAAGTTAGTAACTGTGCAAAGGAAAAAAGAATTTGAGGAGCAGGATTGCTAAAAGCATCAAACAATAAGCATTTCTTTCAACGTATCCAGAGCAAGAAACAGGCCAGAGGGGCAGATGAGCCTTCGGATGACTAAGGAATAAAAAGATTACTAAAGGAAGATGGGGAGATAAAGAGAAGGAAAATGAATTCTTTGCATCTGTGTTCATTGTGGAAAGCATGGAGCATGTAACCAGGCCAGAGCAACTATTTTCAGGGAGCCAGAGGAGTTAGCCGTGTTAGTCTGTAGTAGCAAAATCGAAAAGAGTCCAGTAGCACCTTTAAGACTAACCAACTTTACTATAGCATAAGCTTTCGAGAATCACAGTTCTCTTGCATCTTACAAAGAGAACTGTGATTCTCGAAAGTTTATGATACAGTAAAGTTGGTTATTTTATTTATTTATTTATTTATTTATTTTATCGCATTTATATTCCGCCCTCCCCGCAAGCAGGCTCAGGGTTAGTCTTAAAGGTGCTACTAGACTCGTTTTGATTTTATTTTCAGGGAGGGATCTGAAGAATGGAATGGTTAAGTGGTTGGGTTGCAAATCAACATTCTGAAAGTTCGAATCCCACTACAACCACGAGCTTAACAGGTAGCCTTGGGTAAGCCACTCCTCTCAGCCCCAGCTTCCCAGTTGTATTGTAGTAATAATACTGACTTTGTTTACCACTCTTGTCTGGAAGAGTGGTACATAAGCACAATTCTCATTATTATTAAATTGAGGTGAAAAAGACATGAAGTTCTAGACCTAGTTCTAGACCTTTTACCTAATTAAAAACCAGTAAGTCTCCAGGTCCTGATGTTATACATCCAAGGATTCTTAGAGAACTCAAATGTGTCACGAAAATCAGCCACTGTATCAGCAGACTGGAAGTAACAAATGTTACACTGGTTTTTAAAAAGTGGTCCAGAGGGGAACCAGGAACTTACAGTCCAGATAGCCTAACATCTGTCCCAGGCAAATTAGTAGAAACTATAATCAACGATAGAATTATTGGGGCACATAGAGGAACAAAGCTTGCTGAGAAAAAATCAGCATGGTTTCTGCAAAGGAAAGTCCTGCCTCACCAAATGTTTGAAGTTCTTTGAGAAAGTGAAAAAACATGTAGATAACAGCGACCCGTTAGACATTATTTACTTAAGACTTTCAAAAAGTTTTGACCAGGTATCTCACCAAAGACTCCCGAGAAAGCTTAGCAGTCAAGGGCTAAGAGGATGGGGCCTCTTATGGATTAAAAAATGGTTAAATGACAGAACAGGGAAAAAATGAATAGTTCTCGCAATGGAGGAACATAAGCAGCAGAATCCCACAAGGATCAGTATTGAGGCTGATGCTATTTAATTTGTTTCTAAATGATCTGGTGAAAACCAAGGCCGACTGTGAAGAACTCCCAGAGGAGTCCCACAAATTGGGTGAGTGGGCAAATTAATTTCAGTGTAGGTTAAGGGTAAGGTGATGCATACTGGAACCAGGAAAAAAAATGGCAGTGGGCTGAACTCGCCGAGACTGAGAAAGAAGAGTTTCATAGTGGACAGCTCAATGAAAACGTCGATCAAGTGCGCCACAGCAGTGAAAGAGGCCAACTCTCTGCTGGGGGACAACAGGAAAGCAGATGAAATAAAGCAGCCAATATTATAACGCCCTTTTGTAGATCTATGATGCAGCCCCATTTGGAACCCTGGGTGCAGTACTGGTCACCACGTGTCAAAAAGGACACTGCAGAGCTGGAAAAAAGTACAGAAGATAATTAATTTATCTGGATAATTAAGGGACTGGAACACCACTCCTATGAGGAATGGCTGAAGAGTCTAGGATTTTCAGTTTAGAAAAGAGATGACGGGGACGGGGTGTGGTACGAGATTTATAATGTTATGCACAGGGTAGAGAGAATAGACCGAGGTAACTTTTTCTCCCTCTCTCATAATACGTGAACTCACGAGCATCCAATGAAGCTGATAGGCAGTAAATCCAGAACAGATAAAAGGAAATACTTCTTTACCCAACGAGTGAGAAAGATGTGGAATTCACTGCCAGAGGATATATTGATGGCCACAGGCATGGACAGCTTTAAAAGGGGATTAGAGAGAGTCATGGAGGAGAGGTCTATCAGTGGCTATTAGCCGGGAGGAAAGGGTACCTCCACATACAGTGGTAGCAAACCTCTGAATACTGGGGCCAGGAGGCAACTTCAGAAGAGGGCCTCAGCCTCTATGCCTTGTTGTAGGCCTTCCACTGTGTGAGACAGGATGCTGGACTAGATGAACCACTGGTCTGATCCAACAGGGATCTTTTTATGTTCTTACTAGAGACAATGCCCGTCGTGTGAAAAAACACAATGGGCTCTAGGAAACTGATTCGGCGGCCCCCTCCTGGCGACAAGCAAGTGCTTCACAGCCGCCTGGGGGCCAAAGCGGGAGGGCGCTGAGGGAAGGCACGAGGAGGAGTGCTTAGGCCCCCTCCCAACAGCAAGCGGGCAATTCGCAACGGCCTCGAGGCGAGAGATGTCAACAACACGCCTAGGCAAGGATAAAAAGTGAGTCATCACCAATACGGCTTGCCTTTTATATAGTAGGATGCAGTCTTCTGTGTCAAACTAGCTGTCTTCCTAGCTAAAGGCCATGGAGGGAAAAATCTACCCCATAAGAAGCCAGAGGCTAAGCCGACAAGTAAAGAAGCAGGAAGCTGAGGTGTGCTCTTCTTCCCCTGGGCCCCCATTCCTAAAGAACCCTGGGCGGGGGCGTTGCTGACAAAATGAGTCATGAAGTTCAAGAAGGCCACTGCAGCCAGGCACTTTCCACAGGAAGAACATTAGCTTAGAAAAGCAGTGACCTAGAATGGAACAGCTTGAGACCCACCAAGCCACCAGTACTCCCTGCGGAGCAGCTTACTAGGCAACTGTTTATTCATGCACACTCCACTTTTCATCCCAGTGGGAATCCAAAAGGCCTTTCGACACTCTCTCCTCCTCCACTTCATCCTCGTGACAATCCTATGAAGTCAGTTAGCCTAAGAGTGTGTGAGATTCCGTGCCAGAGCGAGGAGCCAAACCCGGGCCTCCCAGAACCTAGTCTGACATTACACTGGCCAACAGCCAAAGCCAATGACTGACACCTAATGACTCAAGGCACAACATGGCACAGTTTCCCTCCCGCAACAGGGCTACCTCACGGCCAGTATGCATACCTGTCCATTGCTGAAGTGTCTTCTACCCATGCCTAGACTGAATCTGGTGCCAAAGGGAAGGGAGCCAACCCCATGAGTGGGCAACCATTCAGCCAGCAGGCCCCAGAATCTGCAAACAGAAAAGAGGTCGTGACCAAGCCACCTTTCTCCCACACCGCCAAAGGCTGCATGATTAGGAAGTTTGGAAGAGAAGGGGTAGTGCTGGCACCTCAGAGTGTTTGCCAGCCTCTTCATACCTGGTGGTGAGGCCTGATCAGCCCCAAGAAGAGAAGGGATAGCCAGTTAGATAAAGCCTGGTCATTGCACAGAGCCAACCCCACTGATCATCCACCTGGCCACACCAAAAGACACACCACAATCTGCTTCCCGTGGTTCTCACCTGTTCTCATTATGCAGGAAGTCCTCTGGGCCCAGGTGCTCATACACCCAGCCAGGCGCAAAGATGGCTACAGAAAGGCCATGATTACGAATCAGGCGCAGAGACTGTAGGGACACAAAGAAAACAACGTCAGCATTGCCCTTCAAGCATTACCCCAGAGCTCTGGCGACTGGAGGATTCAAGAACGATGTTGAATGCATTTACAGGGATAGCAGCTCCCTCTGTACAGGAATGCCAAAGACACCAGGGCTAGATATCTAAAGACTACGCCTTTCCTGCCCTAAGGATTGTCTCTCTTCCCTTTGCAAAGGGATGTGCTCGTTCAATAGTTAATGTGTCCTAAGCTGAAAAAACACTGTGGCTCTTGGCCCCCATACCGAATCCAATTTAGCACTGCGGCCTGGTACAACCACACCCACTCAGATAGAGGAAATGTCCCAGAAATCGCAACACCTGCCCACCTTGTCAGAATCAAATCCGCCACCCACAACATCACCACGGCCGAACACATCCACCCCCACGTAGACATCACACAGACGCTCGCCTGCCATCTCTCTTGTCCGCAGCAGTTGCCCGTCCTTCCAGTTGTAGTTAGTGAAGAAGCCATCACAAGCATCAAAGAAAACCCTGCAAAGGCACAAAGCAAAGGACAGGTGCCACAAGGCTTTAAGCTTTGCAGGTATTTAGGGATTTCCTACATTTTGCAGAGGATTGGACTAGATGACCCCACAGGTACCTTCCAACTATGTGATTCTATCTGGGTTTCCAAGATGGTCTAACTGTATGAATTCCTTCATCCCAAGTACATGAAATTCTTCAGCAATCTTTGCTGACCTACATGGCTTAGAAAGATCAGTGCACTTTGTGTGACATGGCCAGCCAATTTCCCATTCTGAGCCTGGGCATGAAAAAGGTGCCTTCCCTTTCCAGAGCAGTTTCCATATTGCTAGTTGAGTAATTCTTCTTCCTAGTAGCCCAAATAGCCCAGGCTAGCCCAATCTCGTCAGAGCTCAGGAACTAAGCAGGGGTGGCCACGGCCAGTACATGGATGAGAAATCACCAAGGAAGACTGTGGTTGCTATGCCGAGAAAGGCAATGGCAAACCACCTCTGCTCATCTCTTGCCCAGAATGCCTCATGGATGGGGTCACCAAGAGACAGTTGAGACTCTATGGCACGTTCTTATTCTTCTTCAATCCTTATACCCAGGGCTTTTTTTCTGGGAAAAGAGGTGGTGGAATTCAGTGGGTTGCCAGCACACGGGACAACTCTTGGCGGGAGGTGGTGCCCCTGGTACCACATGTGCATGCGCAAAGTGCACACATGCTCCCAGGGCCAATGACGTCACTTTGGGTCAGCTGGAACAAGGGGGGGAGGTTAAAAGTTTAAATCGCCCTCAGTGAAAATGGTCAATCTAAACTCCCCTCTGTCTGGAGATCAGGGGGTGGGGCCACCAGCCATGTGACCATTTTCAAGAGGTTCCGGAACTCCATCCCACCATGTTCCAGCTGAAAAAAAGCCCTGCTTATATCTAATAGCCAGTGGTTAGCTCTCTGCGCAGATTTTAAAAATCCACTCAGTGGGGCCAGTCATGGCTACAGTTTTGGATTCTGCAAATCTGGAGAAAACCCCATTTTGCTGAAATGATTGTTTTTAAAAAAACTAAAAATTTATTTCAATTAATAAACTCAAACACATAAGACATAAGCTACAGTCATACAATCATCTAAATCATACCTCTACAATCATCCACTACTATAGCAGTGGAAAAGATTGATTTTTTAAAATAAAAACTAGGCATTAAAAAAAATGCCAAAATTAAGTGCGATGTTGGCACATGCATGGAAATCACGAAAAATAAAAAGTCTGGAATTTGGGTGGCATTTTGCGTTGCCCTAACAAATCAATGTGGTGCCCAACATTGCAACAGTCACCACAAATACCAGATGGTGAGAGATGGAAAACAAGATCTTCTAGGAGGGAAAGTGTGCGCCATTAGAGGAACGGTATTTCTCCACCCCATGTTCTTGCAGGTCCCATCTTTGGCAGCAGATCCTAAGAGGACACCACAGCCTCTCCCAAGCCCCCAAGAGAGGTCAGTCTTCCAGTAAGCTGAGACTTAACAGCTCTTATGTCTTGAGTGCTCGTTGATTCCCTGCTACAGAAGGCTTATTTATAGATGAATCATGTACATACCTTGCCTTTATTTGTTTAGATATTTATAACTCACTTTTCTCTCTAACAGGGACCTAATTCCCCCCTCCTCCACTTTATCCACACAACAGGTTGTGAGTTAGGTTAGGTTGAGTGTGTGTGACTGGCTCAAGGTCACCAGAGCTTAATGGCAAAGTGGGGATTTAAACCTGAGTCTCCTAGTCCATCACTCCAACCATTACACTATACAGGCTTCTTTTTTCCAAAGATGCTCGAGGCAGCATACATGCCTTGTCCCATGTTATCTTCACATCAATCCTGTAAGGATCTTTAGGTTGGGAGCCAGTGACATGCCCTAAATTGGGCATGGATCCAAACCAAAGCCTTCCCAGTCAAACTGAGGGTTACCCTTCTGTTTTTGTAGGTTGATATCAACAGCATTTTCGTTTCACCCATTTTTGTTGCAACTTCTCAGTTTGATTGTTTCTTGACCTGATTAATTGGATGGGAGATCTCCAACGGAGACCAGGGTGGCAGAGGCAGGCAATGGCAAACCACCTCTGATAGTCTCTTGCCATGAAAACCCTGCCAGGGGCTGCCATGATTCAGCTATGACTTGAGGGCACCACACACACATGTAACATTAACACAAAAATGGGCATCAGCTTTAACAGAAATAATTCTACCAGATTTCGATATTGGGGGGGGGATAGGGGGAACACCCATTAATTACATCCTGAACAGCAAGAACCTGTATCAGAAACTGTGATTTTCAAACGGAAACAGTGTGCTCAAGATATCGGGTGGAACCTCTAAGTTCAAACCCACTCTAGGTCTCACACTGGTACGCTGCCCCTAATCAATGTGGGGTTCATTCCCAAAATGTAGCCGGAAGATACAACAAGGAAAGGACTGGGGTAAAAATAACCCTTTCCTTTTGGAGGAGCTGCTTTTCTGACTCTGCCTTCTGAGAAAGACCCGCTACCTCTGCATCTCTTTGGGGGAGGGGTGGGGAGCAGGATCAGCCACCTCACTCACTTGTTGTGGTCGTTGAGTTCATTCTGCCACCTGAGCTCTCCACTTTTCAGGACACTGTCATACCACAGCACCTTTCCTCCTGGCACAGCTTGGTGCACCTGGGCTGTCAGGCACTGCAAGAAGTGGGGCATGTTCCGTGCTGCCGTCACCTGCCATGAAAGAACTGCACAATTATCCTGGGGGAAGAGTCCTTTAGAAGACCCAGCCACCCCACGGCACTTCTCTCTCCCTCTCTCAATATAATTGTTCTGTGTATGTCCTTGAAGTTCTTCCAAGAGCTACACTTCCAGGGCAGGGTTCATCACGTTTTGTTCACATAAAATTAATTTCCTCACCAAGACAGATCTCAGAAAACCAGTTTCTGCCTATTTGTGGCAAACCAGTGCTTCCAACATCTCTCTGTCTCTCTCTCTCTCTCTGTGTCTCTGTCTATAATATCCTTCAATAGGTTTTGCTGTGACTCTTGAATTTGCTTTTGTGACTCCTGCACCATTTCTTGTGTTTTTTGTATGGTTTTTTGTATAGTCTCATTTATTTCTTTATTGCCCTCTGTTACTTTCTTATCTAAGTTTTCAATCGCTATCTGCCATTCTTTGTCTTTATCTTTTTTCGCCATCGCTGGGCTTGCCTTGGCACCCCACGAATCCGCTCTCTTTCTCAGCTCCGTCTTCTTATCTGTCTCTTTTTACTCTTGTGTTAAACTTTAATTCAATAATGCCCAAAAAAATACCAAAAAAAAAAAGTTTCTGCGTTCAAAATGTCGGGCGTTTTTTCTCTATGATATAGTCTATAATGAAGTCTTCCAGCTTTCCCACTTCGAAAATGGCGAACTTCCTCTTCCTCTCCAAATCCTCTGTCCCTTGTTGTTTTCCTTCCGCTGCTCCACCGAGGCATTTCCTGCCCTTCTAGCCGCGGCTCACTGCTATTACAAACAAACAACTTTTCGCGATCTTTCCGCCGCTTCCCACACTCCTTCCCTTCGCGTTGTTATCTCACCAACCACAGGTATGCAAAACAAAAAGTTCTTTTCACTCTTTTTCAGCTCTTTAATTCAAAAAGTTCGCAAACTTCCACTCCCTACCGCTTTTTAAATTCTTCTGCTTTAGGTATCTGTCTCTTTAGATCAGTAAGCTTTGATCTTTGTATAGTAAACAAGCCCGTTAGGGGAGATAGCAATCTTTACTTCTTTCGTTCTTCTTGGGTTGTACTCACTGTTTCTTTTGTTCAATTCTACTTAAAGTCTGTTTCTGAAGCTTGGGTACGACAGTCCTGTGCCAATTAAATTACTCCAAAAGCTGCTGCAGAGATAATAGCCGCCCTTGTATGAGGGGACCTCAAGGCAGGGGGAGAATCCTTGATTCAGAACCCCCCCTCTGCCGAGATCACACACTCTTGGGGCTGTAAAAGTGTTCCTGCCCGATTTCTGCCTGAAATCAGGGGGCTGCGGGTGATCAAAGCACCTCGCCAGCCAAAAAACAGCACCTCAGATGATCCAGCTCCCTGGATCACTTCAGATCCGCCATAATCCCAAACCGGAAGTCCTCTCTCTGTGTCTCTGTCTCTGTCTCTGTCTCTCACCATCCCCTCCCCAGGATGGTGAGAGTTCTTTGGCTTACTGATTTTGAATTTTCCTTGAAAAGCAAAAGGCGATGAATGATTATTTCAAATCAATGTAGATGCAGTTCTTCAAAATAAAGAAGTCAGACAACCCACCAGAAACACAGATGATGGGGAGAAGCCAGACAGATCACTGAATTAGTATTCAATTAACTGTTACATAATTTGTAAAATGCAGAAGAGAAAGAGTAACTGAGCTCATTTTTTGGGAAATTTTTAAGGAAGTCTGTACATATCCCTATTTGACCTAAACTTCCCACCTGGCTCAAGAGAAGCCGTAACAAGGTCACTTACATATTAGCAGAATACTTTTACGCGCCAGCAGGCTGGTATACCTCCATCTCAGCATTCTCCTTCCTTCCAGTCTTTTCTTTTGGATTAATCTTTCCCACTCTTTTCCCCTTCTTAAAAATTCTTCCCCACTGGTCTTTGACGCTCTCCAATATGTGGACTCCCCAAACCCAACACTTTGGTAGACTTCTGAATAAGGAGGTGTTGAGATCACCGTCAACATTATATTCTAAACTAGCAACAATGCCCATTGTGTGAAAAAATGCAACGGGCTCTAAAAAACTGATTTGGCGGGGGGGCCCCTCCCAGTGGAAAGCAGGCGCTTTGCAGCGACCTGGAGGCCAGAGTGGGAGGGCGCTGAGGGGAGGCGCAGGGAGGAGTGCTTAGGCCGTCAATTTGGCAGGTCCCCTCCAGGAGGCAAGCAGGCGCTTCGCAGCAGCCTCGAGGCCAGAGTTGCCAGCAATGTGCCTGCGCGAGGATAAAAAGTGAGTCGTCACCAATATGGCTTGCCTTTGATATAGTAGGATACTTCAGCCAGACAATGTTAGACAAAAAAAATCGCAATATTGTAATTCAGAATGTAGCAATTGTATTGTATTTTTGAAAAAGTTGGAAAAAAGGCCGGTTCGTTGTTGTGAAATAGGGGAGTGCTGAGTTGTCAGGAAGACTGAGTCATCTATGGCAGGAAGAAAGGATAGGTGGATGGGATTTCTTAGCTGCCGTTACTTCCAGCCTCCTCTTCTAATTATACAGTATGCCTATGCCTTCTTTTATGGTGTTCTACAGCCACAGGAATTTGCCACAAAAATATTATGCAATTACATTTCCTGTACATAAGGGACTTTATTTGCCATGGCAATCAGTGCTCCACTAGGATACCTACACAACATCACACTTTTTTATTTCAAACTAATCTGGAAAATCTAATACTCTTTAATGTTATAATGCAGATTAGTATCATCAATCCACAACGAAGATAACAGTCAAACCCAGCCTTCTCCTCCCTATTAATCACCCTAATAAGGGGTAACGAAACTGCATCATGAAACTAAGCGTGCCCACAGACACAGTTTCAGCTCCCCTTAAGTCTCACCAGATTTCTCAAGCACAACCAGGGACTTTAACGAGATGTGGAGGGAACTGATGAGTAGGCTGACACATCCACATGCACAGCGAGTTAAGAGGATGATCTTGAGCTTCAATTATAGCCAAGGGGCAACCTGCTTATGTGTGGAGGAAGCAGTAAGGGGGCTGGGAAGGGTCGTAAAGAGGGAACACTGCTCACACTCAAAGAATTCTCAATGTTGACCAGCCAGCCGTCGAAACGATAGAACTGGGCAATTGCAGCCAGCTGCTCAGCCACAGCGCGGTATGCTTCCTCCTCACCTGCCAGAAACGACTCACACATCTTTCCACCATCTGACCACTCTGTGATGAATGTCCCTAGGGAGGCAGAATGCAGAGAGGACATTAATCTCTTATCTCCTGCCTCATCTAGAACTTCTCTCCATCTAGAGAAAAGCAGACAGGGAAGTGCCGGCTCTGGAGTACCTTGAGAGAGAACAGGGAGTCACCAAAACACAAGAAATGCCAGAGGTAATTTCTGATTCCCATAAAGAAATGCTATAAAATGCAGAACTGGTTCAAGAGCTGCTTGTAAGAACTCGTAGCAGATCTCAGAAAGAGGATGGGATGCCTAATTAAAAAGGAACTCACAAAACAGGAGGCATTTCAGAGTATTTTGGAAGAATGCAACCAGTGGCATGAAAATGCATGTCAGTTCTTCCAGAAAAGGAGAGCCCATTCTAGTCTTTAGTGTATCAAACTCAGGTTGGGGAAATGTAGGAGTAATGACTTCCCTACTTTGTCCTACTTAGTTGTTCCTCTTCCGCATCTACTACAAGCAGAATTAAAAATGTGTTTCAATATGGCACTTTATCTAGCGCTCTATTCTCTGCCCCAGCAATACTCGGGTATGTATACCTGGGAAGCAAATCCTATTCAGCAATATTGTATCTTTGTTTCAATATTGTGTCTTTGTTTTACAGCTACTTCTGCTGAATGTGTTAATTTCTGCTCACCCACAGTAGCAGTGGCACTCCTGAACAGATCCATAATTATAAGACTTTGTTCAAGGAGGATGGGAGTGGGTTTTAATTACTTATTTTCTTTTTGCAGCCAAAGAAATTGTTTGTTTTTTATTATTGTCATTTCATAGTAGTGCAATTAGGATCATAAAAGGAATAAATTAAGAAGCACGTGCCATTGCTCTACAGAGAAAAGAAATAATACTCCAATACCAGGAATAAGATCTGATAATTAAAGATCAATTCAGGAATGCTGCATTCACCAGGAAAAAACAGGAAGTAAAGAATTAAGAAGAGAAAAAGCAGCTGGGAAACAAAGCAGCAAAATTTAAAGGGACAGTATTCCAGAAAAACGTCAATTAGACTTTGCTATCCACACTGACATTGCACCAACATTTTGACTTTCTTTTAATTACCGCAAATCATATCTGAAGATAGATGAAACGACAACGAAGTACGTGTTATCTGGATTCTCCATAAAAACAATGAAGGAATCATATATTGTCGAACCAATGAAGTAATCATGTTCATTACTGACTAAATACCTAGTATGGAAGTAAAGCAGGCCCAACAATGTTAACATCAGATGCTCCAAAATGCTCCACACACACACACTCAAAACTCACCCAGCATAAGGACACCGTTGCGATGGGCAGCATTGGTCCAGACCACTGGTGGAATGGTAACCGTATGATGGCTGAAGTATACAAAGATGTCGATGTAACACCAGTGATAGAATACAAAAGGGTCAATGACCTCAGACCCCTGGATGAACCTGCCCACAGTATAAAGAGAGAGATTTTGTCAGGAATAGGTAATCAGCAAGGATCTATATCACACATGTCAAAGTAGAGCTTCCGTAGAGCAGGAAAGTGTTATACTCGTAGTACTCAAAGTAGCTGAGGATGCTATCATCTCCTGAAGCTAGGGCGCCACAGAGCCATTCTCTCTCAAGAGACTCTATAATGACTGGAGTTCCCCAGGCACATACAAAAATTAAATTTAATTCCCTGTTCTTCTTGTAAAGGGCACATCCATAAGCCAGTTTTTCAGGCTTTTCATTCAGTGCTTTCTAAGTTAAATGGGGAGGACAGGATGCAAATAAAGTTCGGCTTCGCAAAAGCGACTATGGACTCGCAGCCCAGCTGCTGAAGTACAACCTTCATAGGCTACGTTGGTTTTGCAGGGGGACAGGGGAAGTGTGATGTTACAGGGATTGCACACACAATGGTACACCACAGAAGTGTGAACCAGGAAGCTCCCAGTCCTCACCACAGTCACGCAAGCAACTGTTTGCTCCATTTCAGCCCTCCTCTCCCTCCATGCACCAGCCTCAATATGACGATAACAACATAGATGTATTTTACAGGGCCAGCAGAACGTCTGGGAGTTAATGAATATAAAATACTATGAATACCTGAAATGGGCAATCTAAATAAGTTCTATAGAAATGCTAGGCATTATTGCACTGAATGTACATCAGACTCCTTTCACCATTATATGGATGCCCCCAAGGGGACCATGGCTCACTCAAATATCCCACCAAGACTAGCTTGTTGCCATTCTGGCTATTTTGGGTAACCATTTCCAAATCTGGACGCTTCATCTTTCAGTCTCTATTCCAGATTCCAACGAGTCCCAACCTGTCTTCAAGGTAGCCACCCTTCATGTCATGGCACACCAGCGTGCGGGGCCTGTTGCTGTCAAGCGGAGGCTGCCGTTTAGCTAATGGCTCGATAGATACATTGAAAGCATCATCACTGGTAGATTTCCAAGACAGCAGTTCCTCCAAGCCCGAGAGGTAGAAGCTTATTGGTTCAGTGGTATGTTTATCGTATTGCCTGGCTGGGAATATAGAAGGAGGTGGTTAATACTGCAGGTTGATGGTAGTACCAGCTCCCAAAGAGTTGGAGATGCACCCTCCCATAGCAAATCTTACCAGGCAAAGGATCTGGGGCAAAACTGACCACCCTGTGGAGGACAGAGGTTCTTTGGCTCTCCATACCAAGCTGCAAGCTGAAAACAAGGGAACAGTTCAGAAAAGGGATCCCATTTGGGTGTGCTAGAATGGCAGGCGCTCAAGAATAGTGCTGCAGGGCTTACAATCCATTCCCCTTGGACATGTTCCCCCAGCCCCTAAGTTCTAGAGGATAATATTTTCGAGACAGCTAAATCTATCTATGCCATTCATTTACTCTATCAGCCACCAGGAGATGGACAGAACATCTACCTTGGTGGTTCACTACAAATTAGTTTCCGGTGATCACTGACAGCACTCCCCAAGATTGCTTCCAACTGGAGACAATTCTCTGAGAAGCTCTCACTGCCATCGTGTTTGCAGTGGCAATGTAGCATCCACACAGCAGCTTTCCCTACACTTTTCTTGCCTCAATCCCCACAGCCCCCATGGTCCCTACCCATCCACCATATGGCTTTTTTAAAAAAAAATGGTAACTGACACATCACTATAGCATTAATGTAATGTAATAAACTTCTGCAACAATGTACTATTTCCCACCTTTTAAAAAACAATATGCCTCTAGCCCTTTTTGTAGCAGAGTTATAAGGGGAAATGTGCAGCAAGTACCTTTCCCCATATAACTCCACAAAGACAAGGGACGGAGACTTAAAAAATGGGGGGGGGACCTAGGAACCAATATATTGTTGCAATAGGTCATTATAATGTTCCTGCATTATTGCAATCTATCATTTTTTTAAAGAACTATGGTGGAAGGAGGGCTAAATGGCAGGAAAATGGTGCAGAGGTGGGACCTGTAAAAATGTTTATCTTCCCATCCACACAGCATCTAAAGACACTTCAGCTGATCTTTAAAAAAATATATATCATACCAAAATCATTTTTGACAAAATTAGAATCCCAAAATGTTGAAACTGAAGGATTTGCTTTAAATGATGAGAAAACTGTTACAGAATTACATTACTTAACATCTAAATCTTCTGTAGAAATCCAGGTGTTAAGCAGTAATTTAGATTACAGCCTCTCTCATGGTACCACAAAATCCACAAATAGTTTCTGCTCTTAGTAATGTGAATGACTTGCCTAGGAGAGAATCAATTTTTATCAACTATAGGATGACATAGCATAAAACAGGAAGGTATTTTAAAAATAATGTGTTTATTAAAGTTGCTTTTAGCATAGGATTTCAAGTTATTCAAGTGCTAAGCATGGAACAGTCAAAATTTACTCAGTGTGAATGGTCTAAACAATCCACTTAAAAGAAAGATCTTGGCAACGGAAATTTAAAAAGAATTGCTATATTGATGTTACAATAAACTCATAAAAAAACCAACAAGTATTTAAATGGATTAAATTTGGAAACTTGTATACGTTCTTGGCAGAAGGAACTTGTACACTACCTTGGCAAAAAAGAGGTGTTGCTATATTTATAAGATCAAATAATAACTTTCAGGTTGATAGCTTTAAAAGTTATCTGAATGGAAGATATATTGAAGGAGAAATTATTTTTTAAAAAAATTTTTTTAGATCTCCATGTGTTTGAGGGAGAAATTTTACTAGGTACTTAATAGAATCCTTGATTTGGAACTGAATAAAAGTAATACATTAAAGAAACCTTCTAATGTTTTGGCCAAATTATTCACTAAAGAAATATTGAAAAGAGTCCAGTAGCACCTTTAAGACTAACCAACTTTACTGTAGCATAAGCTTTCAAGAATCACAGTTCTCTTCATCAGATGCAGAGAACTGTGATTCTCGAAAGCTTATGCTACAGTAAAAGTTGGTTAGTCTTAAAGGTGCTACTGGACTCTTTTCGATTTTGCTACTACAGACTAACACAGCTAACTCCTCTGGAACTAGAGAAATAGAATCTTTACAATTAATTGAAGCCTAGAGATATTGTCACCGAAATAAAAAAGCTATAATTCACAAAATAGCTATTCAATAATTGATTTGCTCTTTTTAACTCCAGGATTTTATTTCTTTAGTTCATGATGTGCACATTGCTCCTATGATTTTTTCTGATCATGCTCCTATTATCTGCAGGATTAATCTTAATCAACATCAGAAGAAAAATGTATTTGGAGACTAAATACTATATTACTGAAACAAGATGTAAACAAATAATAAAGCAACTTAAAGAGTTTTATGTGCTCTATAATACTCCTGATGTCCACTGGAAATCAATTTGGGAATCAGTAAAGCCTTATTGAGATAAATTATATTTCAATGAGAAGTGCAAGAAAAGAGGAAATGCTGTAAACTAAAGGAAGATATAAGTAATTCAATTCAGCAGACAGAGAAAGTACAGATATTAGATGTCAACTTAAAGTTTGTAAAAAACCACTAGAGATTATCAACATACAAGAAGCAAGTAAAGCTATATAATTTGGCTAAGCAAAATTATTTTGAAAAAGGTAATAAGGCTGATAAGACCTTGGCTTGGTTCCTGAAGAAAGAGAGTGAGGAATGTACGATACCACATGTTTTTTCTCAGAGACCCACCGCCGTTAAGTTACTGATAAAGAGACTTCAAAAGTATTTAGGGATTTTTATAGAAATGTATATTCATCTGTTAATCTTAAATTATCTAGGATAAAGGAGGTCTTGCAAAGAAGCAAAATAAAACCATTAACAGATTAATAGAGCTAATCTAAATCAGGCAATTACAATTCAAGAGGTAAATAGAAAATCTGCAAAAACAAATCCCCTGGACTAGATGGCCTAACAGCTGAAATTATAAATTTTGTGAGGTAATATTATATTCTTTAATGAATACATTCACAGATGGGCACCATCCCAGAATCGTGGAATGACGCCAGAATTATATTCATACATAAATCAGGAAAAGATCCATCATCTCCAAGTTCATACAGACCAATTCTATTCTAAATATTGATTATAAGATCCTTACAATAATTTTAGCTACAAGACTGAACTTAGTTATAAGTATATTCATTTAGACCAAACAGGGCTCATTAGGTATCTTACAGATAGCACCAGACAAGCAATTTCTATCACAAACGGTGCCAATAGTTGTAATGATGATTGATGCTGAAAAAGTTTTTGATAGAATAGAGTGAGATTTTTTGCTTCACATCTTATACACTTTCAATATACAGGGATGTTTTAAGAATAATAACCGTGTGCTTATATGCTGCTCTTCTGGACAGATTAGTGCAACTCTCAGAGGAGTTAACAAAATCAGTGTTATCATCATCCCCACAATACAACTGAGGAGCTGTGGCTAATAGGAGCAGCTTACCAAGGCCACCTGCAGAGTTCATGGCAGTAGTGGGATTCACACCAGCAGTGCCCAGCCACTTAACCACTATGCCCCAGCAGGTTAAAGCATTATATAATAAACCTAGAGCCTTTCTGCAAATTAATCGTATACCATAATTTCCAATTAATCTAAATTGTGGTGCTAGACAAGGCTGCCCTTTATCAGCAGTTTTATTTGCTATAAATACTGGCCTTAGTGTTACCAGGTCCCCCTTACCCTCGTAGCTGGAAGATCAAGAGGTTTAGGGTCCTACCGGGAAGATCAAGAGGTTTAGGCTGGAATAACTCTCTGCATATGATTGCACTGTAAACCCCCTGGCAAAGGCTGTTCTTAATTTTGCCGAATCAGTTTAAAGGAGGAAGCTTTATTAGACACTACCTACACTGTAGGGTGAGTCAGTGAAGGAACTAACACAGCATCTTGTTCAACAAGTGTTCTTTCCCTGCCCCTCTCAATCTGATTAGAAACAACTGGTGGGGAGGCACTGTCCAGCCTACTAATCCAGACTAATCTAGAGGTAGGCTCTAGTGGGGCAAAGATGCTGCATGGGGAGGATGGAGGCCGGGCTATGGTCTCCTCCAGTCAGGCCAGCCTGGACAGCTACATCTGCACCCACGTTATTTCTCAGAAGGGCTCTTTCTCATTTCTTCCCTCCCCACAGTCATAAATTGTTCAGCAACAGCATCACCTCCACCGAATACTCTGCCCATTCCTATAACTTATGGTTGACAAATCTTAGCCTCACTACTAGAGCACAATTGTGATATATTTGAAGCGATGTTTTAAAAAGTGAAGCCACTCTGGACCCAAAAAGATCAAGATGGGTAGCCGTGTTAAGTCTGTCCGTAGCAGTGGAAAAGAGCAAGAGTCCAGTAGCACCTGTAAGACTAACAACATTTGAGGAAGGGGATGAGCTTTCGTGAGCCACAGCTCACTTCTTCAGATACCTGAAGTGAAGAAGTGAGCTGTGGCTCACGAAAGCTCATCTCCTTCCACTAATTTTATTAGTCTTATAGGTGCTGTTTGGCTCTTGCTCTTTTCCACTGGACCGAAAAAAGAACGTCTTATGCTCATCTCTGAACAACTACAGCCCGCCCTCAAACCCCAAGACTCGCTTTTTAACACAGCGAGTTCCCCATCCCCGAAACCAGTTCTCCGAGACCGAGCACAGCCCGACCCTGCCTTACACCCGGGCTGAAGCCGGCTGCCTCTGGCGCTTTCCCTCTCTGAACCCCTTTCAAAGGACCGGCTCGCTCCTAACGCTTTGAATGAAGAACTCTGAGCAGGTGCAAAGCGTCTTTCCTTGAGCACTTCTTCACAGCAGCACATGAGGCGGTCGGAAGACGATGCGTAGAGCTCTGCTCCGAAACGCCGCCTGGCAGCTGCCGGCCTCCCCAGCCTGGGACATCCCTCCTCCCCCCGTGCTCTTTTCCAGTCCCAGGCGTTGCTTACCCCAGGCCGGGCCTGAAGCGCCCCTTGGCCGGTCGCCGCTCTTCCCGCCCGCCATCGCTCGGGCCGCCCCCTTCCCCTTCCTCTCCCTCCGCCTCGGCCCGCTTGGCCCCTCGCCTCCCTCCGTCCCGCTCCCCTCCCGCCATCTCTCGGGCCTTCCTTCTCCGCCCCGTCACATGGAGGCGGAGGGCGGCCGAGCTCCAGCCAATCCCGGCCGCGGCAGCTAGCGGGCCCCGCCAGGCGCGCTCGGCGTCCGGGCAATACGATCGGCGGAGGGAGGGGCGCCATGCCGGCCGCTGGAGCTCCCTGTGGGATGGGGGCAAGGCTGGCCTCTCGCCGAGGGCGGAGTTCCCCGGAAACGACATTTTTCTGTAAAACTTCGTTGTCCTGGGCTGTTGTGAATAGTGTGGAAGAAAGGGAAATGCCCTCTGTATATTCTCAGAGGCACCCTCCTTGTTATTTTAGGACGCAAGGCTTAGTCCTGTACCAAGGGGGGGGGAAAGGGGGGGGAATACCTTTATTCACTTACAGATTTTTGTGATGGCTACTGAAGAAGAAAAAAATCCAGGATGCTCAACATCTAAAAAAAACAGCAGTACTGGATACAGTTGAATTTCTCTCGATGGAATGAGCAAAGTTAGACCCTCGTTACACTTATACAGTCCTTCCTCACAAAACAGCTCTTTAAGTGAACAAAAATGTGTGGAAGAAAGGGAAATGCCCTCTGTATATTCTCAGAGGCACCCTCCTTGTTATTTTAGGACGCAAGTCTTAGTCCTGTACCCAGGAAAAGGGATACAACTTTCGACGCCTGATTTGGGTACCTTTATTCGCTTACAGAGTCAGATTTAATTTTCACTCAGGCCTTTTCAACAAGGTGATAGCCCCCCCCCCCTCCAGTCCAGCAAGTCACCCCAGAACAAATTTTCTTTCCCCTCAGTGGGCCTTTCTTGTCAAACCATAGCTGTGGGTTGCCCAGGAGTGTGTATGTGATGCCACACTGATATGGCACAAGCTCTTTGCAGATGGGAGGCCGATTGAAGAAATGAGTCCATGCCTGTCAAGTAGCCCATTTAATTTTTGTGATGGCTACTGAAGAAGAAAAAAATCCAGGATGCGCAACATAAAAAAAAAAAACAGCAGTACTGGATACAGTTGAATTTCTCTCGATGGAATGAGCAAAGTTAGACGCTCGTTACACTTATACAGTCCTTCCTCACAAAACAGCTCTTTAAGTGAACAAAAATGTGACAATGTAAACTGTGAATGGAATGAACACATCTTTCCTTTTTAAATCTCCGCCTTCCTCTGTCGTGTCCCTTGTCTAACATTTTAAATTGCAAATCCCTTCAGGGCAGAGAACTCTTCTATTCTGCAATATTCTATTCTAAATAAATAATAAAAATTGCGTGGTAAGTGGAAAAACATACAAAACTAAAGATCTAAGAGTCTCCCTGCAAGATTATTGGGGGGAAGGGGGGAGGAACCGGAAAACAAGGTCTAATATACTCCCGGCAGAAGATATTTAAATCACCGACACAGCAACAGAGACTGCTTGTACAGAAATGTTCCATTACTATATCTGATTATAGTAAAAATCTGCAAAGCTAACTCTGAATGAATACAGACTATGAGTTTGCCTTATTGTAGCTGTGGAGAAAATTGCCCACTACCTAAGTGTGCTAAACACAGACAATCATGGATGGTTATATACTATTCTGTGGTTAATAATAATAATCCTACCCATTTCTCCATGCACTTCTGAAACATTATATAACTGTTTCTTGGCTCTTTGTAGCTAGACAGTTTATTTTGTTCTCATAGTGTTGAAATTGGTTTCAAAATATGTAATGTTTTGCTGTCTTTTTTTAGGGTTCATAAAAACATTGTTTGAAAGCAACTGCTAAAATTATCTAAAAACCAAATTAATGTCATATATATGTTGCACCCAACCCCACATCATCTACACAATGCAAGCGTAACTTGGGAAACATAAGAAATTTCCATTTCTTGGAGTAAAAACAATCACACACCAAATGGAAAAAAAGAAATTGCTTGACGAAATCTGAAAATAACTAAATCATTACAAGTACAAAAGAACGTTTGGAAATCTGAAACGAGAGGGGAAGGAGAGAAGACAACCCATTCCTAAAATCACAACTGTAGCCATGACTCTTCGTATCATTCACCAAGTAATGTCACCAGCCACAGAGTACCAATACATTTTACGGCCAACCAGGGGTCATTTCGTAGAAAAAGAGCTGGAGGAACTCATTAGCATAACATATTAGAATATGCCACACCCCTTGCCAGCACCAGAAATGTAACGAAAGCCAAAAGGGAGGCCCCCGGGGGCTAGAAGGCATACAGCAACAACAACCGGAGGACGCCACAAAAGTAATAGTTATATAATAATTTATAATAAAGTGCAAAAGTGCAATAGTGTATAAACAAGGTACAAAAGTTCCAAAGATACAATAAATACAATAAATCCAATACAGCGGTCTGTCGCCAAGGTAATTAATTTACAACCATACAATGATGGGCTCAACTGGAGGTGGAGAGTGTAGTAAAGGAAGGGTTGGAGAGAACCAGTCCATAAGGTCATACAAGGAGTAAAAAGGACCACGCTAGCCGACGGGCTAAAGCTTCCATTTACAATTCCCGTTTCGGAGCTTCTTCTTCCAGGGCTAGTCTCTTAGAAAGAGAGACGTTGCACAGAATTGCTCATGTTGCAAATCAGCAAGAACACATTTAAACTCCAATATAGAAGCAGAAGTTGGTTTCCAAAGTTGTCAAAAGGCAAAAGGCAAGAGGCAAAATCTCTATTCCCAGAGGCAAATCAGTTAGGCTTCTTAGCACAGCAAAATGGATGGGTTCATGTCGTCCATCCCCAGACAGAGCCAAAGTTTGAGGCACTGAGCAAGTCACAGTATAACCCACACAGATCTCCAGTTGAGCCCATCATTGTATGGTTGTAAATTAATTACCTTGGCGACAGACCGCTGTATTGGATTTATTGTATTTATTGTATCTTTGGAACTTTTGTACCTTGTTTATACACTATTGCACTTTTGCACTTTATTATAAATTATTATATAACTATTACTTTTGTGGCGTCCTCCGGTTGTTGTTGCTGTAGCACCAGAAATGTGTCATTAGCATAACTGATTTGCATATGCCACACTCCCTGACATCACCTATCCTGGCTGCTTTGGACCCAATCCTGGCCATTCAGGGCTGAAATTTGAACCAAAATGGCAAAAAGGGGCTGAAAATGGCCGAAAAGGGGCCCAAAATGGTCAGGATTGGGCCGCTGATGAACAGGAGCATGATCCACCACCCGTCAGAGGCCCGATCCGGGCTGTTTCGGCTCCAATCCAGGACGAAACGGGCCCAAAATGGCCGAGTCAGGTGAGCGGGGCCACCTGACATGTGATCTCTTTGGGGAACTGCCAGAACTGTGTTCCTGCGCATTCCCCCTTGAAATGAGCCCTGCTGCCAACTATATAAAAAATGTGGAGAAGCCTTACTACTATGACAGAAAAAATGCCTAATGTTTACATATCTAGTGGTTTAAAAATGCTACCACATAGTAATATGGTTTGTGTGTATTTTACCAGTTAGTCTCTTCAAATGTCAAGACAGTGGCTACAAACAGGAGACTAGATCTGGATCTAAACAGGAGATTGCAACTGTGTATTCCTTCCTGTTCACTTGCTCTCCACTTGATCAAGTGGAGTGTGAGTGAATGGCAAGTGAACAGGGAGGAATACACGCCAGTCTGTTCACTTGCCAGGCAAGTATAATTCGTAACTTGTAGCTTGGCTCTCAGAAACAAAACCCCAAGATGAGCAGACAGCATTTCGAAAAAGTTGACTTTTTCTTTCAATATAATGCATGAGGGAAGTGCAAGAGTACATTGCTGAAAAGACAATGAAGAACAGTAGTCTGGCTACCTTCCGCATATATGACTGTCCTTCCGCTGTTAGTACACTCACCATTCCAAATATTAACATTCTACTCAGTTTACACTGTTAATTTCTCTTCTAGTTTATGCTGACTTTCTGCCCTGCATAATACTCTATCATTTAACTGTCATTTCATTCAGCATGGTTTTTCAGTCTGTGAATTGTCATACCATAGTTATTTTCTCTTTTAGAGACAGTCATTACACTGTAATTCTGATCTGGACACTATTGTTCAATTTTGAGGACTATATCTTTAGACAATTTCCTTTCTCCCCATGGCAGGGCTGTATTATTCATAAAGCTGACTAGGTTGGAGCCTAGGGGCCCCACAGGGAATAGGTGCCCATCATTTTTTTTTTTTTGCTGAGGCATGCCCCCACACAGATTACAATTAATTGATTCTCTTATATAACCTCTAAACCTCTATTAATAAGATCATTAACTGCTTCCTAACTGAAGTGAAACAAAGTGCCTCTTGTATTACAACAATTATTCATAAATTATATATATTATAAATAAATAATTAAAAAATATTTACTTCAAAATATTACAGTATTGAACAATAATAACCCCAAAATGTGCTTTCCTGAAGAGTTCTATTCCTGCAATGAAAATATTTTTTAAATTGTGAATAGAATTCTTCAGGAGACCCTTAACATGGATATAGGACTACGTGCTGTGGTCTAATACCTATGCCAAATAAAGTATCTTTGCATCTGTGTGAGAAAGTCATCCTTCCAGGCCACCTGCCATGCCCAATGACATCATAAAAGGACTGGGCCACGCACTTTCCTTCGCTCTTCTGATGAACTGGGCTGGTCAATATTTCTCATGCTAGTGAATTTTCTCCCAAATAGCCTGCTTATGGCGACATTTTAAACCAGATGGATGTTAATTGATCTGAGAAGAGCCCCCATTGAGCGGTCCTTCCGTAATATACGTACATTCGGATCCCACAGACTAATCTTTTCTCATCCTGCTTTTTCCCTAAGAAGAAAGTAGTAACATTTAACAAACATTGATCACTATTACACTGAATTGAAGCTCCAAGGTTTTTTACTGTGCGTCTCTATTAGAGTTATGGAGGGTCTGTCCTTTCCCCCAGCCCCATTACCTCTTTTTCGCTGATTCTTCCCGTTGCAGTCAGGGAGGGAACGAGTCCTCGCTTGCTAGCAATGCATCACCATTACACTCAGAGGCTAAGTTTCATAAATCCAGTGTGTGGGTGGAGGGGAGGGGAGGGGAGAAGGCAAGGAGGAGGAAGTCCTTTTGGATATTCTAAACACCTTTCCTTGCCTGCGTTCAACCTTTGAACATAGTTGCAGCTTTTGTCCCTATTAAAAGGGATGGGCAAATCTTTCATGTGCTTTTGGACCTGAAAAAAAATGTGATACCACAAGCAAGCCCTTTACTTTCTCCTGTATCCCTTTCCTCACACTATTTCTCTGTCCCCATATTCACTCCAACAACACAACAGCACCAGATATACTATCTCAGGTTCATTCATTTGCTCATTTTCCAAGGTTACATACGCCATCAAGTGTCAGCAATGCCTTTCAGCTCTCTAAACTGGGCAAACAGGTCAGTTCCTTCACCTAAGACTGAATGGACATAAATCTGATATTAAAAAAATCACAGCGTTCAAAACCCAGTTGGAGAACATTTTAATCTCCATCTATTGCTGATTTAAGAGTAGCAGTTTTCAAGCAGAGAAAATTCAAAGGAAAATCACAACAGGAGATGGCTGAAATGATTCCCAAATTTGGAACAATGGATCCCCAAGGGTTGAATCAGGAGGATATAGGATTTTTCTCCCATGACAGATTTTCTGCACTTTTCATCCCTGCTCTATCAAGTTAATGACAACATGTAGCTATTTTCCTGACACTCTAATTAACAATACCCCTCCTACCCTCTGCCTGGATTATAAAGACTCCCTTTTTCCACTCCTCATATCTGATGAAGAGAGCTTTGAGTCTCAAAAATTCATACCTGGTATAGTGGTTAAAGAGTTAGACTAGGATCTGTGAAACCCAGGTTCAAATCCCCACTCTGCCATGGAAGCGCTCTGGGTGACCTTGAGCCAGTCACACACTTTCAATCGAACCTGCCTCACAGATAGGTGTGCCAGGTGCCCACTGATGGTGGGCAAACTTCCTGCAGTTTGCCTTTCTGCCCGCTGATTACTAGTGATTGGTGGGAAGTGGTAGGCCGCCCGGCAATCACTCGCATCCAGCAGGAAATCCAGGCAAATGTGTGGTACATACGCTCCCTGCGGCTGCGATGTCATCACTTCTAGAAGTGATATCATGGCGCTGGCTGCAGGAGTGCTCCCCTGGTTCGCATAGAGCTGATTTCAGCCCCAAACAGGCCAATTCTTAAACAACCTGATCTGTGCAAAGCAGGGGAGAACTCCTGCAGCCAGTGTAATTATGTCACTTCCGGAAGTGATGTCACCTCACCACGCCCCTCCCAGGAGCACAAGCACAAAGTTTGAGCCCGGTAGGTACCACCGCCACTCGTGCCTGCCAGTTGCCAGGGAGATCTGGCAACCCTGCTCACAGAGTTGTTGTGAGGATGAAATGGAGGAGAGAAGAGGGATGTAAGCTGCCTTGTGTCCCCATTGGGGAGAAAGGGTGGGGTATAAATGAAGTAAAAATAAAATAAATAATGTCGTGACCTAAGCACTAACTAAAAATGGCAAGAGAGAACCTGAAAGGCAGAGCCTCTGGAGAAAGGCAAAGCCTTTGTTGGTCCAAATTATCGATTTGTAGTATTATAAAAACTGTTTGGAGGGCAAAAAGAGACGCAAGAAGGCACCCAGCTAAAAGCCCCAGGCAATGCCAATAACTGCTGGCAAATGCAGCATCATTTGTACTGAGATAAATGGGAAGCCAAGAGCAATCTGAAGTTGGTCCAAATGTTCCCTCCAAGATCATATTGGCAGGAAGAAAAATTAGTACCTGTCTGGGAAAAAGGTGTCTCCTAATGCCAGGAATAGGAGATGACTTTAGAAACCCAGAAACCCAGAACCTTCTGGGAATAAGAATAGTCACTGGTTTTTAGCTTGTGATTGAATTCTTAGTGAACACTTGGTTAATGGCTGTCCTGAAGATTTTGAATTGAAAAGTGGGGTATAAATATTGAAACACATAAAAAGGAAGATTATAAGGAGGTGGAAAGTTGGCTTTGCATCCATTTCTCTTGCTGTAATTATAGGATGACAGACCCTCTGAATGCGCACGGAGAGACAGTCTGGCCAGCTCTTGTTGATTTCCTATTTACTTGAGAAACAATAGAGAAGAGAGTATGTTAATGATGTATATTGTAAGAAACAGGGCCAGTTAAGACAACAGAAATCTGTCAAAGAGAAATGGCTTATCAGGACAAACAAACAAAAAGGCAGAAGCTGAGAAAAACATGAAATCAGTCCTAATTTTTTAGTTACTCCAACTGGAAAGTCTTCCGCACTGAAGTCACCTCTGCTAGAGAGTCTACAACTCATACCAAGAAGGTCCAAGGCAGAATCAAGCTGAGATCTATCAACTACCTATAAAAATGTTGTTGTTGTTGTTGTTGTTTTTGTTGTTGTTGTTTGAATCAGGGGTAAATCTTAAAGTATAAGACACTTTCAGCCAAACTAGTAACTACTCTGGGCATGAATACATAGCCTTCCCTTGCACAACACACTCCATGGGCATCCATCCATCCTATGCCTGGCAGAAGGAGAGGGAGTGCACCATCTTTCTTCTGTGGTTCTTCTAGGACCAAATGCCACATGGTCCATCCACTGATAGAGCTGAAGCCAGCGGCTAGCTACTCCAACTGGCAGACGAAGAGTGAAAGGCAATGAGGTCCAAGGCCAGCCCTAGCATTCGGTATTAGACTGAATGAATTAGGCATCTCAGACAGCAACCTTTGGGTACCATTAAAATGTGGCTCACAGGCAGCTATTGATTATATTTTTCCTGCTAAGGGGCATTACGTGGATTTTTCCATCTCAGGTGCCGAAATGACTTGGCCAGGATCAGGTAGGATCTTTTCCTTTGATGGTTTTGACCCATGCCTATTTTTTAAGTGTATACCGTGAAAATCGTGTCTGTCAGAAAAAAGGGGGAAAGAAAGGCAGGAAATAAATATCAAAAAATAAAGATTCAACTAACTGCTTGCTTCATTTATCTTACGTTATAGGATGCTTCTCTGGGGACTGCTTTTTACCTTTTCCCCTTCCTTTTTGACAGGTATATCTTTCACATTTATGACTCTGTGAGGTTTGACAACAAGCCAGTCCAAACCAGTAGGAAGAAGAGGTGAGTATTAATTAAAAGGGGGGAAGCCTTTGTAAAAACACCTATGGGGATATCATATTACACAGTCAATGAGAAACGCATGTTGGGAAGTAATTGTATAAGGAAATTAGAAGCAAGTACAGATAAAGCCGTTTCCCATTCATAGCAGCAACTGATTTAACAGGAAAGTGGGAAGCCATAGTTTTTCTGTCATGGAAGTGTTGGGAAGAAGGGGAGAAGAAATTCTCCTCATGTGAAAAACAAATACTGGCTGCATATTTAGTGGTGTCACAAGGGAGCGCTTCAGTAATGAGCTGAAACAACAAAACAGTCTAGGTTATAAAGAATTTCACTCAACACTCTTACCTACCCGAAGTCCTTGCTCAAGTTATTTTGGGACATTTATATGAGGCACTCCACTCCCAGTATCCAATCAAGATAGTCACTTGAACATTCCAGGTGGCCACCTTTCATCTTTACCCCTGAAGGCTCTGTAAATTTCTCCTCTCCAGTCTAAAACGGTGGAATCGCAACCATAGAGCAGTGAGGAATGGAAATGGGCTGGAGCTGGCTTCGAGAGCTGGGCTTGGATCCGGAAAGGTTACATGAGCTGCAGTTTCTCTTCTAGCATTTCACAGTCTCTTCACACAGCTCCAGGCCTTTGCCCTGCCACCAGGTCTGTCTTTTTAAACTACCCTTCCTGGCTAACAATGCATCTCCCGGCACATGTTCTTCACATACCAGATGTCTTGTGCAGAGACACTCTTACAGTAATCCACCACGAGGTTACAAAAGCATGGAACAATGAGATCAGAAGCCTGTGTCAGAGGTTCTCCCAGGAGTTTGTAACCCATGGATCAAATCTAACTGCTAGCCATATTGAAGCAGCTGTCTCACCCTGGCTTATTGGCATAGCTGCTTCTCACATGGAATTCATTGTGAATATGCTTGAAATCACTTTGCCCATTGCCTCGTTGCCCACAGTGAGTGTCACGTGGAGCTGCAATTTTGCACAGCATCAGGTTTTTTATGTTCATGCGTATAATCACAACAAACATGCAGTAAAGCTGGAGTGCTAAACGTTCAGATCTGTGAGTTTGCAGGTGCTTAATTCACTGTGAGCAAACACAGCAGAGCAGGTTGTTTTGCAGACTTGAGAACCCCTGAATGTAGGGTCTGAGAAACCAACCTCAGACCCCAATCAGAATTTGGTAAGGAATTAAAAGCGCAGAGGCAATAGATGAGAAAAAATGTCCAGCGGTAAAGAGGCCTGTGAATGCATTTCTAAGCAGAGTTTAAAAGGTAAAGGTAGTCCCCTGTGCAAGCACCGAGTCATTACTGACCCATGGGGGGACGTCACATCACAATGTTTTCTTGGCAGACTTTTGTTACGGGGTGGTTTGCCATTGCCTTCCCCAGTCATCTACACTTTACCCCCAGGAAACGGTACTCATTTCACTGACCTCGGAAGGATGGAAGGCTGACCAACCTTGAGCCGGCTATCTGAACCCAGGTTCCACCAGGATCGAACTCAGGTCGTGAGCAGAGCTTGGACTGCAGTACTGCAGCTTACCACTCAGCGCCACAGGGCTCCTGTGTTAGACCATTCTAAAACCATTGAAGTCAATGGGCATAGAAAGGCATAACTCTGTTTATGATTACACTGATAAAGGCGATTTACTAGGAGGAGCTTAAGAACTGAACAGAGCCAATTGTTGAAAGGTCTTCTGGTAAAATATCTGGAAGCAAGAGAAAAAATGTTAAGCAATGTGTGGTTAACCTGGCCAAAGTGTGGAGATCTCTTGTATGAATGCCCAAAAAACTGGGGCATGGGGCAATAGCTTACACAAAGTTATTATTTAGAATAGAAACTGTTTCTTGAAGCAACATGAAATGATGGCGGTTAGGAATTGCTAAAGTGATTAGGAATTGCTAAAATCTTGCTTAAGCCTTTACTTCACATGTACACGAGAGGTGTTCAGAGACTAATTGCAAGGAGATGGTATAACTGAAATTTGGACTTCCCCACTGAAAGCAATAGAAATATTTTTCTTTAAAAGTGGACCATCTAGCCAAAGGAAGCTCAGAGCAATCCCGAGAGAACATACCATATACCAAGAATCCAAGCTTGTTTTTACTCTCTTCAGTCGCAGCAGGAGCAAAACCAGGCACTGCTACGAGTGCTATCTTCCTGCTTGCATTCCCTGAGAAGACCAGATGTGCTCGTCGCCACTTCTGATGCGACCAGCTATCAACCTTGTAACTTCTGTTGATATCCTTAATTCTCATCATTGAGGTTATATGACGTTTTGTATGCTTTTACGTCATTACTTGCTGTTGCTACTGTAGGATGCCGTTGTGCTTAATAAATCAGTTTGATTTGTAACTCTAACCTAGCGTGTGTGTGGTTGATCTTGCTCTCCCTAGGATTCTGTAAAGAAGCTGCAGCAGTGTTGCCTACTGAGCAGAGCTGAGCTAAGCACAGCCATGTTTTGTGGAGAAAAAGACAGACAGACATTTGGTTGAAAATAAACCCATTTTATAGAGCAGAGCTGATAGTACAAAAAGGCAAAAGGGATTACCTGGCTTTTACACATAGAAATAAAATTGCCTTTCTAACCCATATAAGTCCTAAGCTTTTCTGTCCTGCACCTCAGTAGATACAAATGGAAATGATGGACAGAGTGCATATCTCAGCGTGTGAATATATGATTGGGTAGTACCTATCCTGTGGTGTTGCCAAGTCAACTGAACTCTTCTTACAACTTGTCAGCACTTGGGGTTATGCCGAAGGGCTTTTGGATGATGCTTGGCAGAATGAATACCAGTTTAGGGCCCTGTTTTTTCCCAATATGCCCTCTCTGTGCCCATGTCTATGAGGTCTAAAGGCTTTGCATGTGCACCCCCACCCCCACCACCACATTGCCCAACATCAAGCTATAGAAGTGGTTCCAGGAACAGCAATTTTGTGCCACATATACCTGCCCCACTGTGGCATCTTGGGACATTGTTTGGAATGCAAATTGTCTTTATACCAGATCCTACTCAGTTAGTTACCTGCTTGGCAATTTGAAAGTTGGTCCGTGGAAGAACAAAAAGGCAGCATTTGCTCTTGTCTTGGATCTCTCTTAGAAATCGGGAGTCTCAATGGCCAATCTAGGGACCCACAAAAGATACTGCAATACTCTTTTATAGAACTCTGCTAGCTGCGAACGCTTGGCACTAAGCTATTACATTGTATCTTACACCGTTATTTCATGATATTAACAAGTTTCCCCTATTTTTAAACAGTCTGGCAGCTTTCCCAGTATTGTTGCCTGCTCACCCTTTTGCATTTGATGAAGATGAATGCTGTTTAATGTTCAGAACTTCTTCTTTGGTCGTTTGTCACTTACATTAAATATTTTAGCGCCTCTTTTGAAAAACGCTTATCAAATAACCAGGGTCCAAACATTTCTTTGGGCCAGGAACGAAATTATAACACAAGCCCCTACACGTACACAGTCTCATTCCTTACATACAATTTCACGAGTCGTGAAAGAAATATCATTTCATTTCTAAAATATCACAAGTAGACCATGGCAATTGGTTTGCAGACTGGATTGGGATCCTGGTGAAGTTTACCTCAACAAAATGCCTTCCTACGATGATAGTCAGATTCACACAGTCCCTCAGAAATGTATAGCACTTCATTGTATATCATTATATTACAGAAGAGTTTTCACAATAATTATACCATACACCAGTGCAGCTGCCATTAGGGTTACTAACTCTCTGGAGGGAAAAAAATGCCCCATCCCTTTAATAGAGGCTTTAAAGGGATGTTACTTACCATGTGATGTTATTTTCCTCCATGCCATGAAAAGATTCAGCGGTCCATTTCCACACATTAATCTGTTATTAAAGGGAAAGGGCTATTTTTTTCCTCCAAGTTGCTGACTGGCATATATATAATTTCAATATACATTTTCTTAACTCTTATCTGCATTTTCAAGCTAGCTTGCTTTCCACCAGAAGAACAAGTTCCCAAGTAAATTGTGCACACCCAGGACAATATAAAGTTAACCACAGTCATATATCAAGGGAGCCTCTGAATATTGAATGGCATATTCCCATAAATTTGATTCGGAAAGACCAACGGAACCGCCTGTTCCCTAATGGGCCCAGGATTAGCCCTGGAACTTTGAATATTCAGGTGTGCAGCTGTATTTGGGTCTCCGACTGTGAGACCAGTTCTATTTACCCTGAGATTGTTTTCCATGTTTCAGAAGCACCCTCTTCAGATTGAGCACAGTTTGTTTTTACAAAAGGAGGCCTAGATTTGAGTTGGCGTGGCCTCTTTAACTGCAAACAATGGTTCCCAGAGGAAAGCTTATTTATTTTTATCAGTCTCCATGGAAACTTCTTTGCTGGGTGGAGGAAGTTAAAAGAGGGACATCATATGAACATTAAACACACTCAAATATGATCTGGAGACAAAACCCATAACTCTGTGTGTGTCCTGAAAGCCTCCCAGGTTGCGTGATGTGCACATTTGTAGGCTTTTGAAGAGAACAACATTGTCAACAGTCACTTCCTGCTACAGCTCCCGCTTAAAAAAACAAAACTCTGTTAATCCACACGTGCCTTGTATGTTATTAATTACTAGCTTCTCCTTTGAAATATATTGTAAAACTAACCTATGGCATGCTTTGTTACATTTAAATAATGAAAAGTAGTGAGGCAAGATTTTAGTTCGTTATTTTCCGGAACGTACTGTATGTTCGCAGTAAAGAGAGCAGCCCTTTTCGGTGCTTGTTAACCTGTAAAACACTACATGAGAAAAGCTCCCGGTGTGATCCCTGAGGGAGAGTAAAGAAGAAATCTGGTTATGGGGTTCTTGCTTCTGACATTCATGCTGTTTCACACATGACATTTTTTAAAAGCCTATGGAACTGAACACAACTGTTTTGTCATATATACAGACGTTAAAAAGCTGCAATTTACAGTGAGTTTTCAACTCACATGCCCATCATAATATGAGCACACTCAGGGCCGGTGCCAGGGTTTCTGGTGCCTGAGGCAAGATACCTACTTGTGCCCCTTGCCCTGTGCATGCGCTTGAAGCACATGCGCGCTCTGGCCCTGCTCGATGACGTCACTTGTCATCGCGCAGGAGCGTCCCCCTCACCTGAGGCGGGTGGCAGTGGCAAAGGGGCAGAGAGGCGAGTGGGGATGCAGCCTGCTTCCGGGTCGAGGGGGTCATCGAGGGCCAGCACGGTGCCTCCTTCAGAGTTCAGCACTCGAGGTGGTTGCCAGCACCACCTCCATGGACGTGCCGGTCCTGCTCACACTCGGTCATCGCAATAGATGATTAGCTATTTTATGCAGATACAGTTGCCAAATGGACAGGGTGAAATGTCCTGTTGCTTTAATAGAGACTGAATGACTGGAAATGGGCTGTTTAAGCTTTCCAAGGTACAGAGCTACATTACATCACCTGATCATTGCTTCATATCCTACTGATATTAAGGACACAACTAGAGGGACCCGTTTAAAAGCTGCCAACCCTATCAGTTCTTACTAAGTGAAGTCAGGCTGGAATGCAACCCTGACCAAGTCCATTCAACAGAGAAGCTACTAGGAAAATGCTCTTGGTTCATGAAACATATAGCATGAGCTCACATGAGTCACCAGTGAAGTTGTCTACCATGGTGGCACAACAAAGCTGCTCCTGAGGAGAAATGGAGTGTATAACATGCCATCTGGGGACAGTACTCAGCAAGCTGGATTCCAGCAGCCGAGCACAGAGGTCTGTCGCCTACAATGTTTCCTTTGGCATCCAAATGTTTGACTTCATCTTTTCGTTACTTTACCCTATGTCTGCCAGTAATAGCCTCAGCACACCACCTCAGTGGTTCCTTCTCTATTGCCGTTATAAATTTCCAAGAAAGCACATGTAGGCTGGAGTAGGCATGCCACACAGCCTCCATTAATTGCTCTTCACATTTCTACCTTCCTGATCTCCTGGTCAGTTGGCATGCCACACGGGAAGACTCAGGGAGTAGTTTAAATGTGTAGCCATAAATCTCTCATTCTTCTCAGAGCAAACAACATTCCCATACACTCTATTCTCCTACGCTCAGAAGCTCATGATGTACCTTTCTGTTATGTTCCATAGATAAGACAAAAGCCTGATCACAGCATATTTGCTTAGTTGGCTGCAACTGGTTTGGAATGTGTAACTGTTGCTACAATTGTTGCTATAGACAGCTTCTTAATAAAACTCTCGCCTCCATCTTGGAGGGACAGACTTTGCATCCAGATCTTGTCTCGTGTCGTTACTACAGCACACTTGAGGTGGCCAGTGCTGATGACATAGTTAAGGCCAGAGCCTGATTGCATCTTTGGTTGGAACAAGAATTAGGCCAAAGCATGTGGGGGGGAGTGGCATGGGGGGGCGTGTCTCAGCTGTTAACTAAAAAAAAAAACACTGAAGCATGTGGTACAGATGACCCAAGAAATATTTCAGTATTATGCTCAGGGCTTTTTTTCAGCTGGAATGTGGTGGAACGGAGTTCCGGCACCTCTTGAAAATGGTCACATGGCTGGTGGCCCCGCCCCCTGATATCCAGACAGAGGAGAGTTTAGATCGCCCTCCGCACCACTGGAGATCAGGGGGCGGGGCAACCAGCCATGTGACCATTTTCACTGAGGGTGATTTAAATTTTTAAAACTCCTCCCCTCGTTCCAGCTGACCCAAAGTGACATCATTGTGCGGTCTCGGAAGCGTGTGTGCACTTTGCACGTGCGCATGTGGTACCAGGGGCATCACCTCCCGCCAGGAGTTGCCCCCTGTGCTGGCAAGTGGCAACCCACTGCCATTCCACCACCTCTTTTCCCAGAAAAAAAGCCCTGATTATGCTGGGTCCCAGTGGATGTAAGATCAGAAATCAATAATGAGGAAGACACTGGAAGGATGGAGCAAAGTGAAGTTCTTGAAAGTATTTTGTTCACCTGTGCCGATTCAGGGCTCCGAGCTGGGCTTAATTAGGTATCCGCTGAAGGTAACGTATGTATCATACTCGTCGCTGAAAACAGCATTATCACGCTCCCCCTTGAAGAGCCGTATCCAGACTTCATCCTGGTCCTGCAGCTCTAACATGAGACTTTGACTTTGCATGATGCTTCGATCGCTGGCCTGTGCATACAGGATGGCAGCTTCAGCCCCGTTGTGCATTATGTGCAGGTAGGTTTCCTTCTGGTTCCAAGTGTGCACGTTGAGGCTGAAGAAATACACCCCAGGCACATAGCAGTAGAACTTGCCCATGAACATGTTGAAGTGTCCGTAGAGGTTCACAAATTCGGTGTCAAAGATCAGTGTCTGGTAATAGTCATTGCTGTGCAGAGGTTTCCTACGGCCCACCGAAAAGGCAGCATAGGTGGTCTTGTACCGCTCTCCTGGAGCACCCAAGTTGCCTTTTTGACCCTTGGGGCCCAACTGGCCCCTGATCCCTGGAGAACCAGCTTTGCCCAACTTCCCTTGGGATCCTCTCTCTCCACGGTCCCCCTTCTCACCTAAATAACAGAGAGGTCATAATTGAGCACCACCAGTACTAGTCATGAATTTAAACATTCCAGTTCCCCATCAGGAGATGTGCTTAGAAGGAGATTATTCCATTCAGCATAGTATAATCATTCGGTATCTTATGCCTGCTCTAGCGGTAAAGACGGTTTGGCCACAGCTTGTTCTTCAAGCTATACAAATATGTGGTAACAGCAAAATTAATATCTTATATTCATCATAGGCCAATTTCAGCATTTCAAGAAAAATGGAAAGTGTTTTTGATTATATAACTGAAAATTATGAATAAATAAGAACAATTGTTATTAGATATGAACATAAATAGAAATATCTTTGAATAGAAGTGAAAAATTATGAACTTTAAGCAAGTTTAATAAAGATGTATGATATAATTTACCTTTTTATATACATGGTTTGGATGATGTGATTAGGTTTTGTGTAGGATCCGGATGATTATTGATGATTGTAGTCATGGATGATGGTAGAGATACAATCTGGACGACTGATTGTATTTTATGTTGTATTTTTTTTTAGTTATCCATTGAAATAAAAATTTAATTATATAAAAAAGAGGGTATGGCCATATATGGCATCTGTAGTTCCCTGAGTTTCACAATAGGTACAGAAATATGGTAAGATTCTCACCATGAAGGCAGGCACTAGACATGAGCCGTTTCCACACAGCTTACCTTCCCTCGGAATGACCCGGAACATCGAGCAAAAACCGCAGAAGATCGCGTTTTCTCGCGCGAGATTTGCGCGACATTGCGCAATTCTCGCACAAGAAAACGCAATCTTCTGCGTTTTTTGTGCGATGTTTGGGTCGTTCCGAGGGAAGGTCAGCCGTGTGGAAACGGCCGTGGTTACCACTTGGGAAATGGCTATCTGTTTAAAATAGATTTTCATCCTGAGAACTTGAACTAGTCTTTCAGGCTTCACAGGGCTACACAGTGAAAATAAAATGGAGGTTCTCTGACACCTCTTCCTCTTTGAAGGCTAATCTGTTCCCCTGGTCCGATCTTAGATACTACCTTGTAGTTTGTTTTTGTTCTGTGCCATTTCATCAACAATTTTACAAACGATTTTTTTTTCTGCTGAGGCTGCCTCAACGTTCTTTTAGGCAAGTTCTCCAAAAAGTTGCATCACTTCATAAAAGCCGAGCTGTTTTCAAGTACTCAGTTCCTCTCTAGGTTTGCTAACATAAACATATAACCTTTCAGATGTATCCAATTTTGCAAACAGAGCAGAGCAAACATAATTTTCTAACTAGTGAAATCCTAAAATACAGCAATATAAACATATTTTAACAGGTTTACTTTTAACATAGTAAAGGGATAAATGGATCCCAAATTTGTTATTTATAGTCCACCTTTCTCACTGAGACTCCATGTGGATTATATGGTGCAAGCCAATAAGATCAATGGCTGGGACATTCAATAAACAATATAATAGTGTATGGATTGCAGAAATTTTAAAACAAGCATAAAACCAAATACAGAGGTAAAACAAAACTGAAATAAAACATAAATAATTTGATATGGCCATTGGTTTTATTTTATTATGGGGAAGGGGTCCAAGATGCTTACTGGAGAGAAGGAGGAAGGAAGGAACCTGTTTTCCCAGCTGCACCCACCCCTAATAACTCATGGGGAGGGATCTAGAGGTTCAGCAATATAAGGACTTAGACTGATGTCTCACTTTCGTATCTTTCTCATTCTTTCAGCCAAGCCAAGCTATGTCCGAATGCAACCTCTAATAGTCCTGGTTTTGGATAAAGATTAATTTGGCAGTTTCCCTTGGCCTACGTAAAGAAAAAGCTTGGATGAGGCTATAATAACAGCTTCTTCAGGCCAGGAAATTTATTTAGCTCATATAATTTCTCCCAAACTGGCCCTTCTGGTATTAGAAGAACTCAAAGGTTTGTCCAAAGAGCAGCCACTCCACCCTCATGACCAAAGCATGGGAATAAAAAGCCAACTTGCCACAGTTTATAGAAACCTACTCTTTTGCTGTTCCATGCAGGCTGCGAAATGCATCTGGTTTTGCTGAGGCTCTCGGGCATTTCAGACAATAGGCCAGAAACAAGGATGAGCCACAATTACAAAGCAGCATAGCACACAGGGGCCGATTCCGCCCGGCTTACCTGAAGCTGGAACGTTGTGGAACATGCTGGAAAAAAAGCAGAAGACCGCGTTTTCTTGCGCAAATTTTGCACAACATTGCACAAAACTCGTGCGAGAAAACGCGATCTTCCACATTTTTTCCGGCATGTTCCACAACGTTCCGGCTTCAGGTAAGCCGGGCGGAATCGGCCAGGGTTGCCAGACTGTAACCCGGACCTCTAAATGAGCAGCACATCAGGAGACAAAACAACTGCAACTTCTTTGGCTCATTCCTCCCTGGTTCTACTGAATACCCTGTCCTGCACCTCTAATAAGCAGGTGTCTGTAAGTACTGCACTGCAGGTAGGTGGGTGGCACAGACAACAGGACCATGGGAGGACTGTATGGTAAAAGACATGGCTGCATAATGTCCTAATCCAGGAAGATTACAAAATGGATCTCTGGGTTGATAATTATCTGCAGGTGTTAAGTCTTGGACCAATGAACAATCGATCAGGCAGGATTAGCAGTTTATGCAATAAGCCAGAAAAAGCCCCAGTTGTGGAATCTTGAAAGGGCATTTAGAACCTCTCCCTGTAGTCCAGGGCCTGTATCCATGATTGGTCCCCCTTACCTTTCAGGATGGTGATGTTGATCTGAGGCAAGGGCTGGTAATATATAGGATGTGCTGGAAAGTCCTCTGGAGAATCACAACAGCGTATACACTCGGAGCCTCGAGGCTGCTTATTGTATTTCTCATCGTCGTTCTCTACCCTGGCAGAAACAGTGCAGAGAGACTAGCAGAAACTGAAAAAAATTAAGCTGCTTTCCTTGGATAATGTGCAATCTCCAGCCCCTGTTCTGACCCTGAATCATAATTTTCTTAATGCCATCATTTCACAAAACATACACTGAAGGATCTTAAAAACCTGTTGATGGGAATTAACTTAGAGCCTAGATACTGAGACGGGGCATCATTTCCACAGTTGCAAGTAAACAAATGTTTGTTCCACTTTCTTCTGACTCTGGCCATTTCCACACATGTTGAATAATGCACTTTCAATACACTTTAGCAATCCTTTGGAAGTGGATTTTTTGTTTCACACATGGAAAAGCAGTTCCAAAAGTTCACTAAAGAGTATTGAAAGTGGATTATCCAACGTGTGTGGAAGCAGCCTCTGTTTAAGACAGGGCTGGTCTTTCACTTGATTGCCTGGGATATTTGCCCCAACCTTGCAGCGGCACCTGAAAGTTGTCCGATCGTTTGACCTCTCCAGTTGGCATCTTCAGAAGGATCCAGACGTATAGATGATGCCTCTGCCATGTAATGGAGTAGCCTAGCAATAATGACTGCTTAGATGGGATTTTGGTCTGCACCTGAGTTAAGCAATAACAAGTGGCTCAGAGGAGCCAGCTCTGGAAAGGGGAAAGAGGATAGGAAGAAGCAGCAGTATTACCTCCACCCACCAATATTTCAGAGCTGTGTGTGTGTGTTATGTGCCATCAATTTACCTCTGACCTATGGTGACCCTATGAAGGAAAGACCTCCAAAACATCCTCTCATTAACAGACTTGCTCAGATCCTGCAAACTGGAGGACGTGGCTTCTTTGATTGAGTCCAGCCATCTCGTTTTAGGTCTTCCTCTTTTCCTACTGCCTCCCACTTTCCCTAGCATTATTGACTTTTCCAGAGAATCTTGTCTTCTCATAATGTGACTCATAATGATAGCCTTAGTCTTACCATTTTAGCTTCTAGGGAGGATTCAGGTTTGATTTGATCTAGTACCCACTTATTTGTCTTTTTGGCTGTCCACAGTATCTGCAAAACTCTCGTCCAGCACCACATTTCAAATGAATCCATTTTCTTCCTGTCAGTTTTCTTCACTGTCCAACTTTCTAATTTCAAGTGTCCAACTTTTAAATTTCAGAGCAAAGTGTAGGAATATATGTGCTCGAAACCTTTTTATTCCCACACTTGAAAGAGGATGCATTAGGCATCAGCTGTTGCCTTTATAAGCCTGCCTACCCTGCCAAATTCAATTGTTTAATTGCACAATAGATCTGGTGGCACCGTTCAAAAACAATCAGGAAATATTTATTGTCTGAACAGGAGTAGGATGGAAAGGAAGCAATGAACCAGTAGTTTGTATCCATGTATATACATTTAGATGCATGTGTGCATTAGATTCACCCCTACACCGAAATTAATGATCTGACTGAAGCGTTCTAATGCAAAGATGTACATACACACACGGACACACACACAAATAGAGACTGTAATTTTCAGGGACAAATATCAGGCAGGCAGTGCACTCGTGGCAGGCTTCAGTTAGGTATGCCAGGTAGGATTGCCAATGTCCAAGTGAAGACTGGAGATCTCCCAAAATTATTACTGATTTCCAATGTCTGCTTTGGAGGGTGTCCTCTATGGTATTACACCATGTTGAGGTCCCTCCCCTCCCCAAACCCTGCCCTCCTCAGCTCCACCCCCAAATCTCCAAGGATTTCCCAACCTGGAATTGGCAACCCTAATGCTAGGAGATTTTGAGGGCGGTGCCTGGGAAGGACGGGGTTTGGAGAGGCTGTGATGTCACTTCCAGGGGACGCTCTCTGAATTTCTCCTAATCTTCCAATAAAGACCATAGATAAATGGGGAAATTCCTAGAGTGTTGTGATGGAGGACATTTTTTTCTCCTGCTCCTCCGTTTCTCAAGAGCAGAGGGATTGGGTCCAAGGGCAGGCAAATTGCAAGCCTACAATTAGGTCTCTTCTGCATGCCTGAATATCCATGTGCCTGTGTTTGACCTAGCCACCACTCCACACCACAGCTGTATTTAACAGCAAAAGGGAAGACATTCTATGACAGTGCAGTGGAAACTTGGTGACCAATCACTAGACTGAAGAGAGCAACAGAGCCACTGTGAAAACAAAAGCTACTCAAAAACATTTGGGACGCTATCATTATTGAAGTCACTCAGAACAAATGAACATTAACATAGGGTCAGTCAGCCCACTTAGTGAATACAGCAGTGTGCATTAAATAAGTACTGTACCTTATTTTCTCATAATGTGCTGCAAGTTGCAACCGATGATTTTAGCCAAATTTGGGCATGTATTATTTGGACTATTACTGGAACAGTATATATTATAGCCCGGAGGTTGGGCACATTGTCACTGCTCCAGGAACTAGGCTCATGCCCGCTGCTAGCCTTGCCAATTCTCACTGCGTTAATTGTGGATGAGCCGCATGGCTTTGGTGAGAACTTTCTCACTGCTTTTGCCCCTTGTTTTTTAGCACAGGGCCCCATAATTCCTATGGAGGTTTCTGTCTAAAACGTTAAAGTGGCAGTTGATTTGCAACTTCCACACTTGAGAGGGAGGGAGGACGTTCAGTACACAAAAGAACAATCACATAGGTTGAAGCTAACATTTTGTATCTTCTGTGTACAGGGAGGAGGAGGTGGCAACAGAGTTCTACGAATTGTGCAGCACTTTGCCGCACCATAAGCTACTTGCTCCTTTAGAATCTCAGCAATCTTCAGTGATCTAATGCAGTGCTACTGAGAGCGGAACCACAAGTGACGCCTGACACAGGTTGGACACTTGTCAGCTTCCCTCAAGTTTTGGCGGGAAATGTAGGCAGCTTGGCAGAATGTTGGACAAGTGACAGCTGAAAAGCCCATTGGACAGCAGTCAGAGAGCCAAGCTGCAAGACCAGGACGCCCACATTTCCCATCAAAACTTGAGGGAAGCTGACAAGTGTCCAACCTGTGTCAGGCGTCACTTGTGGTTCCGCTCTGAGAGGCTCGGAAGCTACCTGTGGCTCTTTGACATGCCACCTCTGGCTTTTCTGAGCACCATTCCCCATGTGGCACCTGCCCAAGTTTAAGGAAAGTGGGCAATTTCTTTAGAACTTAGAATAATATCATCATTGCTATTTAGCCCAATATAAAACTGCTTTATTTTTTTACTTGCCACACATGATGGTTATATCAAGGCTGTGCAGATGGAGGGATTCTGTATATGAAGTTAGGTCAACATATGCAATTTAATAAGGTGGCAGAATAGGACATACCACAGTTGAATACTGAGCCTTAAAAAAAAAAATCTCAAAAAGGGAAAGATCACCTGACACGCTCAGAGATACTCCGTCATTAAAAGGGTTATCTGATAGTTACACATTATTCTTCTGTGTTTTGGGGGTGGAGTGCAGGGCATACTATAGTCAAATGGCTCCTTTGGTTGATGGGCACTCTGTATGTGGCTCTCCATGATCTGTGGCATATCACTTATCTAATGGCCGTCGTCCCATGGCCCCTTATTTCGTCAATTTTGCGTTAGAAATCGTTTCCTCTGTTATCGTTATCAGAACGGATTCTCCCATCTTTTGACGACTGCTTGCTCTTCCAGTTGGACACATTAACAGGGAAAAGCACAATTTGATGGGCAGTCAAAGTGCCTCGGAAATGGGGCCAAAAATCCTGCCCCCCTTAAAAAAAATTTTTTTCGCATATTTGCACTATATCGCACTTCCGTTATACCAATGTTGTGCTGGGCCAACATTGATATATATATATATATTAAAACATTGATATATATTAAAAAGGGGGGACCAAGATGGGCAGCGAAGCAGAGAATCCACGGCTACTTGGCACTAAAATTTTAGAGGAAATATCAGTGTACTCAACCGGTGTAAAACTGCTTCAGTTATTCTTGCATGGCAGAATATCGCAATAGCGCTATAAGGCTTACCTTTTTAATACATTACTTTGAGGCTTAATTGCAGGTGGCGCTGGGGCTTGTGGGAGTGTGGGGCAGGAAAATCAGTGTTAGGTGGGACAGATGATCGCAGAAGTGAGCGCTTTGGCGTTGCAAAGTGTTCACAGTCGATCCAGGACATTCACATGGAAGCGGATAAGGACGACATAAAGAGTCACAAAGCGTGATTTGGGGAGAACGGCGAAATCGCAACAGAACCGGAATAAGGTGAGCATGCAGCAGGAGATGGCGCTAGTTTGGTGCTAAATTTATGGCCGTGTGACGATGGCCAATGTCAGAGAGAAATAGGTCATTTACAGATCTGAGGAGGGTGGAACAAAGGCTACTGAATAATTGTTTATTCTTCTTTATAGTTGGAGAAGCAAAAACATCAGGGATGAAAGTCCCGTTTACCAAGTTCCCACCTAAAGATATCTCTGCTCCTCTTTTATATTCCAGTAAGAGGACTAGACAGAGACTGGTTGAAGGCTTCTTCAGTTGCGTTTGTTTCCAGGGGCTGAAGGGAAACTTAGAGAAGCATAACCCATTGCAATCCAAAGATACATTGTGGAATGCTCACTTTGCTTAGGGGAACCTTAATTTTATGCTCTGAAACACCCATTAAGGCCCCCTTTTGCAGGCATTTACGCCTCCTCCAGAGCCATTATCATCCTCCACCAGCCTCTGGCTTCCTTCAAAGTGGGTCGGAGCAATAGAGTTAATTGTGCATTAACGGCAAACTTAAGAGGCACATTAATGAAGTTAATTGGCCATTGAAGTACAACATAAAGTTATTTCTTTAAAAGCTGGGGAGGAGAGATATTCTGAGCCCAGGTACGCTTTGCATGGCTCATCAGGGCTGGTGTGAGCAAGCCCATCATGAGGCTCAACTGGGGATCATCTTCCACAGCTCAAGGGCAAAACTGTTGCTGTTGGGGCCTCTTGTTGCAAGGTGATGTTACTGTCACAACCTACCTGGCAGTGTGACGCTGGTGCGGTGCTCGTGTTGGTGTTCCAGTCCTTTCTTCTGGATCACTTGCACTGCAATAAGCCCAGGACAGCAGACAGATGAGCAAAAGGGCACTTGGTGCTAGAAGCCCCTTCATTGCGCCAAGCCCTGCTGGAGAAGGGAGAGTCAGGCAAGGCAAAGTGCTGAGTGGGGAGGACAGACCAGATCTTGCAAAAGCTGTGGAAGAACCTAGGAGTTAGTCACTGAAGAGAGAGCGCAAAGCAGTCGCCTCAGAAGGGATGGATTTGGGGAGGGTGAGGTCTACAGGGCCTGCAGGATTTCCACCCGCATTTGCTCACAGTTCTGCTGTCTGTCTGAGGTCAAGAAGTAGGCCATCCCTCCCTTCCTGCCAAACACTTGACCAGCATAAAGAATGGACATCAATCTTTCAGAGCAGCATGTGTCAGAGCATGGCAGTGTTAGGGCATGTGCAGCCCTTGCCAGGGCTTTTTTTCAGCGGGAACGGGGTGGAACGGAGTTCCGGAACCTTTTGAAAATGGTCACATGGCTGGTGGCCCCGCCCCCTGATCTCCAGACAGAAGGAAGTTTAGATCGCTCTCTGCGCTGCTCGGCGGCGCAGAGGGCAATCTAAACTCCCCTCTGTCTGGAGGGGGCGGGGCCACCAGCCATGTGACCATTTTCTCCAAGAGCAACCCACTGAGTTCCACCACCTCTTTTCCCAGAAAAAAAGCCCTGACCCTCCCTATAATTCACATTTACTGCCAGGGCACAATGGTGTTCCACCAGGATTTGTCACAATAAAGATCTCCAAAAACACAGTCCACATACATCAGGGTCCATTGACCTGGGTCCCCAAATGCCCTCCTTTCCTCACACGCCTCTATCATAGCAAACAAATGTAGGACACGAGCAGATCCAGACTGCTGAATAATATATAAGGGGATCTCGAGGCAGCTCGAAATTGATTTCTGGTACAGAATTTTGAAAGAGGCTAAATGCTAACTATGATTCCACGTATCTTTTCTCAACAGCACCGTGCATGTTCCCTACATAGCTACTTTCCTGGGCTGAAGATTTTCAGCAGAGGAACGCAACTTCTCGATTTCAGCACCTCCTGGTCCCTTGGCATAATCGTCAAGGGTGAATTTGCACTTGCAGCAACAGTGGACACAGTCTGGCTGTTTCTTCTGCACGGTGGGGGTGGGGTGGGGGGATAAAGCTCATTGCAGAGAAGGATGTTGCTTAACCCTTCTACGTCTCCCCCTTGTATAGCCCCAACTCACACTTGGGGTCCAAGATTATGTTTCTTGCATCAGATGGAGAAAAGAATCTGGTAGGGGCTGCAGAGAAAAACAGTAGGTGAAGAAGAACCGAGAACACCCTTGCTCATTGCGTTCTGCTTACTAATCACCCTTCAGTCCTATGGAGTGACTGCAAAGATTTCTAGACCTGTGTGCACCGATGAATATGTAGATAGGCTTTTTAACTCAGAACGAGAAGGTCTGGAGAAAAGCAAAAAGGACCTATTTTCCCTATCAAAAAGAGTCCAGTAGCACCTTTAAGACTAACCAATTTTATTATAGCATAAGCTTTCGAGAATCAAGTTCTCTTCATCAGATGCCTGATCAAAACTGGGCAGATACAGAAGAGGAGGGGGAAAGAGAGAGAAAGAGAGGAAAGAGGGGGGCATAAATCACAAGAGGACAGAATGCAATTAGCATGGAGGTAATCAAAACATTCCTTTGCTTGGAAATGTAAACATCTCCTTTTGGTGTGCAGTCAGTTTGCTGTATTTGTAGCAGTGAAGGTATCCAATTCCTATGTAGTATAAGCCTTCGGTAACCACAGCTCTCCCTGCCAGCTGCATCTGACAAAGAGACCTGTGGTCCCCGAAAGCCCACACCAGGCGTCACTGGGCTCCCCCAGACCACGCCTCTGTAAAGAGAATCTGTTACCTGTGATAATGTGATAACCATTCATAGTCTCTATTCAGTCGCAGCTTGACAGAGTCAAATTTGCATATGAATTCCAATACAGACTAACACGGCTAACTCCTCTGGATCTATTTTCCCTATACACAGTGATAATTGCTGAGGAGAGTAGCTGGGAAATTGGGAGGCTTGAGCGGAGGAACCCTCCCTGAAACGCTACAATGATGCTCTGAATCAGTCCTATATAAGTGTCCTTTCAGCTGCCTGACTCTGTTCTGACTCTTTCCTGTGGCAGAATGCATGTGAATTTGCACAGTTTGGAAGTTTGCCCCACCCTTGCCCTATAATAAGGCAAGGCAGTACAGTGCCAAGCAAAACTGGGCAATTCTCCTAAAATCTGTGTGGTCATCCAGCCTCTGGAGAGATAACATTTCTCAGGGAATGAACCATGTAGCTGGGTCAAAAATCCAGAACAAGGAGCATTTCATGGAAGCATCTCTGGCAAAGCAGAATGAGAGGGCATATGGACCAAAGGGCACAGCTATGCCCCTCGTGCAAACAGAAGCCACACTTACAAATACTGTATTTGGGCACCCCCACCTATAACTCAGAATAAGCTACAGCTGTAGTGTACGTGCATGTATGGGCATTTGCACACTGTGCGAGAACCATGCATGTAGTTCATTCTACTACTTAAACAACTTCCTCCATGGATCTCTGGGAATTGTAGTTTTCTGAGGATGATAGAGCCTTTGAACAAAACTACAGTCCTTGTGTTAAACAGAAGCCCTGACCCTGACTGTTAATCTTGTATATAGTTTTAGTGCAGACAGAGTGTGCAGTGGAAGCAACATTCATACTCTCAACATCAATTGCACTCACACAAAACTCACATAGCCTACTGTACATTGCATGTATCCCTCTCTCCTCTATGCGCTGTTGCATGCCCTACAAACATTATATGTATTCTCTCTCACTGTGCATCATGGACAAAAAGCCCATGCTCAACAGACAAAACTAATTAACATGGTTCCTTCCCAGATGTATCACACACTGGCATACATTAGTGCAAAGACATACATAGGCTGGCATAGTTTGTATATGCCAATCGTCAGTAGTGGGGGGGAAATTAGGAACTCAAGTGTTCAACAAAATGGGGGGAGGATTCAATCTCAAAAGTACATGAATACACGACTGAAAAAATTCTATATATGCTAAATATTGATGGGAACCACACACAGAATTACATACATACACATGCAGGAAGCCTGTATATATCCCTCAAGTAAGATCCATATACGTGAAATACAAATGAAGAACTACACATACTCACAGACACCAGAATATTATCTGCATGCAAAAAACAAGCGATGTACAGAGAAATAATCCCACACAAGAATCCCATGGAGACCTCACACAGAAGAAACGTGCTTTTTGGGGCTACCCCACAACTACGGAATCCCTTTCCACTGAAAACTAATTTAAGCATAAGCATTTTCAAAACAGCTGTACAACATTTTTGTGCGAGCAGGTTTTGTATAGTGATAACCTGGTAGGTGATATTTCTGCTCCATTCATATTTAGAAGGAGGTGAATCAATTTTAATTGTTTTTAAAGCACTGTTCTTTGGGGATGAGAGCGACGACAAATCTAAGTGGGTTCATGATCACATTTTTAAACTTATTTATAAATCCTAAAAAGTCTACTAAGCAGTATAGAAAAATTAAGATAACAAAAATGCTCCCTGCTAGCTTAGAACTAATTGTCTAATCCTTGCACACAAACCCACAAGAAGAAAATCACAGTAACGGGGGCAGACACAAAGAGGCTCACAACTCCTCAGGGATACTAGCGGAGACTAGACATAAATATGAACAAGCATAGGATAATTATGGAGACAAAAACATGGGCACATGGAGCAGTGGAGCAATGTGTCCTCTGAGAGAGTGCATTTGTTTTTTCCGGTTCACGCTGGCCACTCTCCATCTCTGCAGGGCCTAATACAGCAGCCTGAGAATGTAAAGTCCCCACATCCTGGAAAAGAATTTCTCAACATTGGAGGCCTCTAGATGCACAGGAACCCATTCTAGCCAGAGCAGAAAGAAAAAGGACATTGGGGTGATGCGGAGACAGGATCCCACGGTTCCTGTGTTTGCCTCATGGCCACCCGTCCATTATTCTCTTGGATATGTGGAGGAACCACAAGGAAGCCGCTCTTGGATTGGCCCACCTGTCAGCCTATGATTGTTCACAGCCTGGTGCTATAATCTGGAGTCTCTCAGGAGCAAACCTGGGAGGGGTGGGGTGGGAGAGTCACTTTCCCCCTTTCTCATGGCAGGGTAATTGTGCATCAGAAGATTGCCTCATATCACTTGTCCCTAGATTATACTTCCCCAAGAGCACATTAGCAAGTTGTATTAGCCAGTTGTAGAGGGAGCTGAGGACAGGGCTTGCCTCTGTATCAGAAACAAGTCCTGGAGCAGTTTGCATGATGCTGTATAGCCCACTACAAGCAGGGATGGATAAGAGAGAAGAGAGTAGATAGTGAACGAGAAGATACCGCATGGGACAGATTCTGGCTGATTCCGCACATGTTGGATAATGCACTTTCAATGCACTTTATCAATCATTTGAGGTGGATTTTTTGTTCCGCACATGAGAAAATCTGTTCGAAATTATCTATAACGAGGATTGGAAGTGCATTATCCAACGTGTGCGGAATCACTGTCTGTCTCATCTTCCAAAGTATCAAACGGACCAACAGTTGGAGCCCCACAGAGCTCCCTGGGGAAAGGTTCCTTGTACAAGATCCCAGTGAGCCTTGGGTTGCTGTACCCTGCCACCTACTCCCCCAGCTATGTATAATTCCACACAGACCTGAGCATCTGGCCCCAGGACTCTGCCCAGCTGGCACCCGGGCAGAGTCCAACCTACCTTCGGGGCAGGATTCCAGGCTGCCAGAGCCACCGCTTGTCTTTGCCTTTAATCTTCTAGAGCATCCCCTTCCGAGGAAACACCTTGCAGGGAAGAAGAGAGCAAGGCGGTTCTACTTCTAGCCTTCAAGCAGAAAGGCGCTTGCTGGAAAAGTCAGAGAGAAAGAGAGAGGGAAAGAAGGGGGCAGACTCTGCAAGCCGGCCCTCCTCCTTCGGATGGGAACGCAGCTGCCGTTAACCATATGTATGCCCAGCACCCACAGCTGAGAGAGAGAAGGCAGGTTTCCTCTGCCAAAAAATATCTCCAGATGTTGGGGTCTAGAGCCAAGAAGGGAAGAAAGGAGGGAAGGAAACGACAGCCACTGCCCACAGCAATGGAGATCAGATTGGCAGAAGATAGGCAGCTCTGAAGCAGTCTGTGTCGGGTTGGCACAGAAACCCACTGCCAGTTTCCCTTTGACTTCTGGGGTGTTGTCCCTTTGTATGCAGTCTGCGCTCACAATGCCATAGACTGCAAATATGTCTCCCCGGCTATGGAAAAACCTAGCAGGCTGTGCTCCCCTCCTCCTGCAGACCAATTCAGACTTCTGCCAGAATGCAAAGAGATTCCACTACAAAGTGTGTGTGAAAATCTGAAATTGTTAACAGTCGGCATGAAGTGGGGAATGTGAATTCGCAGACAAGTCAGGCAATGGGCCTTCTTGTAGCATATTGGTGATTGCCAGCTCGGTACTTAAAGAAATCTCTGGCTAAAGGTTCAGGTTGGACTTTGAGTTCTTTTTATATAATCTCAAGGAAGTATCAGTTAACTTGCCTCACGAGCTCCTTGCTAATAACCAGTCCTAGTTTAGAACCTTGATCATTATCTTGCCCCAACAGAGCCAAAATTAATATCCACATTTTTTAAAAAAAAAAATTGACAACATACAAAATTTTACTGTTCAAATGTTGAACATGAAATTTAATTTTAGTTCAATATGCATGCACTTTAACATTGAATCTCTTAATTGGTTTTGTTTGGGCTGTCAACAAATACTAAACATCATTGCATGTCATCTGTCAGTTCCAAGAAGATCTGGCTGCTGGATGGAGCATTCCTGTCTCCCATCAAATACTGTCAGAATTCCATAGTACAAATACTATCCATACTAGGCTACATCTACAGAAAGGTGCAAAAACAGACCACGACCACAGCAACTGCTGCAAGCAGGGTGAGAATGCGCAGAAGCGGCATCCCACACCCCTGTTCTTGCTCCTCTCACTGCTGTTGTCCTCTCCTCCCTTACCTCTGTCATGTCTGTGCCAAAGCACGGCTGTGCCTTTGATTTTGGTGGCACCCCCACGGCCCAACCCCCCCTTTTCCTTTCTTTCCCTTTCCCCAATGACTGATGAAACTCTTAAAATCGCTAAAGATAGATGAGAAACAAAAGTAAAAGGTGACTGAAATAAGGTCAGAATTCTAAAAGCCGTTTTTCAGCAACTTGCACGCAGAGACAAAGAGAACTATTGTCATAACTAGTGCAAAGAAACAGAAAAGAATAACAAAAAAAGGAAAAACAAGAGATCTGTTCCACAAGATCTAGGAAATCAAAGGAAAATCCAAACCACCAGCAGGGATGTTAAAAGATAAATATGGAAATAGTAAAAAGGTAAAGGTGCAAGTACCATGTCAGATGCGCCCCTGCTTATCTGCCGTGTATGCCTATTATACTCTGTATTGTATTCTGGGCCTCTGAGAATGTGTAAAGAAATATCTGTCTAGCTGTCTAACTGTGTAGCTGTGAATCGTTTATCTTGCAGGTGGCTACTTTCACTTTCTCAACTGGCATGGGAAAGTGTCCTTGAAGTGCAGGTCAGAGCCGTATCTTCCTGAGACATGAAATTAGCTCATCCTTGTCTTCCCCTCCCTTACCCCCTCCAACCTTGCGTGCCTAAATTCTAACGGTCCTTATCCCAGGGTGGGAACTTTGCCCTATAACTAACATTGCTTTCCCCCTTTACATTACTTCTGCCAATGCTGTAGTCTGAGCGCACTGATACTGATGGATCTCTAATAAAGAAACTTTAACTGGACTCTTGGAGTGTCTACAGTGAAGTAACTGGGGATATAACTGGCAGGCCCTGACACACCGAGACATACTGACCCATGGGGGATGTCACATCACGAAGTTTTCTTGGCAGACTTGTATCCAATCACAATAAAGGAAAGATGGAAAAAATACACTGAAGAACTGTACACAACAGATGAAAGGATGATAGATTCCATCAAAGAATCTTTTGATGAAGAACCTGCAGTTTTAGAAAGTGACGTGAAAGCTGCCCACAAGTCAGCTGGGAGAAACAAATCCCCTGGAGTAAATGGGATATCAATAGAGCTGGTTCAAGTTATACAAACCGAGTCCATCAAAAGCTTAACAAGAATATGTCAACAGAATGTGGAAAACAAAACAATAGCCCATAGACTGGAAATGCTTAATCCACATTCCAATTCTGAAAAAAGGAGATGCAAAAGATGGCAGCGACTATTTGACCATCACATTACTTTTCCATGCAGCAAGATTCTACAACAAAGACTCTCACCATATTTGGAATGAGAAACGCCAGTTGTTCAAACTGGATTCAGAAAAGAAGAGGCACTAGAGATAATACTGCAAATTTACAATGGTTAATGAAACACACCAGATAATTTTTTTAAAAAAATCAGTTTGTATTTTATAGATTACAGCAAAGCTTTTTACTGTGCGGATCATGAAAAGCTATGGATGGTGTTAAAAGAAACGGGCATGCCACTAACTACTTAAAATCCAGTTATAATACTTATGGCTATGTAATATTTGGGGGGGGGGGTTGTGTTTTTTGTTTTTTTAAGTTGGTTTTGTAGTATAATAGCAGCCACACAGACTGCCAGCCACACAGGAAAGCCAGGCCCCACAGAGAGATTGACAACCCTAGTGAATGTTAGAACATATTCAATGACTAGCAATAGCAACTGCATACTGTTTAGAATGTGGGGGGTGAGGACCCATCATGCTGCATATGCAAATGACCTCTGTGTTCCTATTGTCTATGGGGGGTGGGATGAGATGTAGAATGTTGGGAGCCCCAATCAGCCTGCATATGCAAATGACCTTGAAAGGCTGGCCCAATCAGGGAAGAGTGGCCGAGCTGGCAGTGGGAGGGGGCGCAAGTAGGCAGCAGCCTGCCAGACATACAGGAAAGCTCTATCCCTTTCGGAAAACACATTTTACCCTTTTTTACCCCCTTAGGGTTGAATTTCTTAAAATCCCTTCTTAGTGGATGTTTACATCATGAAAGGAATGTTCTCCACAAATGTCTTGTTTCTAGGTCCAGGGGTTTGGGTTGGGCATTGATGAGTAGAGATGGGCACAATCGGCATTACGACAGAAAAATACCCACGATAATGGCGTTCGCCGCGATCGGGACCCGGTGGATCAGTGCCATCCACGGTGACCGATCCAGCGTTCGGGGGGGGGGGCCTTCATCGGGGCTTGATCGGAGCGATCGGTATCTGATCGGAGATCCAGTCACTCCGGTGCCAGTAATCTATTCCCCTGGCAACAGAGCCAGGGGAATGCCTGAGCTGAGTTTGCCCTCCTTCTGTCACCCTGGAAACCCGAATGGAAACCTAGCTTGCCTTGATCAGCAGGGCTTCCTTCCAACCACGGAGCAGCAACGCACTCATCACCAGTTGGGAGAAGACAGCCAGGGGAGGGAGGGGGAAGGGGGTGTTCTGTAGTCATGGGCACTCCAAACGTTTTTTGCTTTTTTAAAAAACGGGGCTTTGTAGAAGGAATGGCTGTTTTTCTGTCTGTCACTCTGTTTTTAATCTGCTTTTAAAACACTGTATTTTCTGGGAAAACCTCATTCACAGCTCTGCGTGTGTGTTTAAAATATGCTTTTGGAAGACTGGCTGCTTGCTTTTAAAATTGGGTGGGGAGGAATGGAGGATTCTGTCCCTGCTTTCTTTTAAAAGGTGGCTGAAACATGTTGACAGGGTGTCTCTCTCTCTCTATTTGGAGAGGCAGGGATAGGTTAAAAACTCCCCCCCCCCCCCGCTCTAAGTGTGTGTGTGTGAACGTCCCCTCCCTGAGGGGAGGCGGCTCGTCGCCAGGTTAAAAACTTTCCCCCCCCACTGCTCTAAGCGTGTGTGAACATCCCCTCCCTGAGGGGAGGCGGCTTGTCGCAGGGCTAAAAACTCCCCCCCCTCTGATCTAAGTGTGTGTGTGTGTGTGTGTGTGAACGTCCCCTCCCTGAGGGGAGGCAGCTCGTCACCGCCTCCCTGTGCCCGCTGGACCCGGTGGTCACCGCTACCACCCACCTTCCCACATAGCTGGGAACAGCGGGGCGCCCCTCTGCTTTGGCTTCCCCGATCCCCGATCCATGGATCGGAAATGGGAGATGACTGGAGTGGATCGGTGATTTGGGGTTGTTGCCGGCGCCGATCCCCAATCAGCTTGATTGGTAATTTTTTTTGGATTGTGCCCACCTCTATTGATGAGTCAGTCAGGACACTTGTCTTTATATAGAGAGATAAATGTGACAAGAAAGCAGGCTTACAGTACACATATTCTCAAGTGCATGCCCGCTAACCCCAATTTTCCTACCTTCTCAGGACTATCCTCTTGGAGATGAAAGCTCCATGTGCGTGGGCGGGGGGCATGGCTCAAAAGAAGCACGACCTTTTAAAACATAAATCCTCAGAGCTTAATTTAACCAAAGGAGCCTTTTAAACTGTGAAGTAGGCTAGACTATCCCTTGCACTGGAGGGTAAGAAAAAATACCGAAGTCCCCACTTATTCAGATTTCACGCTCAAATTTACAATGGAGAAATGTGGGAATTTTCAGGAGTAAATTCCATTTCAGCTGTTCAAGAAGCTTGTCAACTCTTACCCTGCCTTGTCTCACAAGTGGACTAGTTAGAGCCACTCCAGCCGTGGCCTCAGCTGCTAACTTACCGCCCCCAAACATTAACAGTGCAATCCTATGGAGAGTTACTCCAGTCTAAGTCCATTGACTTCAATGGGCTTAGACTGGAGTAACTCTCCATAGGATTGCATCTTTAGTGCAGACGTTAATAAGGTACCAATACTTCATTACACAAGCCCATTTCCTCCACATATTTGAAGCCTTAAAAAGCTCACATGGGTCACAGTTGTTGTTAGGAAAAGACTGGAGTAATGAATAGAAGCAAATGGATAACTGCTTATGAGTCATTAGACAAAACAAATCTATATATCAGCAGGAAACTGATTCCACTAAATAATTCCTTGAAGAAAATAATTGAATTTCACTAACTTTCCCACAGTGAAATTAAAGCTAATGCAAAATGAATTATCACAAACAGCAATAACAGTGGAGGTACAAAACCTAACCTGAGTTTAGTAATCTGGGCTGAATCCATACGCCCTCAGGGCGTCCCGGCGTTGCGCTAAATGTTCGCTAAACACCCAGAAGTATAGCATCTTTCTAGCGCGATTTCTGAATCACGCTAGAAAGACACTATACTTCCGGGTGTTTAGCAAACATTTAGCACAACGCCAGGACTCTCCGAGGGCATGTGGATTTGCCCGTTATGAGCAAGGACAGGCCTTTTCACATTTATAGTTGTTTCTCCCCTTCAAGTGGTCAGTTTTGCATTGTGATAGCTTTTTAAGCAATGGTTTTCAACCCATAGGTCAGAAGAACCTTTAGGAGGGTCATGGAGACACCTCCTGGAGGTTCATGAACTCCTATAGAGCCACAATGGGCTTTTTTACAACTTTTTGTATGGGTTAGAAGGACCTCCTGCTAGTAACTATGTATAGAAAACAAGGGAGTCACCTAGCTTTAGGGAGGAGGGAGACTTAGAAAACTGTGTTGCATAATGTCATGATGTCACTTCCAGTCACGTATCTGGAAGTGATGTCACGGCATCATACAACACTCTAGCAATTTCTCAAATCTCTATGGTTTTTACCATAGAAATTTGGGGCATTCCTAGTGGTGTGCAACACTGTGACAGCACTTCTGGGTACATGACTGAAAGTAATGTTGTTGTGACATTCCTCCCTCCCCATTTTGCTTCTGCTTCTCCATTGAGCAACAGTAGGGGTTCTGGGGGCCATAGTGGGCAGCCTGACAAAATTAGTGTTACAACTCCCTTCTTACCGTGTAGTTTGAGTTGATGCCTTAAACCCTCATTATTTCCCCCTCTGGGTAGGTAATACTGCCACCTGGAAATCAATTACAAACTAGTTAATTAAATTTTTATCTAAATAATATGCCAAAGCGTTAGGCTCCTTCATGGGACTACGTGGCCCTCTGAGGTTAAGACAGGATATATCACGTATACTCTGGGGTGAACAAAAAAAACCCAAAATAAACCTTTATTATTACATGAAGCGTATTGGTTTCACACCTTTTCTTAAGTTTGGTGGTTTCAAAGATAGTTCTCTGTTCTTGAAGTTTTTTTCCATAGACTCAGTCACACAAAATAATTTTCAATACAAGTCTTCTTTAAGAGAATAAACTCCACACAAACGTAGATTCATTTAGGACTTTCCACACAGCTTGCCTAATTTAGATGGATTAATCTCTCACTCAGATATACATAGACATTCTCTCTCAGGCGCACACACAGTTTGCCTAACTTAGATAGAACATTTTCTCTCAGAAACGCATAGTTCAGGCTTCACAGAGATTGCCTGACTGAACTAGAATGAGAATCCTTTCAGGCTTCCACACAGGCTGCCCGCTTCGCCCAGAATGAATATTTTCTCTCCCCTTAGCAACCAAAAAAACCCTACAATTCACTCTCCCCCTAGAGCCCTGCTATTGTCCAATCAGATTTCACTCCACTCACTCTTCTCAACTCCACCTATACTCTCAGTCATCAACCAATCACTTCACTCATTCATCCCTCTCTTTCACCCCTCCTTCTTCTTCTGTAACACACCAATCATTTAAAGAAATGCACACACACTTAAAATTCAGAGGAGTTAGCCATGTTAGTCTGTACTAGCAAAATAGAAAAGAGTCCAGTAGCACCTTTAAGACTAACCAACTTTACTGTAGCATAAGCTTTCAAGAATCACAGTTCTCTTCATCAGATGCATGGAGGGTAAGAAGAAACTGGTCAGATATATAGGTGGAGAGGGGAGGGGGGAGTAGATGCAATAAGTAGCTTCTGATAATGGGATCAGTTTGCTTCTGATAATGAAATCAGTTACTTCTGATAATGAGATAACCATTCATAGTCCCTATTCAATCCAAGCCTGACTGAGTCAAATTTACATATGAATTCCAATTCAGCAGCTTCCCATTGGATTCTGTTTTTGAAAGGTTTCTGTTGAACTACAGTGACCTTTAAGTCTTTGATGGGATGTCCTGATAGATTGAAGTGTTCTCCCATTGGTTTCTGGATGTTGCCATTTTTAATGTCAGATTTGTGTCCATTTATTCTTTCGTGCAGAGATTGGCTGGTTTGTCCAATGTACAGAGCAGATGGACATTGTTGGCACATGAGGGCATATATCACATTGGAGGATGAGCAGCTGTAAGAGCCAGAGACAGTGTAGTTGACGCCACTGGGTCTTGTAATTGTATTCCCTGGGTAGATATGAGGGCAAAGCTGGCATCTGGGTCTGTTGCAGGGTCTGGTACCTGTGTTGGTGACTCTGCTAGCCGATTCATGATTGTAAGTGAGAAGTCGTTTAAGGTTGGGGGGCTGAAAATTGTTACAGTTAGCATCACCCCTAGGTTTCCCAGGTGCCTGCCAGTGACACCTCCTGGGGATTTGCCCCATCTGCTGATTGCTCAGCAATCGGTAGGAGGGGGCAAGCTCCCAGAGGTTGCCCACCACTGGCAGGCACCTCAGGAGCTCATACTGTGCATGCACTCCCGATGTCATCGTGCTGCCCGCTGGAGCATTCCTGCGCTTTGTTTGGGGACAATTTGGGCTCCAAACAGGCCAAACCGGCCCCATGCGGAGTGTGTGAGCGTTTGCACAGCCGGTGTGGTGATGTGACTTCCAGAAGTGACATCATCACGCCAGCCTCAGGGCGCGCATGTGCAAAGCCCATGGCCTTGTGCAGCACACAAGGTAAGTGCCAGGGACTCCACCCTCCCGACAGGAGGTGAGGGGTACCTGTCAGCCCTAATCACCCCTCCTACCTCTCCCTAAACGAATGCAGAGGATAACAGCAGGACAGCAAGACAAACTCACTGACAGAGAGGATTCCCTGGTGGCTATGCTCCTTGAATTGTTCTTCACTAACAATGGTACATCTCCTGGTGCTGCTTGGCTTCTATTTCCTGTCCTTGGCTCTTTTGGTCCACTGCCTACACTCCTGGCCTTGACACTAGTGAGGATCTAATTCTGAGTCCTCACCATACTATAATATGGATCTGAATTTGTACTACTGTGATGTTACATGCCTGAAGCTCATTAGTTGCTGCTGGATTAGGAAAGTCTGAAGATTGGTGGTCTAAGGCATATAATTGTTACTGGAAATGGTCTCCTTGCAATAAATATGATTTATGGGGGAATTAGCTGGCAAGGAGAATGGCTATGCAAGAGGCTGGTAACCAGGATCAATCACCTTTGTATACCAGGTCCCTTCCGACAATAGAACAAGTGAGTCTGGTACTTAATATTAAACAAGAACTTTTATTGAACACAAGAACTTCATGCGCATACACATCAATAACTGGGGGAAATAGTCATACACACACGCACACACAGAGTCCTAGGAAGTATAGCCAGAGATTTGTGAATAGAGCGAGAGGGAGTAATTATATCTACCTATCCTGGAGAAGGGGTCCAGTCTGCGGTGAGGAGAGAGAGAGAGAGAAGAGCTTCAAACGGCCAGCATCCTTGGCAAGGCAAGAGGCTTAGAGCGAACTTCAAGGGGACAGTGCTTGTGGATCCGGAAACATGTTCAGAGGAAGAGAGGCTTAGGGAAGTGACCCTAAGGGAGAAGCCAGGAATCTTGCACAATTTGAATGGGGCCAGAGCTCTACCTTTATAGGTAAAATGTGCCCTGAGGTGGAGGACAGTCCTCCTAGCAGTTAGGACAAAGACTCCAACGGCTAGTTCCTGGGTTAGACAGAAGGCTTGAGTACTTTGATTGATAGCTGCCAGGGTGTGTGAATGCAGATGCAAAGCTAGTTCTAGCACTGCACAAAAAGGACAACTTTCTGATGAGGTACACCGGAGCTAGGTTAAGTGTTTTTAGGGAGGGGATACATTGTGCCAGGAACGACTGTCTATACTTATGAATGTCATTTGATTAGCTCCTCAATCATGGACAGCAGATCTCATCACGGAAGGAGGGAGAGGAATGTGCTAAGTGGGGGTGATGCTGCAAGTCCTTTGTTGTGCTGGTCATGGGTGAGGCCAGGAAGATAGTAAGTCCAATCGCTGCTTAATCACCCCGCATTCCTTTGCAGCATTCCATTCATGCCATGTCTCCCGGGGTGGGGAGGGGATTCAGCAACTGCTAGAGGTCCTCTGTTGGCCAAACTGCAGCCATTTTACTCCAGAGGCCTGAACACTGTTAATATCACAAGCAGCCATACAAAAACTGCTGTTAAAATGGCGGAGGCCAGGCTGACTGCTTACATAATGGGGATTCTCTCTGGCACAATATGGAAGACTAAGCTAAGGGAACAGGGGATGGTACTGATGTTTGAACAGCATTGTTGGCATTAAACACTGCTTTGTTCCCCTGCCCCAAACAAAACTGATTTACCTTTTCTGGGTTGGTTTTATCACATGGAAAAGTGGACTTCTTCGTCTGATCCTCTCAGAGGAATGACTTACTGTGAACGTGAAAGGAAGAAGGAAAACGGAATGGCTCGATTGGTACTTAATTCTTGTGTTTGGCTTCTGCCAACCTCCCCTTTTTTTTACTACTTCCAGTCCTTTATTCTTTAGATGGCTCTGATACCTAAGGTGTTATGGGATGTTTGTTTTGGCTAGGGCAATGTGTGCTCACTTGCTCTTTGAGTATTAGTATATTCCTGTACTCTCTGCTAAACAGTGAACGCTCTCTGGTATCATGAGTGGGGGGCGGTGTTTCCTGCTAAGATTTTTTAGGAGAGATGCCAGGGACTGAGACCTTATGCATTAACAACAACACTCAATTTATATACTTCCCTTTGGACAACTTAACACCCACTTGGAGCGGTTTATAAAGTGTGTTGTTATTATCCTCACGACAATCACCCTATGAGTTGGGTAGGGCTGAAAGAAATTGAGATTGATCCAGTCACACAGCTTGCTTCAAGCAGAGGAGTGAAGAATTAAACCCGCTTTCCCACATGAGAGTCCTGTCACTATTAACCACTACACCAAACTGGTGTAGTGTTATGCCTCCCTCCCTTTAGATGTACAATAGGCATAGTGGCTCCGGAAGTTCTGTGGGTGCCCTTAATGGCTGCATAGCAATTGGCTACCTGGCCGGGAACCAAATTCTATCCCACTGGAGTTAACAAGCTAATTGGAAGCTAAAAACAATAACAAATTGCACTGTTTTTTTTCTGATCTTAGCGATGTGGGACTACATATAAAGGCTGTTTTGTAGGGCTGGTAATGGAAAAAAGACCTTCTGCAGTTGGAAGCATCAGTTTCTTGCTTTTTGAGTATAGATCAGAATAGGTTAAAGAAGACCTAGTAGATTCTCCCACTCCCCATTCAAGACAGACAACAGAAGAAAGTTTTCTTAACAGGTCTGGGGAATGATGCCCACCAATGGCCTGTCCTATTATTTTTTTTTCTTCCCTCTTTTTTTTTTATAAATTTTTATTAATGCAGAATCATTATACATAACTAACAGATAATAAGTATACATTAACTGTATATAAATGCTTATAAATTCTGTACATGTTTGTACATAACTATACAATAGTCAAATTAACCAATGTAATTAACTCTATCTCTTATTACCAAATCATTTTTGTTTCATTGATCTAAAGTGATAAAGAATACGTTTTAGGCGGTTGCCTGTTTTTTGGGTCATATAGTTAAGAAATGGTAACCATTTTGCTGTAAAATTAGTTTCTTTCGGATAATGCTCTACTTGATATATTCTATCGTATATTTTATCTTGTATATAATAGTCCCATATTTTCTCCAGCCAATTATCTATTGAAGGCGTTTTGAGTGTTTTCCAATTTGAAGCGATTAAGCTTTTGGCAACAACAAAAAGGATGTTAATCAGATCTCTTCTGAGTTGAGGGATCTCAATTGTGTTCCATTGGTCTAGAAATAAAATTTCTGGATCAAGAGGGATTTTGTAGCCTATTATTTCTTTTATGTATCCCAAAACATCTTTCCAAAAGATTTCAATCCGAGGGCCTTCCCACCAACAATGCCCACACGTTCCTACGTTGCTGCAACCTTTCCAACGAAGTGGTGAATTTGCTGTAGTAATCAATGAGAGGGTTTTTGGCGTCAAATACCACCTGTGCATTATTTTATATGATTGGATTTGGGATGAAACTATTCTTGAGTTTAATATATTTGAAGTCCAGATTTCCTTCCATTGCTCTGCTGTGAATTCTGATTTGCAATCTAAATGCCAGTTCGTTTGACATTTCACGAGTCTTAGTCTGTATTGAAGCTATTAAAATGTTATATAATTTTGAGATTAAACCTTTCCGTTTAAGAGTTTTGGTGTCTAAAAGAAGTTCAAATTCTGATAGAGATGTTTTGAGTATTTTCCAAGTATCAAGTTGGTTTAACATGTTTGAGAGTTGTAGGTAAGTGAACCAGTGTATTTTTTGTTGTATTTTTTGTTCCAATTCCATTTTACTTATGATTCCGTTGTTTGATGTTATGTCTATTAGGCGGGTCATATTCGATCGCAATCATGCTTCTTTAAAGGCCTTAGTTTGTCCTGGTGGAGAGCACTGCTGGTCAAGAAATGAGGAGAATCTAGAAATCTTTGGCATGATTTTGTATCTAAATTGATCGCAAGTTTTAAGTATTGCTTCAAGGAAAGGCTTGTTTTTTTGTGAACGTTCTTTTTTGTCGTTCCAAAGTAGATTTTGTATGTTATTATGTTTGACTTCGGATTGCAGAATGTTCACCCAGTCTGTGTTGTCTGACGGGAGTAAAACTTGAAGAGTGTTAAGCAATCTAGTAGCAGCTTGATAAAGTTCTAAATCGGGATACTTGAAGCCTCCTTGCGATTTTTAAAAATCTAAGTATTCTGAAAGCAATTCTTGGTTGCTTCTTTTTCCACAAAAATTGATTTAATGTACTTTGCCAAAGCTTTATTTTATTTTGTGGGATTTGTAATGGTATTGCTCTCATATAAAAGAGAAGTTTTGGAAGGGCGAATGATTTTACAAGATGGTATCTTTCGTACCATGAAGGGGTATTTTTATCCCATTTAGTTAGTTCTGATTTAATTGGCCCTATTCTTGGATACTGTTTAGTGCAACATGCGGCCGGAACTAGGAATCTGTTAACAGGAGAGGTATAAGCTGAAAGTAGCAAAACTATCATTCTATATCAAATGACTCTGTGTCCACATGGGAAAATAATCAGTGGTGGGTTATATTTGACAAGAGCGAAAAACAACTTCGTATACTATAGCCATAGGTAACTGCTACTGGACACTGCTTATCACATACCAATCCATTGACTACGTGTGGATAAATACACAAGAACTAATCAGTTCTAAGTGACAAAAAAAATCAGTGCTTTGCCTATGCATGTTCTTGAGAAGGAAGCAGATGTTTCTCCATCCCTTTCTGAGAGGTACATCACAACGAGGTCTTATTAAAACTGTGGTCATGACTATTATTTACCTTCAGTTTAAATTCATTCTCAAGTTCCTAACCAGCCGAACCTCAGAAGTATGTAGGCAAAGGAAAGGAAACATAACAGACAAAAGGACATCCATAGAACAAGGAACACAAGTGGGCCACCAGAGAAGACTTACAGATTTGCTAGAACACAACAAGAAATCCTTCAATTAACTTTGTACTGAATCAATCCTTTAATAGATATCCCAGAATTTTCCTGCGGTTTGAGTCTGGCTGGGCAACAGACAGTAGCTCATATCATTTCTCCATAACATCATGAGTTACCACATCATCTTAAAAGGGATGAATCAAGCGGGAGCGGGGGGGAGCAATCTTCTGTCCTGATGTTGCACTTTTTGGAGCATCTTACCATCCAGCATTCTAAAGGAGGAACCACCTTATAAGTGATGCAAACCTAGATTTTCACTTTGTTTTTCTTTCTTCTGTTAACTTTTTAATGTGAAAAGAAATCGACCAATTAAAATAAAACAAAAGAAAATCACTTAAAATGACAAATTATTTTGCATCTGTTCCTAACAGAGATAGCTCAAAATCAGATTTTATATGAAAGGTTTTGCACTTGGCACAGTTCATCTGTGAATGGAAAAAGTTGTTTCCTTCATTATCTTATGCAGAAAAGTGCAGAATTATCAGACTGCAATTCACATCCATATTTGAACATTTCCCCTATGCCATTCCCGTAAACACCCACGATTCTTTGGCCAGTTCCTTATCCTCCAACTGTCCTCCTTCCTGGAATATCCAAGCTTCCCAGCTGAAGAAAACAAGCTCTTTCTTAGCAGCTGCATTGTGAATATGTGGGCTTGATGGTGACTCTGGTGTATCAGTAGGTTTGTTATCGCTGAGACTCGGCTTCATTAGACTATGCACTAATTGTTTGGGAAGCTCTATTTTTATTCTGAGACACAGCAGATTTCATTATCTTGGGGCCCCGGTCCTGGCTAGAACTACTAAACACAGGATCCCATACAAAGAATTAGCAAAATTACAAGATACAGAAACACTCTAACATTCAGATGAAGGAAGAAAGAGCTACCCTTGCACTAGGGCAGACCTGTGCTACCCAGAAAGCTGGAGACAAATTCTCTCCCCTCCTCCAACAAGTGTTGTTGCATAACTGGACATTGTGTGGTTTACTGTGGTTGTCTTCAAGCTAGTTATATTCAGGGTCAGGAGTCATTTCGTAGAAAAAGAGCTGGAAGAACTCATTAGCATAACTCATTGGCATACACCACGCCCCTTGACACTGCCGTACATGTGTCATTGGCACAACTGATTTGCATATGTCACACCCCCTGACATCACCTATCCTGGCTGTTTTGGATCCAATCCTGGACATTCAGGGCCGAAATTGGGCCCAAAGTGGCAAAAAGGGGCTGAAAATGGCCAAAAGGGCCCCAAAAGGGGCTGCTGAGTGGGAGAGTGATCCACCACCCCTCAGAGGCCTGATCCGGGCTATTTCGGCCCCAATCCAGGCTGAAATGAGCCCAAAATGGCCGAGAGTCAGGTGGGTGGGGACACCTAACATGTGACCTCTTTGGGGAACTGCCAGAACTGCGTTCCTGCGCGTTCCCCCTCGAAATGAGCCCTGGTCAGGGTTAAAGGTACAGCTGGTGTGGGCTAGCGGTTAGAGCGTCAAACTAGGACCTGGGACAATTAGGTTCAAATCCCTACTTTACCATAGGAGCTCACCAGGTGACCTTGGGCCTGTCACAGTATCTTCTCCACCCAACCTCTCATAGGGTTGTTGCTGCTGTAAGGATAAAGAGAAGGTGGGCACAACAATGCGATAAACCTCTTTGGGTCTCTCAAAGAGAAAAGCAGGACAGAAAACAAACTTCTATATTTCATCTAGCCCAACAACATCCCATACCCAAAACAGACGACTCTGCATGCTTCCCAGTCAGATGTCAAATTACCATAGCAGGCAAATTCAGGAAACCACATTCCCAGGAAGGAAGAGACTGGATTAAGTACGCAAACAAGAAGATTTTTAAATCTTTCCCCAACTGTAGTAGCAGCTAGCTACAGTGAATTGGACTCAGAAGGCCGATGTGCTTAGCAGGCCTTTCTAAGGAGCATTTAAAATTCTTTGAAATTGTTAAGCGATGGGTGCAGAGAATATGGGACATATAGGCTGGTGTTCAGCCCTAGTTGATTTTCCTTTGCTTGTCTGAGAACTTCAGTGCCAGGTGAGGCTTGAAAAACATGTATGTAGGTGCCTAATGATGGAGAAAAACGTATCTGAAAACAACATGGTATATGTACAGAAAAGGGACGTCAGCAGGCTGTCATTAGAACACAACAACATGACACTCCCCTTATTTAAACCCCTTCTTAGGGCACAGAAGTCACTCTTTTATCCTATCCTATCATAGCTGGTGCACCTGAAGCATGAATGTAAAAGATGAAACCGTGTGATGATGTCTGGTAGCAACACAGGCCCAACCAACATGGGGCCTTTGGATTGCCAGCTGACCAAAATAAAAGCCCAGTCTTGCTCCGATGTCTTTTATAAACAGCTGCTCAAGCAGCAATTAGTAAAACAAACAGAATTATCTAATAATATCTGCAGACCAAATTGATGTTAAAGATACAGCAGCAGAGCCTGGTTAACATGCTGGCAACTTTAACTGCATCTGGACTCCTAATACTATATGAGCTAAGGTTGCCAGCTCCAAGTTGGGAAATTCCTGGAAATTCTGGGGATAAAGTTTGGAGAAAGCAGGGTTTGGCGAGGAAAAGGATCCCAGAATGGTATAATTCCATAAAGACCACCCTCCAAATTGGCCATTTTCTCCAGGTGAACTGATCTCTGTGGCCTGGAGATCAGTTGTAATTCCAGGAGATCTCCAGCTACCACCTGGAGGCTGGCAACCCTAATATGAACAGTCATCTTTCTTGAGCAGGTATAACTGTGAAGGCAGGCAGTAAGGGGGGGGGGGAGATGTCCAGTGTTTTATGCTCCATATTATGGAAAGTTTCATGGAAACTTCTTGTGCGTTTTCTTTTCATCCCTTCAATTGGATTATTTTGATCATTTCTGTTGGCATTGAATGCAGCTAATTATATACACGTCCTGCTACTGCGGTCAACACAAGATGCCTTTCTTCAAACATTTTAGGGTTGTCAGCTCCAGGTAGGAAAATTCCTGGAGATTTTGAGGGTGAAGCCTGAAGAGAGTGAGATTTGAGGAGTGGAGGGATCTCAGCAGGGTATAACATCATAGAGTCCATGCTCCAAAGCTGCCATTTTCTCCAGGGGAACTGAGCTCTGTGGCCTGGAGTCCAGTTGTAATTCCAGGAGATCTCCAGCCAACACCTGGAGGTTAGCAAGCCTATTTCAGAGGAGCCCCAGCTGGACAGCACACTATATTACTGAGCCAAATATTCCTGCAACACGGCAGTGGTTACAACGCCAGACTGTGACCAGGAAAAAACCTTCTGCTAGGAAGATCGCTGGGTGATCTCGGACCAGTTGCTCTCTCACTTTGTTGTTGAGGTCAAAATGGGAAATTACAGAATTGCTTTTTCTAGTTTAGAACAGCTAGATTGCTTTTTCATTCATTTTAATGATGATGATGATGATGGTAAGTGCACTTGTATACCACTCTTCTAGACAGATTAGTGCCTCTGGGATGTTGTTGGGCTAGATGAAGTACAGAACAAGTTAGCGTTATTATTATCCCCACATTACAGCTAGGAGGCTGGGGCTGAGAGGAGTGGCTTACCCAAAACCACTTACTGAGCTCGTGGCAGTAGTGGGATTCGAGCCCGTAACAGTGCTGATTCGCAACCGAGCCACTTAACCACTGCGTTACAGCAATCTTTGGGAACTCTGCTCTTGCATGCAATCAAACGGTGGCGACTCTGCTGCCCGCATGCCTTGGAGCGCGCTCCCTGCATAGCAAACGACGAGGACAAATCCTGTCCCCGCCGAGCTTCACCTAGGAGACGCCTCTGCGCACCCGCCCACAACGCTTCCCCGCCTGCGTTCCCTTCGCTTCGGCCGCGGAGGCTGTCGGGCCGCGTAGTCGGCTCCCTGCGCAGTGCATGCCGGGGGTTGTAGTCCCCTCGAAAGAGGAGGGAGCGCGGCGAGAGGTCCTTCCCTCCCTCCCTCTGGTTGTTCCCGGCGCGGGGAGGAGCCCGGTCGGTGAGTGGTTGCCTGGAAGGAAGCGGGGGTATTTTTGCCGGACGCCTGGGTTCCTGGGAGGGGACCTGGCTGGGGAGTGGGGCTGCCATCGCCTGGAAGAGCCCCTTCCTTGGCCCCAGCCTCGCACTGGCCTGGATGGGGGTCTGGCCGGGCGGTGAATCGGAAAGACCGCGGGGCCGTTGGGCTCCTTGGCGAACCCTTGGGCGCGCCTGCCGTGCCGCTCCTGCGGTGGAATTGCAGCTGCGCCGGGCGGGGGGCTTGTTGCGAGGATCCTCGCTTGCCTTCCCTTTGGGCCTAAAGGCGATGCTGGGATGCATCACCGTCCATTGATCTCCTGACCTCTCCCCACCATGGAAAAATTCGGGGGTGGGATTAATACTAATAATAATAACTGCGCTTATATATCGCTCTTCTAGACGCATTAGTGCCTTATCCAGAGCAGTGAACAAGTTAGGGTTATTATTATCCCTACAACGCAGGAGTGGCTTACCCAAGGCCACCTACTGAGCTCATGACAGTAGCGGGATTCGAACTTGTACAGTGCTGATTTGCAGCCGAATTACTTAACCGTGCATGCCAGTGCTAGTTGCCTAAGGGCATAGTGCGTTTGACACCTCACCCCAACGGGGCAAGGATACTTCCTCTCCCGACTCTCCTATGCGAAATAGCCAAGAGGTAGTAGAAAGCGATGTGCCTTGCACCCATTTCAGATGCTGTGCAATCCCTGTGAGCGTTGTGTGAAAGGAAGGAGCTGCTCCTCCTAGCAAGGCATGTGCCTTGGCACGGGATGTCACCATGTCTGCACAGTTCTTTGGCCTCTTTTGATGTTCCTGTACATGTTGTTCCATATGTAGATTTCCCACCCACCTGGTTCTCCAGTTGTGCCCGCTGGGACTCAGGCTGCTCAGGGAGTCGTATAGTCAGCCATACAGACTTTGCTGAGTGAAGGACATCAGTGCAAAATGTTTTTTGTCTTTTTCCAAGCCCCAGCAGGTGGACTTTCCCAGCTAAGGCTGGCAGACACGGGCCCTATGGAAGTTCTTGGAATGTAGCTATTTGTGACCCCAACACAGGTTCTCTGGAGAGGTTTGTTTACTTCATTTATGTCCCACTTTTTTCCTCAATGGGGACTCAAAGTGACTTAAGTCGCGTTCCTCTCCCCCATTTTCTCCTCTCCTGTGAGGTTGATTAGTCTGAGAGTATGTGGCAGGCTCAAAGTCATCCAGCGAGCTTCCATGGAAATGTAGGGATTTGAACCTGGTTCTCCAAGATCATTGACTCTGTCACTCTGTTTTCTAAATACATGATCAGGCCATGCTAGGCTGTGAATAGAAGACCATCCATTTACATGCTACGCAATTTCCCACAAATGTCTATATTCTCTCATATTTTGGAGCCGTGCTAATGCTGTAGCTAATACAGGTGTTGTCCAGGAAAGCTGTTGTTATTGGGGTTGAAGCACACTCTGCCGTTCTTGCAGAATCTTCCAGGTGGTATCAAATGGGTGCTTCGAGCAGAACAGGAAGGAAGGTCTCTTATCTTTAAGCAGAACTGGTCGGACAAGGCAACGATCTGGTGGCAGTTGCAGCATTTCCTGGTTTCTCTTTGGGGAGGAGCTGAGTTGTGCCACCTGTCCACAGGAGTGGTTCGTCCCCAGAACTGCCAGCAAGATATGAATTGGGAACAGTCGGGCAATGCTGGAAGGGCAGGGATCCTGGCATAACTCTCAAAATCATGTAAAGAGCCAGTTTTCTAAGGTGGGAGAATCTCTTTGGGTCTGAGGATCCATATCAATGGATGAGAGATTAAGATTCCTGAGTTCTCAGAAGCAAGAATGCTCGTAGAAGAGGGTCCGGGTTGCAGCCTTGGAGAACCCACTTTGAGAGAGAAGGGCCTTGGTTTGGGTCCAGGGCCTTGGCTGGGACCCAGGACTCCTGGATTTTGCTTTTACACTTGAAAAGGGAAGATGACCTCTGCACACACTATTTCAGGTTCTTTCTGTAACTCCTTGCGTCTTTTGGTTTGGGGCTGAAACCTTTCATCAAGTTAATTAGTACGTTAATCAGCTAAAGCAGTAGTTGCTTTATTGGTGGGATGGTGTGTTAAGAACCCTCTTGTTTAATTTGCTTCTGGTGACTCAAATTTTTAAATCTTTTGCAGCAAATGCTTATGCTGGGATAAAATCTTGTTAGTCTTTAAGATCTCACAAGACTCCTGGTTACTTAAGATGCCCTTCAGTATTCACTTACAGTTTTTGGTATTTTAACTTATTCCACCCAAGCAATGAGTTTAGGAGTCTTGCTAGAGCAAACCGGCTTCCCATTGCCTAAGAGAAGTTAAAAAGGAGACTGTTGCTGATTAGAAATGTTTCAGCCATTTGATGGCCTTCGTTTCTGAGCATCCAATTCTCGTGCAGTGGGAAGCCATTTCCCCCCAGCAGGAATCCTTCCAGACATATTGCTTGGATGGACCGCAGGCTGCCCTCCTTCGTTGCCTATTCCACCGCAGAGCTCCTGGCCCAATTGCCGGGCTCTTTCCGCTGCTGCTGGAGCCAGTGTCTGTTCTTGATTCCTTTTCCATTAGGATCTTCCTTCCACCCTTGGCACGAACAAGCATCAGGATTCCTATCGCCGCAGCTCTTCCCACCCCCCCTCCCCCCCGCTGCATCTTGAGAGCAACCTCTCAGCCTCCTGCACGCCTCAACGTGTCTCTGCTGACCCTGTTCTTTCTTTCCCAGGTTCCCAGGAACCTCAGGCTCATGCCCGTCCCAGTTCGCCCACGCTTGCAATGGGATGAGTCTCTGAGTCCATTGCGGATTAGCGTGGGCAGCCTTCCGGTGCTGGCGTCCATGACCAAGGCAGCTGACCCCCGCTTCCGCCTGCGCTGGAAGGCCATTGTGGCAACCTCTCTAGCTTTGGCCCTCGTGCTACTACTCCTCTGCTTCCAGCGTTCACCCTCAGTAAGCAGGCCAGTGCCTGCCAATGCCCACAACTGGCAGCTCAGTGGGCTGCCTGGAGAACGGTACAATGACACGTACCCTCTGTCACCGGCCCAGCGGATCCCTGAAGGTGTGCGATATCGCATTGGACTCATTGCCGACTTGGACACGAACTCCAAGGCTCCCAGTGAGCATACCTGGTTCAGCTACCTCAAGAAGGGTTACCTGACACTGTCGGCCAGTGGGGACCATGTCTCTGTTGAGTGGGATGCCAAGGACCATGTGCTGGAGTCTCACCTCTCTGAGAAGGGGCGTGGCATGGAGCTGTCTGAACTGGTAGTCTTTAATGGCAAGCTGTATGCTGTGGATGATCGTACAGGTGTTGTCTACCAAATTGATGGCACCAAGGTGGTACCTTGGGTGATCTTATCAGATGGAGATGGCAGCATTGGCAAAGGTGAGCTGTTTTTGTGTTGGGGGATACCTTCACAGCCAGGCCAGATCCCAGTTTTATTTCCCTCAGTTTAGCTATGGCTGCTTCAAATCACTTCAGAGAATATTATAGATTAGTAACCCAGCCCATTGTGTAAACAAAGGTCTTGGGAGGGGTGTGGCGCCACAGCAGGCTTCTCTGTCAAGGTTACTTCAGTGCCAAACTTCAGACATATAAGATCATACACTACTGGTACTTAACACCAAAAAAAATTTGGCAATCTTCTCATCCAAAAAATCTCCACTTTGTTGGACAAAGTGTGGGGAAATGGGCACGTTCTCCCATTGCTGGTGGGGATGTAAATATATAAGAGAGTTCTGGGATAAAGTCCTTAACCAAATATCCCTTATGACATCTTACAATATAGCTTTTAAACCAGAATTGATCTTCCTTAGTTATTGGGAAGACATGGCTGTACTGCAAATTAGACATGACCTAATCTCAATATTATTTGTGGCAGCAAAGACTGCAATCGCAATAAAATGGAAGTCACAATATGCACCATCTCTTAATTTGTGGTATACTAAAATTTGGGAACAACTGATAATGGAGAAAATATCGGAAAATATACTAATGTCTACTAACCTGTCATTATCATCAAACTTATATACAAAATGGAGTCCTTTTTTTGAGTTCCTTACAAACGAGTTATTGGCATCTAACTTACCTCATCGAGATATCATCAACCTATCTATATAAGATCTTTGCTCTTCAATGGTTTAAGCTATGTATAAAACGTGATTTCAGGACAAAGCACCTCTGTTATTTAGTCTCTTTAGACACTTTATGTAATTTTACATTGGATAGTTACTGTTATTGTTCATGTTTATGTTTATAAAATAATTTTTAAAAAGTGAGTCGTCGGCAACACAGCTCGCCTTTTTTATATTCGAGATATTCGCCACCATGGAATGGCAGCATCCCCTGTTCATTGTTGTTATGCTCTAGATCCCAAGACAAAGACAGTAGAGTTATGCTGAAATGCTGTTCTGTCATGCTTTATACGGTGCCCTGAGTGATAAATATTTGCTGCCACCTCCACCTCCAAGGCGCACATGGAACTCTCTCTCACATGAGAGAGTTGAAGCAGGCTTTGGCCATATGGCCATGGCATGTATTTTGACTAAAAATGTCACTGTCCTGTCTTATACCCTGAATTGTGCCCTGTTTTGCTCAGGTTTTAAGGCAGAGTGGCTGGCGGTGAAGGATGAACATCTGTATGTGGGCGGCCTCGGCAAAGATTGGACCACAGCCACAGGGGATGTGCTTAACCAGAATCCCGAATGGGTGAAAGTCATCGGCTACAAAGGTGATGTGGCTCATGAGAACTGGGTGGCCAATTACAATGCGCTCAGGGCAGCAGCAGGGATCAAACCCCCAGGTAAGCGTGGGCAGATTCTGGGACTGCAAAGGGAGCGTGCTCCCCTCTCTTATCTTCTTGTGATTCTGCTTCTAAAATCTGATGGTTTTTTAAAAGTGAGAATTGGGCTGGTTAAACAGAAGAAAGGAAGGCAAAAGAGGCTATGTTGTGGAAGGCAGGACACAGCGGTGCTCGGGGGTGGGGTGGAGGTAGAGAATTGTTTCTGTATTCTCAATAATAATAATAATAATAGCATTCGATTTATATACCGTTGTTCAGGATGACTTAACACCCGCTCAGAGCGGTTTACAAAGTGTGTTCTTACTATCCTCATGACAATCACCCTTTGAAGTGGATGGAGCTGAGAGAGCTCCGAGAGAGCGGTGACTGACCCAAGGTCACCCAGCTGGCTTCAAGTGGAGGAGCGGGGAATCAAACCCGGTTCTCCAGATTAGAGTCCCGCACTCTTAACCACTACACCAAACTGGCTCTCGCTCGGTCCTCACGAAATCTGTACTGTAGCTCTATCCATCTTTGATTCCCAGTGCCTTATTTACTGTGGCCATTTCATAGCTTCTTTCTAACATTTCCCATTGGTCTCTCGTTGTGTTTAGGACTCCGTGGCTGCCCTGCATTTATCCCTTGTTCACCGATGTCCATATTTGTTCTGTCTCTCCCAGGTTACTTGATCCATGAGTCTGCCTCCTGGAGCGAGACACTCCAGCGCTGGTTCTTCTTGCCTCGCCGGGCTAGTCATAGACGTTACAACGAACAGGACGATGAACGCCGTGGCACCAATTTACTTCTTAGTGCCACACCAAACTTTGCCGATATCACTGTGAGCCATATCGGGGACATCACCCCCACCCATGGCTTCTCTTCCTTCAAGTTTGTTCCTGGCACCGATGACCAGATCATTGTGGCTCTGAAATCTGAGGAAGACGCTGGACGGGTGGCTACCTACATCACAGCCTTCACTCTGGATGGGCGTTTCCTATTGCCCGAGACCCGCATTGGTTCTGTGAAATATGAGGGTATTGAGTTTATTTAGTTAAGAGGATGGACATTTGGAGACAGGACAAGTAGACTAAGGAAGCAGGGGTTTGCCTTGGGCATCTTCCTCTAATAGCAGAACGTGAAGTGACATAGTTTTTCACCTCCATAAAAGCAACTTACCTACTGCACGTGTGGCCTGACTGTTTCTGTGCTGACCCCTAGTGGTGCGAACTGGGCAGTGCCTCTGCAGTTTCCCTTTCTCAGCTTCATTGCGCCCTACAAAGGATTTGTCTAGTTTCCATCTGTCTCCCCGCTTTACTCAACTAGTCTGGTGGGCATATGTGAGGAGAAATTGGCTTGATCTTCTCCCTACCACACTCCATCTCCTTCAACTTTTATTTACTATGATTCACGTGTGCCTTTGCTGGGACGGGGAGATTTTAGCACCTGATTCTTCAGCAAGGTGATTATCCAGTTATTGGGAGGGTCTTCCTTCATCCTCCCCACCCCATCTCACAGTTGCCTTGAGAATGATTGGACAGTTGCTTCTCCACGATGGGGCTGGGCTTCTTGTTTGGGAACAGGCCCTCTTGCCGGAGGGAGGGGCATCCCAGCATAACAGGGGGTTGGTGTGTTTGGAGCTAGAGAGCGTTGGTCTGAGGCAAAGGGGTTTCTGAGGCGCTCCGTCCCATTTGTAATATTGGAACATGGTATTCGAGAATGCTGCATGTATGTACCCAAAATGACACAAGCCATCTTTTAGAGTCAGTTCAATGACCCTAAATACTTCCGAAGATATCTATAGGAACAATCCATTCGGTGTTGTTTGGAGTCATCAGTAGAGGGGTTCTCCATAATCATGGTCGTTTCTTCCCTTCGTATATTTTTTTTAAAAAGGGAGGGGTGGGGTAGGATTCAGGGTCAGAAAGCCAAAATGCTACAAGAGTATTGAAGCTAGAATAAATGGAATGAATTTATTGGATTTGTGTTTCTTGGTCTTATTGTGCTTGGGATGGGGATGTGGCTGTGGGGCCTCTTTTTCCTTGCTGTGGGGCGTACTTTTCACAATAAATAACCAATGGCCTTTTCTAGTCCAAGAGCCTGTGATGACTGGTGGTTCTTTTTTTTTTTTGAAAAATTTTTATTGGGTTAGAATCCATTATTTCCACATTTACATTCAATTTTCCCCAATTTTTTCATCTCTAACCCCCTCCCTTTCCCCCCCCTTTTTGTTGACTTCCAACAGCTTTCCAACCCTTTGTCCCCTTTCCCTTACTTTTGTTAGCTTCCTCTATCTAAAACAAATATATATTCTCCATTATTCTAAGCAGTACATCCTTAACTATTTTTAACATTATATGCCCAAACTGTAAGCCTTTGTTTCCATTTTAGATAAACAATTTATCCCAATTTTTCAATTTCAGGTATTTCTATATATCATAAACCATATAGATCATACATTCGTTTATATCAAACAATTTGACTTATTCTCTCTATATATTACTCATTCTATCTTTTTATAATAGTTCTATATATCTCTCCTCACGTAGTCAATCAATTTGACCCATCTATATCTTCAGACATTCAGTTTGGTACAAAACTTGTCAGAAAAAAAAGAAAATATTGTTAGTTAATCGCTCCTTATATTTAGTCCTTATAATTAATTATTTTCTCTATGTTCTGTTTGTTAACCTATATATATCTATATATATGTCAATCTATTAATCTGACTGCTTATTAATTCACATTTATCTCTTCTCCCCCCGGTAAAGTCTCCCCCCTCTACTTCAATACTTCAGTAGTTCTCAAACTGCCACAGTTTTCCTCCCACCTCCCATTTCTTCTCCAGGTATTGTTTCAGCTTCTCCCAGTCTGTGTTGAACTGCCCTGAGTCCAGATCTCTCAATTTTCTTGTCATCTTGTCCATTTCAGCCATATACAGCAATTTGTAAGTCCAATCTTCAATAGTTGGCACTTCTTGTACTTTCCATTTTTGCGCATACAAAAGTCTAGCTGCTGCTGTCATATAAAATATCAACGTCCTGTGTTGGGCTGGAATTCCCTCCATTCCCAAGTTCAGTAGCAGGAGTTCTGGGTTCTTATTAATTTGAAATTGTAAAATTTCACTCATTTCTCTTATTATTTCCCCCCAGTACTGCCTGGCTACCTCACACGACCACCACATATGATAGAGGGAGCCCTCATGCTTCTTACATTTCCAGCATTTATTAGAAGTATTCGAATTCCCTAGCGCAATCTTCTTTGGTGTCATGTACCAACGATAGATCATTTTATAAATGTTCTCTTTGATATTAATACATGTCGTTGTCTTCATTGTAGTTTTCCACAAGTATTCCCATGCCTCCATTGTTATTTCTTTATTAAAGTTTATAGCCCATTTCACCATTTGTGTTTTAACTATCTCATCCTCGGTATACCACTTCAACAGTACTTGGTATACCTTGGATATTCTTTTCTTATCTTCTTTAAGAAGGGTCTGCTCTAGTTCCGAATTCTCTATTCGTATACCTCCCTTTACAGAGTCCGAATTATATAAGTCTCTGATCTGTCTATACTGGAACCAATCGTAGTTAGGTGATAGTTCCTCTTGTGTCTTTATTCTAAGTTTGGATGCTTCAGTTTTAGTTATTTCTTTATACGTTAAACGTTGTTCATTATCAACAGCTCTCGGGTCTATCACCTCATATGGAACCACCCACAAAGGGGTTCCTTCTTGTAGATAAATTCTGTACTTCTTCCAGATTATGTATAGACTTCTCCGAACAAAGTGATGCAGGAACATCGAGTTGACCTTTACTTTGTCATGCCATAAATATGCGTGCCATCCAAATATTTTTTTATATCCCTCTAGGGCTAATAGTTTCTTGTTCTTTAATGTCATCCATTCTTTCAACCAAACTAGGCAGATTGCATCATGATAAAGTCTCAGATTGGGCAGTTGCATTCCGCCTCTTTCCTTTGCATCTTGTAAAACTTTCACTTTCACTCGAGGCTTCTTGCCTGCCCAAACAAAATCTGATATTTTCCTCTGCCATTTTTCAAATTGTTTGGAGTCTCTGATGATTGGTATTGTCTGTAGCAAAAACATTACTCTTGGTAACACATTCATCTTAACTGCTGCAATCCTGCCCAACCATGACAAATTCAATCTATTCCATTTAATCAAGTCTCTCTCTATCTGAGTCCATAGTTTTTCATAATTGTTTTTGAATAGATCTATGTTCTTTGCAGTTAATTCGACTCCCAAATATTTCACTTTACTTGTTACTTCACAATCCGTTGTTTCCATTAACAATTGTTGTTTCTGCTTAGTCATATTTTTGCATAATATCTTTGACTTCTTTTTGTTAATGAAGAAACCTGCCAAGTCTCCAAACTCCTTGATCTTATCTATCACTCTTGGCATGTTCTCCAATGGGTCCTCTACAATTAACATTATGTCATCCGCAAATGCTCTGACCTTGTATGAATAGTCCTTTATTTTTATTCCACGAATTTCATCATCTTGACGTATTTGTATCATCAGAATCTCCAATACTAAAATGAACAACAATGGAGATAACGGGCAACCTTGTCTTGTTCCTTTACTTATCGTCAATTTCTTGGTCAATTCATCATTCACCACAATTGCTGCAGTCTGGTCTCTATAAATTTCCTTAATTGCTCTGATGAATCTTTCTCCCAATTGTAGCTTTTCCATAGTGGCAAACATAAAGTCCCAGTTTAAATTGTCAAACGCTTTTTCAGCGTCAACAAAGAAGAAACCAACCTCTTTGTCACAACGCTTGTCATAATATTCAATAGCATTGATCACTGTCCTTAAGTTGTCTCTTATTTGTCTGTCTGGCAAAAAGCCTGCTTGTTCCTCCTCTATGACTTCCGAGAGCCACCCCTTCAATCTCTCCGCCAATATCTTCGCAAAAATTTTGTAGTCATTGTTGAGTAGCGATATAGGTCTATAATTTTTCACATTAGTCAGGTCTTGGCCCTCTTTTGGGATCAATGATATATTCGCTTCACTCCAAGTTTCTGGAATCCTTTGATCCCTTAAAACCCCATTCATCACCTCTTTTAGGAATGGTGCCAGTTCATTAGCCATTGTCTTATAGAATTTAGCCGTAAGTCCATCTGGCCCTGGCGCCTTTCCTAGATTTGCAGATTGTATTGCCTTACTTATTTCCTCGTCAGTTACTTCACTATTCAACTTATTTCTCCAAGCTTCCGAGATTTCTGGAAGTTTGGTTTTCTCCAAATATGACGCTATTGATTCTTTGTTTACTTCTTTTTTATTATACAGCTTAGCGTAAAATTTATAAAAGGCTCTACTAATGGTAGCCTGCTCCAAATACGTTTTGTTATCTTCGCAAATTTTATTTATTATCTTCTTTTCCCTTTTCTTCTTCAATTGCCATGCCAGGTACTTCCCAGGTTTATTAGCACCCTCAAACGCTTTTTGATTCAGTCTTTTGAGATTCCACTCCAATTCTTTATTGCTCATTGCTGTTAGCTGTTCTTGAAGTATTTTAATTTCCTGGTATACCTTCTTTTTCCCTGGTCTCTTTTTTAGCTGTATTTCTTTGGCTTTTATTTTCTCCTCAATCTCTTGTCTTTTCTCCTCTTTCTTCTTTCTTGCTCTACCATTTAAGTCCATTAGTATGCCCCTTACAACCGCCTTGTAAGCATCCCAAACTTTATTGGTTGGTACTTCTTTATTCACGTTGTATTGTATAAAAAACTTTGTCTCTCTTCTCAGTATTTCCATATTCTCTCTTTCCTGTAACAAGTCCTCATTTATTCTCCATGCTTTCCTTTTTCTCTTTTTTCCAAATTTCCACATAATTGGGTTGTGATCTGAGCCTACCATAGGCATTATTTCTACCTCCTTAGTCCATAATGCTAAGTCTTTTGAGGCCCAGATCATATCAATTCTTGATAATGTAGAATGCCTTGCAGAATAAAAGGTAAACTGTCTGCTTTTAGGATATTCTCTCCTCCATACATCTTCAAGAGTCTCTTGTTGAATCAACTCAAAAAAAAGCTTTGGTAATAGTCCTCTTTTCTTTTGTGCCGTTGTAGTCTTTTTGTCTAGTTCCAAGTCTGTCACTCCATTGAAGTCTCCAGCAAGAATTATCTGGCCGTATGCAAGATCGTCTAAATGCTTCCTTAAATCCTCAAAGAAGCTTTCTTTTGCACCGTTAGGTGCATAAAGTCCGACTACCAACACTCTCTTTAAATTCCAAATACATTCCACTGCTACAAATCTAGCTTCCACATCTCTCATAACAAATTTTGGCTGTAGCTCCTCTTTTATGTACAACACCACTCCTCTTTTTTTCTTGTTGGAGGCCGCTACATATTCTTTGCCCAATTTTCCAGATTTTAAATATTTTACATCCTGCTTTCTGATATGGGTCTCTTGCAAACAAACAATGTCACATTTTTGTTTTAGTAGCCAGTGAAAAGTATTTTTCCTCTTATTCGGTGAGTTTAGTCCATTTACATTCCAAGATAATACTTTACACTCCATACTCATGATCTTGTTGGTAAGTCTTTTTCATTGTCCTTAATAAATCGCTCCATCTCTCGCTCAGATCTGATGCGTTTTTTGGCCCCTCCAAACTCAAAGGACACTCCTTCCGGTAACTCCCATCTGTACCTGATTTTCATGTCCTTCAAAATCTGAATTAGCACTTTATATTTTTTCCGGTCCAGTAACACTGATCTGGGCAGTTCCTTCATTATAATAATCGTCTTGCCATCAATCTCCAATGGATCTTGAAACTGTTTTGTCACAATCCTCTCTTTCATATTTCGTGTTGTAAACTGCACAATCACATCTCTTGGTAGTTTCCTCTGGGTTGCTATTCTCGAATTCACACGGTATGCCACATCTAGGATAGCCACAACTTCCTCCTCCTCCTTCCCCAAGTACTCAGCCAACACCTCAGTCATCTGTTCTTGCGCTGACTTTCCTTCCACTTCTGGCAAGCCACGAAAACGTAGCTGCTTCTCCATATGTTTAGTTTCTGCAACTGACATTCTCCCCTTCACCAATCTCACCTCTGTTTGTTGCGTGTCTGCTAAATTCTCCATCGCGTCTTCTACTGTTTTAACTCTCTGCTGCGTTCCTTGTAATTCATTTCGTATTGTTTCCATACCTTTTTTCACTTCTGACAGCTCCGATTTTACTGTCTGTGTAACCTCTTTAACCTCTTTTATCAGCTCCAATTTCGTGTCCTTAAGTTCTTTAATCATATCTAAAAGTTTTTTGTCCAGGTTTTTATCCAGGTTTTCTATTGCTGATTGCCACTCTTTTTTTGACATCGTGGGGCTTGCTTTAGCTCGCTCCCACGAATCCGCTCTCTTCCTTAACTCCGTGGCGTAAAATTTAACGTTTTTCTATTTTAAATGTCCCGGTCTTCTTATAGAAATTAAGTTTTAAAAAGTCCAAAATGTCGGGCGTCTTTTCTCTATGGTTTCTCTATGATTTTGTAATCCAAGATGGCCTACTTCCTCTTCCGCTGAAGCCGCGACCCTTCCCCTTTCAAAAATGGCGATTCCCTACTTCCTGCCCTCCAGCAAGGGCCGCTTCTCTCCAGCCACTCTATTGTTATTACGCACTTCCTGTCTCCCGTCTTCCCACAGCAGATCTCGCGATGGTGTCTTTTTCTCACAGCTCCAAAGCCACAGGTATTCAAAACAATAGTCCCATTTCTTTAATAACTTCTTTAAACTTAGTCTCTTTTTAAATTCGATTCCTGCCGAGTCTTCCCCTCCTTTTCACTAGTCTGTTGCAGTTTAAAAATCTACTTTTTTTCCTCTCTGTTTTTATCAATCTGTCCCGTCTCAGAAGATAATGATCTTTACCTTCTCTTCACTTTTCTCGGGTTGTAATCGCTGTTTCGATTTTAAGTTCTCCTCTCAGCTTCTTCCCCCAATCGATGCTTGGGTATGTAGGTCTTATGCCAGCCGAATTGGCCCCAAAACTGCCGCAGAGATTATAGCCGACCCGTCGCAAGGTGGGACCTCAAGGATCGGGGGGAGACTCGTTGTGTAAAGCCCCCCCTCGTCCGAGATCTAGCTCACCCTAGGGTCTTGAGCGTTCTTTGCCTGCTCCCCGCCTGAGAGCAGTCGGCCGCGGGCTATTTTCACCCCGCCGGCCGGTTAAAACGGCAGTCCGGTCAGCTCCGCAAGTGGAGCTGCGTTAGACCTCCATGGATCCCAAACAGGAAGACTTAAACAGATGACTGGTGGTTCTGATGGCTTTTTGTTTGGACCACAAGTGGTAACTTTTCAGAAAATGTGCTTATTTTCTGACAGGTAGACTTTTATTCCTGTATATAAGTCTTAGAAAGCCCCTTGGAGGAATTGAGGCTATATAGCGTATCCCAAAAGTACTTTTAGTTTACATCATAACATACATTGGTGAAACCTGAGCCTTTCCCCCCCTGTCGAAGTATGTTCTAATACAAAATAAGTGACATTGTTTTAGCAGTGCTTACCCAAATCAGACATTCTCAAAATGCAACCGCCCCTCTACTTCGGTTTATCTATACCTACTGAATTGTGGGACGATGTTCAGAAAGTTAGATCACTAGATGGCAGCACTCAGTTGTTGCACAGCCGGGTTGTTGTTTCGTGGCAAGCCTTCCCTTGCCAGACTGGTGGGGCCCAGGGGAGGTGCTGCAGTGTTTATATTAGCTATGTTATGTCAAATCAATGTGTTCTATTAGCTTTTACTGTTGGATATTCATAAAATTCAGATAACAATATAAAGTATAATGCTGAATTCAGAATAAAAAATAAATGAGTTTGGCATTAAAAATTTAACAGCCGCCTTCTGTTTTGGATGGAGAGTTTTATCGTATCAGCAAAATGGAATAGGACCGACCGCTGTTGCTGCAGTTTTAACAGGGTAAATTGGCAAAAAAATGGCCACAGGGTATGGACCTTTACATTCTACGTGTCAGATATTAGACCGGGAGGCACAGTCAGAGTGGAATTCAGTACCGTTTATTCATGCTCTCGCTCTTGTTGCTTAAATTTTGTGATTTGGTTCTCACGGTCAGTACTGGGAGCATACACTGTAAAAGACAGAGAAATAGTATATAGTTTCACTCTCGTTGATGAAAAGTTGAGCTAATCTACAACCTCAAGATGCCTGTGAAGCTGGGTCTGCCTTCAATAGACAGTTTCTTGTCAATAGTTCTTTGACAGCATATCAGAAAAGGAGGAAAAACAAGAAAAAAGGCCTCTTCTTCCTGCACCAAGTGCTACAATAAGCTGCCCCCCACCACCACCCTAGCTACAGAGTTTGCTCCCCCTTCTGAAGAACAGGAACCTGCTCCCACAGCTGTAACTTGACCTTGTTAATTCCAGTTCGGAAAAACAGGGTTTCTCACCTGTAACTGTTGATCGTCGAGTCTCTTCTGTGCAGACACACATTGGGACTGCGCAGGCGCAGGCCAGCCGCGGAGAAGATTCTTTTAGCTTCTAGAAATGTGACGGGGACGTTCGGGCCCACCGCGCATGCGCGTCGGTGTTCCCGCCAATTTTGAAGTACAAGTACCCGAACGTCCCCGGCATTCCCTCAGTTCACCTGAGCCGCCGGAGAAACAATGGAGTAAACCAAGCACTCACAGCGGGGCAGGCGGGAGGGAATGTGTGTCTGCACAGAAGAGACTCGACGATCAACAGTTACAGGTGAGAAACCCTGTTTATCGTCGTCGTCCTTCTGTGCAGCCCCACATTGGGAGAATAGCTAGCATCTCACCAATGGGGGCGGGTGTGAGTGTCTATGTGAACAAAGAATGCAGAACAGCCGTGCCAACAGCGGATTCACGGCGTGCATTCACGTCTACAGAATAATGTTTAATGAAAGTGTCAGCGGTAGACCACGTTGCAGCTTGGCAGACGTCCTGGAGTGGCACTCCTCGCAGGAAGGCAGCAGAGGCAGCTTGTGCTCGAGTAGAATGAGCAGTAATCAACAACGGGCACCGGACTCCAGCTTGCTGATAACAAAGTTTAATTGCAGACACAATCCAGCGAGAGATGGACTGGGCAGAAGCTGGCGAGCCCTTGCGAGGGCCAGAGTAACACAAGAACAGGGCAGGAGACTTCCTGAAACACTTGGTGCGATGTAAATAAAACAATAAAGCACGTTTCACATCCAATGTGTGTAGAGTACGTTCCTCTGGGGAAGAGGGTGTAGGAAAAAAGGAAGGAAGGACCACCTTTTGACGCAGGTGAAATTTGGAAACCACCTTGGGCAGGAACTGCATACTAGTGTGGAGCATGACCGTACCGGGGAAGAACTGCAGGAAGGGGGGGTCACACCTTAGAGCAGACAACTCCCCAACCCGCCTGGAGGAAGTGACTGCAACCAAAAAGGCCACCTTCTGCGTGAGCAGAGGCAAGGGACAGGTAGACAGGGGCTCAAAAGGGGAGAGCATCAGACGGGAGAGCACCAGGGTCAGGCTCCACTGAGGAATAGGATGGGCCCTAGGAGGAAAGGACTTTAGTAGGCCCTTCAGGAACTGTTTGGACAGCCAATGTGCAAACACAGTCCTCCCATCAATCTGCTCATGGAAGGCAGAGATAGCAGCCATGTGCACCTTAACACTGGAGAACGCCAGGCCTTGGGAGCACAGGTCCAGGAGGTAGTCCAGAATGACAGGCAGCGGGCAAGTGAAAGGGGAAACCCCTTTGGGGGCTAACCACCTAGAGAAACGTGACCACTTCCTCTGGTAGGACAACCTGGTAGACGGTTTTCGGGCATTCAAGATCACGTTAAGCACCCTAGCAGAGAGGCCTAGTCTGGGGCGCAGAGGAGCCAGGCAGTCAGATTTAGCACTGCCACATCGTGATGCCACACCCCGTCCCTGAGTAGCAGGTCTGGGGCGTGTGGAAGCGGGAGACACCGCCCCCGTGACAGGGAGAGTAAAAGGGGGAACCAATCCTGGCGAGGCCACCGAGGGGCAATCAGGATACAATGGGTCCGGAAGGCTCTGATCCTGGACAGGACCTTGTGAAGGAGCGGGAAGGGCGGGAAGGCATAAAAGAGCCCTGGAGACCAGGGTATCTGGAAGGCATCCCCCAGTGAACGATGGCCAATCCCGGCCCGGGAGCAGAACAGGGGAACCTGTGTGTTGTGGGCTGTGGCGAAGAGGTCGATGAGCGGGGTGCCCCACATGCGGAAAACCACATGGAGGTAAGCCCTGTTGAGGGACCACTCGTGTTGGGGCAAAAACACTCTGCTCAGCGCGTCTGCTGCTGTGTTGCTCTCCCCCGCAATATGAACGGCCTTGGGCAGGACGTTGTTGGTAATAGCCCAGTTCCAGAGCGTAGTCGCTTCCCTGCAGAGCTTGAGCGAGACCGTTCCTCCCTGCTTGTTGAGATAGTAACAGGCTGTGGTATTGTCCGACAGGACCTGCACCCTCTTGTTCCGAATGACATCTGCAAAAGAAGCAAGGGAGTAACGGATCGCTCTAAGCTCTAAGAGGTTAATGTGCATGTTTACCTCAAGGGAGGACCAAACACCCTGAGCAGACAGGAGCCCACAACGCCCTCCCCAGCCTAGATTGGAAGCGTCCGTAAAGACGGTGACCTCCGGCAGGAAGGGACCAAAAGGACAACCCTTGGACAAATTCTCAGGGACAGTCCACCACACCAAGGACCGCTGTATCACCCTCGGGATGGAAAACCCACGGTGTTGACTCATAGCGAGAGGGTTGAAAACCCGAACAAACCAGTTTTGCAGAGGCCGCATGTGCAGGCGAGCAAAACACACCACCCCTGTGGAGGAGGCCATGAGGCCCAACAAGGTTTGAATCAGGAGGGCAGTTTGGAACCGGTTATGCACGAAGTGGCGGGCCAGGCAGGACAGCCTGCTCAAGCGGTCCGGGGGTAGATAAGCCCGGCCCAGCAGAGAGTCAAAGTGGACCCCGATGAACCTAATGCTCGTACCTGGGGACAACACAGACTTCCCCAAATTGACCACTAGCCCCAGGCCGTCTAGCACGGACAAGGTGAGGGCGATAGAGGCCCGGAGGGAATCAGAGGAGGGACCCACCAGGAGCCAATCATCCAAATATGGATAGACAAAACAGCCACTAGACCGTAAATGTGCCACCACGGTGGCCATACATTTAGTGAACACCCTGGGCGCCGAGGCCAGGCCAAAGGGCAAGGCTGTGTACTCATAGACAGCGCCTCCACAGGTAAAACGGAGATATTTTCTGTGGCCCTCAAAGATGGAAATGTGGAAGTAGGCGTCTTTGAGATCCAAAATGGCCATCCAGACGCCTGACTCCAAGAGTTCCAATACTCGCGACAGAGTAAGCATCCTAAACTTTTCCACCCTCAAGTAAGTATTAAGGGCCCGAAGGTCCAAAATGGGACGAGACCCCCCATCTTTCTTATCCACAAGAAAGTATCTTGAATAAAATCCCCAAGGGGAAGCAGAGACATCGACCACCCGGACAGCACCTTTGTTAACCAACTCCAAAACATTATTTTGTAACACAACATTACAACAAGAAGCACAACGAGGGGGGTGCGAAAGAGGGGGTGCAGTGGTAAACGATAACTTATAACCACGGGCCACAATAGAGAGGACCCAGCTATCAGTAGTAATGAGTCGCCAATGGGGCAAGAAAGGCCGTAGCCTGTCCAAGAACAAGATATTAACAGTGTCCTTGCAGGCCAACTGGGAAGCGTCCTGGTCTAGTCAAAAGACCGTGGGCTTTTGCGCCGAAGTCGAGGGCTTGGGCGAGGGAGGCTGCTGTCGTCCCTTGGACCGGCCGGAGCGTCTCGAAGAGTGGCGCTGCTGGCCAGAGTAGGAACGGTGGCCATAGGATTGACCGGAGGAGAACCTTCCTTGGCGCTGTTGGAACTGCTGGTAGGGTGACTGATAGGACCGGAACCTGCCGTACCGATATCTCGGACCCGTCTGCGGAACCGAAGGCGCAACCCCGAGGGACTTGGCCGTCTGCTGGTTCTTCTTCATGAGGGAAAGGGACTCATCCGTTTTCTCTGAGAAGAGCTGGGGACCCTCAAACGGGAAATCCTCGACCTTGGCCTTCTTCTCGGGGGGCAGGGCCGTAGATCGAAGCCAGGCGTGCCGACGCAAGAGCACGGAGGATGCCATCGCACGTGCAGCAGAGTCGGCGGCGTCCTTGCCAGCTGTCATCTGTTGCTTTGACAACCGGAAAGCCTCAGCCTGGAGAGCCTTGACCAAGGCACGGCGATCGTCGGGAAGGTCAGAGAGGTAGGAGGATAGTCGCTTCCACAAGAAGAGATTGTAGGAGCCCATTATCACTTGGAAATTGGCGATACGGAACCCCAGGGAAGCCGAAGAATACACCTTCCGACCGATGCCATCTAGCTTTCTGCCCTCCCGATCCGACGGAGCCGAAGAGGAACCGCGTCGGAACCGAGCTTGACCCTCCTCGGCCACGATGGAAGAGGGTTTCGGATGGGTGAAGAGGTAAGGGCAATCCTCCTGCTTGAGCCGATAATATTTCTCGACCTTCTTGGCCGTAGGCGGAACGGAAGCAGGGGTCTGCCAGAGCGCGAGGGCATTGTCGACGAGATCCTCGACAGGGGGGAACGCCACCGAGGCAGGAGAGCCAGAGTACAGCGGCTCCAGCAGCTTGCTCTTGGGCTTTGAGGTGGAAGAGGCGACATCCAGCTCCAGTGCCGCGGCCATCCGGACCAGCTGCTCCGCGAACACTCTGTAGTCGTCATTAGGAGACGACGAACGGAGCTCCCCCACAGCATCATCAGGGGAAGGGTCGGAAGCCGCGTCCGAGGAGTACTCTGATGGAGACGCCAGGCCCTCTTCATCCTCGGAGTCGGAGAAAACCGCCGGGGTCTGCGTCGGAACCGAAGGGCGCTCCGTCGGAACCGAGGTACAAGGCTCGGGAGCCGAAAGATGGCGATGCGGCCGAGCAGCAGGCGGAGCAAGTGGCAGAGTCGACGACGCCGGAACCGAGGTCAAGGGCGCCGATGGGCCAGGCAGGAAGGGGGCGGACTGCTGGATCCAAGCCACGAAATCTTGCCAGGAGGCCACGTTCCCAAAGCCCGGGACAGGCTGCCAAGGAGGTAGAGCAGCAGGCACTGGAACGGATCGGTGAAACGGCGCCGGAACCGACAAGACTGGCTGCGCCGGAACGGAGGCCTCCGACGGGACCGGAGCAGATGGCAGGGAGCGTTCAAACTCCTGGAACGGTTCCGAAAAACAAGGGAACGATTCATAGTCGTCCGGAACCACCGGAGGAGGCGTACGAGGAGGCGAAGGGGTGTGCAGGAGACTCCTGACGTCCTCAGCAGGAGGGGCCGATCTGGGAGGCGAACCAGCCAACGATGTCGGGGCCGGCGATAAAGCACGGCTCTTGGCTTTCGACTTGGCCTTTGCCTTTTTTGGCGGGGGCTCCGAAGAAGCCGCAGTGGCCAAAGGCTTGGAAGAAGGCTTCGACGAAGCGCGTTTCTTCGCCTTCCGACTGGACGGAACACTCACGGAACCGGAGGTAGCCGAGCCCTCCGGAACGGGCGGCCCCGTCGGATCCGAGGGGAGCGGTTCCGGCGACTTACGCGGAGCCGGCGAGGGAGCGACAGAGCTGGGCTTGCTCCCGGACGATCCAGACGGTTTGGGCGGCAGAAGGTTGGCGTCCCAAAGGAAGGCTTGGAGCCTGGCCTTGCGGTCGTTCCGCGCCTTCGGGGTGAAGGCCATGCAGAACTTACAGCGCTCCACGACGTGCCCCTCGCCCAAACAGATAAGGCACAGGTCATGACCGTCTGAGTGGGTCATTTTAGTGCCACATTGCTGGCATTTTTTAAATAGAGAGGAATGGGACATGGTGGAGGCGTGTCCCAGAAAATGAAGCGATAACTCACAAGCGACGAACAGTCCGAAGACACGAGCGACAGCTAAAGAACCTTTTCGAACGGCGGCGAAAAAGGAACTGAGGGAATGCCGGGGACGTTCGGGTACTTGTACTTCAAAATTGGCGGGAACACCGACGCGCATGCGCGGTGGGCCCGAACGTCCCCGTCACATTTCTAGAAGCTAAAAGAATCTTCTCCGCGGCTGGCCTGCGCCTGCGCAGTCCCAATGTGGGGCTGCACAGAAGGACGACGACGATAGAATGGATACTTCTTCAGCTTTTCCCTTTGGTACTGCACAGTTAGGATCTTAAAAGGCCTATCCAAACCTGGCATTATTCTCGTAAACTTTGCTTAGTCCACATATACCTTTGTGTACATAAGAAAAGGTCTGTTCCAACCACATTTGCAGTTATCTTTATGTTCTTTTTTATTGTTAAGTGCTCGCATGTGGATTTTATGACCTGGACTGCTATTCCCTGATTCCTCACTGTTTTGAGCATGCTCCTTATCTCCCTTAAAATAAGGGGCTTGTTAGTTTTGCTGTCACCACATGGCCACGAGGTGGCATCAATAAATATGTCCATGAGGGTATGCTTGAGTTGAATCATATGTTGCCAACTGTTAATTTTGACTATTTTTAACATGAGCGTGTATGTATAAGCATTCAAATAAAAGATTATGATTAGGTGTGTGTGTGTGCTTCTGTTACCCAACGCAAAAAAAAAATTCACCACCAGGTATAAGTCATGTAACACCAGGGGGTATTTGTTTTAATTACACCACTGTTTTTAGCTATTTAACCACTAACAGGAGACTGGGGTCTTGTGTGATATCTATTACCTTGTATTCCACTGCCTCTATTTATTTATTTAATCGCATTTCTAGACCGCCCTCCCCGTCAAACGGGCTCAGGGTGGTTTAACAACAGCTTAAAACAATAAAAACATTATAAAAACATTAAAACATCAAACAATTAAAATTGGCAGGTATAAAATATTAAAATACAGCATTGTCCTGCGTGGGTGGTGGAAGGTCTTCAGTGGTACGGCCGGCGAGAGGACAGCCTAGCCCCCACCAAATGCCTGGTGGAACATCTCCGTCTTGCAGGCCCGGTGGAAAGATGATAAATCCTGCCGGGCCCTAGTTTCCTCAGACAGAGAGTTCCACCAGGTCGGAGCCAGAACTGAGAAGGCCCTGGCTCTGGTAGAGGCCAGGCGGACCTCCCTGGGGCCAGGGACCATCAGCAAGTTCTTAGTGGCTGATCGAAGCGACCTCCGGGGAACATATGGGGAGAGGCGGTCCCGAAGGTATGCTGGGCCCAGTCCGCATAGGGCTTTATAGGTCAACACCAAAACCTTGAACCGGACCCGGTACTCAACTGGTAACCAGTGCAGCTGACGGAGGATAGGTGTTATATGAGCCATGATTGGCGCTCTGGCAACCACCCGTGCAGCTGCATTTACCCTTTTTAGTTACTGAGCAGAGAGAGAAATATGGAGTCTGGGCAAAGCAGGCAAGCCGTGTGCAACCTGAGTGTCTATGTATTTCTAAGAGAACTACAACCTGTGTGGAAATCTAAACTCTTGTGTATCTGAGAAAAAAACATTCATTCTATCTAAAGCATGCAAACTGTGTGAGCTCCTAAGAGAAAGTCTATGTATATTTGAGTGAGATTGAAGCAGCAAACTGTGTATGAGCCTGAGAGAGAAAACTTATGTACATCTGTGTGAATGAACCTATGTGAGTAAAGTTTAAGAAACCATCTTTGAAACCATCAAGCTTAAGTACTAGAGTGAAACCGATACACTTCTTGTAAAAATAAAAGATTTTTTTTTTAATCCCAGGGTATCTGTTATTCCCCTATATCCTATTCCTATCCTCAGGGCCACATAGTCCCATGCTTGGGCATGTTATTAAAGGGGAAATTTAAATTACTTAATTTGGAATATAATTCCTAGTGGCAGCAATCTACCCAGTGGTATCAGAAGAGGATTAACAGAAAATGCTAACTGAAAAAGAAAGGGGCTCAGAACAGGCCATTTCCCCTTTCTCTGTCCTGCACTCCATGCTAGTAGAAGCAGAGCTTGGCTTGTGGTGCTCTGAAAACTTCATCAGGACAGCTCTTCCTTGGCTGGTTCTGTATGAAGCATTTGTATGAAGCTAATGATTTCCTTCTGGTAGTGCTGCTCAGTGAAGATACTGGAATAAGGACACCAAGGTGCTGTAGCGGGAAGACTCCACCTTTTCTACAGCTGACCCTCTTCTCTGTGGCTTTTGTCTTCCTTTCACTTCCTCCTGCAGATTTCAGCTTTCTTCCTTCATACAACTGTTTCTCAACTCAGTTGCCTCTTCATGCTTCCTTACTGACATATCAACTGACCCTCTCTCTTCTCACTCTCTGACTAGGTTTACCTCTTATTGTATCTCACTGGATACTAGAGTGACTTAAAGTTTATTATGTCTCAGAGTCTTATTTCATAGGTTCTAAACTAAAAGACTATGAAAATGGTTAAATGGCCCAATAGTTTACCAGTCATAAATTTGACCAATCAGAATTCATGCATTTTGAATCCTTCTGTCCTATATAAATGTGATTTAGAATCACTGAAAACCTCAGAGAAAACTGCTCACTTGGTAATAAATTATAATAGAGCAAGATGGGTAGTCGTGTTAGTCTGTCTATAGCAGTAGAAAAGAGTTAAGACTGAGTCCAGTAGCGCCTATAAGACTAACAAAACCTGTGGTAGGGTATGAGCTTTCATGAGTCACAGCTCACTTCTAGCCATTTGACCACAGCAGTCAGGCAGCTACTCAAGAAGACTCTACTACATCACCCAGGGATTTGGATAGAGAGATGTAGAGTTGGATGTTATCTGCATACTGATGGCATCCAATCCCAAAGATACAAATGATTTCTATGTTTTTCAGCACGGAGGTGAATAACATGGCAAATAAAATGGTGCCCTGTGGAACCCCACAAGATAATTCCTACACTGTAGATAGTTGGTCTCCAACAGTAACCCTTTGAGTCCGTTTCATGAGGAATAATTTAATCCAGTCCAAGGCACATCCCCTGATATACACTTCTGCCTAAGCCATGCCTAAACACGATGGCTTCATCTATTGTATCAAAGATTATAGATAGATCCAGGAGGTACAACAAAGAAGCATGGCCTTTGTCTACATTCAGACAGAGGTCAACAACTAAAGTCACCAGAGCCATCACTGCCCCATAGCCCTGCCTGAAACCAGATTTGAAAAGGGTCCAGAGCACAAGAGTTATCCAAGAAGACCTGGAGTTTCTCTGCTACTGCTCTCTCAAGCAGTTTGCCTAGAAAGGGCAGATTGGAGACTGGGTGTATTTGGCCATTTTGGTCTAGCGACCAGATAACTGCCTCTTTGAGTGGTCATGTGGGAAGTTGCCTAAATTTAGTGACTGATTTATGATGGACAACAAAGGCTCCTTTATGATTTTAATAGCCAAGATGGACAAGGCTCCAGTGCAGAAAGTAGTGGCCTTTACAGATGCCAGGATCCTGTCAACGTCCATCAATGTAACTGGGTCAAAATGGTCCATAAGCAGGTGAGATATTGTATGAAGCATTTCTTCCAGCTCTCCTATATTACAGCTGGCATCCAGATCACAGCATATTCATGCTCTTTATCAGCAAAAAACTTAGCAAAGGCGTCACATCTAATTGTCTGTTCTTGAGACAGTAAAGGTTCAGAGTTAGGAGTCAGGAGATGTTGAGATACCTTAAATGACTGGGATGGTCATGAACTAGCTGATGCAATGGTTGCAGAGAAATAAAGTTTCTTTGCTGATATCATTATACATTTAAAGAGGATGGATGACATAAAGGTGAGTTTGTAGAAACAGATTCAATATGGGTACCTGTCAGTATAGAGGTAAAAGTAAAGCACCGAGTCATTACTGACCCATGGCGGACGTCACATCATAATGTTTTCTTGGCAGACTTTTTACAGGGTGGTTTGCCATTGCCTTCCCCAGTCATCTACACTTTACCCCCAGGAAACTGAGTACTCATTTTACCGACCTCGGAAGGATGGAAGGCTGAGTCAACCTTGAGCCGGCTACTTGAACCCATCTTCCACCAGGATCGAAGTTAGTTTGTGAGCAGAGCTTGGGCGGCAGTACTGCAGCTTACCACTCTGCGCCACGGGGCTCGCCTGTCAGTATATGTGAGAATAATTTAAAATCTTCTTAGGCAGTTAATGTCAAGATATGTCCACTTGCCTAGACATACAAAAGGGGTGAATGTAGTTGCATAGAAAATTCCGTTTCAGATCATGGAATATAAGGTTGCATTCAGATATCACATTTAACCATGGTTAAGAAAAAACGTGCAGGAACCCATGGTTCCTGGCTCCTGCTTGTTTCACTCTTTCCCCTTCCTTCCTTGCACTGAGAATTGTGGTTAAAAACTAGCTCCAGTAACTCATGACATACAAATGAAGGCACACAGATTAACTGTAAATAGGTCTTTCTGTTCCCCCAACCAGGAGCCTGGATTAAATTCTAGTTTAGAATCCTGGATAATGTGTGGGGCCGGGGTGGGGGGAGAGCTAACCCCGGCACTTGCATTTGGGTAACCGGAGCTCATGCGTCTCTGTGCACAAAGGAGGAAGAGGAGCAAGGTACATGAGAGCTCAGCCTGGTTCGTGAATGTTCTTCCTTCACCATAGTTAAATGTGACCTCTGAATGCAGCCTCTTTCTCCCTGCTAAACATTTAAGGTATTAAGTTAATTTACAGATAAAACTGCAAATTATGATGTGAAGAAATCCTTTTGCAATATGATAGTTACACATTTTGATGTGAAACTGTCATTGAAAATTCACAGATTCTAATAAGGTATCGCTATAAAAAATTGACCTTTTAAAAATTCTTTTTAGTGTTTAAATCTGTGTGATGCATGAAAATATACGCAGTGCTATTGATGTTTTTTTTGTGGTCCAGGAAACCATTTATGAACATGAAAAATAGGATCAGAATAAAAAATGAAGCAGGTTTATAGTTGTGGGATTATTTTAATGTATTATGTTATTTCTACACACAGAAAGTTATAAAATGTACATTTAGCTTCTTAAAATATTGAGAAAGCAAGTTGTAGACAAGTATATCATTTCAGGTATAAAAGAAACCATTCAAAGCAGAGAGTTCAAAGGGACATGTAAATTGCAATTTCCCTGAGTACAATATAATGCACAGTCATAAACCAGATCTGAAAAATATATACATTAAAACCTTATATAGAACTCTCTTTTCCAAAATTTGTATCTTGAGTATGTTTGACAAAAAAAATATGTACATTTAATGACGCCCCTCGCATGTCCCGGTTCTTAAAGATAATGAGCCTTCATAAAACAAAAGCCCAAGGCATTTTACTGCTGGCACACAATCTATGGTGGTTCTTTAGGTACTGGCATGGGCCTGTTAAATGCCAAGCCTGTCATGGATATTGGCATTCCATAGATACTGATTCTCTCATATCTGTTAACTGTAAAGAATTTGCAAATGAAGCAAGTCAATCTGTAAGTAGAGAAAATGATCAAAGCCCTTATCTTAGGAAGAGGAAAACTTACTTACTTTTTTCACTGGTTATCAGGGCTTTTTTTCAGCGGGAACACGGTGGAACAGAGTTCCAGAACCTCTTGAAAATGGTCACATGGCTGGTGGCCCCGCCTCCTGATCTCCAGACAGGGGGGAGTTGAGATTGCCCTCCGTGCCGCTGAGCAGTGTGGAGGGCAATCTCAACTCCCCTCTGTCTGGAGATCAGAGGGCGGGGCCACCAGCCATGTGACCATTTTCTCTGAGGGCAACCCACTGAGTTCCACCACCTCTTTTCCCAGAAAAAAAGCCCTGCTGGTTATCATTAGTAATCTCAAATTATATGAAATAATGGTTTGTAGGATCAGTTTATCCTTCACAAAACTGCAGTAAAGTCCTGCTTGTTGCATCAAATCTTTCTCCATATAATGAAGTTTGCAACCACAAAATAAATTAGAAAGACATTTTGCCCTAACCAGCTATAGGAGGCAACTGCAATTTAACATTGGTGTCTATGTTTTTTTGAATGGGAAAATGGTGGTGGCACACTGTTTTCTCCTGATCTTCTTTTTGTAGATAATTTATAGATCTTAACAACCCTTCTGTCATTGCCGTTGAGAATTCACATAAAGGAATTTCTTTGCATTTTGGGAATGCTAATTTTATAAAAGTAGTGTATCAGGAATCACAAAATATACTGGTTTTCATCATCGTTGGCACTATTGCTAAGCTCTTGATTTCAGAAAAATGATGTTATTTTCTGGAATATGAAGCTGCATGGCCAGTGTAACCACATACTGCCTCTGTCAGGATTTCTTTTGGTAACTCTGCTGGACAAACAAGTTTCTCTTCCTCAAACTGAATAATGGCTAGAGAAAATAGAATTTCCAATATGCCTATTTATGAGACGGACAGGCCAAAAATTATGTAACGTGTCCACAATTTCCTTTTTCCTTGGTTCCCCCTCCCACCAAAAAAAAATGTATAGAAACTTTCAGTATACTGACAGAGGAGCTTCTCTTTTTTCTGGTTTTGCACTGTGTTTCCAATTGGCTAACAACTTTACAAACACATACACAAAGCTGTGATATTGTAAGATCTGGTCGAGTAATCATGCCGTCCTCGTCACCGATATTTGTGTCACAAAGATTCACGTTCAGAACAGCACACACAATGCTTAGGGTACAAATTTAATTTGACAGTCATTTGCAAATTGCCCATTAAACATGTTAGTCTGCCCAGCCATTTCCTCTCTAATCATTTTGCAACATCATTCAGAGGGAGTGATTATTCATCTTAATCTTCTCTGCGGCTCACCTCATCATGTTGCCAACATTTTTTGTCATAGATCAATGGGTACTCTCTTCCAAAGCTTCTGCTATCATCCATGGAAAATGTGAGGGAGTTATTTCACATAGATGAGTTATGAACCTTCTGCTGATCTTTTTTGTTGTTGCCCAGCATTTGTGTGATCCATACTTGAATATTTTAGTCAGGTCTCCCCAGCTGGAATATTGGGTTTATTTCATCTCCTCATCCATTATAATCTTCTTAAAATCTAACACCTGAGCCAAAGCTTCTCCTTACATAACAGAACTGTGCTAGTCTTCGTCATCGAGTCACTTGTCTGGGACTGCTTGGGACTGCTTATATAGCTCAGCTACGTCTTTTTTGTGTGATATTTCCCATCCAGTGCTATGAGGTCAACCAAACTTAGCTTGGAAATAATTGCCATTGTGTTGTTTATTCACACACCATTGGACCTTCTTGTCTACATTTAAAATTATAGTATATTCAGGGCTTTTTTTCAGCTGGAACGCAGTGGGACGGAGTTCTGGAACCTCTTGAAAATGGTCACATGGCTGGTGGCCCCGCCCCCTGATCTCCAGACAGAGGGGAGTTTAGATTGCCCTCTGCGCCGCCAAATGTGACCATTTTCTCCGAGGGCAACCCACTGAGTTCCACCACCTCTTTTCCCAGAAAAAAAAGCCCTGAGTATATTAAATAATGGATCACAAGGTATTGCTGTCAAGCCTTCATTTTCTCGGTCTTCCTTTCTCTTCCTCCATCTTCAAGACATGGAACCAGATTCCCTGTTATAATTACAGGAGGCCAAGCAAAACAGTTTCAGCCTATTAGCCTCCAAAAGCTATTAGAAAGGACCGCACCTTAATCTTATCATAATCACTGAGGACAATAACTCCAGAGCTATCAAGCCTCTCCTCTTAATCTTGCTGTAGTAGGAGCAATAATCAGGACCTCTCTGCCATTAATCATTGTGTTTAGTACAAAAGAATACTTTTGAGCTAGAACTGAGCCATATAAAGAACTATCGGATCATATAAGAGACTCTCCTACTAAAAAATTCTCACTCCAAGGTGATCTAGGACTGGTGACTCTCCTGAAAAAGCCCCAGTTGGCTAGGACTAGCAGTCACTCACTATCCTCTCTTTCCTTTAGCCACTTTGGGGGCTTACTTGATAGCTAGGGTTGCCAACAGATCTGGAAAAAATGTCCTGTCCCTTCAACAGAGACTTCATGTATTTATGGATGAACTCTAAATATTGGTCTCAAGTTATAGTATATCATTGCTAGTATTAAAAATGAAGCTTTTCATGGCATGGAGGTGAATAACATACTCTTCAGTGGCTATTAAAGAGAGAGGACATTTGTTTCTCTAGACAGCTGGCAACTCTCCTGATAGTTCACCTTACTCCATCCCTTTCCAAGCCTTGGGGAAAAAATAAGTGACAGGTGCTAGTTTGGTGTAGTGGTTAAGAGCGAGGGACTCTAATCTGGAGAACCGGGTTTGATTCCCCATTCCTCCTCTTGAAGCCAACTGGGTGGCCTTGGGTCAGTCACAGCTCTCTCAGAGCTCTCTCAGCCCCACCCGCCCCACCCACCCACCTTTGTTGTTTTGTTGTGGGGATAATAACATACTTTATAAACCGCTCTGGGTGGGCATTAAGTTGTCCTGAAAGGCAGTATATAAATCAAATATTATTATTATTTCTTATCTGGGATGTTCTGAAACCATGAGAAACCTATTGAATCTGAATGAAACTTGGAAGAGAGCATAGCTCAGTGATAAAGCACATGCCTTCCTAGTTTCAAAGGAAAAACCATGGCTATTGGTACCTGAAAAAAGAACTGCTTTTTCTCTGAGTAGATCTTACTGTACTAGATGGACCAGAAGACGGATTCTGTATAACATAGCTCGGTCTGCTCACAGAATTGCTTTGCAAACATTTGGGAACTGCAGCCACCCTGCACTGAATTAGGGAAGTCCCAAGACAAGTTTTGAAGTCATGTGATTTTGTTAGAGACATGCCTTTTCATCAAGTCTTTTGGAGGTGCCAGCTTCCGAGTTCTCTCTCTTACACCTCTCTGGGTCAGTGATGTGTTTCCTGCTAACTGGCATCTTCCACGGTAAGTGCAAGGTGAAATTAGTGGGCGGAGAGAGCATATACAGAAGGGTGTACATAATGAGGCAGCACACATACCTATTCGTGGATATTTTCTGTTTTATTTGTCCTGGGGTACAACATTAACCATTGGACTTCTTGTAGTGCTTGCATGACCAATAGATAGGATTCTGAGAGCTAGTTTGAGCTTCAGGTTTGACCTTCCTATTATGTATAAGAACACTAAATCAAGAGTGCCAGAAATCCCTGTGGATAAACATCACTGAAGCCATAGGTACACAGCTCTTTCTGGTGGAACATGAGGGAACACACAAGGTTGGATTAACTGGTGGAGTCTGCAGTTTAATTTAACTTCATTTTATCATTCCAGTTTATTTTAAAAGTGGTTAGACTCTTAATGTTCTAGTGGTTGCTGGTAGAAGTCAGTGCAGAACAGCGTGGGAAAGTTGTGTTATGTCTACGGGAAATACTTCTCTTCCATCAACCAGCATATTTATGGATGAACTCTAAATATTGGTCTCAAGTGTAATCTTTCTGCTGGACCAGAGCACTCAGTGGGTAAGCCAGAAACAAAATACAATAAAGATTTAATTGCGTTGTATTGTCGGCCGCTATTTTGGTTTGCCTATTCTCACTGTATTCTTATCACATTTTCCTTCTTTAATGGCTGAATGGTTGCCATATGGGAGGCTGCTTAAAAGGGTTCCATATAAAAGTTCAGTCCCTTCTGCTCTGTGATACCATGGAACTGAATTCGCTGGGCAAGAGGAAACATTGCTGGAGTTGCATGCGCTGCTTGTCATGGTGGCAAAACACAAAACACAAGTCACAACCAGAGAAAATTGGAAAGATAAAATGACACAATACGTGGCAATGGCAAAGTTAACAAATTATATAAACAGAAGACCCATCAAAGAATTCCAAAAGAAATGGAAAAATTACTTTGCCTATTATAGATCAAGATGAGAAATAAAAGATATAAATATACAATGTAAATTTGGATAGGCGCTCAGAGTAACAGAGGTTGTAGAAATACTGTTTATTTTCAGTCTCAGATTTTCCAAAATAATCTAAAGAAACATATATTATTTAATTTGACTAATTTAGTATAGCATAATTTGGTGTGTTATAGTATATCATTGCTAGTATTAAAAATGTACAGATTATAATATGTTTTATACAATTAGTTTGGAAGTAAGAAAAGTACAACAGCAAATATTGTTAAATACTTTATAATACAATATAACATTTTTAATATTTGATTCAATAGTGAGATAGTAAAAGAGAGGAAATGTCTCTCAGAATGGTTGTTATAGACTTGAATACAATGTAAAATGATATATGGTTATTGTATTCTAAATAATTTATGTAATGGGTACCTCAGTCTTTCCTTAGTGTAATGTTTATTCCTGTTCCTCCTTTTTTTTCTGTATCCCCTCTGTTGTTTAGAAAATGAACAAAAAGAAAACACAAGAAAGAGCTGGTTCCAAAGCTTTCTCTTTGATCATGCAATTGCAGCTTTCGCTTGGGTCTTGGAACTGGCTTAGCTTTCTCAAGCAATATAAACCACCACCCCTGTAATGAAAGGAGGCAATGTTAAACATACCTGTCCCATGTGTGAAAGCACTGAACTGTTCTAAGTTGCAGGAAGTGAACCCTTGAGTTCTGTGGAGGATGAGCATGCAGCTCTGAAGGAAAGACAAGGTTTCAGGAGGAAGCAGATTAAACTTGGCAGTGTGTTCTGAATGGCCTGAGGAAATGATAGGGAAGGAATATGGTGAGGCACCATATAAAAGGCAAGCCGTATTGGCGACGACTCACTCTTTATCCCCGCACAGGTGCACTCGTGTGCCCTTCTCCGAGATTAAAAGGTGAGTCCTTGGCAACAGGGCTTGCTAAGGAGGCCGCCGCAAGTGGCAAGAAGGCTCAGCGTGGTGGAGTGGCCACTGCAGGGCCTTGAGAGGGCCATACCAGGTCTCTATGCCACCTGCGTAGGGTTGCCAGTCCCCTGTTTCCATCCACCACCACCCCCGCTTACCTGGCCAGGGAAAAGTGGAGAACGCGCTACCTGGTGGCGTGGCACATTCCTGCATGCCACAGTAGGCCAATTTTGGCCTGAAACGGGCCCGATCCAGCCCGCTGAGGAGCACAGGCATAGTCATTTCCTGTGACATTGGCTCCACTTCCATCCTCACCGCAAAACACCCCTGAAGGGGCAAGTATCAGAGAATACCAGAAATGCGGGTTACCAGATTGAGTGCTGGCTAATGGTGATGCCACCATAATCAAAGCATTAGTTGGAGAGATGTTGCCTATTTTTATTTTATTTATATACTTCGTTTATACCCCTCCATTCTTCCCAGTGGGGACCCAGAGTACCTTGCATTATTGTCCTCTTCTCCATTCTATTCTTACAACAAACCTGTGAGGTAGAGTGTGTGGCCACTCAGCAAACTTCTACAGCAGAGTGGGAAGGGACTGTGGCTGAGTGGCTCTGCTGGGAAGGCAGCAAGACCCCGGTTCAGTCCTTGAAATCTCCATTTTAAAAGTCCAGGTAGTAGGTGAAGTGAAAGACCTCTGCCTGAGACCCTGGAGAGATGCTACCAGTCTGAGTAGACAATACTGATCTTGATGGACCAGGGGTCAGATTCAGTATTTGGCAGCTTTGTGTGTTCATGTGAGAGCCAAGTCCAACACTTCGATCACTTCATCACACTGGCTCCACACTACACCACATGGAATTATAGCTGTGTATATTCCCCAGAGATAAACCAAAGCATCTGGAAAGACTGACAAATGTCTGATATGGGAGCCTGTGCAGACCTGGAAAAACCTCCCCGCTCTTCTGCGCAATTACATGCTAATTATACCTGATACACAAAGGCGAATATTAAATTTTTAAAAAATTGCTTTATGGTTGATGATTGAAAGCAGAGAAGCAGTGATGGGAGCATTCTTAACCTTTTCAAAGAGTTCTTTCCTTGATGCAGAATAGAGGGAAACGACAGTTAATATATTCCATCATGGCAACTTCTCTAATTTGAACAGGGCCTTCTGTATGTGCAACACTTCACATGGGCAAAACCATCAGCTGCCCATACACAGGGATTCTCTGTGGTGTCTCCTACTTTATGGAATGGTCTACCTGAGGAGGTTAGGAAAGCTCCCACTCTCCAGGCCTTCCATAAACTATGCAAACCAAATTGTTCAAGAGGGCTTTTTGCTCAGATGGGAGAGCTGTACTATAAGGAAGTGTTCTCAAGAGATCTATTAGTAAAGGGATAGAGAACCCATCAATCAGTAAAGGGACAAGGAGAGACCAAAGATTTCACTACTATTGCTATAGGTATGATCCTACTGTGTAGTTCCTATCTTGTTGAATATATCAAACATGGAATTTGCTTATGCTCTGTTTCACCATTGTTAAATCTTCAAACCTAACTTTTCATTCTTTTTCTTTAAACCTTGCAAATTGCATGTATATACCCAATACATGCATATTGAAATGTCTTGATATTGATTGTACTGACTCACACTATGTAATCCATCTGGAGTCTGTGAGAAAGACAGACTATACATGATGTAGACAGACAGACAAGTGTGGTGAGAATAGAGGAGTCTGTGTCTGAGACTAGGCCATTGCAACATGGGTCAAATCCACATTCACCCATTACCCGCATGTTTATCGGATATCTTCCGTTTGCCTCCAATCCGCAATTTTTTCCTCTTCGTTCACATTCCTGCTTCCAATCCGTCTTTCTCGCGCGTCCCTCCGGTCACACGGCCGCTCGAAAACCGCTTTTTTGGGCGGGATCTTTTTTTCCCGCCTATTTTTTTAAAAAAATTTTGAGCGCACTTTTCCGTTATTTCAATCTTGCCTTATAAAGAAACATCAATGAACATAATGATGCCTCTCTTTCCCCCACTGACAGCTCTGATGGCTCTCTCCTGTTTCTTTTTTGGAAATTTGGAAGCATGTGGGAAGCTTTCGTGGGCATTTCCTATGCAGGACAGTTCAGTGCCTGAATTTTACTGAAGTTTCACTTCCTTGGAGTGTCATTATTTCGATATTTCGTAATTTCGATATTACAGTAATATAAAATTTAAAAAATGAAAAACAGTTAAAAAGGAAGTTTTGCGAGTCCGTTCTGAGGATGGATTTACCCCAAAATGATTTTTCAAACTACCAGATTTGATTCAGAAACAGCATAATCAATAAATCCAATGCTATGAAGTCAAAAACAGTCTTTTGCAGACTACGGAGCACTTGCAAGTTGAATCAGCCAATAGGAACTCTCGGAACGGCCGGAGAGACAGGAAGGGGGGTGGTTTTTAAAAAAACCACATAAATTGCGCATTGGCCCGTTCACGGCCACTGTGAAACTCCCGTTGAAAACCTGTGACCACATATTCGGGAGAAATGCGAATGAAATGTGTCTGTTTAATGAGGTAATGTGACCGGCACTTGGGATTGCGTGGGGAATGCAGGGAACATGCGACTTAGAATGAGTAATGTGGATTTGACCATGGATCCAGCTCAGGCTCTCTAATAAGAAGCTTCCAAAAGCCTCAAAGAAAAGGCTTGGTCCCTTTCTCTGTAGGCTGGCAGAAGTCTTGCTTTCTCAAAAGGGGATGACATTAAGTTAATCAGCACTAATTGACATCAGGCATTCACAAGGATTTCACTCCTTGCCTCTAAATTATAGCGGGTCATTTAGATAAGGAACTTCGAGGTTACCCCTTATCTCGTTTGCAATGTACATGAGAAGCCTGGGCTGGCAAAGTGTGAAATTCTTTTCTCTAACTTGTAGGACTTGTTCTGATTTATGGGACTAATTGTACTTTTCAAAAGAACAGAGTGATCTAATTGATAACAGCCCCCTTGATGAAACCCCCTGTCTAGGGGTACAGAGAGCCCCGCGGTGCAGAGTGGTAAGCTGCAGTACTGCAGCCCAAGCTCTGCTCATGACCTGAGTTCGATCCCAGTGGAAGCTGGGTTCAGGTAGCTGGCTCAAGGTTGACTCAGCCGTCCATCCTTCCGAGGTCGGTAAAATGAGTACCCAGTTTCCTGGGGGTAAAGTGTAGATGACTGGGGAAGGCTGGGCTACCCCTGGGCCTGATCCGGAAACTACAACTGGTCCAGAATGTGGCGGCACGGGTCCTGACTGGTATACCTTACCAGTCACACATCACACCTGTCCTGCGCCAGCTGCACTGGCTTCCGGTTGAATTCCGAATCAGGTTCAAAGTGTTGGTTCTTACCTTTAAAGCCCTGAGTGGGTTGGGACCGGCATATCTTCGGGACCGCCTCTCCCTGTACGTTCCCCGGAGATCGCTTCGATCAGCGAATAAATATTTACTTGTGGTCCCCGGCCTTAAGGAAGCCCACCTTGCTTCAACCAGGGCCAGGGCCTTTTCAGTCCTGGTCCCAGCCTGGTGGAACGCTCTGTCAATGGAAACCCGGGCCCAGCGGGACATATTATCGTTCCGCCGGGCCTGTAAGACAGAGCTGTTCCGCCAGGCGTTTGGTGATTGAAGGGGGCGGTGCCATGTCGGCCTCCCACCTTTGGGGTGGGGAAGGTTCTCCCCACCACTGCACCTTGTTAATTTGTTTTATTATTTGTATATTGATTTTAATTTTTGTTTTTATCGATTTTAACTGTTCACCTCCCAGAGCCCCTGGGGATGGGCGGTATATAAATAGAAAAAATAAATAAAAATAAATAAATAAATGGCAAACCACCCCGTAAAAAGTCTGCCAAGAAAACGTCGTGATGCGACATCCCCCCGTGAGTCAGTAATGACTCGGTGCTAGCACAGGGGGACTACCTTTACCTACCTTTAGGGGCTATAAAAAGGGCTGTCAGAAAGCCTCCATTGCTATACTTGCTAATTAGCAGGACTTGTAAAAGAGCCCTCTGCAGTTGGTATTGTAGTCCGAAAGCGTTCGAATTAGGAGGGAGGAGGAGAGATCATATTATTGTGCTTAGTTGTAGTCTTTACCCTATATACTTACTTTGAGCCTGTAGAATTAAGTTTTTCTTTTGTGGTTTTGAATTATAACCTTTGCCATGTATTCAATAAAGCTGTAGACTTGGTTAAGCATTTTCCTTTTGTACAGAGTGCACTTTTTCTAGATAGGGACAGTTAGAGTTTAGTCTGAGTACCAGTCAAGAGCCTTGGTAAGGGGCAACTTGAGCACGGACCAGGGGAGTCGCGGGGCCCTAGAAGGTGGGGCTTCCCCCATAATTCTCAGGACAACAGATAGACAGAGTTAGATCTAGTTCAGTTTGTAGGCTCTGGTATATCTTAGAAATGATCCTGAGTCTAAGGAATGAATGAATAGAGTTTATTCAGGAACTACAACTTTGACAGAAAGCAGAGAAATAGAATAGATATTAACTACCTCACTAAACTGGGAGAAAGACTTCCGGGATGAAACAGGAAGTAGCTAAAGAATACCAATCTGGAGACATGCAAGAAGGACGGAAGAGAGGAAAGAAGGATCTTACCCTATTATCTATATAACTGTCAGAACTGCTGCCCCCTGCAGGTATTCTGTGTCTTTTGTTTTCTCTGCGCGCAAGACATGGGCCCTTTTCACACTACTTACTTGATTCCGGAACATTGCAAAATGTAGCGCAAAAACCGCGGAAGATAGCATCTTCTCGCTAGAGTTTTGTGCAACATCGCGCAAAACTCGCGCGACATTGCATAAAACTCTCGCGAGAAGACACTATCTTACGCGTTTTTTGCGCTACATTTCGCGATGTTCTGGAAGCAAGTAAGTAGTGTGAAAAGGGCCATGTCTTTCCAAAACAGTTTAAGGTGAGGAAATACCTGTGAGGGAAAAGGCTACATCTCCTTGCTGCTACTCCTGTGCTCTCAGTCTCCTTTCTTTCTTTCTTTCTTTCTTTCTTTCTTTCTTTCTTTCTTTCTTTCTTTCTTTGTATTGGAGTCTGAATTGGATTTCTGAATTGATTGATGGCCATGAGTGCAATTGCATTTCCAGCCTTCATACTCTACAAGAAGTTTGCATTTTGAAACTAGCATTTAATTTAATAAAACCTGATATTCCCACCCAGGTTTTTAATGACCCATGTGGAATATTTGGCCACACAATGAAAATTTACAGGATAAAACTGGACACTGTTGACTCCCGGTTTTATTTCCCCCCACCCCTGTCCCCCAGCATCTGCAGACCAATTTCATTCCTCCAGAGCGAGGAATGAGGATTTAAGAGGGAGTCATCTCCTTGGGTTGGACTGAACTTTTCCATGGACTTTAAATTCTGGTCAGCAATAACATATCTGGTCATACCTGCTTGTTCACACTGTATTGTTCTCCATCAGGTCAGCTGCACAGGACTCCACCTGGACTGCTAATGCTAAGTCTGCTTTTGCTATGGCAAGGCTTAACGGGCTCAGTGGGTAAGTCAGGCTCTTCCTGCTATTGAATATTTTGATCAAGAAGGGACTGCTTGTGTAGTGAGCAGGACCTAGCAACAGAAAGAACTGAGAGCAAGGTTCCTGCATCTTGCTTATATGGCTAGAAATTTCAAGAGGGAAACCAGATGGCTCTGTTTCGGTCAAGCTTTCCCTGTAGCATATTGAGCAAAGGTTTTCCTCTACTGCTTCTCGCACTGTAAGGTGTGGTTGCCATTCATTTGCTATTCTATTAACTGAACAAGTATTTACCAAAGAATTAAGTAGGGCAATACACTCTTAAAATTAAAGAACTAATACACAACAGTGCCGGTTGTGTTCAGTGAACTCTTTGCAACATGCATACAGTGATATAGACAGCGAGCAAAAAGTGACAAAGCAAAGTTACCTTAAATGGAGAAAGTATTCTATTCATCTCTGCTTTGAATATGGGAACAGGTTAAAAAATCTAAGAGGACCCAGTTTAGGGACACCAAGCTTTCAGGAATCTACAAACCAATTGCTATCAGATAGCAAAATCAAAAAGAGTCCAGTAGCACCTTTAAGACTAACCAATTTTATTATAGCATAAGCTTTCGAGAATCAAGTTCTCTTCGTCAGATGCCTGAGTTCTATGATGTTAAAACAGCCCTGGAGCAAGCCGAGTCAGGCAGCAAGAGCTACTTAGCTCAGATCTGGGTCACAGCAACCATGATAGCAGGGATCTTAATGAAGGCCCCTTGGGGCTGGAGCTCTCATCTGGCAAAGCAGAATGTCCAGTTATATGGCACAGTGCCCCTTGCTGGCAAAGGCAAGACACTGTGTTACTTGTTTAGCTTGGAAGCAGAGAAGCCGAAGGAGGGGACTACTGCAGTGGCCAGCCAGAAGATGGAAGTATGTGGCACAGGTGCCTGGGCATCGTTTCCCATGGCAGTACAGGGGGGGCTTTGAAGCTGGTGGAAGTCACTGGACGTTGAAGGCTGGTGACACCTCATCTCAGAGCTGGAGAGCAGCACAATGTCTTCAGCGAGGCTTAACTGCATACAGCCCATCATGCTGAGAGATGGCATTGCACAGCCCAAAATCTGCTCAGCAATGCGTGGCCAGCACAGCGCCAGGGCCAGTTTTCTTCTCCACAGATGTCTCTTGAGGCACTGCCCTTGTGCTTCTCTCCTTTCTCTGGCTGCCAGGGAAGCTGTCCACAGGAATGTTTTCAACAAGTTAAAGGCTGCTCCACCTCTGCTGGCAAATAAAAATTCAATGCAGGCTGCCTGAACCCAGACAGCCAAACAGAAGATTTAAGGAGGCATGTCTATGCAAGAGTTGCATATGATACAAGAGGGACTATTGCCTAGCAAACTTCCGTGGCAAGGTGAGGATTCAAAACTGTGCAGGAGGAACCGAAAGAGTGAGTGCTAATGATCGATTTGTGCATTATGGTGCAACTGTGAAGTCTGCCCCATGAATTCTTTTTTTAAAATTTATTTTAAAATTTTATTTAAATACAATAAAAAATCACCTAAAACATGGTACACGGATATAAATGCCGTAGACTCGCAGAAAGAGTAACTGAGTATACAAGCTTCAGATGGAAGGATGGTCAAAGAGAAAACCAGAGCCTACAGTCTTTCCTCCGTGCTAGGATGCCTCTGACTTCCAGATAGTCGAAGACAGGCAAGTTTCTTCATAACTGCTCCGTTGCAAATTACAGAAAAAGGGATTATACACAATTTTCTCCGAAACACAAATCTCCTAAAGTTTCTCAAGCCATCTATCCCAGGAGGGTCCAGCTGGAACTGACCAGAAAGTAGCAATCTCCAAATGGTTCACTGCTAGTAATTTGGAAATAAGGTTTGTCATCTTTCGGGAAATTTGGATATCATTCCAGATATCCAAAATAAACAGCTTCGGAGAGAAGGGTAGATTCTGAATTCTGAAGGAGGAAGTATGACTATTCAGCAAATATTACGTAACTATTTGATATTTTCAGGGCTTTTTTTCAGCGGGAATGCGGTGGAACGGAGTTCCGGCACCTTTTGAAAATACTCAGCAATAGTGCGTGAAAATAATATTATTTCAAAGAATCCCGTGTGTTTCTGCCTCATTTCCCTCTTGAGAGTTCCGCTACCTCTTTTCCCAGAAAAAAAACCCTGGATATTTTACGTTAGTATCCAGTGAGTTTCAGTAGCAGCCAATAGTTTAATATCAGTACACAGTAGAGTCGCCAGCTCCAAGTTCAGAAATTCCTGGAGATCTGGGGGGTGAAACCTGGAGAAACCTGGAGAAAGTGGGGTTTGGGGAGGGAAAGGACCTTGGCATGGCAGAATTCCATAGAGTCCACCCCCGAAAGTAGCCATTTTCTCCAGGTGAACTGATCTCTGTGGCCTGGAGACCAGTTGTAATTCCAGGAGAACTCCAGCCACAACCTGGAGGCTGGCAACCCTAATACACAGATACATACCTTACAGGCAGAAGCAGTCCATATTATAATACAGTGCCTGACAAATTCATTGCTGTAGCATTTAGTAAATTTTCTATTAACTTCTATTTATTTATCAAATGAAAGATACCTTCTTGAACAGATGACAAAATTCCCCTGAAAATCGTGGTGTCAATTTGTGATTCTGATACTCAGACGCTGCATTTTAGGGAAAATTTTTGATATTGCCATCTGAATCAGAAAACCTGTTGGATTTTGAATTTTGTAAAAAAATAATTTATGTCCTGGTAATTTTCCAGTTATTGGAACTCTAGCAGCTCACATAATTATAGTGGTGTAGTACAATGGTTAGATTATCAGACTAGGATCTGGAAGATCTGGGTAACAAATCCCCCTTCTGCCATGAAGCTTGCGAAATGATCCTGGCCAATCAAACACTCAGTCTAGCGTTGGAGGAGGAGGAATCAGCGTTGTCCCTTTCCTCAGGTTTCAGAGGGAGACAAACCAAAGAGTTAGAAAAATAGAGAGGTCAGGGCACTCTGTTTACAGTGTTTACTGCTCTGACTATCCTTTGATATGTGGATTGCTATTCTCAGGATTTCCTCCTCCTGACTTTCTCCCTCTCCCTTCTCTTCCTGGCTTTGTTCTAGGCAACATCTCTCTCTTTCTCCTCCCTCCATCTTGGAAGCAGGGATGCAGGACTTGTCCTAGCATCCATGTCCATCCTTAGACTAGACAGGTAGTTAGGATCTGTCTCTCCTCCTTTCCTATCTGAGTATGGAGTTCCTACAATGAAGAAATCTTATTTCCTTTCTAAATTTAAGCAAACATATGCTTTGTTATTTTCATTCCTGCACACACACCAACCAGCAGAACCAGCTCACAACAACCACCTATAATCACGCTTCCTCTGCTAAATGATAGACTCTGCTAATAGTCCAAACATGGAATCCTTTAATTAGGTTTCTGGGGCCAACATATGATTTATTTATTATCTAGTCCACCGTACATGGCTGTTGTTAGAATGTCCTGGAAGGCCCATGGCAGAGGAACAGAGGCCAAAGTCTTTCTCTGCGACTATTGTCCCTCAGCCAGCATTGGGCATTCACAGTTATACTGTCTGAGCACAGAAGTCCTATTTAGCTAATAGCCGTTTATGAACCCAAATGAGATAATGTCCACTAGCTTAGATGACTTTAAGACATATGTATGAATATGTCTTAAAGTCATCTAAGCTAGTGGACATCATCTCATTTGTAGCACTGAGTTCCACAAAGTTGTGCATTTTGAAAGAAGTAATTGCCTTGAAATTATTATCCATCCGTTTCATTATGTCATCCTGAATTCTAGCCTTTTGGGAGAGGTGGGGGAAAGGGTTCCATTTATCCGCCTTCTCAGCACCACACATAATCTTAGAAAGTTCTATAATTTTAAAATTATATGGGCCTCCATTGTGCTGGTATCTTGTAGCTAACTACTTGGTTTTTTTATGTTTCTTTTTTGCATCTGCAGCTATCCACAACATAGGCGTGAGGCTGGCTGATGGGAACTCTCTCAACGAGGGCCGTGTGGAGATCTACTATGATGGCCAGTGGGGAACGATATGTGATGATGGCTGGGACATGGCTGAAGCAGACGTTGTCTGCCGCTCCCTGGGCTTCATAGGTGCCAAAGAAGTGAAGGCGAGTGCGGCATTTGGGCAAGGTACAATACTACCGTTCATCCTGTATGATAATGCAGAATGAAATAGAGAGGAGTACAATTGTCCTCTTTACCCCAACGCAATAGTTCATGGCTCCTGTGAAGAATCAGGCCTGTTGGGGCCTAAATTATATTAAAAGTATTGTCCTGTCTCTCAAAACATTCTGGGTAAGCATTAGTAAAAACAGTGAACTCATTTCCAGTGACATCCCAAAACTTGTCTGTCACAAGTGCAAGGCTGCCTTGGAACTGCTAAGAAAGGGAGTTGAGGCAACTAAGGCCAGCAATATTCTGTCTAATTAACTTATCTAAACCTATAACAACAACAACAACATTCTATTTATATACCGCCCTTCAGGACAACTTAACACCCACTCAGAGCGGTTTACAAAGTGTGTTATAATTATCCTCACAACAATCACCCTGTGAGGTAGGTGGGGCTGAGAGAGCTCCAAGAAGCTGTGACTGTTGGAAGAGGAGGATTCAACGCTGTCCCCTTCCTGTTTTAAGAGGAGGACAAACCAAACAGTTAGAAAGATAGAGAGGTCAGGGCACTCTGTTTACTGTTTGCTGCTCTGACTGTCCTTTGATACGTAGATTGCTATTCTCAGGATTTCCTACTCCTAACTTCTTCTCTCTCACTTCTTCTATTGTAGGAGTTCCTACAATAAAGAACTCTTATCTCTTTTCTAAATATAAAGCAAGTGTATGATTTGTTATTTTCACTCCTGCAAACACACACACACACAAACTAGGAGAACCAGCTCACAACCACCTATAACCATGTTTCCTCTGTTAAGCAATAGACTCTGCTAATGGCCCAACCATGGAATCCTTTAATTAGGTTTCTGGGGCCAACATATGATTTATTTATCATTGACTGACCCAAGGTCACCTAACTGGCTTCAATTGGAGGAGTGCAGAATCAAACCCGGTTCTCCAGATTAGAGTCCTGCTACTTCTAACCACTACACTAACCTAGCCTAGTTTCGTTTCTCAAGCTGGTACTCTGGGAGCCAGTACTCTGATGAGTGTAGGGATCCCAATCACCTGGTAGGGGTGGGGGATCCCCTACTCCCAGCCTCTGCCCTCTGCCACTGCTTAGCTGGCTAGGGTGTGTGTGTGGGGGGACGGACTTGGAAGCATCAGAACACGCTCTTGCACACTCTAGAAGACTCCTTTATCACTCCGGTAATTAGGTCGTTGTGAAGGCCCCTCTCAGGTCCCTTTACCCTCCTGGGGGGCACTTTATGCATGCGCACATGGGGGCACTTTATGCATGCGCACTTTATGCATGCGCACTTTATGCATGCGCACATGCGCTCCCAGCACAGCTAGTATATATACTATATATAAGTAGCTTTACTATATATAAGTTGCTATATAAAAATTGCTTTCAAGTCTCAAACTTTCTGAGAAAGTCTTGCTGTAAATTTGGGAAATTTGGATTAGCAACTGGAATAATTCAGATGCTGAACACTGGGAGGATTGGAGAACCAATTCACGGGTGTGCTCCTATTCTAACTCCTTTCTCTAGTATGACTGGCTGTATGCTTGATTTTTGTACAGGATCAGGACCCATTTTTTTAGATGACGTCGGCTGCGTTGGGACAGAGACATCTCTTGCACAATGTAGCTCTCCTGGGTGGCTGACCCACAACTGCGGACATGGGGAGGATGCTGGAGTGGTCTGTGGCAACAGTGAGTCTCTGGTGGACTGTTGTTAGTTGCATCATCATCATTGTGTTTTTGTCTGTTTGGTTTCTTCCAGTCATTGAAGCGTATGTCAGGCGTAGGAAAGATTCAGCCTCTCAATTTCAGGTTGTGGCACACCATTATGGAGCTCTCTCTCTCTCGCCCTACTTGTCTAAGTCCTTGCCAAGACAATTTTTCTCTCTCAATCCCTTATTTATAATTTCAGCTCCAAGATGATTTTTGCAGATCTTCTTTCCACTCTTCTCTAATTTTCAAGAACCGTTTGAAAAAGCTGGGGTATTAAACTTAGACAAATTCCATTCACTTATGTATATGGAAGTAAAACTACATTTCTCCCATGGCTTCAAATTCTCTAGAAATTATATATAGGGTTGTCAACCTCCAGGAGGGGCCGGGTGTTGTCTTGAAATTACAACTGATCTCCAGACAGTAGAGATCAATTTCCCTACAGAAAATGGAAGCTTTGGAGGGTGGGCTTTGAGGCATTATACCCCACTGAGTTCTCTCCCCTTTCCAAACTCCATCCTCCCAAAGCTTCATACCCAAAATCTCCAGGAATTTCTCAACTTGGAACTGGCAAGCTTAATTTTACCTCTATGGAAGTGGTGACTTCGTTCCTGCTGTTGTTTCAGTTGTGCAGTCTCTTACTCTGTTGGCCATATCTGATAGGACCTTAAATTCACGGTAATCAGTTTTATCTGTTTAGGACCCTTATACCATTTTGGATTCAGTCTTGGGCCTGTCATTTCAGGAATACACAATCATGGGAGTTTTGTTTTGGATCATTCTGGAAATTTATCTGAGGACCTTGGTAAATTATATGACAGCCAGCAATACTGCGACCTCAACATCACAGTTGTGATAGCGGAAAACAACTTGGAATCCCAGGATCCTATCTGTGCACATAGTCTGATTCTTCATATGAACAGTGAGGCCAGCATTCTGCTCCAGGACAGGAATAAGTCATACACCCTGGTGGTGGAAGAGGAGTGTTTGCCTATGGTGAACAGCTTTATCAGGTGAGAAGTGTTTTTGGCACAATAAGTCCACCTTGCTTTATTGATTTGCAGTGCATTACCTGTCTTCTCCTCGAGCACTGGAATCGAGCAGAACTTCCTGAAATACAAGACAGATGGTATAGCACATCAGTCAAAGAAATTAATATTTCCTTTTTTCACTGTGCTGATTTGAAGAAGCAACCGATTCAGAAGCATCTCCAAGAGTCTGGCAGATAAATTAGATTGCCACCCACCTACTCTAAAGTGGAGGCTGGCATGAGAGTCTTCTGCTATAATGCTTGTATGTATGTGCTTTTTCTAAAGAGCAAGTAGGTCAGCTTCCCCATTCCACCTAGAGCTTGCTAGGGCAGGAGAGCAAGGAAAAAAGCTCAGGATGGGTAAAAACTGAAACTGCATGCATTAATTTTTAAATCAATAATTTAACCAAATAAAACTTCAGCTGATTAATCATCATTCCACATCATCCACTATTTTGGTTTTTTCCTCTTCTTTTATGCATATATAGCAGTACTTCCACTCCAAATCCCCACAGCTGTTTTGACCCACAGGGTTCCAGATGCATAAATACTCCTGCAAAAATGCATCTGGATCCTCACAGGGTGGGGGAGAGCAAGAACTGGAGGTAGGCACTTTTAATGAAAGAGAAGGAGTTAATCCTCTGCTCAAAACTAGAGGTTGCTGAGACAGCTTTTCCTCCAAAAAGTCAGTCTTGTAATACTTGTGTGTAACACACAGTTTGCCTCTGAAAGTGACCCCAGTTCAATGAACCTGCCATCCATTTAACCACACTGCTTGGGTTTTTTATGTGTGGAAGGTCATGGAAACAGAGCTTCTTAGTGACACCTCGCTTATTCGTTGTTTGGACACAATAGAAAATCCCTCTTGAAGATCCTTTCAAAACCCTCACGAGAAAATTTAGAATTGAATTATTCAATAGCAGCGCACTAATTTTTTTTGTCTGTTTTATTCAGATACTTCTACTCTAGGAAAATTGAAATCGCCTTGGATTCAGTAAAGTGCTACCACAACTTGGCTTCAGCCTACGGGGCATCGGGTCTGCAAGCTGACTGCAGGCAGATTTTCCCATATCTGCTTCCATCGGACCCCTCCTTCCGTGGCCCACTGGAACTGTATGAATATAGCCTGTCCAGTGGAGACATACCCCTGCAGGAGCTCATTCTGCAGTTCTTGGCTTGGAACTGTGAGGACCTGTCCAACACGGAGGCCTGGTTGCGCCTTAAACCGGCGCACATGGAGGCTCTGCTCTCTCGCTCTGACGTGGTGATTGAGAGCGAGTGGTCTCTGTGGAAAGCTCTGGACCGCTGGGCTCAGGCCAATGGGCCAGCGGAAATGACGACACTTCTGGAAAAAATCAGATTCCCCATGCTCCTCCCGGAACAGCTGTTTAAGCTGCAGTTCAACCTAACATTTGGGGGGGATTATAAAGATGTCTTCCAGAGGAAGATTCTGGAAGCCCTTGAATTCCACACAGTGCCATTCACGTTACTTAGCCAATTCAAGCCTCATGTACTCACCAGTGAGGCATATGTCCCTCGTTGTTATGTTGCTTCCACTTGGAGCACGCACCTAACCCGTGACCTTTTGACACAGCTCAATGGATCTAGCATCTCCCAGTCATTTGAAACCCCCAAACACTCCAGCTTTCTTTTCAACAGCCAGAAGATATCCTGGTCCTTCAGTTACTATGGCATGGCGCAGGAGTGCCAAAACGATAGCTTCTGCTCCTCAGAAACTTTCCCTATTCTCCACCTTGCGCCAACTGATCTCCAAGATGCCACCTTCTGGTACATGAACAAAGCACTCTTGCTGTGCCATGGTTCCTATATCACAGGGGTCCTTGACTTTAAAAATGGTACAGCTGGGGTCCCCAGCACCACCTTCCCTTGCCCAACTGAGTACACAGACTTCATGGCTCTGGTGCGTCCTGCTTACAATCTGAATGCATAAAGATCTAGGCATTTCCTTCCTATAGAGGCAGTATCTGGGAAAAGCAGAAGTCTTTCTCTTGAGTCATATCTGCTAGTATCCTTCATTTTTTTCTTAGAGCCAAGCTATAAGTGATGCCTGACACAGGTTGGACACTTGTCATCTTCCCTCAAGTTTTGATGGGAAATGTAGGCATCCTGGTCTTGCAGCTTGGCTCCCTGACTGCTGTCCAATGGACTTTTCAACTGTCACTTGTCCAACATTCCGCCAAGCTGCCTACATTTCCCATCAAAACTTGAGGGAAGCTGACAAGTGTCCAACCTGTGTCAGGCGTCACTTGTAGCTTGGCTCTTAGTTTCCATACTGTCTCTAGATCCAGAACTGTAACTTGATTGTGATGATCCCTTAAAACACAGCTCTTAAAGGTTCAGATGTTTTTGTGTAATAAAAATAGCAATAATAGAAGGAATTCTAGGTCTGTGCATGTCCCAATAGGATGTCAAGATTTAATGGCATTTTTACATTGGCTGTGTGATATTTCTTGAAAATAAGTGGAGCTTACAAGAACGACTATATATTATTTTAACTTTGGTTGCCTCAGGTGCATTAAGCTTTACCTCTTCCGCAAATAAATGTTTGGATTTCTAAAGCATTTTGTACTCGTTGTCTTACGACAATCAGCACAAGCCGGCTCCAGGCTTTTAAGAATGGCAATCATTGGTGATGAGGAGATCTGAGGCTGCGGAAAGAGAACATGCAAATATGCTAAGACTAATCTCACCCCTTAAAAGACAGGAATGCCCCTGGATTGTTTTGGACCCAGATTGCAGCCAGTTTGGGATGTCCTAAATTGCGATGGTAGCAGCCTGCCTGAATATTTTCTCTGAAAGAAATCAGAAAAGTTTAAAGGAAATAAATAAATGAATGTATGTTCTCTTCTACCCCACCCTCATTCCAGGGTTTGTGGCAAGCTTGAGTAAGTGGAAGAGCAAAATTGTAATCTTAATTAAAAAGGTTTATTTAGAGAAAATCAACTCTTCGTCAGATGCATAAGCTTTCGAGAACCACAGTTCTTTTCGACATATGCATCTGACGAAGAGAGCTGGGGTACTCGAAAGTTTATGCTGCAATAAAGTTGGCTAGTCTTGGACTCTTTATTAGTTTGAATTATGGGACTATTATGCATGTTGGGACTATGGGATTTAAGTTGTATGAAAACCAAGTAGGGTGAGAGCTACTGTTGGGAGGGGCAAAAGTGAGCAGAAAAGATGGTAGGACCCAACCGGTTCATCCACTTTTAGATAGACTTTATTCCTTTCAGTCTAAAGCTCAAAATAAGCCTCCATATCACATCTGTCAAACCACTTACATGAATTAATTTATTTCTCTCAAAGAAAATACTAACTTTGCTATAGATGGAAAGATCTGGTTTAGGTATACAGAACATTAATCAGATGGTCTAGAACCAAAAATACCTCCATTATTATTTCAGATAGTGTGTGTGTAAAGTGTTATCAAGTCACAGCCCCGATGGTGACCCTGTAAGTTTTTCAAGGCAGGACATGAACAGAGGTGGTTTGCCATTGCCTACCTCTGTGTAGCAATCCTGGACTTCCTTTGATGGTTTCCCTTCCAAGTACTAATGCGGGCTGACCCTGCTTAAGTTCCAAGATCTGGGGAGTTCAGGCTAGCCTGGGCCATCCAGGTCAGAACAAAGTTAGTTTAAACTTGGAGCCACAAGATGAGAAGCAGATAAAAGCCATGCGTGTTTTTTGAACAGTTTCCTGTCTGACAGAGAACACCATATTGAATAGCGTCATAATTAAGAAATGAACTTGTGAAGCTGCAGTGTATTAACCATGGTCATAGATCCAGAGGAGTTAGCCATGTTAGTTTGCAATCGCAAAATAGTAGAGACTCCAATAGCACCTTCAAGACTAACCAGCTTTATTGCAGCATACGCTTTCGAGAACCACACTCTTCATCAGATGCATAAGCTTTCGAGAACCACAGTTCTCTTTGACAGATGCATCTGACAAAGAGAGCTGTGGTTCTCGAAAGCTTATGCTGCAATAAAGTCGGCTAGTCTTGAAGGTGCTACTGGACTATTTTGCATTGTATTAAATTACATTACAGTCCCATTAGCCCTCTGCTAGCCACTCTGACTGGCATCAGTTCTACAAAATCCAAGTTGGAGATCATCTATGTTGGTCAAAAGTACTAAAAGAAATACATGTGATCTACCACTGAGCTATGACTTCTCCCCAACATATGAAGCACCCTTTTTTTCTTTTTGATTTTGCTTCATTTATACCCCAACTCCCCCCCCCCAAGATCCTATGGACCGAACCTGGCACCCTATGTGCTCCAGCACGAAGCTCTGGCCTCCTCTTGTGGTTTCTAAACACATTCAAGAAAGGTCTTAATTTGAAAGCTTAAGCATTTGCTATCATCAGGATCGCAGATATAAAAAGCGGCCTTACTTTGGTTGACAGAATCAAGTACTGTTAATTTTGCAACCTTCATGGGTAGGACCTTGTATATTTTCTGCATGTTCCTAAGGAAATACTGTTTGATTGGATGCTGAGAAGCCGCAGGGTATCAGCCATAATACTTTATTTCAGTAAAAGGAAGACTATATTCTCCCACGTGTGTCTTTTAAGAAAGAGGGGGGCATCTTAAATTTGTATGCAAATTAGTTATGCACAGTAATTTTTTAAAAAAAACCTTTTAAAAGGAAAATTTCATGTCTTCCTTTGCGGTAAATATGGTAACTACAAACGGAGTGATGATTTGTAAAAAGTCAGCAGCGACTGTGAATGGGAGATTTTGGAGGTTGATAGAGGCAGGGCTCCAGGACTTAGAAGGAGCCGATATGCTGCTGGGGAGGAGGTGGGATAATGGAGGGAGGGGCGGCACCCCCCTCTCTTCCTTCCCCGCCCCTTGTCGCGCCCGCGTCTTTTGCTGCGCCTGGCCGTCCAATCAGAGGCTGCCCTGGGCGGAGCAGGATTTAAAAGTTTATCTTCTGCTCCTCTGCACCTTTGTTCGCGGGGCACGTGGAGCGCCAGAGGTCTGTTGTTCCTGGAGCCCTTCCCGGAGGAGCTGCTTCTTGCATCCACTTCGCCCCTGCTTTGGAAGACGCCGGCGCTTGCTGGGAGCGGCAGGGAAGAAGGAGCAGGGCGCGTCGGGGTCGGCGCAGCGTGAGATCGGCGGTGGCCTTGGAGCAGCGACCCGAGGAAAGTTCGGAGGGAAAAGGCAACTTTTCGGGGGGCGGCGGGGAGGCTTGCAGCGGGGGGCTTTCGGCGGTAGCCGTAGGCGGGAAAAGGGGGAGATCTGCGGTGGGGCTTCGGAGTAGCAGCCTGGTAGGGTTCAGGGGGAGAGGACGTGGCTGGAGGCTCCCGGGGGGGAAACGCTTGGGGGCTGTCGGCGGCGTCTGGCATCCCCCCTCCCAGAGTTCCAGGCTTGGGGCCCCTCCGCCTCGAAAGCTGAGAGCAGCCCCCCCCCTCCGAATTCCGAAAGTCAGGCGCTGCAGGGCGCTTGGGGATCCCATTGAGCGGGTAGCCGTGTGATTCAAATCTCTACTCAGGCTTGCTGGATCGCCCGCCCCGGGCTATAATCGGTCCGTGCCAATCTAGAACCCAGCGGTGCCAGTCATCACTGTGCCTCTTGCGTGCCAGGCTTACCATGCCGCGTAAGAAGAGGTCTACCCCAGCCCAACAGCCAGCAACGCAGGTGCTGCAGACCAAGGGACAGAGTGGGCAGCCGAGGGCGGCACGGCAGGGGGCAGCCAAGGTGCCCAGCGCTCCCGCTGGGCGAGCCCCCCTCTCAGATCCTGGCATTACCGATGTGCAGCAGGGCGTTTCTCAGGCTCTCCAACAGCTCTCTGGGCAGGTGGAACAGCTGTGCTCCCACCCGTGGGGCCCTGAGGCGCAGGCTAACTGGGTGAGAGCCCCGCAGGAACCAGAGCTCGAGCCCCACAGTGGGGCTGAACTGCCAGCAAAGAGCATGAGGCGGGCTTGGACTCCCAGTGGGTCCAGCAGCTCAGAAGAAGGTGCCCCAAGGCAATGCAAGTCTGCCAGGAAGAAGAGCCATGGTGGCAAATGGGAAAGGATGTGGTTGGAGCAGAACACCGCAGATAGCGAGGGATCATCAGCAGGTGAATTCTTGAAGGAGGAGTTTGCCCATTCCTCAAGGGATTATTGGGGGGCTGCGGCTCACGTACCAGGCATACCAGCCTGGGCCCTAAAAAGAAGGGGTGGTGCAGGTTGGGCCAGGGAGGGCCCAGAAGCTCTTTGGGGCTCTGGGCAGTCTTCACAGGCCACCTTGGCTGCTCCAACTTACAATAGCCAGGAGGAACCGCCAGGCCTCTATCTCTCCCGCAAAACCAGGGAGCGGATCTTGGATGGGCGTTACGTTGATGTCTTTGCACTTCTGAAATTAGAACCTGAAGAAGGCAGCTTCTCAACACTGGATGAAAAGGGGGACAAGGAGGGCGAGATGGACCGCACTTTCCACAATTGGTTGGTGGGGTACACTGTTTTTATGGGGGTGGTCCAGTGTGCGTATCCTGAGCGTGGCTGGCACCTCAGCAACCATCTCCGGAACGTGTTGGCAGCCCGGGCCTTGGCAGGTGATTTGGCTGCCATTGAATACGATGAGGCTTTTCGTAAGTGGGCTTCTCTCAGCGAAAAGGCCAGGTGGGACCTCATCAACGTCAGGCTGTGGCTGCTTGTTGTGACCCCCTATATGAGGGGCCGGTCAGATCCGGCACAGGCGGCCACATCAGTTTCCATGAAGAAACTTGCCCGAAGGGTTTGTTGGGTGTATAATCAAGGTAAATGCCACTGGCCCCGCTGTAAATTCGAGCACTATTGTGAAGATTGCTTTGGGCCTCATCCTAGGGTTTGCTGTCCCAGTGGCCAGCATCCCTTTTGGGGTGTCCAGTCTCCTTCCAGTGATGCTTAGAAAGAAGGAGGGTCTACTGCCCCTGGCCCCGGGGAAGTAGCCCAGACCTTTTGGAGCTGTGATTAATCCACACCTCAGTCAGCAGGGATGTCCTTTGCTTCTGCTAGAATGCTACCCCAAGTGGATTGCCACCCAGTACAATGAAACTGTTTTTACCATGGCTTCCACATATTGTTCCTGGGTTCCCGCGTCCCCATGAATTCTGGCAATTTGAAGACCTTCAGGGACATGCTTGATACCTTCACTGTCAAGGTGACAGAAGAACTGCTGGGATGGAAGGTCCTTCCATGACTCCCCCATCCCCAAAATTAGGATCTGTCCACTGGGGGTGGTATCCAAGAAGACTTTAGGAGAGTACAGAGTGATACATCACCTGTTCACCAAGGTGTCATCAGTCAATGAGACCATCATGCAGGAGTTCTACTCTCTGTGTTACGTGTTCTCTGTGTCCTTTAAACCATACTGTCTGTTGGGTTGGGTCATGTGGCCCTTATGGCCAAATGCTACAGTCAGCCTTCCAGCTGCTGCCAGTCCACCATCTTGATTTCTGTTTGCTGGGCTTTGAGGTTAACGTCAATGGTACATGGACAAGCCTGTGTCCATGGGGTCTTCCCATGGCTTGCTCTGCATTTGAAATCTTCAACACCTTCCTGGAGTGGGTGGCCAAGGATCAGTCCCAGGGCCCCCATATCACACATTACCTAGATGGCTTCCTGTCCACTGACCCGGCAGAAGTTCTGGCACCTCACTGCCTTCTAAGCTGGGGAACTGGGTGTTCCACTGGTGCAAGACAAGACCAAGGGTTCATGTGCCCAGTTAGTATTCCTGGGCATCTTTTTGGATTTTGTAAGCAGAATCTCCTGTCTTCCGGATAAGCTGGTCACCTCCTAATCTTCCATTGGGTGGACCTTCTCTTGCAGCAGATGCATGTTGAAAGAGCTCCTGTTGCTCCTGAGACACTTGAGTACAATAAATAAAGTAGTCACAAAGAGGTCTTAATAGGAAGGCATCCAACAGGTATAGCAAACAGAAGGTGCAGCAAAATTCCACTTCGGAAGACGTCCCGCAGGTAAGCTTCCAAATATGTACACAAGGTAAGTATTTTACAAGTCATCATATAATCATTTCTCTATATATTTTGATACAGGAGGAGCCGATGATAGCGTGGCATCAACAGCCAAACCGCGTTGCCCGACAAACTGCGCCAGCTTGAGTCCGATGTTTCGTAGGAACAACCTCTTCAGGGGCAAATATACATCCACCATACTAAAATAGTATGTCTCTTTTAGTATGGTGGATGAATATTTGCCCCTGAAGAGGTTGTTCCTACGAAACATTGGACTCAAGCCGGCACTGTTTATCGGGAATTTTGCTGCACCTTCTGTTTACTACACCTGTTGGATGCCTTCCTATTAAGGACTCTTTGTGACTACTTTATTGTACTATGACTTTTTGATTTGTAGGAGTGTTTTGCTCTGTTATACGGAATATATATTGACTTGACTGTTCACATTTGTGATTTTTGTTCATTGATGTTTCTCTTGTTCGTGTGTGTTTTCACCCTGACGTTGTATTCTTAGAGTGGGTACCTCCCAATTTTTCTAACATCCCCTTTACAGCCTGATAAATGTTGGAGGCTTGGATAACAACATCACGGGCACCTGGTCTTGCTTTCAGGAGGAGAGGTTCAGGGTCTGAAGCCATCCAGATCCCCTCCCAGAGGAGCTGTCAGCCTTTGGGAGCAACTGGTTCTCCAGAGAGTGTTTAACTCAGTGGCATGCTCCACTCTGCACTCTTACTCTGGCTGCAACAGCTTTCCTGGCCTTCTCTGCAGTTGTGGGGGATATGAACAGATAGTCCATGTCTGAGTCCATGGTCCTACAATACCTGGCCTCCCTAAAGGAAGTAGTCCTGTCCCTGCCAAACCATGGCCATCCTCATGGCAGCTATTTCCTTCTGCAGCAGAGCATGCAGTTTACTGGACCTCTGCAACACATTTGCCGCTCACAAGACCATGGAAGGCCAGACGAGTCTCCCCCACAACACCTGGAAGCCCATTGCTTCCCCCATCCTTACAGAGCTCTCGCAGCAGCGACCTGAGATCTCCTGGTCTGACTTCCAGTCTGCCCTGTTCTGGGCTGCCTTCACACTAGCAACCAGTCCATAAACTGGTTGCAGCATCTCTCTGGGATTGCTCTGGGTACACACTGGGGCTGAGGGATGTCTTCAGTAAGGGGCCAGAGATGTGGGCGTTCTTAAGAACATCAAAGACAGACCAGAGAGGGTGTGGGTCTTGGGTTTGCCTCTGGGCTGTGGCAGGGGGGTGAGCCCTGCCCAGTACAATTGGCCGCAGAGTTCTTGGATGTATGAACTTGGTCCCTTTTTCATTCATGCCAATGAGTCTGCTCCCACCAGGTTCTGCAGGGCTGACTGCCACAAGGCTGCCCCCTGGGGATTTGGTAGCCTGCTCATTCAGGATTGAGGGTGCCACTGTGGCAGTGGAGATTAGGTTGCTGCCGGCCCGCATCTAAGCCATCGGGTGGTGGGAATCCTGAATCTTCAAGTCGTATGTTCGACCCCTGTTGGGAGCTGCCACTAACTCCATTCTTTTCTAGTTACAGTGGCCCTTTGCCAGACGGTCCAGGTGTGGGCACAGCATTGATTGCGGAGGATCTACACGGCTTTGACTGGCAGGGATACATCCTAGGGCAGGACACTTCATCACTTGGAGAGGCCAATGGAGGAGTGTGTGGGAGGGAGATGGCCTTGCCTGTGCCATGTAGGCTATTGTGGCCCTTTCTTATGTGCCCAGGGTAATGCCGATTGCCACTTTGGGGTCAGGAAGGAATTTTCCTCCAGGCCAGATTGGCCAGGGGTCCTGGAGGTTTTTTGCCTTCCTCTGGGCACCGAGCAGGGGTCACTACTGGAGTTGGGGAGGGTAGCTTAGGTCTGCTTCTATAGGATTGGTTGAGGGGGCTCCAACCTTGGCTGAAAGCAAGGTTTTCCTCCCAGTTCTAGTGGTGGTTTGAGGCATTGAGCTGGATCCGTGGCAGCGGGGAGAGTGTGCCTGCATGCCATCTCACTCCATTTTGGAGGGTTCCCTTAAGGGATCTTGGGAGGAGCCATGTGGGGACAAGCCCGCCAGGGGCCATAGTCTGGCTTCACTCCCAGGAGGCAGGGAATCACAGAGTGGTTCGCACCCAGGTGGAATCACATCCCCTGCCATCCTGTTGTGGCCATCTCCCAGCAGGCAGGCTGGGGAGGATGCCGTTGGATGGCAGGCGGGTCATCTGATGCCTGGATTCATGCCCTATGCTGTATCGGTACTCCAATAGTTGTAATTAATAAAGTTGTGGCAGTGTTTCACTCCAGCCTTGTGTGTGTTGGTCTGTTTTTGTGCTCCTCCACCTCCACTTCCCGCCACCGATAGCCCCTGGGACTGCAAAACAAGGGGAGTTACATGAGGGAGATGGGCAAGATGAAACAATGCAATGAGCCAGTCCTGCCATTTCTGGCATAGATATACTCCACGCAAAGCAAGATCTCCTACATGCCATGAGTGGAGGACTTGCAATTGGCTTCGTGGAATGTTCCACCCTCTCTCCACGGCTCTGAGCATCGCATGCAATATGCATTCGACGTTAGTGCACATAGAGCCCTGTTTATGTGGCATATCCTAGTAAAGGAAGAATTAATTACCACTAATTTCCAAGCAATTTGTACACACGAGTGAACAACCATTTTTGTTAGATAGGGGGCAGAATAATATCCCAACCTCTCTTAATAAAGTTTTGTCCTCTGATGTAATATGCTAATTTAATCAAGATTTCTAGCTTTAGTTTGATACGTCTCCGTGTATAGGAAACAATACCCCTGCTCCTTTGTTTCTTCTAGATCCTCGTTTAGATTCCTTATTTATTGGGTTAAATTACAATCCACAAACAAATTAACAATCTAAAGTTAAGAATGACTCACATTCAGATTTCTATAAAGACTCCTGATTGCATAACAAAATTATATAGTTCTGTGACTATAAGGCTGCAGTCTTGCACATGCTTATTTGACAGTCACGATGAAAAGTAGAGGTCAGATTCTGAAACATTAGGATCAGGCACATATCGGGGATATATGAGTAGCAAACATACAGAACTATCTTGTGCATAGGGATATGCACCAGCACTAAATTTAGGATTTAGAATTCAAATTTGGAATTGTGACCGTTCAGATTTGGATTTTTAAAAAGTAGAAATGCCTGAATATTTGGAATCCTAAATCAATAGTTAAAGCAAAATCCTTTTAATAAAGTTTCTCACAGTCCCCCAGCCCTTTCCCAGTACCTGTTCCAACTCCAACTGAGCAGATGCACAGTGCACAGTAACACCCAGTGCACTTTGTGGAGAATGTGCTTGCTTGGCTAATATATCCTTGAACACCTTTGTTTGCAGTCAAAGTGAGCTCATGAGTTCATTTCAATGTTTCCTGATAACATATATGAGCAGGGTACCATGCTGAGTAGCTTTGCTCTTGCATAGTAGCTACTTAGTCATTGCTGCTTTTGCTCAGTGTAATCAAACTGGCGGGGCTGGTGTGACATGGAGGAAGGGAGAGAACCATGTATGATGCCCTGAGCTCTTTAGGGGAAGGGCAGGATAAACATAGTTCAGAATCTTGTGTGATCATATTGTACGGTCGCCTGGGGTATTGTGGTATTGCTTCAAGGAGGATAAACCAGCCAGGGATATAGTGAATAATGGCATATTTAGAAAATTCCAAACATTTCCAATTCTGAATTTTGTAATTCCAGACACACAGGTTTCCTATAGGAAACAGGCTATGCTGCTGAGGAAATGAAAGTGGAGCGTATTTCTCAATGAATACTTATTTTATTGATAAGTTTAAAATCCCACTTAAAAGGGAAGAGAGAAGAAAGAAAAGAAAAAGAGAGCAAAAAATAAAAAAATACATATATAAGAAGTCATTTTTTTCTACAACACCTATCAAATCTTTACAAACATTATACTTGTAGTTTTGATACCTCCAAAATTTACCTTTTCAATAATTCCCCCTTTCTATTCAGTTTTCTCAGATTTTTAAATTTTATTTACTTGCTTCAATTTATAGTCCACACTTCCTGCACCAGCAGGCTCAGGGTGGATTACACTGCATAAACATTTCAATAAAACATTACATTTCAAAGATTTAAAACCACAATAAATACAGTATAAATATTTTTAAAATTACAAAGTTTCAACAGCAGCACAGAAATCTATCTCACCTAACCGTCAGTGAACTACAACAAATAACTAGGTAAATAAAAACAGTCTGGTGGTGGATATTCCTGTCAGCGAGGGCCACGCTGTTTTCAAATCGGCCCATGAGGCCCAGCTCAGCCCCAGCCATATGCCTGGTGGAATAGCTCTGTCTTACAGGCCCAGTGGAAAGATGATAAATCCTGCTGGGCCCTGGTCTCATTAGACAGAGCATTCCACCAGGTTGGAGCCAGGACCGAAAAGGCCCTGGCTCTGGTTGAGGCCAGGCGGGCCTCCCTGGGGCCAGGGACTGTTAATAGATGTTCTTCTTAGAAATCAAATCATCAGTTCATTTTTTCTCATCTCACGCAGAAAGTCAATAAGGGGGTTTCCAATTTACTATAAAAGCAGACAACGCTTTATCTCTGATCAGAGCTGTCAGTTTAGCCATCTCTGCTAACTCCATCATTTTCACAATCTGGTCATCCATTGATGGCGGTACTGTACTTTGTATTTTTGCGCATATAAAAGCCTAGCTGCCGTTATCGTATATAAAAGTAGGGTACCATGTTTATTTTCCAACTGTGTGCAAGTGGAGCATATTTCTCAGTCTATGATGACCCTTTCAAAACCCTACATTTGATTCTTGTTGTACTCCTTAGTGTGTGTGTGTTATGATTAGATTGTATATTTCATTAGATTATAGATTAATAGGGAAATTCAGTTTAGGTCCCTTGTGGGTATGCTAAGCTTGTTTCTAACACCTAAACTTAGGTGTTCATCCAGATTTGTAGAGATATCTTCTATGTCTTTACCTGGCCCCTTCGTGCAGAATTTTTGATCGACACTGGGAGCCAGGTTCAGAATTAGATACATAGATGCTGTATGAGTCAAGGGCTTAGAGGGATGGAATTCTCTTTAGAACTGCACTATAGTTGGCGGTTAACATATTGTAGAACTCTCCTAAAAAGTACTTGCTCAAACATGCACTAAGCAATACTTTCTGTTGACCTTTAACATCTCAGTTTAGGTTGTTGGCGAGAAAGCCAGTTCCTGTGCACTTGTGGGCACTTTGACCCCAGTGAGAACACAGCTTATAGTTGACCAGAACAACAAGTGATCCTGACTCCAGAGCTTTTACAGGGATCAGGGAGTGTCACTTGACCTTGCTCTTGCCTTTCGGGAGTAAGGAGTTCCCTGGCCTGTCTCTTTGCATGCAGTTCCCTCTTTTGACCAGAGTGTGGCTGATGGCACATTAAGGTTCTCCCCACCACTGCACCTTGTTAATTTGTTTTATTATTTGTATATTGATTTTAGTTTTGTTTTTATCAATTTTAACTGTTCACCGCCCAGAGCCCCTGGGATGGGTGGTATATAAATTGAATAAATAAATAAATAAATAAATAAAATAACCAAATCCCTGCTTGACAACTCTCCGGCCTAAACTTTCAAAACCTGCAGGAATTTCCTACAGGATACTGCAGTTTGGGAATAATGTGATTGGATGTCATGTAGTTTTTGTATGGTCTAATATGAACAACACTGTCAAGATTGAAGACATGATGGTTGCAGAGGTAAAGCTGTCCATTATTTCTATGTATTGATCTGATCTATCAACTGATTTATACCAGTTTTATAGTTTTACAGCCTTTGGACAAAACTTTTAGTATCACATTGATATAAAAAGTGGGCCTCTTAATTTCCATTGCTATAAAAAGCAGGTGATTAGGTTTTGCCTCATTCTCATGTGTGTGGAGGATGTGTACAGAGTTTTAAAAATATATCTTGTTTATTAAACTTGCTGTTCAGGGTTAATATAATTATGTATTTAAGTGATGGATACATTTACTTACATTTATACCCTGGTTTTCTCCCTAATGGAGAACCAGAGCAGCTTATATCATTTCCCACTCCATTTATCCTTACACCAATCTTGTGAAATAGTTAGGCCAAGACTGGGAGAAGCTGAAACAATATCTGGAGAAGAAATGGGAGGTGGGAGGAAAACTGTGGCAGTTTGAGAACTACTGAAGTATAATAAAAGTATAAAAGAGAGGGGTGACTTTACCGGGGGAGGAAGAGAAATGTGAATTTATAAGCAGTTAGATTAATAATATGAGGATTGAGTAACTAACAATATTTTTTTTTCTTTGATAAGATTTATACGCACCAAACTGAATGCACAGAAGAGTCAAATTGATTGACTATGTGATGAGCTATATAGAACTACCATAAAAAGTTGGAATGAGTAATATATAGAGAACAAGTCAAATTGTTTGATTTAAACACGGAAAATTTTTATGGTTTATGATATATAGGTTTATGATATATAGAAATATTCAAAACTGGAAAATGGGATAAATTGTTTATCCAAAGACGTACAGTTTGGGTGTATAACAAGAAAAGTAGTTAAAGATGTACTGCTTAATATAATGGAGAATGCATATCTGTTTTAGACAGAGGAATTTAATAGAAGTTAGAGAAAAAGGGACAAAGGGGGGGAAAGCTGTTGGAAGTCAATAAAAGGGGGGGAAAGGGAGGGGGTTAGAAACGAAAAATTTGGGGAAAATTGAATGTAATGTAAAAATAATAATATTCTAACCCAATAAAATTTTTTTTCAAAAAAAAAAGAAATAGTTAGGCCAAGACTGTGGGACAGGCCCAAGGTCACTCTGCAAGTTTCCATAGCAGCAGTGGGATTTGAACCTGGGTCTCCCAGGTCTCAGTCCAACACTGTAACCACAAGATTGGTTTCAGGGAGAAGCCCTTTCTCACCCCTAACTCATCCATTCACATAATTGGGATGAAATTCTCAGAGACTGTACTTAAGAGGGGCCTCTTTCCTAAAAGAAAAAAAATGGAGAAAAGTGTAATCTCTCCTTATTGGGGAGAATGGTGGGGTATAAATGAAGTAAAATAAAAATAAAAGTTGAGGCAGACAAAAGGCATCATCTGCGTTCTAGATGCAATGAAAGATACGATACCTTTCCACCTCTAACTCCTCCTGCAATCTAGTTGGGATGAAATTATCTGTGATCGCAGCCTTCAGTCATGGGATTCTACTTGCTAAACTGCAAATAAATAGGACAAAGCATTCCTCTTTTTAGGCTGCTGAAATTCCCCCTTGCAGAGTTGGCAGTGATTTTTTTTCTCCTTAATTTTTTTCCTGCTACCAGGATCCTGAGGAAGGGGGCTGGCTATTTTGAAACAGAAAAGGCAAGGGGCAGTGAACTTTGCACACACCGATAGACGCTGTGCTAAGGTTCATTGGTTTCAGCGTATTTCTTCCAGCCTGTGTACAACTTTTCTTATCCATCAAGCAGCTGGCAGGCTTGTTGGGACAACATAGTGAGATAATAGATCCAGAGGAGTTAGCCGTGTTAGTCTGTAGTAGCAAAATCAAAAAGAGTCCAGTAGCACCTTTAAGACTAACCGATTCTCGAAAGCTCATGCTACAATAAAATTAGTTAGTCTTAAAGGTGCTACTGGACTCTTTTTGATAGTGAGATAAGGCATGGAGTAGCAGGAGCTTTCCTTTGTCCAAAGGCTCCATTTCTGTAAACAAACAATCCATGCACCTTTCCCCATTTTACATGTGAAAGTGCTCCCTTCCCAAGCCAGTGAACCTGCAATGTGACTGGGGGAGACCTTTGTGTTAGGCATGGTTCTACTGGATCGCTCTCCCCCCTCCTTTTTAGCACCCTTGGGAAACAACTTTCAAGACAGTTGGGGAAACTGAATGAAAGTAGAGTACATCTGCAGAGATTGCAGCACTGCCAGAAAACCATCCGGAACTGATTGGTTTTAGGTCTGAAAGTCAAGGGCAACATTTGAATTAGTCAGCTTTCCAAAGTTAAAAACCAGTGGTTTCAGATCAGGTTCTGATCAGTTATTTCCCAAACCTGTATTATCTAGTGGGTGATGATGATCTCATGACTCCTTGACAAGCTGCACTGACGGGTGTGTGTGAGTCCATTTCTACAGAAGTTTCCGCCTCTGCCTCAAATGGACTTTGTGCCGTGCAGAGCAGGAATTTATTATTTCTTGAGCACGATCAGCATTTTAAGAGCTGCTTGCCTTGTTCAGGTGTGAGGCCACTACGTGAGCACTGTCAGTACTTCACAACGGGAAGCACTATCACAACTACTGCATGACAAAGAGATCGAGGTTCTAAACCCTAAATTCCTACAAATACCTTGTAAAGAAGCAAAACTGTAATAGTTGTTTTTTTTTCCTTATAAGGAAGATAGAAGAGGTCTAAAAGTTCCAGAGTCCAGTAGCATCTACAAGAATAAGAAAATTTGCGGTAGGGTATGAGCTTTTGTGAGCCACAGCTCACTTCTTCAGAAGAGGTCTGTTTCATACATTCTGGCAACACAGCCTCTTTATGTGATTCCCATCTTGTGAGCAACGAAGTGGCAAGAAACTATTTCTCTCAAGCAAAGAGAGAACTCTTAAAACCCCAAATACTATTTCATTCATGTTTCCTGCGCTTGTTTTCCTCAAGAGGTAAGTGTTACTTAAGTTTTCCATAGTACAAACATTTGGCTTAAAAATTACAGTAATTTGGCAAAATTAAAAGCAAGCATTTTTGAGTCTCCCACGATCAGGACTAAATTGAATTGTTGGTAGTATACCAACTAGAGGTATGGTGCCATACAGTACACAGGGATGATTAGGAATCTCCTATGGTACAATCACTGTATTTTGTTATCTATTTGGAAGCATTATTTCAGAACCTCCGAGGCAGGAAAATGGTGGCATAGTGTCAGATAAGAGATTGTTTCTCCACTCGGAATTTACACTAGGATATGTGCAGAACATGTAGCTATAAGGTAGGCTGGCACTGGGTGAAACCATCGCTGGAAATGGTGCATAAGGACACCTCTGGATCTCTCCAACAATTGGTGTGGGAAGTACTGACAATCCTGGGGATCTTTTGCTCGGACTATCCCTTGGCTTGTGTTTACTAAGCACCCATGTTTAATGTGCTCTGAGCAATAAAGCCCACAAATGGTTGCACATGTGTTTCCATTTAACTCCAGCAGCCATGACTCACTGCTGGGCACGCAGCCGGCTCCACTCCCTGGCTGTCAGCAGGACCCGCCTCCATCCTGGCTTCCTGACCCTAGCATTGTCAAAACATTTAATTTTGATCCTTCTGTGCCCATGGTAAATCTCTGCACATCACTGGAGCTTGTTAAAGGCGTCTGCTGTCACCTGCTCATCAGCATCTTGGTCCGAGGACTTGGAGAGGGGATGCGGGCATCATAAAGTTCAAGGACAAAAATGGGGTGGATAGAGGACAAGATCTGGAGCCTGGATGAAGTTCCATGGGAGGACAGTAGAGTAAGGATACAGAAAGTTTTGAAATAGCCTACAAAGGAGCTGTGAGCATTTCCGCCTAATAGTGAATACTATGTATGAAGGGAAAAAAGGGAACAGAACAGGGGGCAGTGATGAGAACAAGTTTCAGGTGGGTAGCTTGGTCTTTAAGGTGCTACTGGGCTTGAATCTTGCTGGCAAGAGTAATTCCAACCCCCCCCCCCCATAAACCATTGTCATTAACAGTGTGATGCCAATCTTCCCATCAAAACAGGAGTCATGGCCCTTGCTGCAAAAAATAGTTAGCAAATGTATTTGACTTTTCTTGGAGCTTGAGATTCACTGATGTTCAATGTGTATGAAGAATTATAGCACTCAATGCTGCAATGTATGTTAGGAAGCTCAATTTAGCAGAACCAAGCTGGAACGGTTGGGAAGGATTGTGACAGAAGAACCACATGTTTACTTTTGAAGAAATGGGGAGGGGGAATCTGTGGTTCCTGACTCCCTCACAGCCTGCAAAAGCTGGTTAGACTCTGGTCTGAGGATTGAGCAACAGGGAAGCCAATGGAGTTAGATGTTGTGTAGGCTCCTGCCTTGTCAAGAACTGAAATCCTTTATATTCTAATAATAATGATGATGGTGATGATAACGGCATTCAGTTTGTATACCGCTCTTCAGGACAACTTAATACCCACTCAGAGCGCTTATTATTATCCCCACAACAATCACCCTGTGAGGCTGAGAGAGCTCCAGAGAACTGTGACTGAGCCAAGGTCACCCAGCTGGCTTCGAGTGGAGGAGTGGGGAATCAAACCCGGTTCTCCAGATTAGTCCCACTGCTCTTAACCACTACACCAAACCGAACTTTGAGATTCCAAAACAGGCATAGTAAGGGTGAGAACTGATCTGTGACAATGACAACAGGTTTAGCCCTGGAAATGGTTTTCAGTCTTGTGCTCCTGCCCTAAAATGTGTGATGTAATAATAAACAGGCATGTGAAGGATCCACTCAACAGTGTCACCAACATCTAGAATTAGAACATTGGCAAAAGGAGTTCTAGAAAATGGACAGGTAACCCAGATTTGTCATGTGTGTGGACTTCTTGAAAACCACACATTTCACCAGGTTAGAGAGAAAAGCATCCAAGTCGGAGGACATAATTTCTAGGCAAGTTTATCCTCTGGCAATTTCCAGGCTAGCTTGTGCTTTGGCCCCTCTAGGCAATTTACAGTACTATCCTAAAGAGAGTAACACTCTTCTAAGCCCAGTGAAGTCAAGTCTTGTTTAGGATTGCGCTGTCATTCGTGGAGTTCACTGCCACACGATGTAGAGATGACACCAGTGGCTGTAAAAAGGGATTAGACAAATCCATGGAGGGTAGGCCCAACAATGGCCGTTAGCCATGGTCACTAAATGGAACATTCATGTTCCGAGGCCATAACCAAATGCCAGCAGTGTAGGGGGGCGGGGCTACATCAGTGGGAGACTTTGGCCTCCATGCCCTTCTTGTAGCTCTTCCAGGGCCATCTTGCTGGCCACTGTGTGAGCAATGGAACTAGAGGGACCATTGCTCTGACCCAGCATGGCTGCTCTTATGTATTCCAGGCAAAGAATGACCAAAGGGCGTCCTGCTTGCTCCAAAGCCTATTTCCTCCAGTACCATCACTTGAGGAGCTCTTGCTTCCATTGCTGTCTTGGGTGGCTCTTTTGGGAACACCTGATCAGCTTTGCGGAGAGATGTGGAAAGGTTTTATGAGGCGGGCGGGGCCAGCCTAAGCCCTCGCTGGGGGTCAGCCCGGGGCAGATTGGTGCCGCCGGTTGTGCGGCGAGGCAGAGGCGGGTCACGCCTTTATTTGTCCCGGGTCGCGACGCTTCGCCTCGTCACATCCCCATTCGACGGCGGCTTCGCAGCATTCCCCGCCCGGCCCCTCTTCGGCTCCTCCGTGGCAGCGTGGCCCGGCGTTGCACAAGCCAAAGCAGCGAGCGCTGCCCCTCCCCGCGCCGGGGGCTCGCCCGCAGTCAGACGGAGGCAGCTGTCAGGCGAGGGAAGCCCGCGCAAGGCAGCAAAAGGCGAGCCTGGCCGGGGCCGGAGGCGGAGGAAGGGAGAGCCGCGCCAGAGCGCTGACGGGAGCAGGCGAGCCGCCCGCGCTGGCCCCGTGCCACCGAGAGGAGGGGCAGCGGATCCCCAGAGCCCATTAAAAAGCCAGGCTGAGCAGCAGCCAGGCGGAGAAAACACCTCCCTAGAAGGCAGCGGCGGCAGCAGAGGCAGAGCAGCCGGGGCCACCGCCAGCGCCTTCTCCAGCGGCCGGATTTCGCCCCGCTTCTGCTCCCGCGCCGAGCGAGCGGCCCAGAGCGCGCCCAGCTCTCGGGGCTTCGCCTGCCCAAGCCCCGCAGCCCCCGCCCTCCCCGGGGCCGCCGCAGACGCAGAGCCCGGCGGTCGAGCGAGTGCGCGCGCGCGCGCCTGGATGAAGCGGCGGGAGCGCTGAGCAGCGAATCTCGGCCGCCCGCTGCCCTCTTCCCTCCCTCCCTGCCGGCCGCGGCAAGATGAGCGCGACGCTCCCCAGCCTGGTGGCCTGGCTGGCCGTGCTGCTCCTGGGAAGGATGGACCGCCTCGCTGACGCCTGCAGCTGCTCCCCCGTGCATCCGCAACAGGCGTTTTGCAATGCAGATGTAGGTAAGGAAAGGACGCCCGCCTGCCTGCCCGCCCCTGCGGCTCCCCTAGTGGCTTCTTTGCGTGGCGTGAGCCAGCCTCGCATTTCTTTCTCCGCCGGGAGCTGCCTCGTCTCCCGCTGCAAACTCACTTGTTAACAGCCAAAACAACCCCACCCCTTTATCCTTGCAAAAAAGACCGAATGAACCGTGGGGGTGCGGGGAGGAGAGAGAGGCGGACGATTCCGTTCTCCTCGGTCCCAAAGAAACCCTGTACGCTTCTATTGTTAACGAGGGCTCTGAGTGCTTCGAGGGATTCGACAGAATGCCCTTCCGCCGACTGACCCACCCCCCCGTTTTAGAAAACACTGGCCTTTCCCCCCTTCTCGCCCCTTTCCCCACGCCCAGGCACGCTTCCCCTGACCCGATCCGCAGGAATTCACTTGAAAGCACAAAGGCGACCACGAACTCAAATTCCTCTTTTTCTGGCCGTGGCTCTCTGCCTGCAAGATCCAGGAAGCTGCCCGTGGCTGGTGGAAACAGCTTTAGGGGCGGAAAGTGGAAGGGAAGCAAATCAAAACTTCGCCTGTGCAAATGCAGCTTCCGAGAGCCCCAAACGCAGAAGGGAGAGAATGCTTTTTTCTTCTTCTCCTGTTGGCATAGGTTGGTTGTGTACATTTTAAAGGACATGCACATTTTAAAGGACTTATTCCTAGAATGAAGGGGGAAACTGTGCAATATCTCACCTCTGCCCTCCATACCTTGTACTAGTTGGCAATCCATATCTGGCCCATGATATATAGCCGGGCTGCTCTAGTTTAAATTAGCAAGCGCGCAAAAGTTCTTATTTATTTGTCAAGATGCAGATTGCGGCTATCCCTGTTTTAGGATTCTCTTATACATGCATATCCTGAAGCCAGGCAGTTCCTTGTGAACTGATCTATTTGGAGAAACCTCAGAACGAAATGCTGCTTCAGCCTTTCCATGCTGGTAGCCCGCAGAGGCCTGGGGTGCCTTCGACCTACAGAGTGGAGGAAACCAGAGAGACATATGGAGGGAGGCATGGAAAGATATGAGTCTACAACTCAGCGGATGATCGCAGCAGAGAGGCTGTGAGACATGAGGAAGCTGGGGCGGCACAAAGCGGAAGCTCTATTTTTGCTGCATATAAATATCTTCTGTCTCCTAAGTGCCTGTCTCCCAGGAGCTGCTGAGCTCTGTTGCCATTTTTGCTGCGTTCGTGCCAGCCTACTTTTGCTTTCAGGTGCATGTATCAAACCCTTGGATGCTCAGATTACCAGGTGAACAGCATTCTTACTGTAGCCATAAGGCCTCTGCTTGCCCCGTCAGCATATCCCCCCTGTATAGTAATCAAACTTGAGTCCCATGTTGCTTAAAAGAACTTCATCTTTCATCATGTCCGGGGCCTTTGCTTATTGGCTTACCTATTTCCCAGGAAATAACTTGAGTCATACATACAGTGCCTCTACCACTGAAGAACTCTAGCTATGTGCAAAAGTTTTATCTTTGCATTGCAAGTGCCTGGGGCTGGGCAGGCAGGGTGCCTGCTTAGCACTCGTGTCGATGGATTTTACTTTGGAATCCTTTCTTTTAATGAAAGTTGAGAGATTGGTGTGGTACCCTCTTGTCTTCCAAGCATCCTGTTATCTGACCATGTTGTCCAGGTAGTCAAGGCATAATTTGAGACAGGTCTCTTCAAGCCTACAGAACTTGTTTTTAGGTGTAGCCCTGGAAGATAGAAGTTACAGTCATGAGGAAAGTGCCTCTGAGCATATGTGCTGGGTAAGTGTGGTTAATCTCCAAACATCTTGTCCTTTTAGATATTAACTCGTTCAAATCAATTGATATTTATGGCTCAAAAGGAGAAGAAAGCCTCTGTTCAACTCTGGTAATGTTATGAACCAAGACTGTTTGGAGAGGCTGGATCACTACCTTCTTTGAGAGGCTAGATAACTCTACCTTCTACCTGTTGCCTTTAATAGCTTTGAGAAATACAGGATTCTGGACATGGTTCGCAGTTGTCCTCTTGTTTCTTGCAACTTAATGCAATGCATCTTGGGTACTATCTTTCATATGTGAGTGGAAAGATGTCTTCACCGTGGCCTCCGGCCCAGCATAGCGAAGCCTCTTATGAGACAAATTAGCATTGCATGTTTCCATCTTGATTCAATCAAAGCCTTCATCTGCTGGCTCAGCAAAATGCTGAAAGGAGGGTCAATCATTCCTGTTTGTGATGTCACTGTGTGCCCCTTTGCACTTGGCGATTGACAGAAAGAGCTGAATGGAGTGTGACTACTTTACCCTTCTAGCTCGGCCACTTTGTGCTGGGTCACTCACCGGGTGCTGTTTCTTGGTAGGCGTTGTCTGTCTTCCTTCCCAGTTTGCTCAACTTGGAAGCTACTAAAAGGCAGGGCTTGGCAGGGGCTGGGACTCAAATTCCTTTTTCCATGAATAATCCCCGTATTAAATCTTAACATATTAAACAAACAGCCCTTGCCCTTGCTTCCAGATCTCACTCTAGAGATGGAATTTGGAAATACTTTGGCAGGGCACCGACTCTGCTACAATGATGGTGTCAATTAGAAAATCCAGACTCTCTCTCTGTGCGCCCCAAGCTGCCTTGCCAGATGCTCAGAAAATGGAGCAGCTGTTGTCAGCAGCAGCAGCAGCTTTCTGTGGTTTCATTTTGTTTCCCAGTGTCTATTCTGATGGAAGGAAAAGATATTTCTGAGATACGGGAATAAGTTGTTTGCATTCTCCCTTGTAAACACATTCTGAGCATATGAAATCTTCTATATGGATCTTGTGACAGCTCCTTTGATCCCTAGGTCCCCACTGGGTCCACTTTAGTTCCTGAGGGGAGCACGAGTGAGCCCCGTTTGTATCACAACTCCTCTTGTTTATTTAGATATTTGTTACCTGCTTTTCTCACCAACAAGTGGCTTACAACATCGTTCTCCCTTCCTCTCTTTTATACTCACAGCAACAACCCAGTGAGGTAAGGTAGGCTGAGAGAGTGGCCAGCCCAAGGGCACCCAACAAGCTTCTGTGATGGAATGAGGATTTGAACCTGGGTCCACCAGCTCCTAGTCTGATACTGTAACACATCACTGGCTCACTGCTGCTGCCAGCTGTCACCCAGGACAGTCTGAGGCCCTATACTCTTCTGCATCTGGAATCAAGACATGCAATTTAACTTGTTGACTCCATCTATTTAGCATTCCTTAAATTGCACACCAGAGACTAATTTATAGCAATGCAAGCAAAATGTTTTGTGAGGAAAATATATAGGCTAATAGGAACTGGAGATTAGAGAGAAGCAGTATTGGTTATCCAGAAAATATAAAACCGAATATTTGTCACATGAACTCTGATAAGATTACTTGCTCTCACAAGAGTCTGGCCACCATCTTTGTTGTCTAGGGACAGGCAACCAGATATGGTAGCTGAATTCTCATGAGAAGAACACACCTCTCAAGAGTTTTAAAGAGGCTTTTAAAGAGGCAACAAGGGAGGTAAGGTGGTTGTAAGGTGGGGGTGTCCATTGAGGAGGTGTCAGGTGGGCCTGCAGACACCTAGCAGCATGTGGAACCGCTTGAGGCAACCACCTTAGTTCACTTTGTTGTAAAGCTGGCCTTGCCAACAAGAATGTAAGCTCTGAAGTTGTCTTTTCATACAGTTGATAAGGATCCAGAGGAGTTAGCTGTGTTAGTCTGTAGTTGCAAAATAGTATCTGACAAAGAGCTGTGGTTCTTGAAAGCTCATGCTACAATAAAGTTGATTAGTCTTACAAGTGCTACTAGACTCTTTACTAGTTGATAAGGAGACAGTTTGCTTTAATGCTTGCTGTCTACTTATGTGAAGGACTCCTGCACTTGGTTTTATCATAAAACAATATTTTCATATAACATCCTATTGGTAGCTGCTTCTTGCATTTCCTTCGAAAACTCATAAAAACTGCCTGACATACACAGAGGCCCATGCAATCATGGCTCAATAAGAGGCTCCTTTGATGCCCTGTTTTGGGAAAAAAGAGAGGAAATATCACAGAATGAGTGCCATGATGGATAAGGAATCAGTTTAGAACCAGATAGGAAACGTAAGCCGCAGCAAGAACTACTGTATAAGGAACGATTGATATAAAAACGTTCTTGGTAAAAGGCTCAACAATATACACAACAACATGCATCTGAGAATTATAGTTTTAGGTAGAGAGGAGCAGGGAGAGAAAGAACCAGCCAGGTGAGCCACAGCATTGAAAAGGAATAAAACCTTTTTCCTTCTCATCGTTGGGCAGTAGGCAGCCTGATGGCTTTCTGGGGCCACAAGAGAGAGTGCAGGGGTAAGGGGCAGGGAAGGTCAGGTGGGCCCAGATGTTTTATCTCCCCTTTCTTCACTGCCCAGATTCCATTTCTACAAACCTACCTGTTATGACCCTTACTTTCTCTAGGGTAGATTTTGCCTTTAATTTTTGTCTTTCCCTTAACACCCTCTGGGTAGTTTGCTGCTACCAGGAATATTATATTCCAAGATATTATATTTAAGTTTTCCCATTTGTAACATGCCTGAGCATCAGGCTCCTTCATGGTTCTATGTGGCCCTGAGGATCGGAGTGGGATATAGCAATGACAGCTACTCTGGGATATAATAAAAACAAAGTAAACTTTTATTTTTTCAAGAAGCGTATCAGTTTCATAAATGTAGTTCTCGGTTCTTGAAGTTACTTCATTTAAACTCATTCACACAGATCTCTTCTAAGACTTCACACACAGTTAGCCTCTTTCTCTGACTCAATATTTCTCACAGACGTGCTTGAAGTTACTCAGGCAGCACACAGCTAGCCTCTCTTTCTCTGACTCTCATTCAAAGAAAAATTAAACCTGCTCAGGCAGCACACAGCTGGCCTCCCTTTCCCTGACTGAGTGTCCTTTCACAAACATGCTCAGTTCAGGTTCCGCACAGGTTATATTTCTCTCATAAATATTTCAACATACTCAGGCAGCAGACAGCTAGCCTGCCTTCTTCTGACTGCTCCTTTTCTCCCTGAGCTGTCAGTCTAAACTGCATTCACTCCACCCACACTCTTAGTCATCAACCAATCATATCACACACTCATCCCTCTCTTTCACCCCCCCTTCACCTATCTCACACCAAGCATTTAAAGATACATGCACACATTTACTTGAAATCATTACGCTACCTTTCTGCATCTTCCCATAGAGTGGGTGTTGCAAGGCTCTCATTCCATAGATAATTGTTGTCCACAGCCAGTTTCCCAAGATGCTTGTTGAAGGGTGTTGACTGTGTGAAAAAAATAGAAGTTGCAGTAAATTTACCTAGGGGAAATGCTGCTAGGGAAGCGTCAACATAGCCACTGAAAAGTCACCCTGTGCCTATCTATTCATTGAGTTCTCTATCCTGGGTGCCTCTAAGGTTTTGCAGTGTTTTTAAAATTGGGGGAATGAGTAGACTTGTGATGGTAGAGAAAAAGAGATGAAATAGTAGATGGCACTTTTCCTCATCTCCGCTGCTTGCCTTTTGCTTTGCCGTTTCTGTCTGATGGGAAAGAAGGGCAATCTGATATGCTGTGTTTCACCAAGGGGTGACACTGCCAGTATCAAATGGTTGTGAACCCAGTGGGTTAGGTTTACACATTCACACACACTTGAACACATGGCTGTTGCTTTTAAAAATGATTCATTAGCTTAAAAGAAAGATTAGACAAATGTGCAGGTCATAGATCTATTAATAGTCATTAGACTTGATAGCCAAATGGAAACTGTGTGGTCAGAGACACTCTGCCTTTGAGCACAAGCCTTTGGGAACAAATGACTAGGGATGGACATCGCCTTCCTACCCAGCTTGTGAGTTTCCTACAGGATCTGACAGGCTGCTGTTAGAAGCAGAGTGCTACAAGATGATCTGGTCCAGGAAGACGACTCTTATGATCCTATGCCATTCTTTCTTACATACTTGAGCACATGCCACTATGCAAACACAAGCACATTTGTGCTGTTTTCACTTCCCTTGGCTGACTTGGCCCACGGAGAATCAACAGATGTCTGTTTACTCTACTTGCATTCCATTGCACTGGCTTGTAGTAGAGCCTCTAGAAAACAGCAGTCGTGCTATTTTTTTTCTTTTTGACACTGCATTTCATGTCATAACCTTATTAGAGCAGTGAGGCTGCAATGGAAGTGCTCTTATGACAAACGAACACAGTTCTTTCAGTGTGAAGCAGAAACCAGCTGTGTTCAGCACTGATTGGCTGTCCTTTTAGACATCTCCGAGAAACATCTTCTCCCCCTTAATCGCTAGAGCAGTTTTTCATTTTTTAAATATGGTGACAAATGAGCAGATAAATATATAACATGTTAATATGGTTTGTTTTTTTAAAAAAGGACAGGCGACATGCATGACATGCATACTGGAAGGGGAAAGATTGATAGCTGTCTAGAATTTGATTTGCTAGCATGCATGTCTGTCATTTTATTTGTGGAGCTGGGTTTGCATTGCAGCTGAATGAGCCATGAGCTCTGTTTTTGTATTATATCTCTCTTTATCCACACCCTGCCACCCACATACACACACTCCTAGCACCAGTGCCCAAATTTCGCTCCCAGAATGCTCTAGTTTGCTCCAGTTTAACTGTAGTTCTTTCTGTCCAGACTGTACACCCTGAGGGGCAGAGTATCCTGGCATAGGTCCTAGTTGCTAGTTTATCCATACCAGATTCATGAATTGATTTCTCAGCACTATACTGTGATAACCTACATGGATACTATGAAATTAATTGCAATAGAGAAGCAGCAAATAAATCTATGGGCTGTAAGGGTGTGGGTGTGTATAAATAAGATTTGTGCAGTTTGATAGCCCACATTCTTCTAATGGAACATTCAGATTATGGGATAAGATTTATAAATTTGTGTATTTATAGTCCACCTGTGTCACCAAGACTCAAGGTGGATTATGGAGTATATGTCAATAGTATACAATCGATGGCTGAGACATTCAATAAACATTCATAAAGAACATATCATAGTGGTTCATGAGTTTTGAAAAGCTGCATGGGCTGAGCCAAGATGTGGACAGGGCTGCCTATGTTGATCAGATATGACCAGCAACGGAATGGGCAAGCTCCAGGGCAGTCATAGGACCTGGGAGGAAACACAGAGTCATACAAGCAGCAGTTATCTGATGCAACACAAGGTTGCCACTAAAAGTTCTAGATTTGAAATTGAGCCTGGTAATTATGCCACTATAATGCGCAGTGCCCTTACTGGACATGGCCCATACATTGTCAAGGTTTTCTTCCACAGGCATGAGGGCTAGAACGTATTCCTGTTAATAAATGAAAAGGAATGCATATTTGCCATCTGAATCTCTATTGACCTGATAGATTCCACATTGTACAACACACTTGCAGCCACACAGATTTCCAAATCCCCTTGTCTTAAAGAGGTCACTGATTCATTTCAGACTTGGCCCCCATCTGTTCTGAATTCACACGACACAGTCTCCCCAATCAAAACAGAGCTGTAACTCTCGGGCTGTTGTGCAGGCACCTGCTGCCTTTTTCATTGAGAGGCAGGAGCCAAAGGAATGCCACTGGCCATTTCCAGCTCTGAAAACCTGGCTTGCTCGTGTTGCTTTCAGTCGCCTCTGCCAGAGCCATAGCAAGGGCCAGTATGGGTTTGGCTGGGTGCCATGTTGGTGAGGCTGTTATCCTCGTCTCTTAAGAAAGATTTCCTAGTGGTCAGTATAATTGCAGAGAAAATATAAAGGGTGCCTCCTTTTATCTTTCCTAGCTAAGGATTTTCCGTGTCAGCACTCAGTGTTTCCATCATTAAGCTTCAGACAAGTTGGTACCACACTGAAACACTGGCCTTTCTGCAACTCTGTTGGGAAGCTGGATTTGCACTGCAGCTCTCTCTAATTAAAATACATTGTTTGGGTTGCATAGACTCATTCCCCTCCCCGCCCCCTATTCTAAATTTAATTAATCTTGACTGCAACCCTTGGGAACAGAAGAGGTTTTTATTTTATGTTTCCCCTTTTCTCTTTGAAACACAAATTCTTGTTAAGGACACCATTTTAGATTTTTCTCTGTGTTTGGGGATTCACTGTAAGTTTCAAAGGCCCACCCGTGGATAGATTCCACATTAAATTGCAAACAAGGAATGTCTTTTTATGAATGTTATCATTACTATTTAAAACCTCTGAATAAAAAGAGCAAGGTTATCAATATAGGACAGTTATGCACCTTTCTGCTTTTTTCTCTAATATATAGCATGATCTAGTTTATAGTAACAGTGTGTAGAACCTGTAAGCTCACCCGATACGTAGGTGTTGTTGATGAATTAAGTACATGAGATGTTAGTGAACTGGGAGGTCTGGCTGGGAAATGCAAAATAGGGTTATGTATTTTAAGGAGTAGGAGGAAAGACTGAAAGGGAAAGGGAGGGTCCTTGACTACAAGTTATTGTGGAATACAGTAATAATGGCTAATATTCTGTCTTTTTCTGAGAGGTTAGTAACACTAAAATGTCATTCAGGGGCTCATTTAATTAACTCTGCTGTATTTTTTTCGTGCATGTTTATCCAGTTCTTCCTCTATGGAGCTCGGGGCAACATACATTGATCTGTCTTTGTCCATTTTATCCACACAACCTGTGAGGTGGATTTGGCGCAGAGAGCATGACTGGCCTGGATCACCCAGTAAATTCCTTAACAAATAGGGATTTGAAAACCGGTCTCTGGTCCTAATTCGACACTCTTATTCTATGGCTACCGTCCTAAGAACACTTTCCTGGGAGTAAATAAAATGGGACCTACTTCTGAGTAGTCCTGCTTCAGCTTGCTTTCCATGTCACTCTGCCCCCAGGAGACTTCTTTGAGGCAAGTCTGAGTGTGGCACTCTCCCAAGGCAATGTTGAAAAACAGCATGGCGGTTAGCCACAAACCCACGTCCAACTCAGGCTTAGGCTGACCTTCCCCTACTTTGAGGTAAAACTTCTCCTCTTTAAGCCTATGAAGCTGTATCCTGGGCTGGGAAGCCTCTGGTAGCGTGGTTGATGTTAAGCTTCAACTCTCCTTCTTGTCCCACCCTTAAGGATTATTAAAAATGGTTACCCCGCCAAGTCTTAGTAGGGGACGGATCAGGGGTTTGCGCTTCCCTTTAGCAGAAACTGGCACACAAGGCTTGGGGAGGGTCAAAACGTAACTGAAGGTTTATTTACAGTAGGTTAAAGTCAAAAGGCAGATAGACAGATATTTCAACTTAAGTAACGGAAAGGTTTTTATACAGCAACTTCACTGGTGTGAGGCACAAAACACTTGGTTTAACACTAGGTTGCTGGCTTCTTTCAGAGTTTGACACTGCTTCACCAATGCTCTACTTTCAAAGCACAGACACAGCACAACTTCCCCTCCTCTTGAGATTTAAGGGTGCTCCATTGAGACAAACCCTTCCTAGATACTGGGCAGGCGTTATAGTTATGAGCTATAACCCTGTTCCTGGCACTGAAGGGAAGACTCCTCTCTACCCACTTCCTTGGCCCTCTATAATTCCCAGATCTCTTGAGTCTAAGTAGGAGTTAGTGCTGGTTTTCCCCACTTTAGTCCTAGGACTAACAGTGCTTCACAAACATTTCTTCCTCTCACAGAGGATTCTCTGGCTGACCCTCTCTGGTCTAAAGCCAGGCTCCAGCTCTCTTTCACTCTCTTGTTTACCCTCCAACTCCAACTGCCAGCTTCCCCTACATTCCACCCCCAACTGCCATTTCAGGCTAGCCCCATGGGGGGCGGGGAGGAAACATGTCAATCATAGTTCACTGACTGGAAATATCAGCATCTGAAGCTGAGTCCATCACACGGTTCTCAAATACATTTGCATTGGAAGATGATGGAGAAGGGCCGTGTTTGTAAAAGGAGACGGAGTGCAATGATGATTAAGTAAGTTATAAAATTATGATTGGTGGTGTGAGTGGGGAAGGGTATAGAGAGAAATGTTTTCCCCTGTCTCATAATATTAGAACTTGGCATCATCCCGTGTAACAAAGGAAATACTACTTCGTGCAACATATAATTAACGTATTCCAGTTGCTTCCACAAAATATGGTGATGTTACACTAGTTTAGATGGTTTTTAAAAGGGGTTACACAAATATATGTAGGATACATCTATCAACATCTGTTAGCCATGACATTTGAATGGAACCTCCATGTTCAGAGGCTATGTACCGTAATAATAATAATCAGGGGTCATTTCATAGAAAAAGAGCTGGAGGAACTCATTATCATAACTCATTAGCACAACTCATTAGCATATGCCATGACTCTTGCCATCGCTGGAAGTGTGTCATTAGTATAACTGATTTGCATATGCCACACCCCCTGACATCACCTATCCTGGCTGTTTTGGACCCAATCCTGGCCATTCAGGGCTGAAATTGGACCCAAAATGGCAAAAAGGGGCTGAAAATGGCTGAAAAGGGGCCCCAAATGGTCAGGATCGGGCTGCTGATGAGCGGGAGAGTGATCCACCACCCATCAGAGGCCCGATTGAGGCTGAAACAGGCCCAAAATGGCCGAGAGTCAGGTGGGCATGGCTATGACATGTGACCTCTTTGGGGAACTGCTGGAACTGCATTCCTGTGCGTTGCTCCTTGAAATGAGCCCTGATAATAATACACGTGCACAGACAGGGAGTTCATGTTCAGGATACTGGGCTGTGATACTGAGCTAGATGGGAAAAGGAAACTGGGCTAGATGGGTGCCTGGTTTAACCCAGCCAAGTTCTTCTTAGTATAGTGTTGATTGAAAAGACATAACTGTGACCAAAGTTTAGTGGGGTTCACCCAAGGGGCCCAAGTGTTAGGGTATCCAAGAGAAATGAAAGTTGAAAACTCTTGCAGACTGTCCTACATGACTGTGCACATTTCCAAACATGGATGCTTAAGCAGCATGTGATGCTTTGTTGTTTAATCAGTGGCAGTAGTAGATCTGTAAGTGCTAGTATGTAAAAGAGAAGCTGACCTCTGTTTATAATTAAAACAGATGTCCTCATTTCGATTGCTGCAGAATGGCTGTTTAGGAAAAGGACAGTTGTAAGATGAGTGCATTATAGCCGCTGGATCATCTTGTCATTGGCTGGCTGCAACTGGAAAAGTTACACCAAAGTGACAGGAAGTGTATCACAGGAAATGTGTTGCAGGCGCTGAAAGCAAAATCACTTTTTAATTGTACAGTTTGTTCATTTGGGCTATATTGAATTCTAGCTCTCCTGGTTATAATCCTAAAAGAACACCTGACTGATTTCCCCCCTTTGCTAGTTAAGCTGCATATTTGGCACTTGGAGGTGGCTTAGGGAGGATAAGTCTTTTCCCGAGTAATAGGCCTGGAGAGCATTGGGAGCCTTGCTATGGTAACTAACAAGAATGTAAGTGGCAGCACCTCAGGATTTAGTAACCATTTAAAAACAAAACTGGAGAAAGAGATTCGGACAACTCAGAAATCAAACCACAGACAGGGAATATATAGTTCATGAATACAGCAATGTAAGGTATTCTGTATCTGTAGGAGTAAGGGGCTGTAGAATTTTGAGTGGGTGCCATACTTTGAACTGAGCAAATGCTGAATGTATTATATGTGAGTTGGGGACATTGTTTTATATTAAACTGGTTGACACTGGGCTGCCATTTGTATTGGGAAGGAGAAGAATAGAGAATCTAATGCCTGTGCATCATAGGGAAGGAAGTAGTTGAGTTGCACCCGAAGGAACATGCTTGGGATTGTGGGCTTTGCTTGGGGTCAGTTTACAGCCCTACTATTTGTTTACTCCAAGATTAGAATGATAGCACAGAAATGTTGCCAGCTGACTGACTCCTGTGGGGTTTAGGAAGAGAATCTTCCTAAAGAGTTTATAGCACAGTCCTAAGAATCATGTCCTTCTATGTCCATTGAAGTCAGTGGACTTAGAAAGGTGTACCTCTGCTTTACTTGGGTTATAAAGCTCACAAGAGACAGCAGTGACATCTTGTAGCATCTTCTGTTTTTCTTGTTGAAGGTAGTTCTGGTTGCTCCTTTGACTCACTTTCATTTTTTGCTTTCAATCAATCCATTATCCTTGCCCTTGTTCCCCAAAAATAGAATTCTGAAAAAAGAATATTAAAAAGTTGTGCTGTAATATTAATTGTTCTAATAGCTTTGGCTCATACCAGATGTCTTCTACAAATATTTATAAAGCAAAGGGTGGGGATTTGATGTTTTTTAGAGAGGTGTGTGAACGAGGGGAGCTGAATCCTTGCTCGTCCCATTGCTTATCTGCCTGCAATCCCTCCCCTCCCCGGATACCTTTATAGGAGTTCTGCTCACTTGTGGCAACGGAGCCCAGGTGTTGAGGAAAAATGGGAGCTTGAGGCTGTGGGTTGTACAGTGGAGGAAAAGAGTGAGTTCAGTACCCTTTACCTGTATGCTTCACACCCCCCCCCCCAATTTATAAGAGACAGATGAGAGTGTAAACAAACTTCATACCATGAGTCATGGACATCCTGTTTTTTCCCTCTCTCCCAACATGATTCTAGTTTTGTGTTTGCAAAGCTAACTACTGATTGAATTCAATCTAGAGGACTATGCCAAAAGACATTGCTTACCATTAAACCCACTTGTTTGAACTTGTTTTTCTTGGCAATATATGCCAGAGATTGGTGGGTCAGTCCATTAACTGCTCTTATGAGTCTTATGCTAAGCACACCAGGATGCTGGAAGAGGATAAATTAAAGCACAAAGTGTTATGGGGGTGGGGAGGGGACTCACAAGGACTTGCTGGGGGGGGGGATCTCATTTTCCCCTCTGCCTCATTTCCTCTTTCCCTTCCCTGGCCCCTCTATAGCTTCTCCCCCTTTCCTACTTCCTTTTCTCCTTCCTACCTTTGTCCCCCTGTTTTCACCTTTCCACCCCAGGTAGCCTTTCCCATATGGCCCAGTTGCACGGTGGGGAACCTGCAGGGACTTCTGTGAGGTACTTCATTTTTCCCTGTATCCCTTTCCCCAAACTATTTCCTCTTTCTCTCCATATGCTCATTTTTTTCCCTATGTCCTTTTCTCCTTCAAACCCGCGAAACAATTTAGCATTTATTTGCCTCTCAGCTTTATCTATATTTTATTAATTTACTTCATTTGTATACTTCCTTTTTCAACAACGGGGAGCCAAAGCAGCTTACATCATTCTCATCTCCATATTATCCTCACCACAACAGTGAGAGGTAGATTAGGCTGAGAGTGTGTGACTGGATCAAAGTCACCCAGTGAGCTGCCACAAAAGAGTGGTGATTCGAACCTGGGTCTCCCACTTCCTACTCTGCAACTCTTAACTACTCCACTCCACTGGCTTTGTGTGTGGGAGGGGGAGGGCTGCTGTTGAACAGTAAGTAGCAGCTAGGCCTAGGTGAGTCATGCAAGTCACGTGGCATCAAGTCATGTGGTGATTGTCTCTGGGCCTGGCCCCAATGATTCCTCCCTCAAAGGCCAAAACAGCCCTGGAAAGGGCCCTGCCCCCTCCCCCTTGCATTTTCCTGACAGAAACCATGCCTGTAATACTGACCAAACTGTTACTTGGTTGCCTAGCAATAGCCACTGAAGGCATCTAGTTAAAGCTACAAGAGCTCCTTTAATCATTTTGGATTTTTTTAAAACCTCCATTGGTTTTTTTTTGGTTTTCAGATTTTTCTGCAAACTTGGGCCATTTTTCAGGTGTGTAGGAAGATCTGTCTTGTCCATTCATGGCTCCAATCTCCAGATTTAAGTATTCTCAGATCAGGGCTACTTTGTATTCAGTATATAAGATGGTCTAAGAAAGGGTGCAGCAAACTGCAGAATTTCCAGGTCTAACAGTGTGCTCCTATGGAGAGTTACTCCAGTCTAAGTTTATTGACTCCTATGGGCTTAGTCTGGAGTAAATCACCATAGGATTGCACTGTTAGGATACAGAACTGATAGCTGACTCCTAATCAAAATTCCCTCATACTTTGCATGTGCCATCAAGTTGCAACTGACTTATGGTGATCCTGGCAAGGGGCTTTCAGGCAAATTGGAAGCAGAAGTGGTTTGCCATTCTCTTCCTCTTCACAGTATTCCTTGGTGGTCCCATCCAAGTACTGACCATATAGCATGCTGCCTTCTTTCCTCTAAAATTCTATCATAGTGCCTCCTTATTTTGTTTTAAGTTATGTATCTTATATTTGCATTAGTCAATGTTGTAATATTTTAATCTGAGAATCTTTCTGGGACATCTGCCGGGGAATCCATTTAACCTCATTACGATTTTGTGTTGCATTGCCAACGGTTCTGATCTCTAGATCATAACTAGGATCACATTACGATTATTTCTTTTTAAACGTTCTGTCTTCTGTTTAAACATCCTGCACTTTCTCAAAAGCTTGCTGGCATTTTCCTAAGGCATTAAAAAGAAATGTGTTTATGGATGGCTTAGATTTCATATGCACTTTTTTGACACCACTGTTCATTCAGACTTCTTAATAAATTTTAAACAGCATAGAGGGCCTTGGTAAAGACATTTCTCCAAGTTCTCAAACATTGAAGGTGACTATCTGGTGCATTTGGGTACATTTTACCCCAAAATATGTATCTGAGTGTGTTTGGTTTGAATTATGTGGGTTTGCTGTGCTAACTTTATTTCTCGCCTAGGATCAAATCAGATGAAACCCAGGGAGTTCTGAGTCTGGAACTACAGGTGTACTTGATTACCTGATTCAACTGGGGACTGCAGCTTGGAGACTGGGGGCGATTAAGCTTCTATGATGTTCTGCTGATCTAAAATGGCTCCAGAGAGATGTTGCGTATTCCTTGGGGAAGCATACAAGTAACCTATATTTGTACTCATGTTTCCCCTACAGGGCAAATAGTTCTCTATGGAGCCATTTTAGATTGGGAAAATGGTGTGGGGAAGAGTTGAAATGGCTTCACCCATGCAGAGTTAAGTGCTACACTGGATGTCACAGTCCTGAAGATATGTCTGGAAAATCTGTCACCTCCCTGTCTTAACCACATAATTGTTAAATTATTCCACTTTCCAGTGAGTTAAATTATTTCCTTCTTCTTTCACAAATTCCCCTTTAGCAACCTGGAAGGAGGGGGTCAGTTGGTTATAAGGATCCTAATTAGGTCTCCAATTCCGGAATCAACTTCTTGCATGTATGATAGGTAAAACAAATAAATAGCATGGGAACTGTTGCCCTCCAAAACATATGATAAAATCTGTTAGTCTGTAAGGTGCCACGAAAGTCTGGTTTGTTTATCCAGCAACCTAAGTCTGAGTTGGGTCCGGAATCTGTACCTATTGCAGTGTTGATAATGCTGCAGTAGACTGTACCTTTAAAAAGAGAAAATATGTGGCATGGGACAACTGGGCATCAACCCTCCAACTGACACGCCATCAACATTTGCTTCCATTTGGTTGCCTAGCTGGTTTGAAGTTGGCCCATGGAAAAGATGCTGTCTAGATGGCTCTGAGATACTCAACACTAGGAACAGGTTGCTCTACAAGGAGTAGATTCTCCTTGGCTTGGGCCCTCCCTTTGTCAACATTTGGCTGGAGCCACATGTAACTTTAGCAGATAAAAAGCAATGGAAAGGAACTGGCCTGTGCTAGATGGTTGTTCTCTATTCTGTCAAAATCTCAGAGGTGATTTGTCATATCACACACTTATCCCATGCACTGTTCTCACCCCCCCACCCCCAAGTATAAGTTTGAGGAATGAGGATTTTAAGGAACAACTATGCTTTACACTCTTAATTAAATTCTGATAATGATTAAGCAAAAGATGGTAAGGAGTTGACAATCATGCTTTATTTAACTCTTCGACATCTTGCTGAAGGGGAGAAAATGACTGGAGCTGGGCATGAGTCATTGCTTCTTTGAAAAGTGGTTCCAGCCACCCTGGTAGTTATGAAGCATCGCCTAAAGAAGCCCTCCTTGGCCCCAAAGGATGTTGACAGCTGTCTCACAAGTGCACATTTCCCCTTTTCAGCTTGAAGATGTGTGACTCCATCTTTCTTGGATGAGACGGATGATCTGAAACCATTTCCTTATGGCTTCAGGCCTAGTTTTGAAACTGAATCTGCCTTGGTTGTCCTTTGTTGGGGGAAAGACAGGGAGAGTGGAACCCTATTCATTCTCCTGGAGCTCATAGCTATTTTCAGTACTATCAGCCATGGTATCCTTTTGCACTGCTTGGCTCCAGACAGTGTCTGCTTGACTCCATGGCCAGGGATCCATTTTGTCCCCATCCTGGCATTACATAACATGTTTAACCTTTCTCTGCCCATAAGACAGCTCTGAGTGTCAGACCAGGGATTATTAGTAGTTCCTCCACTTAGGTCAGTGAAACAGTTTTTGTTTGGGCTCAGGATTGCTCAGTAGCCAGCCACTCCTGTTCTATGGAAAGGATTTCCTGAGGGCATGAGGAAGGCCCCAACCTTGCAAAAATTTCAGAGAGACTGCAAGGCAGAATGTCAGTGTGTCTAGTGGTTGGGGTGTCATATTAGGATCTGGAAGGCCGAGAATCCCCACTCTGCCATGGAAAGTGTACTTGGTGTGACCTTGGGCTGGTTACATTCTCTCAGCATAACCTACCTCATAGGGTTGTTGTAAGGATAAAATGGAGGTGAGGAGAATGACGTGAGCTGCTTTGAGTCCCCATTGGCAGGCAGTCAGTCAGTCAGTCAATGTGCTTTGGGTGGTTTGTGAGTGAAGGCCAGTTATTGTGATGGGGCAATGACTTGCTGTATTTTAAATTTGTATTTCATTTTTGTGAAATGAAATTTTAGCTGGTTTTAATTATGTAAACTGCTTTTTGAGTCCCATTGATTGGGAGAAAAGTGGGATATAAATATATTAAACAAATGACATATTCATAAAACCACTGGGGAAAGACTGGCAATTTGGAGTACACTGATGACACAGTACTCTGTTTCTGACATTCAGCAGTCAGGTGAAACAGTGGCTGTTGTATGTATGTCGTTTATAGCCTGCCTTTCTCAGTGAGACTCAAGGCGGATTACATAGTGTGAGTACAGTCAGTATCAAGGACATTTCCATACAGTGTCAAGGACATTTCCATAAACAATGCCATAGGGCAAATAAATACAAGTTTACAAAAATATAACATTAGCAAGGATCCAATTCAGTGTTGAAAAAATACTGAAACAGAACATAATCAATTCTAGGACTGACATTAGACAACATGAAGCACAGGTAGTACATCAGAGTACCTATTTAAAGCAACAGATAATATGTAAGGCAACATAGGGGTGAAGTCTATGGCCCCTAACTCATTAGCGAAGCATCTGAGATCCCCTCCCTACAATACAGCCCTCCTATCTGAGTGAAAAGCCTTTTTGAATAATTTGGTTTTGGCGTTTGGATCTGGGTCAATAAACTGTAGCTCAGTCCATATAAATGTTGTTTTTCAATAATAGAGTTGATTAATAAGGACTGAGGAGTCAGCATGTTCTGAATGGAGCAAATTTGCAACGTGATGCTGTTTTTAGATCTGTGGCTTCAGATGTGTCTTCCACATACGATTACTAAGGTCCCTTCTCCACCCTCCCCAGGCACCATCCCTAGATCACCAGGAATTTCCCAGGCTGGAGCTAGCAACCCTAATAGGATCTGTAAACATAACACTTTAAAGCAACTTTGGTTGATTCACCACCTGTGGCCACAATTACCACATACAGGTTACGTTACTGGAGAGTATGGGGCTGCCTTTGAAGAGTGCTCAAAAACTTCAGTTGGTTGAGAATGGCAAGACTGCTCTTTGGTAAAAGGCATGAAGAACGTATTTTGCTTGAACTTGAAGGAACTTGCTGGTTGCCAGTTCAGCTCCAAGTAGAATTCAAAGTGCTAATTTAAAACCATAAATAGCCTGGTACCAGGGTATCTGAAGAAGGGCTTGCTCCCATAAAAACACACTCCTGTTTTTGCCAGAAGCCCCAATCTGTGCACGTCTTCAGAAATCAAGTGGCAGGCTACCAGGACAAGCACCTTTTTTGTTCTGGCACCTTATTTGTGGAATTCCCTTCCAACATCTATTTGCATGGCACCTACTCTGTTGAATCAGGAGCTCTTGCACTCTTACACTGGTGCATCCTACTGCTGTTGCATTCTGTTGCTGGATGAATAAACATTTGTCATTTGCAACCTCTGAATCCATTCACTTGTGTCAGTAGTGTGCACTGTGCACATTGCTGTGCAGGGAGATGTGTTCTTTGTGTTCTTTGAGGGGATGTTGAGTGTAGTCTTTGTTCTTTCTGCAGTTGCTGTTCTGCGACGACACTGTTTCCCCTGTGTTTGTGCTGCCTGTTGATTTGTCTTCGGTGCTGTGGCTTTTTTCTATGCTGAGACTCATAGTGACTGCTTCATTGCACTTTTCTGTTCTTTGCTTTATTGATTACTGTATGGCCTCCTCTGCTGCTGTCTTTGCCCACCTGGCGGTGGGTCACACCAAAGGTCCATCTAGTCCAGCATTCTGTCTCCCATAATGACCACCTAGATAGCCCTAAAAATCCCCCAAATAAGGCAAAATGGCAATAGCCCTGGTATTCAGTGGCTTATTACCTCTGAACTTAAAGGTTCCCTCTCGCTGCTTTGGCTAATAACTATAAATAGACCTGTCCTTCATGAATTTGTCTATTTCCCTATACAACTCAGCTAGTATCTACTACTGAATCATGTAGTAACAGATTGCATAAAAATAACTTTCTTTTATCTGCCCTGAATCTACTGCCCATTAATCTGGTTGGGAGAAGGAGAAAAAAAATTATCTATTTCTTCCCAACCAGTACTAATTTTATTTCCAAAAATCTATTATATTCCCCTCCTAGGATTGCCAACTGCCTGGAGAAAAAAAACCTCTATCATTTTCATAGAAGCTTAATGGGATGTTATATATCAGGTGATGTGATTTACCTCCATGCAATGGAAATCTTCAGTTGACTATTTCCACATATTAGTCTTCTTTTAAAGGGGCAGGACATTTTTCTCTAGATCTGTTGGCAATCCTGCCTCTTCCCCAGCAGTCTTTTTCTCGATTTATTTTTTTATTATTTTTTCCCAACATGCTTGTGACTTTAATGAATAATGTTTACACAAAGTTGTGTATTTCCTAAGACATGTTAAACAGATGAACTCGTTGATAGTGGTTGGTATTTCAAACATTTGTTGACTATATTCAAAAGACGGACTCAGCACAATTCTTTATTCAGCTACATCTTAACTAGGAGGCCAACCCATCTGATGACCACCAAGGACATGTAGGTGTACATGGTAGACAGATTGACCACCGTCTGTCCCTTCATTCACCACCATTCGGTATCCCTTGGTCAGGCCCAATTCAGCTGCACGTGTCTTATCCACAATCAAGGAATGCTTCATCAGAATCTTGCACTTGAGATATCTGAGCAATAGGCTTCCTGGAAAAATCAAAAAGAGTCCAGTAGCACCTTTAAGACTAACCAATTTTATTATAGCATAAGCTTTCGAGAATCAAGTTCTCTTCGTCAGATGCCTGATCAAAACTGGGATCTATAGGCTTCCTGGGAATCACTAGGAAACGGGTTGGAGTTTGTGGAGAAACATCATGGAACACAAGGCACCGATCATCCTCGAAGATGATCTTGGCTGGGATCTCCTTGCGGATGATTTTCCCGAAAATGGTATCTCCGCCTGGCCGGGCCTCCCGTGCTTTGCTGATCCCATCGGCCATCTCTCCCTTTTTCTCGATGTAAAAGATCCAAATACTTTTGCATTTCTTTGCAGAGAAAGTGTTCCAACCGCTTGATCTTTTGAGTTGTTTTATTTGTACTTTTCCAGCTCTTTGACATTCTTCCTGAGACTGAATAATCAGCATAGTATACCATATTCCAGTTACGCAAGGGCATTACAATACTGGTTATTTTATTTTCAGTCCCCTTTCCTAATCATTCATGGGATGGAATTTGCCTTTTTCACTGTTAACATTCTCATTGAGCTATCCAACATGACCTCTTTCTTGGTTATTGCCGGTTTAGACGTGATCACTGTGCATGTGGAATTAAGATTGTTTGGCCAATTTGTTTACAGTATTTCAAGATAGTTTATCCATCTTCAAAAATTTGGGAGAAAGGAAGCTGGCTACCATCAGCTTCCTTTCAGCCTACCTTTCAAATACCATCCTTTCAGCTTCCTTTCAAATACCATCAGCTGATTGGTATTTGTCGGCTTTGTGGAGTTGTGTCTGAAGAGACCCACAGCTGTCCTGCTTATGTCAAATGATTCCCGGCTGTGGTGGAGTATAATAGCTTTAGGGGCCAAATGGTGTATATGTGAGAGCTTCCTACACCCTCCAGGTCTGAAGCTGGCACAGGGATTGTGTTAAACTGAGAAGATGAGAGGGGACTGGCCTTGTGTCTAAGTTCCCTGTGTTGTCAAACTGAAAAGAGCACACCCCCTTTCAGATGCCTATGGGGAATAAGAAAAATGGTCAAGGAAGATGTTATGCCCAAAGGCTTCCATCTCATGTGGTGAATTCCCTTCCCTTCTCTAGACTCAGTGCTCAGAAGAACAGACAGCTCAGTTGCTTTAGTTTAATTCACACCCTTAAGTGGCTGAGGTTTGGCCTTGAGTTTAGAGATCCACCTATGCCAGGGGTGGCCAAACTGCGGCTCGGGAGCCACATGTGGCTCTTCTAGACATATTGTGTGGCTTCCGGTGGTCTCTGAGTATCGCCATGGCCATACATTTTAGTTTAGTTTATTTCCCCTTCCCTCCTTTCTTTTCATGTCTTTCCCTCCCTTCCCTTCTTCCCTTTCTTTCCATGTATTTCCCTCCCTTTTCCTTTTTTCCTTCCTTCTTTCCATGTATTTCATATTTTCAATAAAAATGTTGGGGTCGCCAGGTCAGACTCAGAAAATACCTGGGGACTTTGGGGGTGAAGCCTAGCAAGGATGTGACATCAATCACTTTTGTAATTTCTCTTCCAAGTCAAAGGTCAGGTGATGGCTCTTCCCAAGCTCCACCCGTTTTGATGGTGTCACTTCCAGCATACTGCACCAAAACCTCACCCTTTCCTGTCATGTCACTTTCAGGACACTCCCCCAAACCCACCTCTTCATCTGAAGTCACTTCAATGCATCATGTCTTGTGGCTCTCAAACATCTGACGTTTGTTCTATGTGGCTCTTACATTAAGCAAGTTTGGCCACCCCTGACCTATGCCCTCTTCTAGTCTCCTGTCTTGCTGTTTCATCTACCATGTCTACTCATAAGCTACCTGTTTTGTTGTTAGATGGAACGATTACAGCTGAGACTAAACTGAGGCTGAAGTTTATACTCTGAGCCACCAACTACTGTATCTTACTTTGAAACACACTGATACCCTGAGACATGCCAAATCTTACAATGTGTGGAAATGTAATATTGGAAAGGTAATGCAGAGCGCTTTGTGTCCTCTGTATAAAAAATAAAATTCTGCATCTAGGCCATCTTATTTCCCTATCAAGAAAAGAAGAAACCTTCAATTTAAACAAATTATGTGAATTAGTATATTTGCATAATTTACCATTTGTTGCATAAGTCTGTATTTTTTTTCTGTTTTGCAAAATTTTGGTTGGTTAATCAAGAGAGAGGCCAGGTCACTGAAACATCACCTCAACCACTGAAGAACTTACCCAGCCATTACCCTAGTTTCCCCCTCTATTTAAACAGGGATTAACTATGTATTTTCAAAGATATCTTTATTATCATAAGGACTTTAAACTTGATTTTTAAAAAAACTTTGGGATTCTCAGGAAGTTGAATCTTATTCCTACTATATTATCTCCCCTTATATTTATGTATGTAAAATATTTATATCCTGCCATTCCACACAGTCTCAAGGTGGCTAATAAGGGCTACAAACTTTATTAAAAACAAAGGGAGGAAGTTGAATCTTATTCTTGCTACTAAGCTGTTATATCTATTTATTTATATCCTGCCTTTCTCCAGAGACTCAAAGTGGCAAAGAATGTGCCAAGTAGGAAATATTACAATAAAATCACAATACAACTATACACTGCGTACACAAGAATAAATTATCAGAATTTAACAACCAAACAGCTCCCTCAAAGTTTTTATGAACATAGCTTTCTTAATTAAATTCCCTTGACGCTGCAGGCCCTCTTGAAACAGATAGTGACGGTGCCCTGACTTCTTTGAGGAGAGGTGGGACATACGGAGTTGTATGAGGGCACCCAAAATAAAGATTTTGCAGGAGAGCGTCACTGCTATGTAAGTTGTGCCCTTTTTCTGTATTCCTGTGGAACATTGTCCTATACAGACCCTAGCACTATTTGAGTGTTTAGAGGGGAAATGGAGAGAAATGAATTACACAGCTAACCTGCTTTAAAGTATTCTTTCTTCCTTACCTCATCTACACATACCTTATTCCATGTGAAAAAATCATTGCCGTATTGCTTCACTCTGGAACTGGTGCAACAGTTCCTTTAGTTTCCAGAAGACCTATTTTCCGCAACAAAACTTCTTGTTATTCCAGAGACTCCCCAATGTTTATTCATGTAAGCTATTTATCAGCTTCAATCGTCATTTAAAAAGTCCACCATTGTATCTGTCTTGCCTCAAACCATAGTTGTTGAGGGGATAATGCCAGTTTCCTGTGACTTGTTAAATCTGCTCTTATCTAACCCTAAGAAGCTATCTGTGAAAATCTGTGGACTCAAAGACAAGGCATCCAGCTTTTAGTGGTTTCACTGTGCTCAAAACTACAGTGCACTTGGGGCAAGGTTGTGCTGTGTGGACAGTGGAAATTTACTGACAGAGCTTAGTGACACCATGAAACAGCTCAAATTTGGGGTACGTGTGGGGTGGATAGAACTGTGCTTAGATAAAGGTTTATGTTGGTTTGGTGGCCTGTTACTTTATTGTTCCTCCAGTTTGTTTGCCTATGGATAACTTTTACCTTGCCACCCAGATTAAACAAGCCGTAGATGCGTTTTCATTATATTATTCTATATAACATATCAATAGCCAGAATAATACAGTGGCTTGAATGAACGTCAAACCGCAACTCAAATTTAATCTTCATTTGTTGTGATGCTCTGTGAGTGACTTTGGGCTAGTCACTCCCTTTCTTTCAGCTTAATCTACCTCACAGAGTTATTGTGAGAACAAAAAGGTTGAAAGGGAACAATATATACTGCCCTGAGAACCTTGGAGAAAGGGCAAGATAAAAATCTAATAGATAAGTATTGTCCCATATGACTAATTTCTTAGTAAAAAAATCTTTTGACTCGTTGTAACTGGACTTGGAAGAACTGTAGTTAAGGGAAGGGGATCTGAATGTACTGGCCAACTTCAGGTGTTTCCCAATATCCACAAAGGTAGCATTTCTTTTCTGTTACTTCTGTTGCACATATAAGTGGGTCTAGGTTTGGGGAACTCTCCTGTCCCCCAAAGAGCCACCCTTTAATACCTTTTAAAAGGCGTGTCTGGGTTCCCTGGGGAGTAAAGGCCTAAGAAGAGCTTCTGCAGAGGAGCTGGGCTCAAGCTTAGTAGAGAAGAGGGCAAGTGGAAACTTGTTTGTCAGTTTGAGGGGCAGCAGTGCTCACCCAGACTTTGGGCTTATGATAACTCATTGTGGCTCTTTTCTCTTCACCCTCTTATTATGTAGTATAATTTGTTAGAGTACTGGACTAGGATATGGGAAACATATCCTGCTCTGCCAAGAAAGCTTATTGGGTGACCTTGGGCCAGTCTCTCTTGGCCTAACCTGCCTCGCAGGTTGTTGTGAGGATAAAATGGATGAGAAGAAAATGATGTAAGCTGATATGGGTCTCCACTGTGGAGAAAGGCAAGGTATACATGAGGTAAATTAAGGGCCTTTCCATACCTAGGCTGCCTATTGTTCCTGTCTCTCACGTGCAGAGGTTTCAGGTCTTCATATGCTATATAGCAGCAGTCCCCAACCTTTTTGGTACCAGGGACCGGTTTTGTGGAAGACAATTTTCCCATGGACCCCGGGGGGGGGGGGGGATGGGCGGCTGCACCTCGCCTGCACCTCACCTGACTGATCCTGCACTTTTCATTAGAAATATCACCTCGCCTGGCCGGCTGACTCCCATCATGCCTCTGCATCTCTCCTCACGCGCAGTTGCTGCCTCGTGCTGTGGTCGGTGTGGCTTTGGTCATGATGTGGTCAGCCGGCCAGGCGAGAAGATATTTCTAATAAAAAGTGCAGGGCTGGCCAGGCGAGGCGCGGCCACCCCTCCCAAGACGTCGACGGCCTACCTCGCCTGCTCCCTGGAGCTGGCTCTGCGCTTGCCCGCCACTCACCTCCTGTGCGGCCCAGTTGCTAACAGACCATGGACCAGTCCCGGTCCGGGGGTTGGGGACCCCCGCTGTATAGCATGGCAACATTTGTGCCAAAACTAGCACTTAGGCAAAAGGGAAGGGCTGCTAGCAACGGAGCAGATAGGGGAGAGAAGGCCATATAGTAGATTTCAAAGGGATGACTGGTTGGCTGGAATAGAACTTGACGTGCAGTGACTGAGCTCTTTCAGTGCCCATCAGGTGGGAAAAGGGATGGAGTGTTTGGGTATAAGCAGGCAGCTTATCTAGAGTTTGTCCTGGTATAGATGAAGTCTCTAGGATGATACAACTTCTTTGTATATGTATAAAATATATTCAGGTTCTTTGAAATTGCTTAGCTTCTTTGTGTCAGTTCAGCTAAGGGACCTATACTGCATCTTGCTGGGCCGGTTATTAGAACAGAGATGAGCACCCCTTTGACCTGGAGAGACTTGGTGAGGCAGCCCAAGTCTTAGTTGGAGCTCTTGGACATGTGCCTGAAGCTTTTTGACCTGTCTGGAGAAGCAGAAGGGACTAATAAACATGCTGTAGGAGATGTGGGAAGGAGAATATCTCCTGTATCAGATTCTGTTTATGGGTGCCATGGTTATGGGCTTGGGGAAGAAGAAGAGGTGTATGGAAGTGAAAATTTAAAAGTCACTGAAAGTAAGGTTCTGGAGGGACACTGTGGATGATCTGGAAAAGAGAAGACCACCCCATATGTCACTGCCAGTTCTTATTACAGACCAATAATCTCTGCATGCAACATTTGACATATTTGAGACGGCCGTGAACCTCTTCTTAAACCATGTGCACCGATGACCTAAGTTGTCTCAGAGCACATCCTTTTGCTGGAGGTGGGTGTGTGGGCTATAAAAAGAAGACAGCAAATGGGATGTCCTTTCCTCAATCTTTTTTTTTCTTGGATGCATGTGTATACATGCACATATTCTCGCTCTCCCCCCCCCCCCACCAGGTCCCTAGCATGACTGAACTGCTGGGTGCTTGGCTTAGAAAGTGCAAAGCAGCAGTTCCTTCTACAAAGCCACACTGTTCAGAACAAAAATCCTCCTTCGACGAGGTTGCATTTTTTGTCAGTGATTCAGCAGCACGTGAGTGGAAAAGCCTGGAGCCATAACTATTAACCAGGCCTAAAAACTCTCGGCTGCTGTCACACAGTCATCTTAGCCAGGCCAAAATCATTCAAGCCAGGCCACAGGCAGTTTGCTTTAAACTGAATTCAAAGAAGGCTGTGAAACTGAGCTGGATGATGAATGCACCATATGTGTATTATGCTGGGACAGGAGTTTGAAAGCAGAGATGTATCCTTCCCTTTTTCAGTGATGTTAGAAACTCCTGGATAGGGCTAGCGTAGAAAGAAAGATTCAGGATCAAGATCCAGAATTGACTTCTAAGGCCCGTCTGTCCACAGTTCTCTACGCTGAATGATAGTCCCTATGAATACATAAATTCAGTAAAATAACCCCTTTATTAAGATTAGTCGTTGTACATAATGTAGTTAACTTTTAAGTTATACAGACAGGGCTTTTTTTCTGGGAAAAGAGGTGGCGGAATTCTCTATTATCACGTGTGCGTGCAAAGCACGCACGCGTTCCCAGAAATGCGTGATGACGTCACTCCCAGAAGTGTTGTTGCTTCCTAGAAATGACGCCGCTTCCCGGAACCCAGCACAATGCATTACGGCGAGATAAATGTTAGTAAGATTGGAAAATTACACTATTTTTTCCTTTCTGTATCCTCTACAAAAAGTGAAATCTTCCATTCCCTTTCCCAAACATTTCATTTCTTTGGGATCTCATTTTAAAATATGCAAGAAGGAGGGGGCCTCTAAAAATCCAAAACCCATCTCAGGAATCTAAATTCTAAAAGATTCCCTCTGCCAGCATAGGAAAAAAATTCCAAAATTCTTTCTAAAAATTCCACAGAATCTGAAATTCCTAATCTAATGAATATTGAATTGTCAAATTTTCAGAAAGAGTTTTGCTTTACTGGAGCAAATCAAAATTAGATACTCAACTTTAGCTGCATTAGAACTAGTTAAAAATGGCTTTTTTTGTTGCCTGCCAACGCTACCTTACCAATGGCTACGCTGTTGTGACATTGTGAAATGCTCATAAATATTCCAGTGTCCCAGACAAACAATATTCATAAAAAATTCCTTAACACCCATATGTCCACTGCAATTTCAGTGATGTTAATCAGCTGAGGATGGGGAGAACCATTTGAGTTACAGCTATTAAAACATAAGAACACCTATATGCCAATGAATAAATTTATGAAAGCCTTCTGTGACTTGGACACAGCTATCCATTCCCTAGCATAAAACTGGAATAACCATAACTGATACTTTAACTAATACAAATAACCATAACTGATATATTTAACTAACACAATCAATCTGCAGTCAAAAGCTGTGGGAACCATAACAATGTCAACTTCAGTCAACAAAAGAAGGAAAGCAACACATAGACACACACACAGCCCCACCCACCCCCTGAAAAGAAAGAATGAACTCAAAGCAGCACACACACCTCCCCCCACACCCCTATGAAAAGAAAGCAGAATGAACTCAAAGCAGCACGCGCACGCACACACACACACACACAGACACACACACACACACACACACCTCCATAAAAAGAAAGCAGAATGAGCTCAAAGCAGCACACGCACACACAGCCCCACTCACTCCCGAATGAAATGAAAGCAGAATGAACTCAAAGCAGCACGTGTTCACACACACACACACACAGACCCCTGAAAAGAAAGCAGAATTAACTCACAGCAGCACACATACACACACAACCCCAGTCCCCCACTCCCCCAATGAAAATAAAACAGTATGAACTCAAAGCAGCATGCACACACACACACAGAAACCCCTGAATGAAAGCAGAATGAACTCAAAGCAGCTTAACCCTCCTCTGCAGAGCTTGCGCTGGGCCCCAGCTCATGGTCTTTCTCTCACACACACAAACACTCACCGAGGAATGGAAAGAAAGCAGGATGAACTCAAAAGCAGCTAAGCCTCCTCTGCAGAGCCTGCGCTGGGCCCCAGCTCGCTTGCGCGCACGCTCTCTCTCATTCACAGAGGAATGAAAAGAAAGCAGAATGAACTCAAAGCAGCTTAACCTCCTCTGCAGAGCCCGTGGGCATGAAGGAAGAAGGAATCATGTGGGCAGATTCTAGAGCTGCCGGAACACTGTTCCGGAGTGTTCCCCCTCAAAAAAAGCCCTGTATACAGAACACTTCCCCTGGTTTGGATGCTTGCAAAAATAAATTTTTAGAGGGAAAGAAGAAATGCTTCAAAGAGGGTGTGGTGGACACATCATGCCATTTTAACAACCAGTTATGCATGGCTTTCTAGGTAATTATTTTTGCCATTGTCCAACTGCTTTTCTGATTAAGAGGTCCCTCCATTTTGTGCCTATGTTCAAGCAGTGTTCCCAAATTTTCAAGTAAAGAGATTCTCCTTAAATATTTGGAATTTGCTTCCTTTTTCAACCACAGCACAGAACTTGACCTGGTAAGGCATTTTGTACCACATTGTTTTCAGTATCCACTGCAAAGAGATAAGGAAACTGTTTAAGCTCCCACTATTTGATAACTACTAACTTAAAATTCCCTCTTCCTAAAAGTTCATTGCAAAGGCAAACCAGTGCTCTCCATTTTTTTTTGTGGCTGTCTTTAACATGTCACCCATTAAATTTTCTATAGACTGAATGTAGCCATTTGGTTTGATCACTTACAGAATTGGAAAAGACCCCGTGGAGAATATATTCAAGGGAAGGCCCCAAGATGCATCTGAACTATAAAGCAATGTAGTCTGGTTTCCAACTGCCTTACCGAGTTCTTATTAGGATATGGTAACACTTATGCCCACAATCTCACTTGTAACATTGCACTTGAAAATAGTTTTCAGAAGCTGTATGCAAGAATTCAGCGTTGCATCCCTTTTTGGGTTTTGCATGTTAACACCTCTGTGAATAAAAGCTTACTTGTGGCAGCAAGTAGCACCTTGACCTGATATATCACGGAACATCCCCAAGCCTGTGTGTTTTTAATTTGGTTAATCCTGAGTCCATGAAATAGCTAAAAGGCCCACCTCTAATCTAGCCTCCTTGCTGTGCTCTTGGAGTTTACTGCCTGAAGCAAGTGCCTCTTGATCATACTGGCCTGAGAATCAGTTAAGGATCCTGAAAGTCAGAGAGCAATGTATCTTCACCGGAGGTTGCCATCTCTTACCATGGACATATGGCTTTTAAATCTTCTGATGCTGTGGCAGAAAAGTGGCTCCTCCAAGACATTCCCTTCCCATTCCTGCCATCAGGGGTTACTTCATAGAAAAAGAGCTGGAGGAACTCATTAGCATAACTCATTAGCATATGCCACGCCCCTTGACATTGCTGGAAGTGTCATTAGCATAAGTAATTTGCATATGCCACACACCCTGACATCACCTATCCTGGCTGTTTTGGACCCAATCCTGGCCGTTCAGGGCCAAAATTGGGCCCAAAATGGCAAAAAGAGGACCAAAATGGTCAGGATCAGGCCGCTGCTGAGCGGAAGAGTGATCTACCACCCATCAGAGGCCTGATCCAGGCCATTTTGGCCCCAATCCAGGCCAAAACAGGCCCAAAATGGCTGAGAGTTAGGTGAGCAGGGCCACCTGACATGTGACCACTTTGGGGGACTGCCGGAACTGCGTTCCTCTGTGTTCCCCCTCAAAATGAGCCCTTCCTGCTATCCACCCTTCCCTGCTGTAATAAGAAAGTATCCAGGTATGGTGCGCAGCAGGTGAGAGAATGATGGATGACTGAACCAAGGAAGGAACTGGTGGTGGGCCTAGGGTGGCCTTCTCACACTCTGTTGAGAGATGTTTTGTCCCAGATAAGAGATGCACATTTCTTAAGGAGACTGACATGGATGCAGGTGAGGTTTATTGCAGATCCCTTGTAGTTTACAATAACCAGAAGCTGAGTATGGTTATGATACTCTGTACCTAAAGTAGTGGTCAGTCACAATCAACTGATGCAGCATAGCCAGTTGAGCTCCAAAACCAAGAACTCTGTTCAGGTCACTGCTTTTCTCACATCTTCTGCAGGCTCATTGTAAGCTCTGTGTTAATTTTTATCTATTAACTTAAATAAATGACATTGTACACTGACATGTTCACATAGGGCCTGTTCTGCAGAAGCTGTGGCAGATGGGCTAGGGAAGCATGTTGATAGCTAACCTTTTACCCTATGATTATACCAAGACTTGGAGAACTTTGAAGAGGAAAAGATTTTATTCCAGGAATAAAGGGATACAGAGTTTCAAGCCAGTAAAAACACTGAGCTCACCCTAAAATGGCGAGGAGGATCTTTTATATCCCTTGCTTCGTTTTGAGACAAAACTACAGATGGGCACGAACTGGGAAAATTCCGAACTGTGTGGTTCATGGTTTGTTGCATTTCACGAACCACGGACTTTCATGAACTTGACCCAGTTCACGAATCAGTTCGTTCGGTTCATGAAAACATCACTTCCGGGTCAGCAGAAGGTCTGCAGACAGCCCATCCCCCCCTTTGCCTAGGAAACTGATTGATCACCATTCACCACCAGGCTGTCTGCAGCGACGAACCAAAATATGAATCAAACAAACTGGGCTAAAATTCGTTACTGTTTGTGAGAAATGAGCTCCCACGAACTGCCCAGTTCGTGACAAACATCGATTCATATTTCAGTTCGTCCCCGCCTCAAGAAAAAACCCACCTTCTTGCTGAGACAAAAGGCCCATCCTTTTTTCTCAGCTCTAAGTAAAACTATCCCATGTTATCTAGCTGGTTTCAACTGGTAATTGTTTACTGCTTCTGGTCTTGCTGGCCACGCATTTCTCTGCTGTACAGTGACACTCAGGGCCAGGCAAAAGCTGCTTTGTATTTCAAGCTAGCAAGAAAAAATGGTTGTGCTTTTGCTCACAATTTTCCTCACATGCTGGTTGTAAGGTTAAAATGTATGCAACCCTGAGCTCCTTAGAGGAAGGGTGGAATAAAAATTACATCAATAAATAAAGTGACTGATACCATGTGCTACATGTTCACAACAAAGGTTGCCAACCTCCAGGTGGTGGTTGAATATCTCCTGGAATTACAACTGATCTCCAGGCCACAGAGATCAGTTCCCCTGGAGAAAATGGCTGCTTTGAAGGGTGGACTCTATGGCATTATGCCCTGCTGAGGTCCCTCCCCAAACCCCGTCTTCTGTATGCTCCGCCCCTCAAATTTCCAGGGATTTTCCAATCTGGAGCGTGCAAACCTATTCCCAACCCTGTTTGAATCAGAGCTGTAGTATGTTATTCCTGCTTCAGGAGTGCTATTCCATCCTGTAGTGACTTTCCCACTCCATCTGTTTTCTGTAGCATTGTGAAGCTCTCACTATGCTGTTTGCCATGATTGTTTTGTAAGTGTGAACCAATGGCTGTTTGTGTAAGTGTGGCTCCCTGCAGTGCAATGAGACCAAGACATTTAGTAAGAGCTTCTGAAGGAGGTGGAGGGAATGCCTGCAGGATTTTCTTAAATGTCGAATCATGTTATGTAAAGTCTGTTCTGACACAAAGGGCTGGGCGGCTGAGTTAGGGGCCATCTGTTGAAAACTGGGAACAAGACGTGCCACTTTCTTTCTTCTCCTTCTCATAGCTGGCTTGAGCTAAAAATTACAGGTCAGCATGAAGGCTAGCTCCAGCTGAAAACTCTGTGAAATACAGACTGACTAGAAATGGCACCAGAATCTTATCTGCTATTTCCTGCCCCTCCTGCAATTCAAGTACTCCAGAAATCTTCTGTGAAAGCCAGTTCCAGAATTGCCTACGCTGTCTTACATGGAATCGTATAACCGGGAAAGCCCAAAGCTCAGTAGCTGAGCATATGTTTGGTGTGGGACAAGTCCCAGGTTCAGTTCCCCAACATTTTTCAGTGACAAAGGAGTTCAAGTAACAGGGCTGGGAACGATCTCTCAGCCCGCGACCTTAGAAAGCCCCTGCAGTTCAGCCTGGGCATGATGGGTCTTTGGATGGGATTGGTATAAACGCAGTTTCATATATTCGTAGGTGGACTCTTCTTAGTAAACAGGATGTTGAGTCAGGCTTGTGCCCTTCTTAGCAGCACGGGGAAAAGTTATTCACTCTCAAAACAGGAAAACTTTATTCTAGGGAAGTTAGTGGGCCATGGGTATATGGCAAACAGGAGTATGTACTGCCTAACAGCATATAGTTAACTGAGGGAATATGTTGCTACAGGGTGTTGCACAGTTCTGATGCTACCAATAAAATAAACTTCTTTAAATTTGATTCACCCACCCTTCCAGTTTTTAAGCTTTAGTATTTTAAAATACAGGTCTGTAGCCCCTGCAACTAAAAACAGGACTAGGTTACTCAATATAGCTCAAAGCATGCAAAGAACTGGATGGGAATCCAGGGCTTTAAGGGGTTCATAATTTGCTTTCCCCCCCTTGCTTGCCGTGTGTTCAGTGGAGCACAAGTGAGAAAAGAAACGGTTCTTTCTTCCTTCCTTCCAGCCTTTTCAGTGCACATTTCTTAGAAGCAAACATACCCAAATCAAGGATTTGATGATACCTGGATTTATGGATTGAGAATGATGAACAATGGGGGGGAAAGGGCTCTTATGTTTAACTTATAATAAGTGAGACGTTAGTAATGATACGTATTTGTTGGGGAGAAATCGGAACTCAACCTGTAGTTTAGTTTTTAAGGTCTTTTTTGTTTTGTTTTGTTAGTATGTTGTTAGTTGTTTATGTATTGTTAGTATGTCTTCCTTTTAGAATGTTGTGTTTTTCTTCTGTGTTTATTGTCTATAACTTTTATGTTACTGTTTATAGTATATAGTTTAAAGAAAACGAAATAGCAAAAAAAGAAGCAAACAAACCCAATTTCTAAACAATGTACTGTGTGTGTGTGTGTGGTTTTGACACACCTCCTAATGTGTGGCTTAACTCACCTATTCTTCATGTACTTGGGTGTGGTAGACCACATTAGCTCTTGCTCATTTGTGGCACAGTGTGGTCTGTAGTGTGTGAGAGTCTAATGTGTGGATGATCATGCAGGGATTTGTGATCATCCTTTAAAAAATTATCTGGGCTGAGATGTACAGTTCTTAGTGGTCTTTGAATCAGCACAACATGGTTTGCACCAGAGTGTGAATATGTGAGATTTCAAGACATAATTTGAGCCTTGGTTTTGCCAGTTCTGAGCACTAGAATTTGTGAAACAGTAATAAGATAACAGTAATGATAACAGTAATGATAATGTTCAAGTGCAGCATACAGAATTTCAGTCAAAAGTCCCCCGATTTTAGACCTGGAATATATTTTCTATGCAACAGCTCAGTCCTCAATTTTATGTGAAGCAACCTGTTGTGTAAGTTACTTTTCCTTCATTGCTGAGAAGGTTCAGGACTGGGAACATACTTAAATTTACTTCTTTCTGAATGCTGGCAGGGTATGTGGGATGATTGTCTAAAAGGATATGGTAGAGTATAGCTCGATGGGAGGAGGATATATTGGTATCTTCTGGCACAGTAGCAAGAGGCATAGATCCCATGTACAGAACTGGTATAGGGAAGTCTAACAATAGCTAATACTGTGTGCCCAGCTTGTAAACTTTTCTGTGATGTTTGGATGACAGAAGACAAGACTGTTGAGATAGATGATGCTATTGGTAGATCTGGACCCACCATGGAAATTCTAATATTCTTTAATTTAGTGAAATCACACAGGCTTATATAATAAATATTATCTTTGTTTTATTTGTATCTGTTGTCCTTTAGGGTTAACATGACAGTAGGTGTCTATAAAATCTGAAGATTTTAAGCCAAAGCCAAGGTTTTGCTTGGAGAAGTTTCAATGAGTGAAATTGAGCAGCTTCTCAAAGGATAATTTACTAGATGAGAGTCTGAATATTAAGAGGAAAAGCTACTCACTGCTACTCGCTGTTAACAAACAGACTTTCAGTGTTCCTGTGGCTTCAGTTACAACAATCTATCCTATCTTGGACAAAGACTCACAGTAAAAAGTTGAACATGCCCCTGTCCCTGGTGATACTATCACATACATACAATCTCATGAGTCATGAAAGAAAGATATCCACGTTATTTCTGAAATAACATAACCAGAGCATATCACCATAATGGTCTTGCAAGTTGCAACCTGAGCTGGTCACTCCAGGACTGGGAAAGTGTATCCATTTCACTCCGCCCATTCCCAGCTAGGGCACTTCTTGGAGGCTAATGGCTTTGGCCTTATCTCTGAAATTGAGAGTGAATGTTGCCAACATTGCTGCAAGCTCTCTTGGAGATGGTTCGTGGTTGGCCACAAAAGAAGCCATGGTATTGCTTGCCGCCTGCTACATGGACTGTCCCTTTAAATATATACAAGGATTAACAGCATTAGATCTATCTGCTGGTACGGCTGTTGGGCGTGTGGGGAGTGATGGACAACTCACTGTTGCTTGGATTGTAATACGATTCAGAAATTTTGGAGCCAGCGGTGCTGCTGTGTCTGACCACTGATTTCCTCTGTGTCTTTGTAATTTCAGTGATTAGAGCAAAAGCTGTTTCTGAGAGAGAGGTGGACTCCGGCAATGACATCTATGGAAACCCCATCAAACGCATCCAGTACGAGATCAAACAGATAAAGGTAAATATAATAGTTTCATGATGATCTCGTTTATATGGAATTTTTAAAAAGCATTTAAAAAAAATTAAGAGGAGCACAACATAGTGTTAAAGAGTAAAAAAATATGGAGAACCCACCAGAATGCACTGTTCTAGTTCAGGCAGTATGGTTGTTGTGTAAACAGAGGGGATGGTGCCAGAAAAGGGTTCTGAAGGTTTGTAGTTACCACGGATATCTCATAGGCCTCAACAATGCAAGGAACCCACAACATAGGACACACAGATCAACAGAAGATTTTTGGTCCAGTGTGTGTTATGGTGAAATGAGGACCTCATACACCATGGAGCTGGACACAGGAATCGTAACAGTCTAGAGACTGAACGCACATGCCTGTTTAGAATTATCTGGGGTTTGGATCACCAGATTTTGGAGACTGCAGTGCATTTCTGCATGCTGTATGCACAGAGAGACACAATACCCCTTGCAGCAGCGCTGTCAACAAAGCCTGGGCTGCTTAATGACAGCGCAGCATTTTATTTTTCTTTAGAGAAGCGAATGGTAGCCATTCACTTATGTGAAGGAGAATGAAGGGACATCATGGGGGAGAGGCTTAACCTGTTGTCATTGGCTTAGCCAAACTGGGCCTGGGAATAGAGTGAGCATCTCTGCTCAAGTTGTTTGCTTGCTTTTAGTTTGGCTGGAATGGTTTTAGGGAGGCTCATTATGACAGCATGTTGGAACCCGTTGTCTGGAACATCCCAGCCGAGTAGAACACAATGCATGTATCTTATTTTAGAGCATGCCTTAGATATTCAAAGAATATACATAATCATTGCCCACTGACCCTTACTTGACCCTTACATTTGAGGAACTGGGTTTAGGCAACCTTAATCCCGCCCAGTTCTGTAGCATATTTCCATGTACTAAATACATCGATGTTCATGATTAGAGATAAGATTCTGAAGAATAAGACACAAAATGCCTGAAGGGGCAGGAGCCCAGTAGATTGCTCTTAGTAAAAACCAGCTTTCCTTTGATGAAAAATGCTTGATAGCAGAGGTGTTCATTCTAATGTGCCTCACAGAATAGGCAGAGTTCAGGGTTGTTTTTTTTGTGGGGCAGGGAATGAGTAGTAAAAAGGGAACTGGCTTGAAGAATCCTTGTGATAAATACACATTGGCGCCTTTTATTTGCTGTGATGCATGGCAGTGCTAAACAATCTGGCCGAGTATTTTGCCGTGGTGGGGAGACATGCCTGTAACTTGTGGTCACCACACTCCCAAATGAGCCATACTGGCAGAACACCACCAAACACCCACCTAGACAAGGCCCTTGCTGTCAACATGGATGGATATCCCGTTTATCCCAGTGGCTGCTGGTGGCTTGAACCCAACAGTTATCTTGTTTTGTGCTCTCTAGATTAGCTGGTTCACAGGAATTTGGGCACTGGTGTTTCCTGCACTTGGTCTCACCAGACTCTTCCCCTCTAGATGTTCAAAGGGCCTGACCAGGACATTGAATTCATCTACACGGCTCCTTCGTCAGCAGTGTGTGGGGTGACGCTGGATGTTGGTGGCAAAAAGGAGTATCTCATTGCAGGTAATCAATACTTCCAAAATAGAATGATTCCTGCCCCTCCCCCCGGAAAAGCCAGGGAGAAGGAGGAGAGCAAGCATAGTGCTTCTGGAGGGTGTTATTTTGGGTGCTGAATATAGGACACCCACATTCAGATTGGCACTTGATTATGAAGTACTGTCCCTGAGCCTAAACTACTGTTAGGGGAATTTTTGTAATAGTACTCTGCCTCCAATTTGTAATTCCCTTTCTACCACGAACCCATATATATTTCAAGACACCAAACACAATGGATAGAGAGGAAAATGGTTTTATTTCTTACATGGAATAACCCCAGACACATTTCTCCATTTCTAGGTGACGTGTATAAAGACTAGTGGCATTGGAGGGCTTTAAATGCCCTTAATACTGATTGTTTACAGAATAATGGTTATTTGTTTTACAGAGTAAAAGATCAAAGGTTAGAACAAATAATACATTCCCCAGGATTCATGGCACCCAGCGGGTCTGATTGATGGGACAATCAGATCTTAATGTAATATAAACATTTCAATGCTGGAGTCATAATTTTGTCACAGGTTCGAAATTCTTCTGGGAAATAACACAGTCAAGGTTAAAATTTTAGTTGGAAAGTGAGAACAAGAGAAAATGTTTAGTTAAAAGGAAATTTCTCTCCTCACTGCAAGATTGAGCTAACCTGTAGTTTTAATTCAAGAAGCCAGGGAGGAAGAATCTGCCACTGAGGGTCAGAACACACGAGACAAACTTCATGTGAAGAGCACTTGATTGGTCCCGCAATCATTGCCGGGAATGGTAGTCTAACCCCGCCCCCTCTGAGTGAAGTGGGTTTTCTTGCAAAGAACAGAGATTGTCTTTCAAAGAGATTCTCTGAAAGAGAGACTGATTCTCTTTCAAAAATCCAGTCAGCTGGACAGAGGTGGGGGGGCGGGAATCCAAGCAGTGATTTCCTGCCAGGAGAATAAGAATGAGAGGGACTAGATTTCTCTTGCGCTTGCAAAATATCTTGGCTTTTTTCCTGTCTCTTGTTACGTCATTCCCCATCCCCCCACCCTCATCCCAAGGTGTGTGTGTGTGTGAAAGAGAGAGAGAGAGACTCCCTCTTCCCTCACCAGCTGAGAATCACGTTGAGTGGATGTGTTTTTTTTAAAAAACTACAATTCCCAGGGATCATTGCAGGATCTGACACTTGCCCATGAGTATCATGTGTTTTGACCCTGAGGCAAATTTGCCTCTTGTGTGCATGTTCAGCTTCACTTGTGCTCACACATAGGGCATTAAGTGAGAGGTCCTTTAAAAAAATCCCTTAACAACTACCTCACAGATCTGTTGTGAAAACATTGTCTTTTGAATGTCTTGGAGAAGGGTGGGATGCAAATATAATGAATCCAAGAATTTCCTGGGATGTAATCAAATAGTTCTATCCCTGATGTCTTAAGCTGGCTACCGGGTGTCACTAGGATTAACTTCCGACTGAAATAAATGCAGTATCCATAGTGGATGCAGCAAGCAGAGCTCTTGATATATTGCAAATGACGTTTGATTGCATTGATGTCAGTGTTGGAACTGGAGCCTGTGAGCAACTTTTGCTTTTAAATTATAGGCAGAGAGGTTTGCCAAGCGCCACCTACTGGCACTTTCATAAAAGCACCAGCTTTCTTCTGCCAGTTCTATCTTCGCAATCTTGTAGGGTATCTTAATTAATCATATGTGGCAGCACACAACACAAAACCAACCGGTGAAATTTGGTGTTTCATGATATGGATTAACTTTGAGCAGGAATGGTTTTTAAAATGGATTAGACAAACCTGTCATGTAGTTATCATCCACAATAGATGTGCAGCCTCCATGTACAGTTCTGGTGGCTGCTAGCTGTAAGTTCAGGAAATGTCCATCAGTTCCTGCCTAATTATTGGAAACCAGTGCTGAACAAGAGGGACTGATCACCTGACTCGGCATGTCAGAAATTCTGTTTTCATTGTACTTGGAGCTATCGTGAGTTAGAGGAAAGGCTTGGTATCAACAAGTCCTTTTTGTGGCTCACTCTTGTATAGTTGACACCTCTTAGCCAAGGTAGTTTATCTGCAAAAAGATAAACTTACACTAGGAGTGGATTATGATGATATTTGATACGGAGTGTCAGTGACGCGTGAGCTCTCTGTCTCTCTTTGTGATACATGTCCCAATAAAAAACCCCACTTCATTCTGCCAGGAAAATCTGAGGGCAACGGCAACATGCATATCACACTGTGTGACTTCATAGTCCCTTGGGATTCCCTCAGTGCCACCCAGAAGAAGAGTCTAAACCAGCGATACCAGATGGGCTGTGAGTGCAAGGTAAATCCAAATATGACCGTCTTAGATTTTGGACCATCTGCTGTTTTATAAGAGGATCCTATATTTAGGCTGAGGTGTGTGGCTCTGATTAGGAAACATTTTAGAAATTTGCTTAAGATAAAGAGGTTATATCCAAGGAAATATACTGCCTTGGTCAGGCCGCACCTGGAGTATTGTGTGCAGTTCTGGAGGCCTCACTTCAAAAAGGATGTGGATAAAATCGAGAGGGTGCAGAAGAGAACGATGAGGATGATCAGGGGTCTGGAGTCCTACAGGGAAAGGCTGAGGGCCTTGGGAATGTTTCGTTTGGAGGAGATTGAGGGGGGACATGATTGCTCTCTTTAAGTATTTGAAAGGCTGTCATTTGGAGGAGGGCAGGGAGTTCCAGTTGGCAGCAGAGGGTAGGATCCGAAACAGTGGGTTTAAATTACATGCACAAAGGTACTGGCTGGATATTTGGAAAAACTTTTTCACGGTCAGAGTAGTTCAAAGGTGGAATCAGCTGCCTAGGGAGGTGGTGAGCTCCCCTTCACTGACAGTTTTCAAGAAGAGGCTGGATGAATATTTGTCAGAGATGCTTTAGGCTGATCCTGCACTGGGCAGGGGGTTGGACTAGATGGTCTGTATGGCCCCTTCCAACTCTGTGATTCTATGAATATTTGATGTGTGAATATTCTATGGCCATAATAAGATAGTGGAGCATTTTCAGTCCTTCATTTTGTACAGTAACAGGGATTTTTCCTTCACATTTTCCTAGTGTTAATGTCTAAAATGAAGTGCCACTCTCAAGTCTGCCTAGACGGCACATCCTCAGTCTCATAAGCCCTTCTTTATGATGAGGAAAGAGAAGCTCAAGAGATTCAGCTCCCTAGAGGATGCTTGGAAGTTATTTAAAACCACACTAATTGAGGCCCAGATAGATCCATTCCCCAGGTTAGGAAAGGTACTGCCAAGTATAAAAGGATACATACATGGTTAATGATCCAAGTCAGGGAAGCCATAAAAACAAAAAGTCGTTTTTTAAAAAGTGAGCCCAAAAGTCTGCCCAAATGAGATAAACAGAAGGAAACACAGAACCTGGCAAAAGAAGTGTAAGTTAATAATTACACAAGCAAAAAGAGAATTTGAGGCATAGGATTGCTAAAAGCATCAAAGCAAACAATAAACATTTCTTTAAATATATCCAGAGCAGGAAACTGGCCAGAGAGGTAAATGAGTCTTGGGATGATAAAGGAATAAAAGAATTGCTGAAGAAAGATGGGGAGGTGGCAAAGTAGCTAAATGACTTCTTTGCATCTGTGTTCACTGTGGAAAGTGTGCGGTATGTTCCCAGGCCAGAGCAACTACTTTCAGGAACAGAGTCTGAAGAACTGAGTTATATTGAGATAACGAGAGATGGCGGTCTGAAACTACCTGCCCATTATGACAAAGTCTATCCATGGCTACTAGCTATGGTGACTAAAGGCAGGGCTGGTGCCAGGATTTCTGGTGCCTGAGGCAGCTTCAGGGCTGTTCCCCCCCCCCCCCCCCGCCGCCTGCACACCTAGACTATGTGATTATGTCACTGCATGTGATGTCATACGCAGGGCATGCCACTGGGACGGCATGCGTCTTCCCAGCCCTCTGGCGCAATTGCTCTGCGCGCTGCCCTGGCCGCCTGCCGTGCCTAGCCACAGCTGTGTGCCAGTGGTGGCAGCAGCAGCAGCACAGGGCAACTGAGCAGGAAGGCTGGGAGGCTGCCTGCTCAGTTGCCTCATGCTGCTGCTGCCAGCATGCGCTCCTGGTCAGGCGCAGCAACTGCGAGCCAGGCGCGGCAGGCGGCTGTGGCGGCGCACGTGCCTCCTCCCAGCCTTCCGGCTCAGTTGCTCTGCGCTCCACCACAGCCACCTGCTGCGCCTGGCCCACAGCTGTGTGTTGGCAGCGGCGGCAGCAGCATGGGGCAATTCAGCTCCATGGCGTGCGCCCCTGCCCCCAGCACCCCGTCTGGCGCCTTAGCGCTTGAGGCAGCTGCCGGCCCGGCCTCAATGGATGCGCCGGCCCTGACTAAAGGGAATCACCACATTCAGAGGCCGTAAAACTCTGATTACCAGTGCTAGGAGGCAACATCAGCCCTCCAGAGTAACTGGTTGGCCAGTGAGTGAGACAGAATGCTGGACTAGATGGACCCCTGGTCTTATCCAGCAGGACTCTTCTTATGTTTGTGTAATAGGCTGTAGTGATTCATTGGTGAAGAAATGAATTCGGTATATGCCAGTGGAACACTCTCTCCCTTTACGACTGACTGAAGCAGTAGGTGGACAGGAAATCACAAAGTTTTGATGATGATTCATTCAACAGGGTGCTAGTAAGATAGGTTGAAGGATGTGGAAAATCCTTGCAACAGCTCAGTGGCAATAATTGTCTGGAAAGACTGTGTCTAGCTTGCTTCTGTCTCCTCCTTCATGTTTTAAAGGAAATTTAGATTCTTAATAAGCTTTAAAACACCTTGATGGCTTGCATGTTTGCTGCTGAGCCGTTGAAAAGGCTGGCTCTTTAACTGTGCCTTTGGAAGTCCTTGGTTGCTCATAGTTTGGGCTCCTGCCTGGTTTGATACCTGAGGTTTCAACTCTTCTAGTTTTCAGGAGAAATGTGTTCGTATAAGAAACTTCAGCCTTCCCCAGAGCTGAGAGAGATTTATTAGCAATTTGGAATGGCTGTTAAGTTGTTGATGGTTCTCCCTTCTCTCTGCAGATCTCCCGCTGCCCCTCCATCCCTTGCTTTGTTTCTGCTCAGGATGAGTGTCTTTGGACTGATTGGGTGACTGAGAAGAACATCAATGGTCGGCAGGCAAAGCACTATGCCTGCATCAAGCGGAGCGATGGTTCATGCGCATGGTACCGTGGAGTGGCCCCACCTAAGCAGGAGTTTCTTGACATTGAGGACCCTTGAGTCCCCAGCGCCATGGCAGTCCAGTAGCCAATAGCAACAAAGCTTGCAAGAAATTAGACTGGTCCACCTCTGACATCATTTCCTGGAAACAGCATGAAAATAGGGTCTCCCGGGCAAGCACAATGGTGGTGGAAAGTGGGGCTAAGGGAGGAGAGGTCTAAGCCACTTACACATTGCTTTGTTGGTTTCCTCCCTTGTGTTGTGTTAACAAGTGGTTTCTTGCAACCTGGATCACACAATTACCAACATGCCACGGCATGGGGAGGGGGAGGGGGTGCAGAATTTACAGTACAAGTGGCTGAGAGAGGCGTTGCCTCTGATTCTGTGTAGCAGGCCTACCAGGTTCTTACTGCCTTGAGAGGGCAGCCACTGCTGTAGGGACAGCTCCCTATTCCAACCCTACTGGCTTCTGCCTGTGTAAAAAACTATCTTCCCCTTTATATACATGCATGCACACACAGCACAAATTAAACCTCTACCCTTGGCGCTTCAGAATCTTTCCTTTCTCTGCCCCATACACACACAGCTAGTGGACTGAGAGCAAATAGCTTCCAAAACGAGAGGACCGATTTGCCACAGTACTGGTGAACACTGCGTTCCCCTTTCTATTGTCAAAGCATCCTGCTACTGAGTGCTGAGAGGGCAGAGGGCACTCCCTGCTTTCAGGAACAATGTTTTTGTCACTAGTTGGGTCGCAGTGTGAGTTGATGGATGTTAAGTCACCACCTTTGTGTGTATGGGAAAGTTGTGTGCAGATATTGGCTCTGTACTCTGAAGTATAAATTTTAATTAAGATACTATTCCCTTGGGAAGCTGAATTACCTGTTAGGCCTCCCCGTCAAACATTCGCTGTGTCTACTTCCTATTGTGTTCCTGTCCATTAATGTAATTCTACTGCCAAAGCCCCTCCCAGCCCAGTGGACTCGCTATTCCTTTTCAGTATTTGGTAGACCAAAGGAGTCTTTCTTCTCCCCCTATTTGAAACGTCTTGTTATGCAGAATGGTGATTTTTTCAATAGGACTGAAGTTGCTTCAGGTTCTGTAGTCTGTCCTGTGTAGAAGGGAAGCTTTGTGGAAAGAACTGAGTTTGGGCATCCCCCTCCCAAAAATGTGATCACAGGAGCCAGGTAGTCGAGGCATACCCTTCTAAACTGTGATTATAAATGTTCCCTTGGAGTCACAAAATGGACACTGGCTGCCTACAAACCATCCCAGTCATCCAGCTCTTTCTCCATATTTTCTGAGCCAGCTTTGTTTCTTTGCTGTAGTTCCTGAGCTCTGTATAGCTGCCCCTATTTGCAAGACCCCAAAATTAATTGGGAGGGTGCCCGGAAGTACTCAGCCAGACCTCCCCCCCAACCCGTGACCTTTTCATGCTGTTCATCAAGGTAACTTTTTAAAAGATGTCATATTGGACCAGTCTGTTTGATTTTCAATATATTTAAAAAAAAAAAGAAAAAGGAAAAAAATCTGTTCAATCCAATATATGACTCCCGTTTTTGCTTCCTGTATGGTTATATCATATGTGACATTTACCTCTCTCTGCTGATACTCTCTTTGATTGTAATGTTTTCCATTTGTTTTGGCAATCAGTTGTATCATTCCTGTGCTCTATTATTATTATTATTATTATTATTTTTAAATTTCCTTGTTTAGCTGTTAGATTTGCACTTACTCTTTTTAAAGGGGTTCTGCATTGGAAGCTTTCAACATACAGTGGGAAGAATGTCAAAACGTATGGAGGGTAGAGACCTCCGGTTATTTCGTAATGCCAGTGGTGGTAGTATTTCTCCTTCTGTCTTCCTCTTCCTGCCCCTACAACAAGCACAGGCTTTTTCCAGAGGCTGGAGGCTGGCTGTGGTGTATGACTGCTTCTTGCTAGCCAAATTGCAGTCCCATAACCTGCCAAGGAGTAAGATCAGCTTGCCTTTCCAGTAGCTGTGTGAAAAGCAACCATTGTGAAAAATCTATTTATGGAAAAAGTAGTTATCAAAAGCTCTTCAATTGGTTTAATTTATCGCTGTGGCTTTTGGTGCCACGCCGAACCCTCCCTGAGACACACAAGCACACACACATACAAAGTTTCCCTTTTTTCCTCATGCCAGCAACTCAAAATATTTAAAAGAAAGTTTACATTATTTTCAAATCTTTGCTTAGTAAGTATGAAAAATAAGTATCTAACTTGCAGCCATAATTTAAAGCTTATTGGGGAGCTGGGATGTTGTTTGGTGGGTGGAGTAATATTGGGGGTGGGTGGACTTTTTTTTCTGTTGGATTCTGAAAGCTGAGATTTTCTTGTGCTGGGAACACATGAAAGTTGTTGAATAGACAAGCAGACTGTGCATGTCTCAGACGCTTTGTATAATTCATATGTGGACATTTGAGTCTTTGGACAATAAACAGTATTATCAAATAAAACGGGAAGCCTCTCTTTGTCTGGGGAATGAAGATGCTGCAATGGGAAATGAGTCCACTAAGACCCGAGAAAGGATTAATAGGGCTACCTAGGCCTTTTGACTACGGTAAACCATATAACAAAGTAGTCATGGCATAAGCTGAGCTAAGTTAAGGGTTCCAAGTTTCCTCTAGGCATACTTTTTCTCTCTCTTTGGCACAAACTGATCTATGGTTCCTATTTCTATTTCAAATTTGTATTCCGCCCTCCCTGCGGGCAGGCTCAGGGTGGATAACAACGTATTAAAACACAGTAAAAATTCCATCTGTATTAAAACATCATTAAATCAGCAGCATATTTCTATTCATACAAATTTAAAAACAGGATGGTGGACAGCCTTCACTGGGAGGGTTAGAATTCTATACACCTCCCCCCCCCCATCCTAATGATGGAGACGGTTGGTTCTCTGCCCCTCTAGCTATTTCCAAAGGCCTTCTGGTTCCCATGCTGATGTCTTCTATGACCATCAGGACAAGCTCAGAGAGTAATTAAAAAGGTGTGCTAGCACCGAGTCATTACTGACCCATGGGGGGACATTGCATCACGACGTTTTCTTGGCAGACTTTTGTTACGGGGTGGTTTGCCATTGTCTTCCCCAGTCATCTCAACTTTACCCCCAGGAAACTGGGTACTCATTTTATCTACCTGATGGAAGGCTGAGTCAACCTTGAGCTGACTATCTGAACCCGGCTTCCGCTAGGATCGAGCTCAGGTAATTGTGGAATTCACTGGTACAGTAGGTAGTGATGGACTATACTTGTTGGCTTTGAAAGGGGTTAAACAAATACATGCAAGATAGGTCCATCAATGGAACCTCCATGTTCAGAGGCAGTAACATTCGGAATTCTAGTGATGGAGGGCAACAAGAAGGGAGGCTTTAGCCCACACTCTCTTATTTTATATGCCTTAATGGGAAGCATCTCATTGATGTGAAATAGGATGCTGGACTATATGGCCCACTGGCCTGAACCAGCTTGGCTAGTTTTACATCCTTATGAACATCTATCGTTCAAACATAGTTGTAAGGAAAGGGCTCTCCTTAAGAGACGGCTTGCCATTATTTCAGTAGCAATCAGGCTGTCTCTTACTGAAGGAATCTTGTAGGCACTAAGAACCTAGTTCTGATGTAACAGGAAAAAAATCTCAGACCTGTTTATTTCACAGGTTCCCAGTTAATTGGAAATCAGCGGGGTCCAAAGCATTTGTTCAACAAGGGTATGCCTTTGATTTTCTTGCTGACATACACCTAGAGCTCTCTAGAGTCATAGAGAGGGGAGATAATCTGCAAGCTTGAAATTTAGAAAAATAAAACTGGGATAGGATCACAGACTAGCATTTCCCCTCCACTTCTGCCCTAAAGAAGTTTTATGACTAGGTTTCTTTCCTAATGCAACTGTTTAAGAAGCTGATCTACTTCGCTAGCCAAGTTTGGATACCTTCTTTCCAAGCTCCTTGAGCCTCAAAACATGACGACTGACCTAACGTTAGTCTGTAAAGTGCCACTGGACATCTGTTTTGTTTTGCTACAATAGACTAACACAGCAGCCCCTTGGGAATTTGCAACACATTCTTGTGGACCATATGCTTATCTGGAGTGAAAAGGTTATTTCTCAAATGGCTGAGATGGATCGATGGAAAGCTTAACCTTGCACATGCATAATGATAGTATTTCAAGGGGTCTATAATCTAAAAAATATATTGTGACAGAGTATTATGCTACATCTAATGGCGGATCATTTTTTTGGTCCTCAGCTCTGTGTACAGCACATGCTTTATACACAGATAGGCTCTGATACAAACTTCTTCCATTTCCAATTAAAAGATTCTCAGGCAGCAGAAATGGGAAATGTCTTTGCTTGAGCACCTGGAGACCTGCTCCGTATAAGATTCGAGGGACTCAGTCTGATTCGGTGTTAGGCAGTTTGAACTGAAAATTAGCAATTGCTTACCATAAAAAAAATCTAAGTACAGGGACAGACCACTGGTTTTTGGCATGCTCAATGAAGATATGTCGGATGTTATAATCACGGACAAGGATTGCAAGATGCCCCTAGAAACTATAGCAAGGAAGATGTTAGTTGCAGTCTAAAAAAAGCGACAGAGAAAAGTGGCCAAAACAGCATTGTAGCAGGATATATTGCTGCTCACTGGAGTCAGTTGATGCCTCTGAGAGCCAAGCTACAAGTGACGCCTTACACAGGTTGGACACTTGTCAGCTTCCCTCAAGTTTTGATGGGAAATGTAGGCGTCCTGGTTTTACAGCTTGGCTCTCCATTACAGCTGCAAGACCAGGACGCCTACATTTCCCATCAAAACTTGAGGGAAGCTGACAAGTGTCCAACCGGTGTCAGGCGTCACTTGTAGCTTGGCTCTGAGTTCCAAAGAAGGGACATTAGGAATGCCCTGGCAAGCCATCCCTCCATTCACATGGTCGTGAAAGTGACGTTAGCCATTTTATAGTGCAATCCTATGTTAAGTTACACTCTTCCGAGTCAATTGAAACCAATGGGCATATGATGGTGTACCTCTGCTTAGGATAGCACTGTTAAATTTATTTTATTTAAGTGTTTATATCCCACCTTTTCACACAGTTGAAGGCAGCTTACAAAATGATTTTTAAAATTTCCAAGATAAAACCTCTCCCTCCCCCCCTTAAAAGATGCCTGCCAGAGTCAGCTATTAAATAGCTTTAATATGAATTCTGAAGTTTAATATGACCAAACCTTGTGAAATTAAGACAACCGTTGGTATATGGCCTTTCCACACCACAAGTCCAGTACTGTAAGGGATAGGATAACATCAATTTTCTCTTCCCCACTGGGGAATGGAGTATCATATTTTTGCTAATATTTTGCTAGGATCATACAGGCTGCTGCCAGTGAATTCTTAATTAGTACCCTTCCCGTCTAAATTCCAATATCTTGGGAGTATTTCTAGCACAGCCAGGGCTTTTTTTCAGCTGGAACGCGGTGGAGCGGAGTTCTGGCACCTCTTGAAAATGGTCACATGGCTGGTGGCCCCGCCTCCTGATCTTTGCTTGAGCACCTGGAGACCTGCTCCGTATAAGATTCGAGGGACTCAGTGATTTTAACTACCCACACTCAGTGATTTTAACTACCCACACTCAGTGATTTTAACTACCCACACATTGACTGGGCCAATGGGTGTTCGAATCGGGGGAGAGAAAGTGAGTTTCTAGACTGTCTCAATGACTGTGCTATGGAACAGATGGTTACAGAACCTACTAGGGGAGAGGTGATCCTGGATTTGGTCCTCAGTAATGCTGAAGACCTGGTGAGAGATGTAAATGTGATTGCACCACTTGGGAACAGTGACCATAATGTTATTGAGTACAACATATGTATAAATAGGAAATTGCCAAATAAGACCAACACAGCCATGTTTAACTTCAAAAGGGGTAACTTTTCTGAGATGAGGGGGTACGTGAAGAAGAAACTGAAAGGGAAAGTAAAAAAGGTCAAAACACTTGGGGAATCTTGGAGACTATTTAAAACTACAATCCTGGAAGCTCAAATTAAATATATACCGCTGGTTAGGAAAGGCACAAATAGGTTTAGGAAAAGGCCAGCATGGTTAACAAGCAATGTAATAGAAGCTGTAAAAGGTAAAAAGGATTCTTTTAGGCAGTGGAAAACTAGTCGGAGTGAGGTTGATAAAAAGGAGCATAAGCTGTGGCAAAAAAAGTGCAAGTCTGTGATCAGACAGGCAAAAAGGGAATATGAGGAGCATATTGCAAAGAACATAAAGAAAAACAATAAACAATTCTTTAAATATATTAGAAGTAGGAAACCAGCTAGGGAGGCAGTGGGGCCCTTGGATGACCAAGGCGTAAAAGGATTACTAAAGGGTGATAGGGAAATGGCCGAGAAGCTGAATGCGTTCTTTGCTTCTGTCTTCACTGTGGAAGATAAGAAGTGCATGCCCACTCCGGAAGCACTGACTTTGGGAGGGGTTTTGAAAGACCTGAGTCACATTGAGGTGACGAGAGAGGAGGTTATGCGACTGCTAGATAATTTAAAAACTGATAAATCACCGGGCCCAGATGGCATACATCCAAGAGTTCTGAAAGAACTCAAGTGTGAACTTGTAGATCTCCTCACAAAAATATGTAATCTGTCATTAAACTCTGCATCTGTTCCTGAGGACTGGAAGGTAGCTAATGTTGTCCCCATCTTTAAAAAAGGTTCCAGGGGAGATCCGGGAAATTACAGGCCAGTCAGCCTGACGTCAATACCGGGTAAGTTGGTGGAAACTATTATCAAAAACAAAATTAGTGGGCACATTGATGACCAAAAGCTGATGAGGAAAACTCAGCATGGGTTCTGTAAGGGAAGATCTTGTCTCACCAATCTGTTAGAGTTCTTTGAGGGAGTGAACAAACAAGTGGACAAGGGAGACCCGATAGATATTGTTTATCTTGACTTCCAGAAAGCTTTTGACAAAGTTCCTCATCAAAGGCTCCTAAGTAAGCTCAGTAGCTATGGGATAAAGGGCCAAGTCCTCTTGTGGATCGAAAACTGGCTAATTAATAGGAAACAGAGAGTGAGTATAAACGGGCACTTCTCACAGTGGAGGGTGGTGAGCAGTGGGGTGCCACAGGGGTCGGTATTGGGTCCAATGCTTTTTAACTTGTTTATTAATGATTTGGAATTGGGATTAAGCAGTGAAGTGGCTAAATTTGCAGATGACACGAAATTGTTCAGGGTGGTGAAAGCCAGAGAGGATTGTGAGGCACTCCAAAGGGATCTGTCGAGGCTAGAAGAGTGGGCATCCATGTGGCAAATGAGGTTCAATGTAGCCAAGTGCAAAGTAATGCACATTGGAACCAAAAATCCAAAATATAAATACAAGTTGATGGGGTCTGAACTGGCGGAGACTGACCAAGAGAGAGATCTTGGAGTCATGATAGATAACTCACTAAAAACGTCAGCACAGTGTGCGACTGCCATAAAAAAAGCTAATGCTATGCTAGGGGTTATTAGGAAAGGGATTGAAAACAAATCAGCCGGTATCATAATGCCTCTGTATAAATCGATGGTGAGGCCTCATTTGGAGTACTGTGTACAGTTCTGGTCGCCACACCTTAAAAAAGATATCATAGCACTGGAAAAAGTACAGAGAAGGGCAACTAAAATGATTAAAGGGTTGGAACACTTTCCCTATGAGGAAAGATTGAGGCGCTTGGGGCTCTTTAGCCTGGAGAAAAGACGACTGAGGGGAGACATGATAGAGGTTTACAAGATAATGCACGGGTTAGAGAAGGTAGAGAAAGATGTGTTTTTCTCCCTTTCTCACAATACAAGAACTCGTGGGCACTCTATGAAATTATTGAGCAGTCGGGTTAGAACAGATAGAAGAAAATACTACTTTACACAAAGGGTGATAAACACATGGAATTCGTTGCCACAGGAGGTGGTGGCAGCTACAAGCATTGCCAGCTTCAAGAGGGGACTGGACAAATATATGGAGCAGAGGTCCATCAGTGGCTATTAGCCACAGGAGATAGATGGTATTCTCTTTGTGGGGAGGTGGTGCTCTGTTGTCTTGGTGCTGGAAGGAAGGCAGTGGGAGGGCTTCTGGTGTCCTGGCCTCACTGACAGTCCTTTAGATGGCACTGGATTTCTAGCCACTGTGTGTGACAGAATGTTGGACTGGATGGGCCACTGGCCTGATCCAACATGGCTTTGCTTATGTTCTTATGTTCTTATGCTTATCTCCAGACAGAGGGGAGCTTAGATTGCCCTCTGTGTCTGGCATGGAGGGCAATCTAAACTCCCCTCTATCTGATCAGGGGGCGAGGCCACCAGCCATGTGACCATTTTCACTGAGGGCAATTAAAACTTTAAACTGATCTCCATATCAGAAGGAGCTGTTTGGGAGCTGTTTGCATCTACTCCTCCCTCCCCTCCCCTATATCTGACTAGTTTCTTCTTGCCCTCCATGCACCTGATGAAGAGAACTGTGATTCTCGAAAGCTTATGCTACAATAAAGTTGGTTCGTCTTAAAGGTGCTACTGGACTCTTTGATTTTAAAACTTTAAAACACTCCCTCGTTTCAGCTGACCCAAAGTGACGTCATTGTGCGGTCCTGGGAACATGCGCGCACTTTGTGTGCGCGCATGTGGTACCAGGGGCACCAACCTCCCACCAGGAGTTGTCCCCTGTGCTGGCAACCCACTGAGTTCCACCACCTTTTTCCCCAGAAAAAAGCCCTGAGCACAGCCATCTTTGGATCAACTGGAATTGCCTTCCCTGACATCTCTTCCATAAATTTAAAGATGCTCTGCCAGTAACACCGGGCAATTGGGCAACTCTATCCAATGTGGAGGAACATTCTACTGCTATCATTACATTTCCAGCAACCCTCCAAATTAATTTTTTTGCCACTCTGTTTGGTATTAAATACCACCTTGTACAGTAATTTTCAGTGTACTTTCTCTTAAATCTGTATTTCAAGCATCTTTTATATAAATCAAGCCAAATGTCTTCTGAGTCCTGTATTCTTAGATCCTTTAACTGTTTTATTTTATAAGTCCAACACTTCTGCCTTGCCAACGACCTCTGTTTCTCTGGTTCCTTCAATATTCTTTCAAAGTCTCAAATATTTATTTGTCCACGCAATGCATTTATGTAACTTCTGATCTACAAAAATTGGAGATCCTCCCTCCTTCCACTTTATTAGAGGCTTCAACATATAACAGGATTTTCCTTTCATGCTTAAAGTCTACTATCTTATCAAACCTGCATTAGTCCAGGTATTAATCTTCTTATATCAAATGCTTGTATGAATTTCTTTCCTAATGGTCCTTTAACTCCAGTACATCTTTGCATTTGTCCCGAGCCTGTAGTAACGCAGAATAAACCATACTGTCTCCTTTGTGTAATCAAATATATTTGTTTCTCTGAATCCAGATATTTACTCCTGGGACCTTAATCCATAGCTGTTCTGAACTAACTTGGTCTCATCGTTCCTGAACCAGTTGACTATTGAGGCTAATCTAGTAGCATAGTAATATTTCGAAACATTTGGAGCTGCAATTCCTCCCCTTTGCCTGCTGAATTACTTTAGCTTCAATCCTTGGTTTTTTATTATTTCATATGAATTTAATGAATATAGATTGTAATGATTATGCTACTAATAATGAGCGTCAACCCCCCCCCCCATAATTCTTGGCAGTGTTTTCATTTTTAAAACAGCAAGTTTTTCCAACCTTGAGATCTTAAATTTGCTCCAGGCTCTAGCTTTTTTGTTAATGGGGTAATGTTCTGTTCCATTAGCTTACTCAGATTGTCAGAACGGAGAATCCCAAAGTATCTAATCTATTCTCCCTTCCAAGCTGAACCGTTAGTATCATTATCTCCTTCCTAGTTTCTTGATCCACGTGTATACACAATAGGACTGGTTTCTCTTCATTAACTTTGTATCATGATGATATCCAGCCAAACTATTCCACAATCTTAACTAGCTCCTCCACTGAATGCCTAGGTTTTTGTAGACAAAAGAACTGTATCATCGGTATATAAAAGTGTCTTCATATTTGTAATGCCTAACTGGATTCCTTGAATCAATATGTTGGCAACTTTGTAATGCCAGAATTTCAATAGCTAGACTGAGTAAAAGAGGTAACTTTGTCTTACTCCCTACTGTAGACAAAAGGGAGTTGACTAATAATTTCTGATCCGAACTCTTGCATTGGTTTCGGATATAGCAACTCAATCCATCTACAAGTATTATTAGCCAATTCAAACAATTCCAACACTTCTTGCAGATATAACTATTTATCCTTCTTGTTTCCTTGACCTTGGCTATAGGGCATGTTGGTCCTGCTGAAAACCAGAGTTTTTTATTATTTAGATGTTCATACCCCACTTTTACTGCCAACAGGGGCTCAAAGTGACTTATAACATTATAATATTGTTCATCCATCTTCTATTTTATCTCCACAATGACAACCCTATGAGGTAGGGTAGGCTGAGCAAATGACTGCCACCAAATCATCTAGCAAATTTCCAAGAGGAATGGAGATCAAAATTTATTTATTTATAGTCTGCCTTTTTCACTGGGACTCAAGGCGGATTACAGACCATAACTCAATACAATCAACAGCTGGGACATTCAATAAACAATGTGCTAGGGAATGCTAATGTGCAGAAATTGGAAACAAGCAAAAATTCAATATAGACCTGATAACAATGATAAAATAAGCATAAGCAATTAAACATTACATTTTAACAATGCAGAAACACTCAAGTAGGAACAGACAACAGACCACACATGGTATTATACTCTATACTCCCTGTCTTTTTACTAATATATCTCTTTGAACCATTTCCTAACAGTACAGTCCTCCTACCTGTGTAAAAATGTCATCCTGAATAATTCAGTTTTGCATAGTTTGTGGAAAGCCAGGAGAGTGGGAGCTCTCCTAACTTCATCAAGCAGGCCATTCCATACGGTGGGTGCCATGACAGAGAATGCACGTTTATCGGCAGTTGTTGATTCTGCACAGTTGCAAGGTGGCACCTGCAGAAGGCCCTGTTCAGATGAATGAATGCCATAGTGGAGCACAGGGAGAGAGGCACTCCCGCAGATATGATGGACCAAGGCCATGAAAGGTTTGTATGTGATAGCCAAAACCTTGAACTGAGCCCAGTAACTTCTGGTTAGCCAATGGAGTGACTACAGGATGGGAGTAATATGCAAGCTTTGCCTAGCTCCTGATAATAATCGAGCTGTGGTATTCGGCACCAAATGGAGTCTTTGGGAGGAGACCAGGGTAGAGTGCATTATAGTAGTCTAGTCTTGATGTTACCGTAACATGGATTCAGGTAGCCAGATTTACTGTGTAAAGGTAGGTGGCCATCTTCTGGGCTAGACTGAATTGGAAGGCCTTTTTTGCAGCTGCCTTAACTTGCTTCTCTAGCAGCAGGGCTGGGTCCAATATAACCCCTAGGCTCTTAACTGAGCCTGCAAGGGTCAAGTGAACCCTATCAAAAGTAGGAAGCACAACGTCTTTCAAGATCTCCGCCTTCCCAACCAGCATCACTTCTGTTTTTCTGGGTTCACTTTCAGTTTGTTTGTTTGTTTTCAGCCATTTGACCACAGCTTTCAGGCAGCAGCTTAAGGTCTCTACTGCATCACCAGGGGATTTTGGATAGAGAGAGACAGAGGGGGATATCATCTGCATATTGATGCCGTCCAATTGCAAAGTTACAAATTGGTTCTCTTAAAGGCTTTACATAGAGGATGAATAACATAGAGGAAGAATAACATGCCCTGTGGAAAGCCACAAGACAGTTCCCACTCTGGAGAGAGCTGGTCTCCAACTGCAACCTCCTGAATCTGTTCCATGAGAAACAATTTAAACCAGCCCAAAGCTCTCCCCCATACCTACTTCTGCCTTCAAACACCTCAACAGGATGTCAAGCCTACATGGAATAAATAATGATAATCAGTGAGCTTCCCCCCCCCTTATGAGTAGGGTGCCATGGTGCAAAGGCAGGGGGGGGGGGGAGCAGCTCGCTCCTCATCTCCCACCATTGAGTAGAGGCACAAAAGGGTCATATGTTGAGGAGGACTTAGGGGATTGTCCCATGGAGACCTTTCCGCCCAGTCTTAACTAAACGCAGGCCTTTTTTTAGCGGAAACACAGTGGAATGGAGTTCCGCACCTCTTAAAAATAGTCACATGGCCAGTGGCCCCACCCCTGATCTCAACTCCCCTCTGTCTGGAGGGGGCGAGGCCACTGGCCATGTGACCATTTTTGCCAAGAGCGATTTAAACTTTAAAAAAACTCCCCCCTTGTTCCAGCTGACCCAAAGTGACGCCATTGCGCAGTCCTGAGTTCCACCCCCTTTTCCCAGAAAAAAAAGCCCTGACTAAACGTATCAGAAGTGAGCTGTGGCTCGCGAAAGCTCGTCCCCTAACCACAAATGTTAGTCTTATAGGTGAAAACGGCGTCTTTCCTCTGAAAGAGCGAAACAAAAATCGCCTTCCTTCCGATCCTCTCGCACATTCCCGAGGAGTTCGGCTCTTCCCCGGCGGCGCACTGGCGCCCCCCTGCCCGAAAAGCACGCGGGGCCTCTGCGGGGCACTGCGCCTTTCGGAGCCCTCGCCCGCTTCTCCGCCTCCTCTCGCGCGCCAGGCCCCCTCCCCGCTAAGGCGGGCGGCCGGAGGCGAAGCGGGAACGCGCCGCCAGAGCCAAAGCGGCCCAAAGCGCCACCGCTTCGCCCTGCCTCAAACCGCCCGAGCTGCTGACGGCCTGGCAGGACTGCGGCGGCAGGAGGCGCCGCTGCCTCCCCGAGAGCCCTGCAGGCGAGCGGGCGGCGTCAGAGCCGGCGGGCGGAGCGCCTCGCTGCCCCCGCCCCTTTAGGGCGAGGATTGGGCCTGGCGCGGCGGCCTAGCCCTGCGCTCTCCTTGCTTAACGCAGCGCGGACACGTGTGTGGAGGAGCGCGCACGCGGCCCGGGGACCCCGGATGGTGAGCGCGGGGCAGGGGCGGCAGCTTGGCAAGGGGACGGCCGAGCGCAGCCCTTTCTCAGTCCCGGCGTTGGGGAGAAGCCGCGGCCGAGGTAGGCGCAGTTTAGCGGGTGGGAATTGCGTGCGTCTCACCTTCGGCCCTTCCTTTCCGTCTCTGTCCTGCTGCTGCTGCGGCCGGCCTTGCGCTTGTTTGTCACCCGCCGCCCGCTTTGGCCAGTATCTGCCTGAGCAGATTGCCCGGGCAAAAAAGAGACCGGCGAGTTGGGGGGGGGTCTTGCCATGGAGCCCCTGGTCCCTAGAGCCGCTGCCCCCAGCGCCAGTGGGCGGGGAGTTGAGCCCGGGCCGGGATCTGCCGCGGGCGACATCTTCGAGGAAGCGGAATGGGTGATTGGGGCGGGGGGGGGGCCGCCCTTTGCACCAAGGCAGAATGCTCCTGGGCAGGGTCGAGGCGCCCCCGGTTCGGGTTGGGGGCGACCGAGCTCGGCGTTTCTTCTGCGCGCAGGGGCGCCGGCGGGTCGGGGGGAGGCTGCAGCCAGGTCGGAAGCGCGTTCCGGCTTTGGAGAGGGAGGGCAAGCTGGGGCGGCTCGCCTCGGGTAGGCAGGACGGAAGTGGCGGGACGGCGCTCTGCCAGAGCCAGGCCGAGCTGAGCTCCGTTGCGTTTTCCTTCTTGCGTCGGAGGCCTGGTCTGGACATGGAGATATTCCCCAAAAGTAGCGCAGCCTGTAGGGGTTCCAGCGACACCTCTGAGTGCTGTGCTAGTTTCCCACTGTGGGTATTGTTAAAGTGGGGGATCCCTCACCTGCCCTCTGAAGCAGTCCTGGCGAGCACACCACAGCCTTGTTCTGCTGCATGTGGAGGCCAGGCGTGAGCCCTACATATTTGCTCACAGAAGAACGACCATTGTGTTTCACACCCCAGTCTGAACTGTGGAGAGCATGGTTGCATGTGGCCAAATGTTTCTTGGGAGCAGAAATCAGTTTGTCTCTTTGCCTGGATGGTTCACTTTTGCTGAATTGCTCCTCAGGCCCCAAATTTGCACAGAACAGCATCTCCCCCACCCCCTACGTGTTCACTCCTTCCTATCTGAGACCTGTATCGTTTTCTTTTATTAATAAGCTAATTCAACCAAAGCTCAAGCGTAAAACCAATACAGTAAAATAAAATAGAACACATGGCTGGATAAACTGAGGCCTGTATCCTTGGCTGTGGGGTATATGCTGTGGCAAGAGGCGGTTGACCCTTACACACAAGGTGAGAAGTGGGTCATAGTACTGAGCAGCTGGGCAAACAGTTTATCCCTAGAACACACCTTTTGCTTCCCAAATGAGAAGGTGCTGGCCCAGTGTAAGAAGTTAGACTACGAGCTAAACTACAAGAGTGAATTACACAAGGACGCTCACATGAAGGGAGTCACAATGTTAGCTGGGAATCCGAGTTTTAAAAGACAGATTGGAAGGCTTTGTCAAGTTCCCCTCTCTACAGAGCCAGCAAAGATCCCTCCTCAGAGGGGTTGTTTATTTTCTCTTCACCTCCCAGAGGCTCTGCCAGTTTCACCTGCCCTTCTAGGAGGCAAAGAGGAAATAAACCCTCTGAGGAGCCATCTTGGCTTCCTGGCTAACATTGCGACTCCCTTCAGGTGAGCGTCCTTGTGTCATTTGTCTCTTGTAGTTTAGCTCTAAGGAAGCTGCTTCTTGGGTCCCGAATGTCATTAAAAGAAGAGCCAGCCACAGTGCACCTCTGTACTGCCATATGTAGGATGATGCCAGTAATGAAGGACCCGTTTTCTCTCCGAAGCTTATAATATACCGTTGTGCTGCACTGGTGGAATGTGGTGCTGTATGGTGTTTCCGAGGTCGGCTTTTTATGGGATGTAGTTAGTTTGGTTTCTGCTGAAAACTGATTCCGTGTGCTGAGGTTTCCAAGCTGTGGTCCTAACATGGAAATGCTCACCAGGTGGATATCTCTAATTACATATAAAGCTTCTATGCCAATGGTTCCCAAGCAGGTGCAGTATTCACACAGTGAGCTGCTTATTTGCATTTACACCCTCCCCCCTTCTCCAGATGGCAGCACAAATATTTTTGGGTAGCAACTGTGCCACCAGCATTAAGCAGCCCCATGTTTTTCAGAGAAGTTTCAGGCCTTCTGCTGGTTTTGTGGTACTCATAGGAGAGAGTCTATAACAGAAGATTTATGACTTGCCTCTTTTCCAAGAATCTGGTATGGCCATGTCTGCCAGGAAGGCCTGTTGTATTTAAAAGGTGAGCACTTGTATTCCGTATAGCAGTTTAAAAGGAAAAGAATCTTCCATCAGCAGAGACACCTGAGGTTTCTAGATAGCATGTTGTTTATCTTCCATTGCTACGCAAACCTTAGGCACTCTAAGCAGTCTCAAGTGATATAGTAGGCTTTTTGTTTACGTGCTTCAGTTAACCTGCCTGCCTGAGGATGTGGCAAATCTCAAGCCTGATATTAAAAGGTCTTGATATGAATGGTTTGGTGCAAAGCAAACTGCCTTGAGGCTAAGATTGCTCCAGAATGAAATTGTATCTACGTCTTCCAGAACAAATTCAGAAAGCATCCTTTCTCTGTAATAAGCGGTTTCTGAATTAGGTGCAGAACATATTAAGAACTTTAGAAGATCCTGTTTGTTAAAGAGCTTCACGTGGCAAAACATACAGTCAAGTCCTTCTCAGAGCATTTCTCTCTGTTGGGAGTAAAGGATGTTCGATGCTGTAGTGTGTGGATGCCAAGAAGTGTATTGGGTTGCTTAGAAACCTACATTGCTGTCAGGTTGACTAGGTTGGAATGTTGGAATGCATTCTTTTTGTAACTTCTGTAGTGTTTACTTAGCTATTGTAACTTTCAGAAAAGTGACATTCTAGCCTTTATGATGAGAAAATGTTGGAACTACTGAAGCAGTGTCAGTTGTTGCAAAAACCTCTAAGGTGTTGCAGGTTTTCTATTGAATAGGAGGCAGGGTTTTTGTGGTGCTCCCATGAATTCCTGCTAATAATTTCACAATTTGCTACTGAAATGCATCAGAAAAACTTACCTGGGCTTAAGAATTGGAATTGGCCTAAAGAATGTTGCGTTAAATGTCTCTCTTTGGAAAACGTGTTATTGAAATAAAATTCATAGTAGCGGTTTTGAATTTCCTCTGAACAGAGCTCTGTGGGTTAACCTGTCAGGTCTTTTCTCTTGTTGGTTTGTCCTGTAGAGCAAAATTTCCTTGCAAGCAGGGCAGCTCTTGCCATCACATGTTGATACACCATGCCCATAGTGGACAAACTGAAAGAAGCCCTAAAGCCTGGGCGGAAAGACTCTGCTGACGATGGCGAGCTGGGCAAGCTGTTGGCTGCTTCTGCCAAGAAGGTCTTGCTGCAGAAGATTGAATTTGAACCAGCGTCCAAAAGCTTTACGTACCAGCTGGAGAGTCTCAAAAGCAAATACGTTCTGCTGAACCCGAAGACAGAAAACTCTAGTCGGCATAATAAAGGCTGCGAGGAAGGATCCATCCGGAAACAAGGTACCTCTCGTCCTGTATCTTTCTTTGAAGAATCTGGCTCTGTTCCTATCGTGACTAACTTTGCTGACCCATCTCTTCTCTCTCTTTGGCAGGCGGTGAGCATGTGCTGGGAACCGATGGTGTGCCAGCCCCGCAGAAGGTCCTCTTTCCTTTAGAGCGTCTTTCCTTGAAATGGGAACGGGTGTACCGTGTTGGAGCTGGTCTCCACAACCTCGGCAACACTTGCTTCCTGAACTCCACCTTGCAGTGTCTGACATATACCCCACCTTTAGCCAACTACCTGCTTTCCAAGGAGCACAGCCGCAGTTGTGAGTTCAGGGATGGGGCTTTGGAGTGTTCTGTCTTGTCCAGGGGGTGAGGCCCCACTTGGTGCCATGACACAAAGCGCTCATGTAACTTGACTCCTGGAATTGTATAGGGCAGGGTTGCTATAATTTCATTCTCTACGTTCAAGGGCACTCTGAGTCTTATCAGTGGGGGATCCTGGCACAACAATACATATCAAATAATATTTAGTAGTATAACTCTTCTGTGAAGATCCAGAGGATCTAGCCATGTTAGTCTGTAGTTGCAAAATAGTAAAAAGCCCAGTAGCACCTTTAAGACTAACCAACTTTATTGTAGCATAAGCTTTCGAGAAACACAGCTCTCTTCGTCAGATACATCTCCAGCTGGAACGAAGAGAGCTGTGTTTCTCGAAAGCTTATGCTACAATAAAGTTGGTTAGTCTTAAAGGTGCTACTGGGCTTTTTAACTCTTCTGGGAAGCACTCTAAAATCTTATGTAGAAGAATCTAGTGCCATCAAATCTGTTACATACCTAATCTCACAACTGAAAAAAAAAATCTTCTGTGTCAGGCTATAACCCCATGGGTTTTGAATAGTAATACGGGTTGTCAGGAAAACTTTGAATTGGGAAATATTTTTGATACTCTGAACTGACTGAGATTGGATTCAGCTTGTTTGTTTGATCTAGATTTTAATGAAACTAAAGTATGCCTTATTAATGTAGTTTATATATAAACACTTCAAAGTACATTTTTTAATGGGCAAAATGGTTTGAGCTGAAATATTTGATTAAGAGGAAATCAATATATTATGTGTGTGCCAAATACATGCCCACATTACCATGTTTCTGATAGTCACCTGGAAAGCGTTAATTGCAATTTCGCTAGTATCACATCCATACATTTTATTAATAGCTAGTATTATACTAGTTATTATGAATAAAATAATAATTTAATTCAAAAATAACTAGTATTATTTAAAAAGTCTTTTTACTCAGATAGGAGGGCTGTATTGTAGGGAGGGGATCTCAGATGATCCACTAATGAGTTAGAAACCATAGACCTCACCGCTATGTTGTATTGGATTCCTACTAATGCTGTGTCTTTGTGAACTTGTATCTGTTTACCCTATGCCATTGTTTATGGAAATGTTCCTGATATTGATTGTACTAATGTCACACTGTGTAATCCGCCTTGAGTCTCAGAGCTAAACTACAAGAGACGAATTACACGAGGACGCTCATGTGAAAGGAGTCGCAATGTTAGCTGGGAAGCTGAGTTTTAAAAGACAGATTGGAAGGCTCCATTAATTTCCCCTCTCTACAGAGCAGCAAAGATAGGTCCTCAGAGGGTTTATTTCCTCTTCACTTACTAGAAGGGGAGGTGGAATTGACAGAGGCAAAGAGGAAATCAACCAACCCTCTGAGGAGCAATCTTGGCTGGCTCTGTAGAGAGGGGAAATTGACAAAGCCTTCCAACCTGTCCTTTAAAACTCAGCTTCCCGGCTCACACTGTGACTCCCTTCCCATGTGCGTCCTCGTGTAATTCGTCACTTGTAGTTTAGCTCTCGGTGAGAAAGACAGACCATAAATGGTGTAGATAAAGAGAAATAAAATGCATTTTTTGATATGCGGGAAATCTTTCACAGAAAAATGCATGCCTTTGTGGATTATGGAATCACATTTTTTTTATTGCCTCTCCCCCACAAACTCCCTTCACTCTTCACCGAAAGCTGCTGCTGGGGTGGTGACCCCTTAGAACACTGAGCTGTGCGGCAAGTGAGGCTACAGGAGGAAGGGGAGTCTGCTGGCCGTCTCCCACCCATTGTTTGACTGTTTTGCCCCATTCATGGATTCAGTCCATATTCATGCAAAATATTTCATTACAGAAAATTTCATTTTGAAAATTTTCTGCCCTGTGTCACTAGCTTTGATTTGAAAGCCTTTTTTTAAAGGGACCTTTAAACTCTCTGAATTGCATTCTCCTCTGTTCTAATATTCCTTGAAGATCAGTCAAAATACTCTGAATCCTTTGTAAGAAGAACCTGAGTATTTGAGGGATGAGTTGGCATTTTAAATGGGTTTCTCTTAGGTGGATTTTAAAGTGATTTTGAAGACCAGCGGAAAAGAGTAATGCCAGATTTTGCCGCATTCTCTGTGAGACTTAAATCATTCAGGATTGTTTGGCCCTTGGGTTCATGTTGTTGAGGTCCTCCAACACCTCTGTGATTAAAGTGTCTTGGTCCAGTGGTAGCAGTGGAGTTGTAATGCTGTGGAAGTCTGAGGGAAAGAGGGGCTGTTCTTGTTAGGTAGTTGGGAGTAGACATGGGCATGAACAGCATTAAGAACAGAAAAAACCCACCAACAGCCTAATCTGCTGTTCTTGAACAAGCTGTTCGTGAGGCCCCATCCTCGTTTGTTTGGCAGCCGTTGGTCAAGCCAGACAGTCTGGCACCTGCAATCAATCCCCTTGGCAACCAGAGGCAGGGAGGGACTGAACTTTGTCTGAACTTCTAGCTTTCCTTCTGGCTTTAACCCTTCAAAGTACTTCCAGCAGAGAGTCCCGTTTTTGCCACTGTGAAGAGAAAATGACAGCCAATGGGGAGACCCATGGATCATGCCTTTCCCAGGGTGCGATCTCTCTGAAACTTGGGGGGTCTTCAGAGGACAGTGAGGACTATGTCCCTTGAAAATTTGGTGGGTATTGGACATTGGGAAGGTCACTTTTGTAACCCCTCAAACTAGCTGCCAGCAGACACTGCTGTTTTTGCCAGGACAGGGCCCTTAAAACTATCAGCTGGCAGGCGGCAGGGGGGGAATCCCCCCCCCCGCTGCCTGCCAGCTGATAGTTTAGAGGAATCTTTAAAGGGCCAGGTAAGTGGGTTTGAGGAGAGGAGGGGGCTAATTGGGGGGTTGGGGGGGTTCTGGCCCCCACGAACAACAAACATGTCTGGGAACAGTTCATGTTCGTCCATGTTCATTGTTCGTGGATGGCAACGAATGACGAACAGGGTGTTCAGGGTTTTTTTTCCTGTTCGTGCCCATGTCTAGTTGGGAGTGGGATGTGAAGGGGGCAGAGCGCATGATTTCAAGGACAACTCTCAGGCTGCACATCTCTTCTCCTCGCAAATAGTGTTCTGCACGAAGTGGCTGTTTTACAGACCTATGCATTCATCTTTGTATAGAGAGTCAGCAGCCTGTACAAACAGCTGCGAAGGAGCAGAGCCAGCACCCGTGCTATCTCTGCTAGTCCGTAGTATCAAAATGCTGGTTGGGAGAGTGAATGTGCATGGCTGGGGCAGGCTGTAGATAGACAAAAGCTACGGTTGAGGGAGCTATTTGGATAGGAGCATGGGTTGCTTTGCACCTGCCAAAGTTGCTCATCTGCTTAATGTGCAGGCTTCAGAAACTTCAACCGTTGCCTGGAGTTTGGTCTCCTGATCTGCTCAGCAGAAAAAAATGCATTTGATTGATATTTATGTCCTGCTTTTTGACCACATTCAAACTCATAACAGTGTCAAAAACATTGTTATGCTTGTTGTAGTGGTTGCTGCAGTTCTCTCCTCTCTGATCCTGACAGTAACAAGGGGATTTTTAAATAGTAAAGAGTCCAGTAGTACCTTTAAGACTAACCCACTTTATTATAGCATAAGCTTTCGAGAACCTCTTCGTCAGATGCATTGAGCTGTGGTTCTTGAAAGCTTATGCTACAATGAAGCTGGTTAGTCTTAAAGGTGCTACTGGACTCTTTACTATTTTGCAAGCACAGACTAACATAGCTAACTCTTCTGGATCTAAGGAGGGTTTTAGTTGATGATGATACTAAAGTAGTTGAGAACTCTGATTTTGTAGGTTAAGTGTTTAGTAGTGTGGTGAAAGACTTAGTTGACCAAATGATATTCCTCCCCCCCCCCCCTTGATAGAATGTAAGATATTCTAAGGATATTAGTGAAGGTTATGGGAAACTCCTACCAATAGGTGTAGCTTTTGTAACAGAACATTTCTTTGTTGTTCTTGTAGATAATGATGGGTGTGTCAAATTTCCAGAAATTGTGAGGCCATGGAGGAATAACAGTAGCTTTTTCTCCTCTAGGGAAAAAAGGGAAATTTTGAAATGTATATAATACTTCCTTATCATGTTAGAACTTATTTGTACTACTTTAATAACATGAAATGTATTGTATGATTTAATTCAATTATATATGCTAACTGTTTGGCATATGTATGAAATTTAAAAGTACAAATACCTTATTTTTCAGCAAGTATAATTTCAAATATGCCCAATACGAAAGAAAAAATGAATAGCAAATTGCTGTACCCCCTGCTACCGTAGCACATTTATTTTGTTCACAACTCGTTTTCAACTTTTTTCCTACCTCTTAGATTGCAAAAACTAAGATAAAGCGTGTTACTGGAACAGAAACAGTCTCATACAGTTATAATAGGACTGGAAGCACATTTGGCTATAGAGTTAAACTTTATAGCATCGAAAACACTGAACTCTTCAATGATGTATTGTCTTCATAAAGATTATGGCATATTAATGAATCAACAATGCTTTATACAAACTCAAAAAGAGAAAGCAGTGACCAGTTTGTTTGTAATCTGTGGGATTACAAACTGTGCCCAGTTCATGTGGAGCTAATTTAAATATCGTTACATCCAGAAAAATGATACATTCATTGCTCCCTTTCCATGTGAATTGAATATTGTTTGTAATCTGTGGGTGCACAAGTCTTTTAGGGAGAGACCAGCAAAAGGTTGATCACAGGGGGCAGGTTAAGAGGACAACAGACTGAGGGTAAGAGCTCCTACTGGCTCCACTAAACCAGATCCATGTTACCAGGGGAAGGCAGGCAGATCTCTACAAAAAGGGAGTGCCTTCTTCTTTCTTAGTGCTGAAGTGCATCTTGAATTTGAATGTTGTGCATATCCATAGTACTTAGGAATTAATCTCATCGTGTTGTATTTTGTTCTAAATAAATAATTATTATAACACACATTTTGAGTGAGTAAAACATTGTCTTAAAGCATTTCATTCACTCCTATCACTCCAAAAGATCTCCTATTTCCTAGGAGATTTGTTTAGTGCATTCCAACATTTCTAATGTTTTTGTTTGGATAAATTGGGAAAAAGTCCCCCCAGGCCTTCACATCCATAGCGTGCAGCTATTGCTGAAGATGTCTAAAGCAAGTATAGCACTGCATCAAAATGTGCTTTTTCTCTTTCTGTTTTCTTTTGTCATAGTTGGCAAAACAAGTGATGTAATATTAACTGGCCAACTGTTCTGTCTCCAGGCTGAGGCAAAGCTGTTGTTGAGATGTGAATGCCTCAGAAAAATGGGGAGGTTTTTTTTTAATTAGGGAGTATTGGGGGAAAAGCTCTTTTGAAATATTTTTTCTGTCTTTGAGTGAGAAAAACCTTGTCTTACAAAGCAAATCATTCCAAATGTACAGCATTAAAAGTTCAGAGGACTTAATCTTTCCAATGGTAAATTGTGAAGTTTTGGGGAGAACTGGGGAAAAACACTTTGACAGTGCAGACATGTACAACTTTTCAAGAATGCTTATTTAGATGCAAATTATGTTGGCAGTGATATGCTGCAGTGTGCTTAATGATAATACATTATTAAAGAGTTCTGTATTTCAGTGTTATAATGTTTAGCTTAATATCCAAACCTGCCTGCTCTGACTGTATGAGAGTCTGTTCAAATACTACAGAATTTGTTTTCTATCTTCGGCTTTTATTTTTCCTACCTCTAAAATGACAAAAATTAAAGATGCATGTGGCTAGGGCAGCACAGGGTGTAGCAGTTTGTAACTCTGTCTCAAGTAGTGAGTCTGCTTGCAATTTTTCTTAAAGAAAATGAAGATATTTGTACTTTGAAATGACCTGAATAAGGCCAAATAGTACAATTTTATAGGCTAAGTTGTAAGTAATTCATTTTTATGTTCAACCAATAAAAGAAGTTTAGATTTGAATGGAAAGTAAGTATTCCACATATTACAATCCCTCCACACACATTTTTTACTTATCCACAGAAAAAATAGGGATCCCCCCCCCCCCCCCCGGCTTCAAAAATTTCTGGAAATTTTGGATCTCTCGGCTGTTGTGCTCCTTTCAAGGACGTTCTGTCTTGATTTCGTCTCTTCCAGGCCACCAGGGAGGATTCTGTATGATGTGCATTATGCAGAACCACATGATTCAGGCTTTTGCTAATAGTGGTAACGCCATCAAGCCAGTGTCCTTCATCCGAGACCTTAAAAGTAAGTATTGGAAAGAAGCACCGTGGGCTTTTTACGTCCTGCTGATGCTTTTGTGTTTTCGACTGAATGGTGGCATGAGAGTAATGTGGGAACAGTCTATTATCATTATCATTATTATTGATAACAATAACGATAACATTCGCTTTATATACCGCCCTTAAGGGCAACTTAATGCCCACTCAGAGCGGTTTACAAAGTATGTCATTATTATCCCCACCACAATCACCTTGTGAGGTGGGTGGGGCTGAGAGAGCTCTGGAAGAGCTGTGACTGACCCAAGGTCACCCAGCTGGCTTCAAGTGGAGAAGTGGGGAATCAAACCCGGTTCTCCAGATTAGAGTCCCGGCTCTCTTAACCACTACACCAAACTGGCAATAGTCACAGAGTCCCATTACTTTCAAGTCCTAGCTATATCTTAGATGTGTGTGCACAACCTGTGATGCGTCTTTGATGGGGGATGCTGAGAATATTGGCTTCAGCCCATTTCTAGGCAGAAGGAAGCTTGAAAGCATGACACATGCGAGGGCGAGTCCTGAGCTAGTGGTATTAGAGGCATCTCATTCTTTTCGTGTGCTTAAATTGTAGCCAGTAACATCTTAACTCGCCCCCACACCGTATTTTTTATGTTTGCTGTGCTAGCCATAATTTTGCTTAATTATATTGAATAAAGGATTGGAATTTCCTTGCTATGCAATTTGGATTTTTTTTCCCTTTGGGTTGGCTTCCATGAAGCCATTCCTGATCTTTGTTCATGCCTGTGTAAGAGCGGAACTACAAGTGATAAAAGGCACAGATTGGACTCTTGTCAGCTTCCCTCAAGTTTTGGCGGGAAATGTAGGCAGCTTGGCGGAATGTTGGACAAGTGACAGTTGAAAAGTCCATTGGGACAGCAGTCGGTGAGCCAAGCTGCAAGACTAGGATGCCTACATTTCCCATCAAAACTTGAGGGAAGCTGACAAGTGTCCAACCTGTGCCTTTTGTCACTTGTAGTTCCGCTCTCGGTGGTATGGATTCTTGACACTGAAGCCTGTGTCGAGGAAGCAACATCCATCTCTTTTTCTCCTTCACCTGACAGAAATTGCTCGGCACTTCCGCTTCGGCAGTCAGGAGGACGCACATGAGTTCTTGCGCTACACCATTGATGCCATGCAGAAGGCCTGCCTCAACGGTTACACCAAGTATGGACAGCTCCTTGTGTCTGGTTGGAATTGTCACTGAGCTGGGCGGGTCGAATAGCTTGAGTTCTTAACCTTTGCCCCTTGGCAGGGAGTTTAGTGGAAGATTAAACCCTGATACGTTGTTGGTAGGAGATGGATGGGGGAATGGTGCTACATTTGGTAAAAAGCTGTTCAGATATTGGGTTCCTTTCCTTATTCAGGTGGGGAAGGAGCCTGTGTGTTGAGCTAGCAGTTCTACCCAGGTGGAAAGCCTCTGTTGAAACTGGCCCAGTGCCCGTGCTGTTGTACTGAACTGGTCTTGAGGCTTAGGAAATTTGCTCTGGCATGTTTTAATGCTCTGGCACTTGTGTCTCCAGGCTGGATCGTCAGACTCAGGCGACGACGTTGGTGCATCAGATCTTTGGTGGCTACCTGCGTTCACGAGGTGAGGAATGTAGCTTAACCAGTATCTGTAAGGGTGTTATGCATATCAGGACCTGTTTATTGTGGATCCTCGGTGAAAGTCTGCTGGGAGATCCCCTTACCATCCTTCAACTGTTTCAACACCTGTATGCTGGCAGCTTTGAGTCTAGTGAGAATAGTTCTAATTCCACAGCATCTTCCATTGCTTAGCTATACTGATTTGTGGGTGTGTAGCTGCTGTCTAAATATTGCATGAATTTTGTGCTGGTTTCCTTAAGCCTCTGTTTAGGCTAGGAAGAGGATTGGAGGGGGATAGGGAGATCCACTGGTTTTGTTGAATACATTATTGAATATATTATTGAATATTGAATACGTTATTGAATATATTATTGTTGAAGCGAGAAGAGAAGGCCTTGACTATCACTGCTTCTTCGTTCCATGATATCGACAGATAACTCTGGCTTTGAGGAGCCAGCAAGCAACTGTATTTTTCTTTCTTTCTTTGCAGTGAAGTGCTCCGTATGCAAGTGTGTTTCTGACACTTACGACCCTTACCTGGATGTAGCTTTGGAGATCAGGGTAAGGCAATTATTCATCTGCTGCTTTAATAAGTGCCAGATGTAGATAATTACCTTGTTAACCAAACAAAAAAGGAGTTCAGATGTGACTAAAACTTGTGGATTTATAGACAGGACGGACCCCCTACTAGCTTTTGAATCCTGACTTCTGAAGTATCAGAGGTACAGGAAGATGTTTTATACGTAGCAGAATGTAATAAGCCGATGGCGTGACACTTAATAATATGCTCTCTTTTGGAAAACAAAGGGGACAAAGCAGCAGTGAAGAGGGTTTCTTGAGAAATGGATGATGAAAAATAGAGCTCAAGTGAATTGGGTGGTAAAGAGAGCCGGTTTGGTTAAAAGTGGCAGGACTCTAATCGGGAGAACGGGGTTTGATTCCCCACTCTTCCACTTGAAGCCAGCTGGGTGACCTTGGGTCAGTCACAGCTCTTCCGGAACTCTCTCAGCCCCACCCACCTCACAGGGTGATTGTTGTGTGGATAATAATAACATACTTTGTAAACTGCTCTGAGTGGGCATTAAATTGTCCTGAAGGGTGGTATAAAAATACTGTTATTGTTGTTATTATCCTTGCAAACATTAGCACAAATAGCCCACATGCTACTTGAAAGTTCTCAGCATTGAAATGCTTGGTTGAAGAAACTCTTGCATCCTTCCATAGTGAAACAGATGTCTAGTGGCACCTTCAATATTCCCCCCATTTATTTCAGTTTGGGCTTTCATGAGTGAGAGCTCACTTCTTGCATAGTACCCTTGTTGCAGTAAATTTTGGAGTAGTAAAATAGCTAGGTACATAAGCAAAGCTGAGGAAAATCTGTGATGAAGCTGGGGCTTACTAAAATAATTTAGGCATTGCATACAATATTTGTTTTGTTTGGTTTATGGGCTGTTCCCAGAACCATAAGAATCTCATGCTAAAAATCGAAACCTCTAGCTTTTGGCATTACCACTTGGGTAGCATGTCTCTAGTGGTTCTCTCATGGGAACCGGCTTGTGTGGTTTCCCTGTTGCTGATGCAGCTGATAAAGCACTGAAGAAGTGGAGCTTCCACATGGCAGGTCTCCCTCTGCTCTAGTCCCCTAGCAGGAGCCGTTCTCCCCTCCTCAGGACCCCTGGGGCTTCACTTATTTTTTTAAGAAGTCAGCAATTGAGTATTGTTATACCGTTACAACAATTTCTGAATTCTCAGCTGTCCATAAAATATTCCATTCCATGAAATCTTCCGATTCAGAGGTATGCCTTTCACCTTGTATCTCTGCAACGGAAAGGGCTAGAAACTTTTTAAACAAATGAAAGCTCGGAATTCGTAGAATACATATTGTTATAACAATACTCAGTTGGCAATACAGTTGCAGAGAAGAAATGACCACTATGGTGGGAGGGTGGGCAGTGTCAGGGAAAATGGCTGCCGTATGGGTAGGAAAACCCAAACATTCCCATCCACAACAGCCATCCAAGTTTCACTGGATTCTTTCTCAAAATTTCACAGTGAAACAGATTTGAGAAACAGGGGAGAAAAGTTGGGGAGTCCCTGGAAGGCTTATGGACTACCACGCTAATGTGAGGAAGGAGGAAAATAAACTCCCCAAAAGCATTGAATCTGGAACAGATAACCTGTGTGGAAATGGCCTCTGATTTTATAGTGATCTCACATGTGGGACCTTCATGCTGACTTTCTTTTAAAATATGAGATTTTTTTTTAATTTATTATTTTATTTTCCAAAAAATTTTTAAAGTACAAACTTTTTTCTATAACAACTAACAATTTCAACATTAAACATTAGATAATAAGTAGGTAGAGTAGGCAAACTTAGTAAACATTTTGATTTAGTCAATCATTCATTACTTGAAGTTAACAGCATTTGTTCTATAGTGACTTCAAAAAGATGTCAATGCTTTAAAATAATCCATGTTTGGAATTGTTGGTTCATTGTCGGTATGAAATTCAAGAACAGATAACCATTGGCTGAAAAAAAATTCATTATATTTTGATGTTTCTAGTTGTGTGATATGGTTTGCTAACTTTTCCAGTATAAAATACTCCCAAAGTCTGCTGAAATACGAGATTTTTCTGACACTAGCTGCAAATTTAAGGCCATAAAGAACTGGTTAATATTGAAGGCCATTTTCCAAAGAACGATGTAACATGGAATCGATCTATCTGAGACAAGTTTGTTACAACTTAAATAGGGTTTGTGACCCTCGATTGAAGGAGAACTGTTACCTGCATAAGAAGAAGAAATCCCTAAACTGGATTATCCAGTTGGTAGAAGTCCTGGAGCATATGAATAATATCCCTTTCCAAGAGCCAGGCCTAACCAAGCTGGGAAGAGGGCCCAACCCTTCCCTAACTCTTATATCCTAGAGGGTGGGAGATAGTGTTCAACTGAGCAGGGGTAACCTGGGCTTCTGTACGGCCCTGTTCTTTGGCTAGTCATAGGGTTATGTAGGAGATCCTTCTGAATTCCTCTTTTCTTGTCTTTTTTTACAGCAGGCTGCCAATATTGTGCGAGCATTAGAATTGTTTGTAAAGGCAGATGTGTTGAGTGGGGAGAATGCTTACATGTGTGCCAAGTAAGTTATATCATTGGGTTACACTCCACCTACTTGTGTTCACCATCCTCTCATCTCCCCCCCCCCTCCAGTAAAGAGAACTTTGGTATTTTAAATAGAAAAACATTTTTAGCACGGGAGCCATGCTTCAAATGTGCACAGATGCGTTCTACTCTACAGCTTCAGTGATGGCTGGTTCTTCATTGAAAATAGAGGCTGTGGAAGCAAATGGAGGGGAAGTTCCTCTAGCTCTGGGCAAAAGGCGCAAGTGATTAGGAGGAGAACTGGTGTGTGTGTTACCTTGGGTGCAGCCTCCACCACCTTGACATCAGATTGTTTCACTAAAAGTTTAGGGATTGCATGTAGCAATGGGGCTGGACTGGAGTAGTGGAGAGCGCCCCCCCCTCACGTTTCTCAACATGTGCAAGGGGCAGTTGTGTAGCCAGATAAGGGGGATTTGTGGTATCCTCTGCTTACCCTTCAGCCAGCATCCATTGTTTTAAATGATTGCATGTGTGCACAATGTTGCCTTTCCTTTCCTCTGTGCAGGTGCAAAAAGAAGGTGCCAGCCACCAAGCGCTTCACCATCCATCGGGCATCGAATGTACTCACAATCTCCCTCAAGCGTTTCGCCAATTTTAGTGGAGGCAAAATCACCAAGGTGTGGAGATGTGGATGCAGGAAGAATGCCTGCAGTGGTCTCCCCAGACCATTGGTTGGGCTCAGACCCTGGTTTGGCATTGTGGAAACGGGCCTGGAAGGAACTTTGGGCTCACTTGCACAATCTCTCTTGCCCCCTTTATTTCTTTCCTTGTATACCCTGCGATAACTAGATACCTCCTGGGTGGCAGCAAACATCTGTCACGGCAAGCGCTGTCTTGTGCTTGCCCTTGCAACCGCCATTTCAAACAGGAAACATGCCCCTGTTACATCCGAGACAGCAGACTAGGATTGCAGTGGCTAGCCACGGTTTGCTGCAAATCATATATAGTATAAATTGTATCTTAGACAGTGCCTTCCAGGCTTGCTTTTGTGGTGAACTGAGTCATGGTCTTTTTGAATCGCGGAATGTCACGATACTGGCTCCGGTTGGTGTAGATGGCAGGGTCCCACGTGGTCTTGCGGAAGCTAGGAGGAATCCTGGTTGGCTGCCTGGAGCGCCGACGTTCACTGTGTCTGTTGTGGCACTTCACTCTTCCCAGTTGCCAGACCTGCATGCTCACCACATTGAGACGGCAAAGAGGTTGGGGCAGTCGCTCACGAATGCTGTGTCTCCCTCCCTTGTAGGATGTGGGCTACCCCGAGTTCCTGAACATCCGTCCTTACATGTCACAGAGCAATGGTGACCCTGTCATGTACGGCCTCTATGCTGTGCTTGTGCATTCAGGATACAGCTGCCATGCAGGGCATTACTACTGCTATGTCAAGGTGAGTCCTTTACCTGTTGGCATTGAGCAAGGAGTAGCAATGTCTACTCCTTGGGCAGTACGAGAGAGGTAATCTGCACTCTAGGCGGCGAGGAAATAACTTGCAGCTCCTGTAAGGGTCTTTCTGATAAGTTGGATTGTGCCAGTGCCCCTGCAACGTCCAGCTTGGGCGTGAATATGGCTGGGCTTCTCTCTTCCATTCCCTGCTGATTTTTCAAGTGTCACTCTCTACTTTTTAATTATTCTATGTTCTATAAGTGGCTGCTGCAGAATAATAGTAAAGAGTCCAGTAGCACCTGGAAGACTAGCCAACTTTATCGTAGCATAAGCTTTTGAGGACCGCAGCGCTCTCTGTCAGATGCATGCATGTATCTGACGAAGAGAGTTGCGGTTCTCAAAAGCTCATGCTATGATAAAGTTGATTATTCTTAAAGGTGCTACTGGACTCTTTACTGTTTTGCAGATACTAACACGGCTAACTCCTCTGGATCTGTGTTGCGGAGTAAGACTCCTTGGTCAGTGCTGAAAGCTAAGGGGGTGACTGGAAATAGCAGCAAATAGGTAAATAGGCTATTTCCTCCCTTGTAGCTTAAGCCTTTAAGAAGGACTCCAGTTTGAGTAGGCTTTTGAGAACAGAGCTGGCCAGTAGCTCAGCCTTTTCAGAATTTCCTTCCAAGTTTGAAATGATTCGGGAGAGCCGGCTCTTTACTCTGTTCTTCCTGTGCTTTACCTTGTAATGTTGCTAATGGCTGGCTGAGTCGGCTGCTGACAGGTGATCAAAATGAATCTTCCCCCTCCCTTCCCCAATGCCTCTGAAATGGCTTTTGGCAGCATCCAGTGTGCTCTCCAGAGCACCTTGTGAGGTGTGGTCCAAGGTGGCTGAAAGTCAGGCACTCTAACTACCGGTCATCTTAGAGCCAAGCTACAAGTGACGCCTGACACAGGTTGGACACTTGTCAGCTTCCCTCAAGTTTTGATGGGAAATGTAGGCATCCTGGTCTTGCAGCTGTAATGGAGAGCCAAGCTGTAAAACCAGGACGCCTCCATTTCCCATCAAAACTTGAGGTAAGCTGTCAAGTATCCAACCTGTGTCAGGCATCACTTGTAGCTTGGCTCTCAGAAACTGCTAAACTGCATCCAAAGGAAAGAGAGGGGATGGAGGAAGGGAAGTGGGGGAGAAGTGGCTGGATGGTTTGACATCGTACATGTTGTCTTTTGCTGCCTGTACCATAACCAGAAGTGGAGTGGGGAGGAAGTTGGTGGGGGGGAGTTATTTTCTGGCTCGGATCCATCATCCAAGCCACAGAAAAATGTGAAGCTGTAATATTTAGTTTTGTATTGTAAGGTGAGCATTGCAAGTTGCTGAAGCTTGTGCTCCCCATGCTCGGAGTACAAATTACGGCAACATCTAAAGGACTGAGATTGTGAACAACCAAAGACCTAGTCTAGTTAAGTATAAAGTTTTAACAGCAGGAGTTGATCACAGGCTAGGAGGAGAATTCTCAAGGGGTGAGGTGTGGGGCTGACGTGATCCATCTCCTCCTGGGTTAATCTCCAGCATCTGGTTGTTTTTTGTCTGTCATTCAGTAAACACAGATGTTAAATTTCCTGGCTGCTGTGGCTGATGGCCACTGAAAGACCTGTGCTCCTTGAATTCTTTCCACTGCATTTTCAGTGGCATCAGCCTTTAAAGTGCTAGAAACATTTCCCCTGGCCATCTCTGCTAGGAGCCGGTTACCAATAATTCTTTCTTTCCCCCCGTGTTCAGGCTAGCAACGGGCAGTGGTACCAGATGAATGACTCCTTAGTACATTCAAGCAACATCAAAGTCGTTCTCAACCAACAGGCCTACGTGCTGTTCTATCTTCGGTGAGCGGTGGGGTCATCTGCCAGCAGAACTCTTCCTAGCTGTCTTCCTCTTTCTCAAGGGCATCTTGTTGCCCATACGTGCCTAGTCTGCTTGCCAGATGGGGTAGAGGTGGAGTAAGGGCTCAGTTGAGCTGGCTTAGTGTCACATGGGGGGATGATAACAAAGCCGGTGTCAATGCAAGAGCCCGTATTCTTGTGAAGGAAGGGTGTGGCTGTCTTGTAAGCTCTCACTTGTTGCTGTATATGGAGGGTCCCAAGGAGTTCTGTCATCCAAAGTAGCTTAATCATTCATGCTGGATGTTCATCCTGGATTCTGGGTTGGATCCAGACTAAATTTTCTGCTCCTGCAAAGCACGTCTATCAGTAGAATAGAGCGTTCCCCCTGCAAGCAACCCACTGATCTCCTCAAAATGCTGCTCAGTGAGGGACGGATAGCAGCAGCACGAGTAGCAAGTTGTGGGGGGGTGGAGGGGATCTGCAGCAGGAAGAGGCAATTAATGGAAATTACCTCACCCCTTCTGTTAGTGAAAAATTTAGATTGTATTCCACCGTCTGTTGTGTAAGTGTCCTTCCGAGTGAGACCCCAGTGGGTTGTCGCTTCACATGTCTCCTCCTTTCCTTCCAAGGATCCCAAGCTCCCGGAAGAGTCCCGAAGGGTCCATCTCCAAAAGCAACTGCCCTGTGTCCAACCGAGCAAATATTGTCTCCGACCACATGAAGAGAAGCACGACCAGTGGCTCCCTGGCTTCACCACTGATCAGCAAAGTGAGTTTCCGCTTGGCTGAACCGCCCCCACCTGCTCTCCAGAATTGGCTACTGTCTAAGAACAGCATACCCCCACCCCAAAATGAAGGAATGAATTGAAATGTTGCGCCTAGGCAATACGAATTCTATGCTCTGTACAAGGTGCTCGAACAGAAAAAAATGGCATAATTTTGCGTGATTCTGGTTTCAGCAGATGGTGGCCAGTGCTTTTTAAACTGTCTTTGCAGTTATAAAGACTGGAAACGTGCATCAAAAAATGCACCAGTTGAGATTTTCAGGAAGCAACATCTTTTTACAGTACTCCTGCAGGCACTTGGGACACTTCCCTTCACTCCATACTGAGAACTCTGCCCCCTCCCCCCCCTACAGGGTGCAGTTTCCACCTCCCTTGACTAAGATATTTACAGCTAGAAACAAGGTTACTCTCAGCCAGTTAGGTAGGTGGGTGTGGGTGTGGTGGAACTTCCAAAACAAAATCTGATAACAGAGTAAAAATTCAACGTTTTCTGCATTTGATGTTGGATAGGAACCAGTTGGATAAGAGTCCCGTGGCGCAGAGTGGTAAGTGGCAGTATTGCAGCCCAAGCTCTGCTCGCGACCTGAGTTCAATCCTGGTGGAAGCCAGGTTCAGGTAGCCGGCGGAAGGTTGACTCAGCCTTCCATCCTTCCGAGGTCGGTAAAATGAGTACCCAGTTTCCTGGGGGTAAAGTGTAGATGACTGGGGAAGGCAATGGCAAACCACCCCGTAAAAAGTCTGCCAAGAAAATGTCGTGATGTGACATCCCCCCATGGGTCAGTAATGACTCGGTGCTTGCACAGTACCTTTACCTTTAGGAACCAGTTCTCTTCTCTAGCATGTTTGTGGGCAAGCATGTTAGCAACTTAAACTAAACTCTAGTTATATTAGCATGGGTGTTCTTGTCACTTGGATATTGTGTATTGTGACTCACTCTGCGCACAGCAACCTGGATATCAGAGTGAATTGTTCTCTTAGCTTTTGTTTGATTTGCTACGGTCCAATTCCAAAGAGTTTATTGGCTATAGCTATGGGTAAAAGAGGTGGCGGGGAGTGAAGACACATTTTACCTGTAAACTCAGTTGACACCAGTTTTCTACTTCATCTGCAGTTTTGGAGAACTTGGCTCAGAAGTTGTACGTTTTCCATTCCTTAATAGCAGATTATTTGAGAGAAACTCAGTGTGTATAGGGACAGTGTGCAAAGCAACTAATTATTGTAATGCTGTCTGCAAAAAAATGTCATCATGCCCCAATCCCTGTTGACTGGAGCGGGGGAGTGTTGGGTGTGTGTGGTAGCAGGTTCTGAACCTGTAGTGGGCTTTATTGTGTGGGTGCTATCCTCCCGTGAAGCTGGATTTGGTGCTCCATGCTGATAGCTCTGTGTTACCTCTCGGTGCCTTTCCTCTCTCTAGAGGCCAGATGCAACTCAGGCCAAGAAAACCTTGGAGTGTGATGACTCTGGCATCCCAGTGCCCCGCAGCTCCTTTGCTTCCAGCTCCAAACTTCAGAATGGGATCGGTCCTCCTCCCAAACTCTTCCCTCTGACTGGCTTCTCCTCTCCTAAGCTCCCCAACAAGCCAGCTTTCCTGGATGACTTGAGCAAGAGGTCCAAGAAGCAGCCTCTCCTCAAAACATCTCAGGAGTACAGTGATGCAGGTGGTGCCGGCGTGGAGATGTGCAAGCCGAATTCCTGGGGAGACAAGGGCTTGACGCCCTCTTCGCAGCTGCCAGAGAGTGCTGCAGAAGACTTTGAGGGCAAAGGGCGAGGAGAAAGCGCAGAACTACCAAGCAAGGACTCCTCCTCCTTAACGACCTCTTCGTCTTCTAGCAGCTCCTCTTCCTCCAGTCCAGCACATCACTCCACCAAGGGGCTCCCACAAGCCACGATGGGCATCAATGGCTACTGCTCCTCTCAGGAAACAGACTGTGCCTCTGGAAAACCTGCTTCTGAGGTCTCCAAGTTTGCCAAGTTAAAGTCGCCATTGCTGGCTAATGTGACCAATCTGGAGCTGGGAAGCACCATGTCACCCCCACCTGCGAAGAAACTGGCGCTCTCTGCCAGGAAGGTGCGTTTGGGTGGGACTCTCCCAGCTGAGGAAATAATGGTAGGGTGGGGGAGGAGAAAGGAGATGAAGCGGTTGCAGTCATCACCCTAACCAACCGGTAGTGCTTTCAGGCGTGGTGCTGTGCTGGTAATAGCTCAAGTAAAATTCTAACCTGGCCCACCTTACTAATTTGTAAGGCCAGGTACTAGCGGACTGTCCCCATCTCCAGTCCTGTACTAAGACAAGTTTTTGGAGGAAACCTGCTTGCCTCATACTCTCTTTATTGTGGGGCCTACTTTCTCATGGCTTAAGGAGGCCCTTGTCTTGGAAGAAGGGGGCTTAGGTTTATGTAGAGCTGATCTCCCCTCATCCCCCCCTCCCAGTTGTCTTGCATGTTCAGGGGTCTAGCTGCAGGTGCGGAAGCCCCAGCTAGCACGCCTTCCTGGGGCAAGTCCTGGCAAGTGACTAGAAGTTGATAAGGTGCCCGTTGCCCCATTATTTACGCTAACACTGTTCTGTCTTCTTACGTGTCCTTCCTCTTCCTTTGTTTCTAACAACAAACACTTTTCTGATTCTTCTTCCCCTCCCTGTCCCCACCCCCGCCTCTTTTTGTTTTTGTCCCCTCCCTCTCTTGTTACTCCAACCCCCTACCCCCTTGGGTCACGGAAACCTCTTTTTTAGACCACCAAGTTTTTATTTATGTCGATAACTACAGGGCAACAACACACTGCAGAAAGTGAGCGGCAGTGAGCGTCGGGCACCGCCCCACTCCCCACCAGCCGCCCCAAACACCACCCAACCCGTCTGCGCCGCTGCACTCGGCTATTCCAGGTAAGCTGTCTCCAGATGCCTTTCCGGGTGATCATGCGAGATGCGCACTGGAAGTTTTCCTTGCGATGAAACTGTCTCAGTTGTTGCAGTAATGATTAAACCACTCGGAAAAAGGCAATAACAGTGCAATCCTAAACAGAGTTACTCCAGTCTCAGCCCATTGGGATGAATGAGCTTAAGACTGCAGTAACTCTGCTTAGGATTTCACTGTTAAGTGCTCAAAGCACTTCATGAGTTGAGCATGTTTGCTTTTAGTGCTGGGATCCCTAGAGAGTTTGGCTCACTGTTGGCATTCCACAGCCTGCTGACTAATACTACTTCTTTAGATGCTTCTAAGTGAGACGCCCAGGGGGGTTGAGGGCCTTTGCCACACTTTGTCGTAATGCGTGAAAAGACCATCTAGCTCTATAATCTCAGTACGGACTGCTCTTCCCTCCTGTGTGTGCCCCGCTCCCTCCAGTCTTTGCTAGAGCATGGTGGCCTGCTCCCTTCTTGAGAGCTGATATAATCTCAGCATCATTTATACTTGTTCCCCAGAGACAAATGGTATCCCTTAGCTCAGGACTTCCACATGCCTGTCCAATGGCTTACAGCTGCATTTCTCAAGAACAGTTGTTTTCCATGCTACATTCAGTGTCCTTCATGCTTTGCAGCAAGAGTATCTCAGTTCAGCAAACTTAACCAATGATACAGATTTTGTTTATTTAGCATAAGCTGGTTGAATGTGCATGCTTTATTTGCTTTTGAGCAAGGCCTGGAAACTTTTTAACAGTGTACTGGCAGGATGAGCACTAATAGGTAACAGGGCCAGAAAGAGAATATCTGTAGGAAAATAGCCTCCAGTCGTGTAAGGGAGAAATGGGAAATAACGCAGGTCACAGAAAGTTCCTCTCCATCTCTGAAATGCTGCTTTAAAATACTTGCTGGTGCCGCCTGAAATGTAATCTTTAAATATATTTTTACAACAATGGATGCATTTTTACAGACATGTTTACACTTTTTAAAAAAAAAACCAGTAAGATGTTTAGGGTTTGGAATTTTATCATCTTTCAGATTACTGGAAGAAATTTTCTAAAGCCAAACAGCCCTGGTCATGAGCAGCGTTACAACAGTCTCCCTTAGATTAGTAAGATTTAACAGTAAACACCAGCAGTTGTTCAGTGAGAGTGTTATGAATACAGTGCCAAAAAGTATGATGCAACCTTACACTGAATCAGATCACTGATTCATCTAACTCACTGTTGGCAACTCAGGCTGGCAGTGGCTCTCCGGGATCTGAGACAACCTGTTAACCAAGATACTTGAACTGGAGGCCTGAGGTTGATTTTATTACATAAACCCAGGGCTTTTTTCTGGGAAAAGAGGTGGTGGAACTCAGTGATGAAACTCAGGACCGCACAATGATGTCACTTTGGGCCAGGCGCAGAGGGCAATCTAAACTCCCCTCGGTCTGGAGATCAGGGGGCGGGGCCACCAGCCATGTGACCATTTTCAAGAGGTGCCGGAACTCCGTTCCACCGTGTTCCTGCTGAAAAAAAGCCCTGCATAAACCTTTAGTTAGGTTTGGATTTTGAAGAGGATCTTCTGCATATAAAGCATTTCCTTTGCCACTGTGCCACAGCAATTATAAATTTCTCGATTTAGAGGAATTCTGCATCCCTCTCCCAGATTTGCATGCCCATTTTATAGAAATAGGTGCATAGGCAATGATGCTGTTTGCTGGTATTAATTGTGATGGCCGTGTTTGAAAAGGTTGTGCTTCATAGCAAGCTTGGACAAGGATGGAAGCGACGTGGAGTCTTTCAAGGAATCTGAAATGTTGGAAGTGAGAGGGAGGGGCTGGTGAATCTCTTGGGGGAAAGAATGGAAGTGATTCCTGAATCTGATGTCATACCAAGTAAGCCTGAGCCAGGAAGCAGCCCGTGCATTCTAATGCCTGGTTGATGGCCGTTGTCTGTTGGCATGTGTGCGGGGTTTACATGTTGGACATTGCTCAGGTTGGTGGTGACAGCTCTTAGGTAGAACTATAGTGACTTCCTGCAACAACATGACCAACAGCAACCTGTGTTGAGTCTGAAGCTTTATGTGCGCCTCTCTCTCCAGGGTGCTCTCATCTGCTTCCAAATCTTCAGCGCCTCCGCACTCAGCCAACGGTACCTTTGTCAACTTTACGCCCTCGCCCAGCTTCAAATCATACGGCCCCTCTGCCACCCCTCTGTCACCACCCGTTGTGCCCAAAGGGGCAGTGAGCCACTTAGACAAGGCTAAGGGGTCTTCCTTTGCCGGCTCGAAGAAAAGAAAAAAGAAACGTAGCCTTTCAGAGGAGGAACAAGGTACCCATTGCAGCTCAGAAAGGACAGAAATCAGTGCGGGTGGGAGCTGGCTCTCCAGCCCTCCCAGAAAGAAGAGGCTTCTGAAGGAAAACGGCAGCATCGTGGCCTCTTCCGTGCAGGAAAAGGTGGCAGCCTGGAAAGGGGAAGAGGAGGGAATGGCTGAGGACCAGACAGCACCTGGTTTGAGTCTAACCAGCTCCAGTCAGAAGAAAAAGAGAAAAAAGAGGCTGCAGCAGAGGGAGGAAGACTGCAGGCCTTTGCTGTCCCCGGTTAACAGGTAAACATGTGCTTTTTTTCTTCCCCTCCATGGGGCAGGGCTTTGAATGACTGAGAGCACAGAGGCAAACAGTACTTGTATTGGTGACCGGAGTCACAGCCTTGAGATGCCATGCCTTTTCTTCATGCTGGCATAACGTAGCCTAGGCTGTTCTTTTGAAAGGAAAGCCCCCACCGAGACTTTTATGCAAGACCGAGTGGCTTCATTTTGCCAGTGGCCTGTGTTCCCATTGCTAGCAGCAGGTTAGGATACCAGTGGCCTTTTGGCATTTCATCCCCCTCCCATAATAGCCCTTTGACCCTACGGCTGCCAAGAGCAGTCAGCGCTTTTTGAGCTGCTGCTTCCCGGTGCTTGACCTAGCACACATTTTACAGGATATTTCTGCAACCATGTTGGATTTTTTTTTAAAAAAGTGCACCTCCTGTATTTCCTGAATGAGCATTTGTATTATTAATTGGTGCTATAACAGTAGAAAAGAGCAAGAATCCAGTAGCACCTATAAGACTAACTAAAGTTTGTTAGTCTTATAGGTGCTACTGGATTCTTGCTTTTTTCTGCTGCTACAGACACACTTAACACGTCTATCCGTCTTGGTGCTATAACAGTTTTAAAAACCTTTTCATGACTAAATACAGCATGACAAAAAAACCTCTCATCACATATAAATGATGGATTTTTGTACTCCGTAATTTAGAACTGCTTACATAAGTTTAGAATTGGTTCTCCTTATGCACACGAACATTAAACCAGACTATTTATTGGAAGTAAATGGGACTTTCTGGGAAACATTGATTTTGACCCTGCCTAGGATTTCCGTGGGTGCGGGCAGGGGTGGGGGAGTAAGTTGCCGATTCCCCTCCTCCCCCAAGCTCTTCCTGTCTCATAGAAGCAGCATTTTGAGGGACTGTTTGGGCTGCCGTGGAAGAGGGGTGTTCTCAGAAATCGACATTTCCCTTACATTCGTGGAAATTGTAGGTGGGAATCTTAAGTCATTGTCTGCTTATTAGTGGGCAAGACAGTGTTTCTCTGAGACACGGGAAGTAAGTGTTCTTGCTGTTTTCACTGCCTGAGCATTTGGAATTTACACAATAATGCAAGCAGTAGACATGCCATTGTACCGTGCTTAGGATGTTTGCCCTCAAGTTTAATATTTTTCCTGCTGGTGTGTGTGTGTGTGTGCCATGAATTCAGTTTTGAGCATCTGAGTATAAACTTTAATATACTTCATATTACATTCAGAGATCATGTGAATTCAGGTTGTTCTTCGGGGGTAGGAAACTTCAACGAACACTCTTTTTATAGTTTAAAATAATCTTATAAAAATACCTGTTTTTAACTCATTTTTTTTCAGCTGCTGTCCACAATATGAGGCAGAGGTTTGCCTAGAACATACATCTGCGGAGGAGTCCTGCTGCCTGAAAAAGAAAAAGAAAAAGCTACTTTTACCAGGTTTAGACAAAGGCAGCACTGCTACAGAAAGCGAACACCGCAAGCACAAGAGGAGGGAGAAACCAGGTGGCTCTACCTCTGAGGCCATCGGCCCCCCAGAAGAGCTAAGTGAGAATGGCCTTTGCTCAGCCAGGGTTGGTCCTCCAGGTATGCCAGACCTGTGTGTGTGGGGGCAGGGGGGGTGGGGATAGCATTGAATCTGTGGGGTGGTTCGTGCTTCTCCTGGTAGTCAAAGCCAGGCCAGCTGTCAGGCAATGGATGACAGGAAATGGTAGAGAGGTCTCTGGACCATTGCAACAAGAAATCCAAGCTCTTGGTTAAATAGTTTTATTCAGAAATCCAATCATTTCCATATATATATATGTGGAAATATATATATATTTCCATAGAATTACTCAGAGGCAAAAAAGCATCTCAGCAGTACACAGTTCCTTGATAGGAATGAAAACTTGAGGAAAGTACAACTCTAAATACCCACTCACTTCCCTCTCCTACCTAGACCACAGATCTAAGCTAGAAAATGGTTTGGGAATGCACGAGAGTAAACATTTCAGACAGTGCAACATTTCAGACTGTAACATTTCAGACAGTGCAAGGTCACTTTTGTGAGCTTTAAAGAAAGAGAAAGATAAGACAGCTGTGTTCTTAGGCTGCTGGAGAAACGAAAGCGAGGGTTAGAACATTGCAAACTGAAATCAAGGTACAGCAACGGTTCAACACCGAGATCAATGGAATGGATGTCGGGGTACAGACGTGACAGCAGCCTCACTGCTTCCTAGAACCAAGCTGTGATTCTAGTTTGCTATAAGTACACTTCTTTGTCAACCTTCCTTTGTTTTACTGAGGAGAAACGGAGCTGCTCGTCTTATAATTACAATTCTTCAAGTTTCCTAACTATTTACTTTCATTATTGGAACACCTCTATCCCATCTTCGAAGAACTTAAATAGCTGCCGTGCCTCCATAGAAAAGGAATAACTAGTACTGACCTTTATGTAATATATGGCCATGTTTCTCCCCTCCTCTCCTGCATTCCATCTTTTCCCTTTTGGGAGTTGGATGGAGTTAGGCAACTCTTCCTAGGAGTGGAGATGCTCTAAAAGCTAGTTGTGGGCTCAGTTCACACAATCAGGCAAACATCCATTAAAATGCCTAGTGAAGACATCCAAAGCTTGTGGAGGTGTACAAACTAGACAGAACTTGGTGACTAATCTTGGGTGCATCACAGTTTTGTGGCATCCTTTGTAAACCTGAGTGGGCATTAAGTTGTCCTGAAAGGCGGTATATAAATTGAATGTGGTGGTGGTGGTGGTGGTGGTGGTGATGATGATGTGGAAGACTCGGAATAGTGTAGGCCAGGGGTGGGCAAATTGCGGCCCGCGGGCCACATGCGGCCCGCTACAGAGTTTTTTGTGGCCTGCCAAGACAGTCAGAAAAATCCGCCTTGAACCGAGATTTCCTTCTAAAATTAAATGTGCTTGCAGCTATAGATGATATGAAATCAGCACAATAAATAAATTGAATAAAACTACCACTATTTTATTTAATTTATATTTATTGATTTTTATGATACAATTTATACCTTTTCTGAAATGCAAAGTTAACTAATGAATGCAATCATTTTAAAAGGTGCGGCCCTCCGCTAACCTCCGCTTCCACAAAGTGGCCCCCGAGCCAAAACAATTGCCCACCCCTGGTGTAGGCAGTTGTGTGTAGAAATGCTTATGTGTATGTTGGTGGGGTTTTTGGTAAATGTTCCTCTGCAGATGCCTTTTAAAAACTTTGGCGCTTGGGGAATGAGCTTGTCACTGATGTGCGGTGAATGCTGTTCTTTCCCATAACCTCCCAGTAGGGTTGTCCCAGCACAATTTCAAAGTAAAAAGCCAAACGCTATGCTTGCATCTCTTACTTGTGAGCTCAAATGCCTCTTCATCCCCTACGGCTTTCCTTACGCAGCATCCTGGGACAGCCAGCTTAAACGTAGGGACAAGCACACCTCGAGTGTCCTAAGTCCGAAGAAGGAAGCGACTCAGTGCAAACAGGGGCAGTCTGATGTGGTCCAAGAACTGCTGAAGGATTCTTTGGATAAAGCTTATGGAAAAGAAGGTACTGGCTGCAAACTTTCAGGGGCCATCTGTAGGCAGATGGAATCTTTATATGCTGCAGGAATTGTGTGAAGCTGCTTAATTTACATCAGATCCATGCATGCATGCGCGCGCGTGCATGTGTGTGTTGTTGAAACCTGCGACCAGGAATGGTGGGCTGGGTGGTTGGGTTAAGTTCGGCATTTTTAAATCTACTTATTTAGCATGTCCCTGGTTTCTACTTCATGCCATTGTCCGGTGGAGGCATGTTACAGGGGATATTATGATAGTGAGCCAAATCAATTATATGTCTGGAGAGTACAACTTAGCGAGTGTGTGGAAATGAAGCTTCATGCAATTTTCCTTTACTTTGAGTCTTCAGTAATTGCAGGCCTCTGATACGAGCTGGAATTCATCTCTGTTAGGCTCTGTCAAGCTAGGACACTGTAGAGGATTGGAGTGGCTACCTCAGTGTATAAACTGTTCAGCTTTCTTGGCCAATTCATCAGCAGTTGTGAGTGGCCTACACTTATTGAGACGGGATCTGTTTTAATCTGTGCTCTGTAGGGTAATGTAACATTTTTACATCTTGGGAGGTTGGGCCTTCTGGACTTGCCTTCCATATGGACTCTTCTCCTGTTTATCCGCCCTGAGCCTGCTAATGTGGGGAGGGCAGAATAGAAATCGAAACAAACAAATAATAACCTTGTGTGTGTATATACAAGTATAACGCTTCATGCATCTCACAAAGTGGACTCTGGTTTATGAGAATTAATGCCACAATACATGTGTTAGTCCTTAATTCCGTAGTTAAAAGGGGATTCTCTCATGAGGGCTCATACTTTTTAAGGTAGAAAAACAAAAGTTCTTGGTTTTCTGAGAACATCTCAAAGATTTTACAATAGACATGCCGAATAAAAGATGTACCCAGTTGCCTTGTCTGTGTTCGTGATGATTGCACTTGCTCGGTTTTTGGGGGGGAGAAACAAAATCCACAGGACGGAAAGTGTCCACGATTTTCAGGTTCTTCTGGTTTGTTCCACAGTACTGACGTGGGAGGGTGAGGTGTCGGCTGTCAGCCAGGATGCCGTGCGCGATACTGTTTGGTTCCAGAGCCAGACAGTTCTTGATGAATGGGATGAAGAGTTTGACAGCGGGAAGGTGAGGAGGATTTGGAGGAGGACTTGTTTGTTGCCCACTTAACTACCCATGGTAGACTGCAAATCAAGTTTCCGTTTTAAAATTAACGCGTTTTTAACATTAACGTTACAAATGCAAGTTTATCGTTACGGTCTGCGACCAGCATAAACAGAACATTAAAACGATTTAAAAGTTCAAATGGAATTAATGTGTTTTCTGGATAATACATATATTTTTGGTTGCTATATAGTTGAATCATGCGGGTTTGCTACTAAATAAAGCCTTTATATTACCTAGGAGAGTAATCCAACATTTTTGTTCATGCAGCACATTTTCACTGCAGAATTAAGTCTGGTTAGAGATAGAGAGGTTTCTGGATACATGCAGAGGAGGTAGATTTTTTACATACATGCAAGGGTAGTAAGCAAAGATTGTTTACTATAAAGTTAGGGTGACCGTTCTATGAACACTGTTTGGAAGCAAGTTCCATTGAGCACAACAGAATATAGGGTGCAAATAGACATAATGAAGATTGTGGATCCTCACCTGTCTGCAAAAGATAAATTGTGTGTGTGTTTGTGTGTATACATAGTCCTGATTTGGATCAGGGCTGTGGGAAGAGGAAATTGAACCTTTAAACATGGAATGTTTTCACTAATTTATACTGTTGACATTGCAAAAGAAAACATGTTCTTTAAGAACCATCTTTTAAAAAAAATGGTGATCACAACAGTATGGGAAGCTTGGTTTCTGTTAGCAAACTGGAGATAAAGTGGTTAAACCGCCTTTAGTCTCCCCACATAGCACCTGTGAACGTGCACAATTGGGCTTTTACAGGCAGAGATCCAAAATCTTAATCGCATCTGTATATTTGCTTCTGAATGAGGGTATGTAGGATTTGGCTGCAAGGAATTGAATAAGCAAGGGCTGGTTGCTTATATAGAGTATCCCATGGAATTGAGAGTAGATGCCCATGGTGTTAGTAATACTTTAAATATTCATCACTTGAGAATAGAACACGTTTCCGAGTTCAGGTAGCTGGAAGGCCTAAAATGGGAATACAGGATATCCAGCAGAGGCTCTGTGGATTGTCCTGGTAATATACTGCAAAGTATATCCTGCATCCTAGAACCTGTGTTGTTGACTTGCTGATCTCTGGGCCTAGCAGGAAGGCAACAAATGTAAACACAACACATGACACTGTCATTTGTAAGACGTACTCTCACAAAACAGATGTTTTTTCATTTCATTTTTATGTAAAAAGGCAGATTTTAATTGTATCTGTTTGATAGATGGTTGTGGATCCTGTAGTTGAATTTTATTTTTTTTTAAAGATGTATTTTACAAAGTACTATATTTTTAAATTCCATTTTTTCTCCATTCACTCTGCTTGCTACTTGAGTAATCGCATAAAGGCTTTTCATTCTACCCTGCTCTTTGAGAGGGTGGCTGCTTTGTTAAATACCCATGAGCTCCTCTTATTTTACAGGTGAAGAAAAGCAAGAAAATTAAACGTGAGAGGAGGAGACACTTCAATGCCTTCCAAAAACTGCAAAGCCGTCGTAATTTCTGGGCTATAACACACCCAGCTAAAGTGGCTAGTCTGAGCTATCGGCTCTGAGATGGTGAGGAGCTTGGAGGAAGTACACCCAGAGGGCATTATGTACTAGCAAGGATGAAATTTCTCAGCATGGACTGATGGAAAATTGGGAATGGGAGAGCAAAGGGGCTGTGTAATAGAGATCTCTTCATTCTTCAGTAACACATGTGAAGTTTAGCAAGCCAAAAATTCTGTGAGAATGTGTTACAAACTGATCCCAAATCTTGGGTTTATCGGTTATAGCTATCTTGTCATCATGCAATTTTTTGTATCCAGAATAATGCAGAGTCTGACTAGAACAAACCCAGATGTTTGGGGTGTGTATGGCATAAGTTTATGGCAAACAACCTCCCCCCCCCCCCCTGAAATCCCATTTTCCATTTTGGGAATTTGAGCGGGGTCTCTGTAGGACTTCTGCAGTGTACAAACACTTCACACACAGAAATGAAGATGGTGTGACCATATAAAGGGTTTTCCTGTGGTACTAATCTGTTATTTCTTAATTTCACAGATGAGTTCTTGGCTGCAGCAGTTCTACAATGAATTCCTATACATTGGAGTGTAATGTTGTCAACAAAGTTGAAAGCTGCCAACTCGACAGAATTTTCCGGAACCGTCCTCGTCTTGAGTAGGATATTCTGAGGACTCTGGTTCTTTTATGCAGGATCAGGGAAAGCAACCATCAGGCTTTGAGGGGCCTTTTCTTCTCTGCAAGGCGGTAGCTGTTTGCTCCAGGCCTGGAGACACAGTGGAGATGTTCTTCCAGGCTCAGAGTGACCAGCCCCTGGAGTAAAAAGCCAGCTGTTGCTTCCACCCCCACAGGCCTAGCTTTGATGAGCTGTAGCCCTCCTCTGCCTTTTCTGCTAGGAGAAAATAAAGAAAGCTGTGTCCAGCTCCAGAGAGCTGTCGATTACCTTGCCTGATGTGGCGATGGCCCCTTTCTCCCATCCCTCGCTATGTTATCATTAAGAAAAGAGCCAAGAGTCCAGTAGCACCTATAAGACCAACAAAATTAGTGGTGAGGCTTTCGTGAGCCACAGCTCACTTCTTCAGATACAGTTAGGATGTGAGTCCATCTGTCCTTACATCTTGGAGAGTGGAGTGATTGCAGAAGCCGAATGATAATAGCCGGTGAACGACACTGGCAGGCGTGATTGCATAAGGTGGGGTATGCAGAGGGGTAGTGGGTGTGGAGAAATTAGCATTGGTAATGAGCCAGGAAGCCTTTGTCTCTATTCAGTCCAGGTAGATGCATTGTCTTGAGCTTCATTATCAGTTGCAATTCAGCAGTCTCTCTTCCTAATCTCCCTTTGAAATTCCTCTGCATGGTAACTGCTAGTTTTACTTCACGACAGCTCATACCCTACCACAAATGTTTTTAGTCTTATAGGTGTGACTGGTCTCTTGCTCATTTCTGCTGCTACAGATGACTACCCATCTTGATCTGTCTTCATTAAGACAAAGTTACTGATGTGGCTGTTCTCCATGCCTCCTGCCTCTTACTACATTTCAGAAATGTTTTCCCCAGAACTTCTCCAGATTTTATTCCTGCTATGTGGAACTTTTCAGAGCAGAATTCTGCATGACAAGGAAAGCTGTCGGTGGGGCTTGGCTGCCCCGGGTAATTTTTCAGAGAAATCACTGTTGAGGCCATGAGATCGCAACATACACAACCCACAACAACCCATACACAAGTTGCAGGTCAGTGAGATAGTGACGTATCTATGTTAGGCTGGACCACTTCAATCTGGAGGTGGGGAATCAAATGATTAAATCCCTGCACATGCTAAACTAGAGGGTTGGGAAGTTTCATTTTTATTTTATTGACATGCAGGAGTTTTCAGGCATTCCATTCCTCACCTGCAGTCTGAACTGGGTAGCGTCCACTGATCGAAACATAACTCGGAGTTGCTGATCATGCATGTCGTCATCTCTGACCAGGGCTGCAAGGAACGAGGCAGAGCTGTCTCTCGGACCTTCCAGCACACTTCGTCTGCCCTTCTGCGAATTCATTTCTGATGGCTGTCATCACACGGGTTGCTGGATAGAAACGGCAGACCCCAAGAGGACCCCCACTCTCTTGACAGCGGCAGATTTTCACTTCCGTTTGTATTGAGGAAGTTGCCCAAAAGAGAGCTGTCCAGGCAGATTGGCCTGTTCCCTGCTGTGCTGAGCTTTCCTTTGGTGGTGGCTGTCATGCCAAGTTAAGGGGTCCCATTTCTACAAGACGGGGCGGCCTTGGCTTTGCTGTTGCTCCTCATATTGGGCTGCTGTTTGTTGTTTTAACCTCCGTGGCTCTCCTAGATGAGCAGCCATGACCTGCAGCTTTCCAGATGTGCATGATCAGTGCAGAGGCAGGTCCCTGTGCAGCCATTCCATTAATCCTCACACCCTTCCATTGTCCATATTGTTGCCTATTCAGCTCTAGCACCCATCTCCCGTATTTGCATACTGGGTGCAAGAGCTGAAAATGAACCTAATTCACTCCAGCATGTAACCCATTGAAACAGTTATCAAAACCGTTTTGGCCCTTGGAATTTATTTTGAGCTAACAATTTTTTTTCCTAGTGGGGAGGGGGGCATTGAGACACTTCACTCTCTCAGTGTGGGGGGGAGCCAAGTCTCTTCTCCTTGCCCGCTGGTAGTGCCCTTTTACAATCTCCTGCCAAACAAGTCTAAAATACCTATGTAGATACCCTGGATAAGGGTATATTTTGCACCTTGTGCTGGGGTTCATTGCAGTAGCCCTGGTTGTAGCAAAGGTTCATGGTGCAATAAAAGGAATGTTTTGTGTATATCTCCTCTTTGTTTAGTCTATAGCTCAGCCTCCTGTGATTGACTATCTCCAAACCTCCACAATTGAGAGAGGTGGAACTGCTGAATGGTGGTGGACAGCAAGTATTCAGTTCTGCCTTTGCCGCTATGCCCCCGCCCCCTATCTGTGATGAAAGGCAGAAGAGAAAATGTGTGGTTGCAAAAAATGATGGGGGGAGTTGAGAGAAGTACAGAGAAAGGGGAAGGAAAGGTGTAAATGAATGGGGAGGAGGGTAAAGAGAAGAAGGGAACTTGGAATGGGATGTGTTAATGCAGAAGTCAGACAGCAGCGGATAAAGGAGGTGGTGAGAAACACGGTGGGTGCAAACTTGGGGGTGCCTGGGCTAGGAAAAGAAGGAATGGCGAGGGACCAACCATTGAAATAACAGACCAGTTGATGCAATTGGGAGGAGGCCAAGTAGTAAAGTATTTCCTAGATTCAGGATAGTAACATAATTGTACCCTGCAGCCCGTGGGTTGCACAAGGATCCATGGCTTGAGAGCTGATATCCAGTATGGTAGGGGTCCTTTAAAGAAAGAGGCTCACCCCAATGATTCAAAGCATGTGTACTGCCCGTTTTTATTCTTTCCATTAACTGCACTGCTGTAGAATTTGCAAGAACAATTCTGTGATCAAATGACTTTCTTATGGTCTGACCTTAGAGCAGGGGTTTCCAACTGGTAGCTCAAACTACCGATAGGTTACTGGCTGCTGCAGAGTAGCTTGTACGTCTCTTAAAAGACCAAGGAAGAAACTGAAAAGATCTTCAGCTTTTCTTTCATAGGTTTCCCCCCCACCCTGCTTCTTCATTCTTTGTGCTCTTTCTAGTTCACGTTCTTTTTCTAGAACAAAACAAAACTTGGTTACATGCAAAGGGGGGGGGGTGGTAGTTCACAAAATATTTCATTACTCACTAGTCCTCATATTACCTTAGAAGTACCTTAGACATACACAGTGGTGAAGAAAACATTTTCCTATCTTGCAGTGAATGAGAAGCGAGAAGAACGGTGAATTTGGACAGGGTCCTAATGCCACTTTTCTAGTATTACTGAAGGGAGAATTTGGTCCAGGCTAGCCTGATCTCATCAGATCTTGGAAACTAAGTACATGGATGGTAGAACACTACCAAGAAAGTCCAGGGTGCCTACATAGAAGCAGGCAATGGCAAACCTCTCTACTTGTCTCTTGCCTTGAAAACTCTGAGGTTGCTACAAGTCAGCTGCAACTTGATGGCATATTTCTCACACACTCACTCTGTATCATAGAAAAAGCTAGAGGAACTTATTAGCATAACTCATTAGCATGATTCATTAGCATACGCCACACCCCTTGCCATCACCAGAAATGTGTCATTAGCATAACTGATTTGCATATGCCACACACCCTGACATCACCTATCCTGGCTGTTTTGGACCCAATCCTGGCCATTCAGGGCTGAAATGGGGCCCAAAATGGCAAAAAGGGGCTGAAAGGGGGCCCAAAATGGTCAGGATCGGGCCGCTGCTGAGTGGGAGAGTGATCCACCACCTGTCAGAGGCCCGATCCAGGCCGAAACGGGCCCAAAATGGCCAAGAGGTGGGCAGGGCCACCTGACATGACCTCTTTGGGGACCTGCTGGAACTGCGTTCCTGCACATTCCCCCTCGAAATGAGCCCTGGTATCAAGTAACCAGGAGGAGCCTGGTTACTTTATGCATTGCAGGCATTGCTTTTGTAGCTTGCAGAGAGCAGTATATCTGCAGTCACCATCTGTCAGCTTGTGGCTAGATAAGGCTCTTCCTACAGGTTCCCTTTCAAAAGCAAACAAGAGTCCATTGATTGAATAAGGAAACTTTACTGCAGAAAAGGTCCATTATAGTCCACTGTCCTGAATAGGAGACTCAGGATGGTACACAGTCATTGTTACCAATGAAGGGCAAAGCATGAGGTACAGAGTAACAGTTCCCATCTGCATCAGCCTCCCCCCACAGTTCTCAAAACAACATCTTTCAGTCTTGGGAAGCTGCTCTCCGTCAAGGCCAATGCCTGGTGGAACGGTATTAGACAAAACAGTCTCCTCCGGTGGGAAAGCTGCCTGGGAACTGGTGCACCTGCGGGGAAAGCACTTAGACACTAGAAACATTAGAAAATGGAGTCAGTATAGTTCAAATATACACTGGACCTGACATCCTGCCCCCCTTAAAATAGATCCCCCCCTGGCTTATATGGGTAACGAGTATGAAAAGCTTTGGTTAATCTAGGAGCATGAACATGTACAGAGTTCACCCATTCATCATAACCAGAATCAAAGTCCTTCCATCTAATGAGGTAAAAAAGCTGATTCCGTTTGATCTTAGAGTCCAAAATTTGTTGCACTTCGTAGTGTACTTGGTCGTCTATCAAAGTAGGAATGGGTGGAGCTTTGATGTGCCACTTGTCGTCAGTGGGTGCTCTTTTAAGGAGACTGACATGAAATGTATCATGAACGTGGCGCAAGTTCTTGGGTAGATTTACAGCAACAGTCACTTTATTAATTACTTTGCGGACAGGGAAAGGCCCAAGGAACTTTAATGCTAGTTTGCGGCTCGTTTGAGCTAATTTCAGGTTTTTGGTGGAAATATAAACATGATCTCCAGGTTGTAAATCCCATTCGGCCACACGATGGCGATCTGCGTACTTTTTGTAATCCAGTTTGGCTTTCTCGAGGTGTTTTTTAATGAGAGTCCATTGCTGCTTGGCCTCCCCCCACCAGGAAGATACATCAGGCAAATTAGAGGAATGGCGGGGGGGAGTGTCCAACGGGAAGGGATTGAAGTGAGCTCCATATACAATTTTGAAAGGGGCCTCCCCAGTGGAAGCATGCACACTGTTGTTGTATGAGAACTCAGCTAAAGGAAGAAGGTCCACCCAATTATCTTGTTGGAAATTAATGTAGCAACGAAGGAACTGTTCTAAAATTTGATTAGTTTTTTCGGATTGTCCGTCGGTTTGTGGGTGGTGGCTTGAACTGATTCCCTGCTCAATATTCAACATTCGCAAAAGCTCCCGCCAGAAGTTGGCAACGAACTGTCCGCCGCGATCCGAAATCACCTTGGACGGAAAAGAATGTAATTTTACGATGTGTTTTAAGAATAAATCTGCCAGTTTTCGAGCAGTGGGTATAGCAGTACATGGAATAAAATGAGCTTGTTTGGAGAACAGATCTACCACGACTAAAATGCAATTATGTCCTTTCGAAAGGGGTAAATCAGTGATAAAGTCCATAGATATTATTTCCCACGGTCTGTCAGGCGTCTCCAATGGTTGTAGGAGGCCTGGAGGTTTCCCTTTCCGGGTTTTGGCGCTGAGGCAAATGGGGCAGGAGCTAACGTATTGGGAAATGTCTTTGCGCATGCCCGGCCACCAGAATTGCCGTTGTATTAGATGCAACGTTTTCAGATACCCATAATGACCCGCAGTGGGGGCATCGTGACATCGTTGTAATACCTCCCGTCGGAGGCTGTCTGGGACATAAAATTTGCTTCCAGCTAGCCAGTCCCCCTGTGGGGATTGAGCCAGTTTGCTTTTAGGCGCTCTACCCCCCTCCTTTTCCACTTCAGCTTTAAGTTTCGATTTCCACTCCTGGTTATGCGGGAGGGGCTGTCTTGCGCGGCTGCGTGTAGTTACCACGCCTCCCAATTGCGTAGGGGAGAAGACCGTGTCTACAGTCTCCTCCCGTTTGCTCTTGTATTGGGGCATGCGCGATAGGGCGTCTGCAAGAAAGTTAGTTTTGCCCGGGAGGTAATTTAAAGTGAAGTTGAATTTGGAAAAGAATTCTGCCCATCGCAATTGTTTGGCGTTCAGTCTGCGAGGGCTGCGAAGGGCCTCCAAATTTTTATGATCTGGCCAGACCTCGAAGGGATATCGCGCCCCCTCCAGCCAATGTCTCCAGTTAGTGAGGGCCGCTTTCACTGCAAAAGCTTCCTTCTCCCACACATTCCAATTCCTTTCTGCTTCTGAAAATTTTCTTGACAGGAATGCACAAGGCCGTAGTTTCCCATCCTCCCCCTTCTGCAATAATACCCCTCCTATCGCCGTATCGCTGGCGTCGACTTGCACTATGAAAGGGTAATTTTCGTTGGGATGGCAGAGGATGGGTTCCGTTACAAATTGTTCTTTTAGGCATTCGAAAGCCATTTGGCAATCGGATGTCCACTGTATTTTGGAGGAGGGTTTTTTAGCCTGGTCCCCTTTATTTTTTGTCTTTAACAATTCGGTTAAGGGGAGCGTGATTTGAGCAAAGTTTGCTATAAAGTCTCTATAGAAGTTGGCAAAGCCCAGGAAGGACTGCACTTCTTTGCGGGTGGTGGGAGTTTGCCATTCTTGGATCGCTTGTATTTTGGCTGGATCCATTTTTAACCCCTCTTGGGAGATACAGTACCCAAGGTAAGTGAGCTCCGTTTTGTGGAATTCACATTTGGACAGCTTAATGGGAAGTTTATTGTTCATCAAAGTGGACAGGACTTTTTGCACCATTTGAACGTGTTCCTCTTCCGAGTCTGAATAAATTAAAACATCATCAAGGTACACCACTACACCTTTATAGAGGAAGTCGTGTAGAACTTCATTTATCATGGACATGAATACCGACGGGGCTCCCGCCAATCCAAAGGGCATAACTAAATATTCATACTGTCCGAGGGGTGTATTAAATGCGGTTTTCCACTCATCCCCTGCCTTGATACGGACGTGGAAGTAAGCATCTTTTAAGTCTAATTTTGTAAAGATCTTACCTTGGGCCACGACGTTGAGAAGATCTCGGATGAGTGGGATGGGATAGGCGTTGTTGGTAGACACAGCATTAAGTCCTCTAAAGTCCGTGCACAGTCGAAGTCCCCCATCTTTTTTCTTCACGAAGAGTACCGGAGTGGCATGGGGGCTATTGGCTGGACGAATGAACCCTCTTTGAAGATTGGTGTCAATGAATTTTCGGAGCTCCTCTCGTTCATGGAGACTCATGGGGTAGAGTCGTCCTTTGGGCAATGAGGCTCCAGGTACGATTTCCACCGCGCAGTCAGTTCATCGGTGTGGGGGTAGAGTGTCAGCTTCTTCTTCGGAGAAGGCATTCAGAAAGGGCCAGTACGGTTCGGGAATTTGGTTTATTTCTTCTTGGGTGAGAAGTGCCTTCTCGGTGTGAGTTGGATCACTACCCCAGTTTTGGTTCCAGCGATGGTTTTTACAGTTGGAGTGAGTGAAGGTGATGCACCCCTCTGCCCAATTTATGTAGGGATTGTGATCACATAGCCACTTGCTGCCTAAAATTAACGGGTATTTGGCAGTGGCGCTGATGACAAAAGACCTTTTCTCCCAGTGTTGGCCCATGCCGGTGATTATTGGGATGGTTTCAGTGGTAACAGGGTTCATATTGGTGCCATCCATTTGTTCAAAAATCACTGGGTTTTGCAATTCACGAGTTGGTAGAACTAGTCCGTTGACTAGGGCCGGGGCGATAATGTCTCTCGAGCAACCCGAATCGATGAGGGCTTGCACTCGGATGTGCATCTTCCTCTCCGGGTTAAGTAAAGTCACTGGCATGAATAAGATGGACCCAGGTGGCCGGTCCCGTGCAGGGACGGGCTTGGGGCGGATCTGTCGTTTGGGCCCTTTTACGACAGATCCATCTCGTTTCCCGACTGGGGGCTTTCTGGATTGACTTCTGCGTTTGGGGAAGCGGGGTCGTATTCCATAACTTCTTCCGCTTCCAGTCCTCTCTCTGAGGCGGGCCTTTGAGACGCGCCGCGGCCTCTGTTCGCGCGTGGCGCGGGAATCGGGCGTTGGAGAGTAGGAAATGGAGCAAGGGTTGGACGCCGTAGTTGAAGCGGAGGTCTTTGCACAGGCCGGTAGGGGCATTGTGCTGCAAAGTGACCGGCTTGTCCGCATTGCAAACACAGCCCTTGTTGCCATCTAGCATCTCTCGCTCCACGGGTGGCATACCCAGCTCCCCGTCCTCCCTTCTGTAAGGTCAAGGGTCTTCTTTGTCCCGTTTGTTGTTGTTGTTCAACCAAACGGACTTCCAAAATGCGATTCTCAACTTCGCATGCCAGTTGGATCCAACCTAACAACGTAGGGGGATTGTCCTGCATAAGGGCTCTATCCAGAAGTCTCGGGTTAAGCCCTTGCTTGAACAGAATGATTTTGGTGGACTCCTCACACCTAGGGCATTTGGCAGCCAATTGTCGGAATTTCGTGATATAGTCTCTCGCCGACATGCTGCCCTGTTTAATGGCTTGCAATTCTGTTCGGGCCCTGGTTTCCTCTAAGGGGTCTTCATATTGCGCTCGAATCGCATCTACCAACCCCTGGAGAGTATTGAGTTCCGGGGCCCCGATATTGTATAGTCCTACATACCAGTCCACTGCTTTGCCTTGTAAGCGGGAGCCGAGATGTTCAATTTGACTGGCCTCGCTGCCGAAGAGGTGTCCCCACCGGTTGAAGAATTGCACGACTTGCACTAGGAAAAATCCCAGTTTGGAGGGATCCCCATCAAAAGTAGCTTCCAGTTTCACCCAGCCCATCGGGAGGTCTTGCCTCGGAGCCGGTGCTGGGTAGAAGTCCATCGGAAGCATTAATGGCATTTGTTGTACGGGGGGACCCGGTTGGGGTAGCGGCGCTGGTTGCGCTGGCGGCGGCATCACCGGCTGAGCCGGGGGCGGCGGCCTCGGCTGGGCTGGCGGTGGCGCCCTCGGCTGGGCCGGCGGTGGTGCCCTCGGCTGGGCCGGTGGCTGCAGCCGTGGTCTGGCAGGCGGCTGCAATCTTGGTCGGGCTGGTGGTGGCAATACCGGAGGTGCTGGCAGTAGCGGTTGAGGTGGAGGTGGCCGTTGCGGTTGAGTAAGGACCGGCCGCTGAGGGGTGGGTTGGTGGGGTCGTAGTGGTGTAGGTCCTACCGGTTGGTTCGGAGGTGGTAACACGGGTTGATCAAGTGGCAAACGTATCGGTTGCTGCAACGGGGTTAATTGCGGTCGAAGCGGAAGGGGCCGCAGCGGCGAAGGTCTGATGGGTGGTGGGCCGCGCGGGCTTGCCCCTCCCGGCGTCGTGATCCTGGGAAGCAGAGGCTGATCTTGAGGTGCCGGTAGGCCGTCCCTCGGGGCTAGTTGAATGGGGACTGCTTCTCGGGGTTGTTGCGGCAATTCCTCCCCAGGAGGAGCCGGAGGCTCTTCCGTCTGAGTCGGCCGAACCGTCGTTGGAGAAGCAGGAGGGGGTATCACCGTCGTCTTGGTTGGACGGGTTGGCCCTTCTTCCCCCTCTCCAGGCAGCTCAGCTGGAGTCTCCTCGGAAGGTGTATCCCCGTCCGATTTAGGGGTTTCCGTTGGAGTCTCTCCGGGTGCCTCAGCTGGAGTATCCCCTCTAGGCGGAATTTCGTCTAATCTAGGGGGTTCCTCGGGCGTTTCCCCCGGTTCTCCAATGTCTTCCACTGGATAGGACATAACGCTTTGGAGGGTGGCTATTTGTACAGCCATTTCTTCAGGTGAAAGCCTCTCTCCTGCCCCCATCGCTGAGATTAGGTGAATGGCATGAGCCAAACTTTCCTCCATATCAATCAGTCTAGCTTCCAACTGTTGCATTCGGCTTGGACCCGGTTGCTCCGTAGCGGAACCTCCCTCGGTTGTACTCACCGGGGAACACGGCCCCCAAGGCGGAGGATCTCCTTGATCGACTCTCGATCTCGCTGCTAGAATTCCTTTGGCTAGACCCGTCACTGCCGAGATGCTGGAATCTACAGCATGGGTGCGACTTTGCATCTGCACCCAACTTTGTTCAGGAACCTCCGTTGGCTCTTTCCATGGAGCAAGTTCCGAATAATCCCAACTCAGGGCGCCGCGGCGGGATGTATTCCCGTCCGTCTGTTCAGTCGTCCTGTTCCAAAACAGCCACGGTTGGCTGCTATCCAGCTCAGGGACAGTCCCTAGGCTTCGGCGTCCGTCCATCGAAACTCTAGGATGTAGTCCTCCGGCCCGGCGCTCTCGCGTTTCTCGGGGTCTGGCTCCCCACTCCGACGGGGTGGGTAACGAGATCAAGGGGAGAGCGGCTGCCGTCGGCCTGGTCCCCTCACTGCCGAGGTCGATGAGAGGCGGTGTAGAAGTCGAAGCTCCGGCCCCGACCGACACCTGTTCTTGAGATTCTTGGGGTTGCGCTGTTCGACTGTCGGGGGACGCATACGGATCAAACAAGGGATCCTTGTCCGGGACTCCCTTGGATTCCGCTGGGCCCGACTCAGGCATGATTGGTAACAAAATGTCAGCTTGTGGCTAGATAAGGCTCTTCCTACAGGTTCCCTTTCAAAAGCAAACAAGAGTCCATTGATTGAATAAGGAAACTTTACTGCAGAAAAGGTCCATTATAGTCCACTGTCCTGAATAGGAGACTCAGGATGGTACACAGTCATTGTTACCAATGAAGGGCAAAGCATGAGGTACAGAGTAACAGTTCCCATCTGCATCAGCCTCCCCCCACAGTTCTCAAAACAACATCTTTCAGTCTTGGGAAGCTGCTCTCCGTCAAGGCCAATGCCTGGTGGAACGGTATTAGACAAAACAGTCTCCTCCGGTGGGAAAGCTGCCTGGGAACTGGTGCACCTGCGGGGAAAGCACTTAGACACTAGAAACATTAGAAAATGGAGTCAGTATAGTTCAAATATACACTGGACCTGACACCATCAACGAAAAGAGCCACGTGACTGCTGTCTATGCTGCTCATTATCCTGCCACATGCACCCAATACTATTAATACAAACACATCCTTTTTCCCCCCAAATACACCTTTTTATTTGTATGCATTCACTTCTGGCATGCAGTCAGAGGTGTGGAGAAAACCTCCAGAAAATGACATGAGAACAAGATAGCATGTGCATGGCTCACGTGGCCCTGATTCAGAGTAACGGCCTTCAAGGGAACAGAAGAACTTAACTTGGAATGTTCAGTCTCTTGTTCCCTTTGGTGTGTTTTAGCTCTAGTACAGAGCCAGTCAAAGCTATCTACATTGAATTTATTGTATTATTTATTTGATTTATAGCCCACCCTCTGCACAAGTGGGCTCAGAGCGGGTTACAACAAAAAATGTACTGTGGAGTTCATCACAGCTGATGGGAAATCCCTTCAGCAGTGGTGTTTTTCTTGCAGTTACAGTAATAATCATGGTCTATAAATATAGCCTGTGTTAGAAACAAAAATGCTGTATTTTGAGTTTGCGACCCTTGCTTCTGAAGAATATTCTGTTGGCCTTTGGGTAGTGCTATTAAGGTTAAAAGGCAGTAACTCAGGCCAAGGGCCAGGGCTACCTTTAATGATCTCTGACATTAATGAAAACTACAATTACAAGACAATTTTAAGCTGGTTGTGCCTTACTCTAGGAGCCCATGTTGTAGGGCACCATGACCAAGCATGTTAGGTTGCTTGTAGTTGTGTTAGAAGATCGATGAACAAGATTTTGGTTGGGAGTCTTGTTCATGGCGCTTGCCTTAGGTGCAGCCAGCTTGATGAGAGTGTTGGAACAATGGCTCTCCAGCTTTGATGCATGTGTGTTTCCCTAATGCCAGCCCAAATGGGCACAATAGCTGGTTTACCTTGAAGACATGAAGTAGTTAAGAAGCAAAGATGTGCTCCCAACCTGTCCTCTTTTGTACAGCTAGTGGGTGCTTTATAAATTCCCTCGGTTTTTCTTTTAGCTCACCCCACACTCGATCTTTAAGATGCAGTTGGGCCTCTTGTCAGTGAGTGGGTGGAGCTTTTGTGCAAAGAGGTAGTCGTGAGCAGACACTAATTGTTGTAAACTTGCCAACAACTGCAGAGCATTAAGAAAATTTGGAGAACGCAAAATGGGGAGCAGCTTGTTGAGATTAGAGCTCTTCCTGCTGCTTTAAGTATTTTTAAACTCTCTAAATGTTTACTGCTGGGGCCATTTTCGCAAAATTGCATTGTGTTGCTCAACCTGCTCTGACACCTGCTGTTCAGTAGATCAAATTTGGGCAGGTACCTTCAATCTCACCCCCCCACACACACCTCTTGTATTGCAAGTGCTGTGCTGCTCTTGGAGGATGTATTTCTCCAGATTGAAAATCGTGCAAGTTTCAGTGCCAGTAAACCACAGAAAAAAAATTCCGCATTAAGCAAAAACAAAAGCTGCCGTCTTTGTCCAGATGTCCCTACAAATAACAGCTGGGTGTTTTAGGCTGTGACCTCGTTTGGAAATGCAAGCTCTACGTTCCCTTTATCCCAGTGCATATCTGAAGCATGTGAAGAGGACAGACGTTAGATCTGTGTTATATGGTCCATTTCTAGTTTGGTGGGGTTTGTACCTCAGTCACCCATCAATCCTGCCCTACTAGTTTGCTCTTCCACATTTATCCCCGCCTCAAACAGAAGATTTAGGCGATCCGGTTTCCCTTTCAGGATTCAGAGCTGTGTTAGTCTGTAGTAGCAAAATAGTAAAGAGTCCAGTAGCTCCTTTAAGACCAACCAACTTTACTGTAGCATAAGCTTTAGAGAACCACAGTTCCACCACCTCTTTTCCCAGAAAAAAAGCCTTGCTTAAAGGTGCTACTGGACTCTTTACTATTTTCCTTTCAGGACTGGCATCACCAGCAGGGCCATCCTAAACAGCTTTGACCCTGGAAAGCTCATACCCTGTTCGTCTCTACTGGAACCGAATCTCGCTATCCTAAAGAGAGTTACACCCATCCAAATCCACCTAAATTGATGAACTTGCAGAGTATAACTCTGTTCAGGCTAGCACTGCATATCACTTAATGCAGATGAAACGCCTTTTTAATGGCTTGTCATCCTGCAGTTAGGGTAGCTAAGGTGTGGTAAAGTGGGTGCTACCTCCTCCCCTCCTGCCCCTTGCTTACTGAATAATAAAGACTCCAGTGGCACCCTTAAGACTAATCATGTATCTGACGAAGAGAGCTGTGGCTCTCGAATGCTTATGCTACAATAAAGTTGGTTCGTCTTAAAGGTGCTGCTGGATTCTTTTCTATTTTGCAACTACAGACTAACACGGCTGACTCCTCTAGACCCATTGCTTACTTAAGGCATGCCGATCTGGAGAAGTTGCACGAGCGACTATAAAGCTCGCATTATTTCGGATTAAACGACACGTAGCCTGAAGCGGGATGCCGTCCACACGGGGCTGCTCGACCAGAGGCGCCCCGCAGTAAATCGTGTGATGACGTGCTCCGAAGCCACGCCCTCTTTCCCACCCGGGGTTGCAGAGGTCCCGCCCCCGGCGCTGGGCTGGGGAGGCCAGTGGCCGTCACGTGTGCTCGGCGGTGGGAAGGAACTTGCTGAGTAGCGGCAGGAGCCTCGCGTAGCCTTCAGCGGCAGCCGCGCCGGGCTCGGGTTGGTAACATGGAGGAAGAGGACGAGAGCGGCTACGGTGAGCGAGCGAGTGAATCCGACGCGTGCCCGGGGTGGGTGAGGGGGAGTGGCCCGGAGGCGCCCAGCCTCGGACTGCATGGCGGTGGGGGGCTGCCAGCCTGTCCCCCTTTGCTGGGAGTATTTGGGGCGAGGGGGTTCAAAGAAGTGCTCAATGGCATTGAAATGCTTCGCCGCCGGGTCGCCCTTTGCCATTCCCGGGGGGGTTGGCAGCTTCCAGGGGCGCAGCTGCGGTTCGGGATCCGTACAGGGCAGTCGGTGCTGGGCCCTGGCACGGAGGAGGTCAGAGAAGGGGTCGGGGAGGGTGTGGGCTGCGGCAGCTGCCGGGCTGCCCAGGTGGCGCTGGCTTGCGAGAGCGGCTGCCCCGCGGCCGGAGGGGCGGCTGCCAGGCAGCTGTTGTGGCGGGGGGGGGGGGGGGGCGCCGGGCAAGGGCGGCTGTTCCCTTTCTGGGGGTGGAGGTGGCTGGAGTGAGTGACGCCGGGCGGGCTCGGTTCGAGGAGCGGCTGCGTTTAGGGGCGGTGGGGAAGGGGCGCGGGAAGGGGGTGCTGAGCGCCGGCGAGAGGGTTAAGGCGAGGCAGCTGGGCTGGGCGCCCTGACAGGGGACTCTGCGGGCGTTTATTCACTGGACTGTGCCGAGGAGGGGGGGTAAGCTGGGTAGAGCAGTGTAAAGTCTTCCTGGGAAAGGGGGGGTGACTGCAGGGTGGCAACAGCTGCATGGGCACTTGATGCCCCTCCTTCTCCCTGCCTGCCCCTCTGTCCTTCCTTAGGCAGCCCAGGCTCTGCTTTTGTGTGTGTGTTTTGGGGGTGGTGGTGACCAGAGCGTTTTCTAAGCACTGGCTCAGCTGTCAGATTAGTAGAAAAGAGCAAGATTCCAGCAGCACCTATAAGATTAACAAAACTGGCAGTAGGGTATGAGCATTTGTGAGCCCCAGCTCACTTCTTCAGATGCTTAGAGTCCAGTAGCACCTATAAGACTAAGAACATTTGTGGTTGGATATGAGCTTTTGTGAGTCACAACTCACTTCTTCAGACACAGCTAGAATGTGAGTCCATCTGTCCTTATATCTTGGGGAGCGGAGTAATTGCAGTAGCTGATAATAGCTGGTGAATGACATTTGCAACTGATAACAAAGCTCAAGGCAACGCATACACCTGGACTGAATCAAGACATTGGCTTCCTGTCTTATTACCAATGCTAATTTCTCCACACCCACTGCCCCTCTGCATACCCCACCCTATTCAATCGCACCTGCCATTAACATTCACCGACTATTGTCATTCGTTTTCTGCAATCCCTCCACTCTCTAAGATACAAGGACAGATGGACTCACATTCTGGCTGTATCTGAAGAAGTGAGCTGTGGCTTACAAAAAGCTCATCCTCTACTGTAAATGTTGTTAGTCTTATAGGTGCTACATAGGTGCTCTTTTCTACTGCTGCAGACAGACTAACACCCCTATCCATCTTGATTTGTCAGATTAGTGCCTGTCTTTGGAGCTGGCGGCTGTTTTGGGGGGCTATAGCAGACCTCTTGCTATGTTGGACTGGTGCTCCCAACTGCCTGCAGTTTCTTGCCTAGCTAGTCACTTTTTGCTGTCTATGGAGGCCTGGGATGGTTTGGAGGCCTGGGAGTTCTGGGTGACTGGCCTGTCCAGTGGCTTTTATGACTTGTGGTAAAAGCCCTCGGCCAAGCCCTGTTCTTACCCAAATTACAGCTCTAGGTATATGTATTCTGAAGCACCAGTGGGAGTGTCTGCCGAGCTCAGAAGATGGCAATGTTTGGAGAGTGTGCAGCGATTTACTTTTTAACCCCAGAATGGGATGAAAGAGGAAGCAGTACACAAAGACGTGGAAGATTAGAGCTCTTATAAAGATAATCTCCTGAATCTTCATGTACAAAGGGTTGGAATAAATTCAGAAAGGCTATTGTTGATATAATAAATGGTATGAGATCAGCCGAATTTCTGAGCGCTAGTCTGTCTTTTATTTTCTGCATCTAACCAAGTAGACTCTGGTTTGTGACAGCTTACGCTGCAATAATTTTGCTCGTTTGAAGGATTTCTTGTTCATTCTTCTGAGAAGTTGTCTCCAGAGAAATTGATAGAATTCTGTATTTATGAGGCAAATTCTTTGTCACTTGTCATTGCTGTGTAGTTTAAACCCGGCAGATAGGTTGCTATACCATGGTAGTCTTTTTCTCTTTCAAAATCAAGGATCCATGCGTGGTCTCAAAATCCCCACATTGATGGGTGTTCGCCCAGATGGTTTGGACAGCAAAACTTCATGCTCTGAATCAGGTATGCTGTTCTCTCGATTCACTTGCTCACTGGATGTCACAATGTGTGTTGAAAACATCCTTCTCACTACTCATTGGGTCATAAGTGAGGGACCCCCCCCCCCCACATCAGACTGTTGTCCTTTGCTTACTCAGCTTGAAGAGGATGCCCTGCTTTAAAATAAACCCCTAATTTGTGCTGCTCCTAAATCCATCTGAATTGTCTAATATTGGGTGCCTGTCTGCAATGCCGTTGCACCAAGAGAATAAATTAATATGTATGACCCACTTATGGACGTAGAAGCTTCCCCCAGTGGAGCTGGGAACTCAGCCTTGGTTGAGCAGCTGCGACGCAGCCTTGGGATGGCAAAGACTTGCTCAGTTTATTCTTTCTCTTGCATATCCTGTCATGTAAATGACACTCGGGGCTTTGTTTGTCCAGCATGGCTTTTGGGCCCAAATGCCCTTTGATGTTTCTGTGCAGAGGTGGCATGTGTATTTGGCATACGTTAACCTTGAACTTTGGGTGGCTTGAGCACATCAATGTTTAATCATAGAGACCCCGTGCTGCCGAGGATGAAAGCCGTAGCTGTAGGTTATGTTTGAGAGGCAAGAAGTGGTTTCCAGCAGCCTGTGTATAAATCCCTGCCTTCGGTATGCTTGCTCCTTGTATAGGAGGGTGAATAACCTAGCTCTGTAGCTTGCTTCTTCTTCTTGTTCCCCAAATCTGGCGAGCATTCATCGGTGAGTGCTGGATTAACTGTACAGCGATAATCTCCCTTTCAGGCAAGTGGCAGATGGCCCATCTCTGCTCATCATGTTGTACAGGCCCGTGTGTGTGCGTACTCAACCTGGGGAGTGTTGCCCAGTCACATGGAGGGGTCCTACATTTTCATCAGCTGAGGTGACTTGGGGACAGAAGCGGCTCCAAGGACAGATGCTCCAAACTACCATCGCACCAATTCCTAATGTCAGCTAGCAGCTAGCAGCTCCCATGGAGGATTAAGGCTGTCCGAAGCTCAGCTGCCGCTTGGTTTTCACTAACAGTTGGCTACATTTAGGCTACTTACCATATAAGATTCACACCTCTACAATAAAACAATTTGTGGTTATGGCTGCTGTGTGGTGGCATGGTAACTGATTTCGGAATTTTTTAGTTGCCTGAACTGTCAGACGTTTGGGATTTTTAACGACTGTCTAATTTTCATCTCCCATGGCACATTTCCATTTAGATCGCCGCAAGGTTGGATTGTGCCTCTAGTGTGGTACAGCTCAAAACATCCCGAAGGAGTTCTAAAAAATCTCTCAAATTGCCTCGTCCATCCAGAAGAAACTGGCAAAGATAAAAAGGGAACTGAAAACTTTTGAGGACTGTGGTAGAATTGTACAGCAGAAGAGACACTTCTGTATGCAGCTTCTTTCTCCTCCCCAGTATTCCTCTCCCTTCCACACAGGTTATGAGGTATTCTTTTTACCGTCTCCCTGCTCTGGCCCTTGTAGAACAACGTTGAGTGCTCTCCCCTTGTGGAAGCAAGGAACTAGCTCTGCTGTGCTTGGCCTACTTGTTTACAGCGTAGCTAAATTTATCCAGATTTGCATGGGAGCTGCTCCAGTCGAAGAAGAAGCAAAGGGCACTCTTGTCAATGGATGTAGTTCTCCTGTGAGGGCAAGAATCTGTCCTGTGAGAGGCTTCTCTGGACTATAGGAACAGTGAGTAGAAGTGGTTCAGTTGTGCTGAGAATTGGGCACTTGAGGCTGCTGAGTAAATGCCTGCCACTTTAAGGCCCCAAGCAGCACTGAAACTGTTAACAAATGTGTTCTTCTTCCTATCTTACCTGTCATCTGAGAACAGAGAAACTGCTGTTCAGGCACTCAAGCGTTGGATGCCACATCCTCTGTAGCACATCTTTCCTCATAACTAGGTTGTTGCCCCACATCTCTGTTCCTCTTCTTGAGAGTCATGTGTGCTCGACTCACCCCTGCATCACTTTCTTCTGCAGAGTTGATTCAGGTCCCCTTCCTGCCATGCTCCTACTGTGTTTGGCCCATTTGTAGGATTAGAAAGAGATGTCTACTCCATTTTTTAAAGTACGCATAGTACCTGTACCCTCTTATGCTCTCCCTTGTTTTTAAGTCACACAATTTTCTGGGCTCTGCTCTTTTGCCCTGGTAAATCAGTCTCACTCCTCCTAAACTGGCAGGGTGTATCTTGTAAGTCTTAACTCTTTTTTTTGTGTGTGGTTTGCTTTCAACTGGCTGGTAATGAATTCTCTGCCAGGCAGGGTGTGGTGGTGGAGGTCATCCTCTTTTGGGTAACACCAGTGGAGGATGACTTCATCTCCACTGAAGGGAAGAAAACTTTAGGGTAAATCCAGTGTTTCAGTTCAGGGCAGCAAGGATATTGCTGGTCAGCTGTTAAATGCAGAAGTGGCACTTTTATGTTTTAGGGCAGCAATGGGATGTGGCTCTGAAGTTTGCAAACAGACTGCTGAAATGGCTCTGGGTGCTGTTGTAACTATTTCAGTGTTTCTTGGCACCTCATGGGAAAACTGGCTGCTGTTGATGCTCCTGGCCTTATTGCGTGTTGCTCTTGCCATCAAGGGAATATTCCTGTAGGCTTTTGCTAAGTGGGGTTGGGCTATTAGTTCTCTTTGAAAGGCTTCTTTCAGATTAATGACTGTCCCAGAAGTGATGAAATGATGCTGTAGAACCAGCAGGTGGCACACTATCCCTGAAGTCCTCAGTTTCTGCCTGGGCATTGAGAGAAATTGCATCTCAACATGGGTCAGTTATCCAGTTATCTAAGCCAACAAAGGGCTATCCGTTTCTCGCCATCCTTTGTGGTTATGCCGAGGTTCTTCCAAAGTTGGCCAGTTTTGTGTAGCCATTGTACATCTGCATAAGGAATGTGAGATGGGTTGGTCCTTCTCTAAGAGACATGGAATCTTGGGGGATTGGTGCGGTGGTCCTGATAGTGACCCTGGAAGCGTTCTTGGATTTCATGTGGCTAAAATGGAATGTTTCTTTAGTAGCGCTGGTGGTTCATGACATGGGCCATGTCCTGAGTGTTCATAGATCTCACTTTTCAGGTTTATGTTCTGATAGTAGGCAGAGTTGCATGATTTAAAATCTTCTGGCAGTGTAACTCGAGCAGCAGAGGAAATTCATGGAGAACTAACAGCCAAGCTACAAGTGACGCCTTACACAGGTTGGACCCTTGTCAGCTTCCCTCAAGTATTGATGGGAAATGTAGGCGTCCTGGTTTTACAGCTTGGCTCTCCATTACAGCTGCAAGACCAGGATGCCTACATTTCCCATCAAACCTTGAGGGAAGCTGACAAGTGTCCAACCTGTGTCAGGCGTCACTTGTAGCTTGGCTCTAATAAGCGCCAGGTAAAGGGATGTAGAGTGTTGTGAAGGATAGATCCTTTACTCTTGTGCTCATTAAAAGCATCTTGCACATCTCTGGTTTTTGAGCTGTGGTTGAGATCAGCACATTTACAAACATTTATGGGTAATTGTAAGGGATGGGATATTTTTTTAAAGAAATGGTTGCCTTTTCTGGATTCTGTGTGAGAGTCCTAAAAACCAGAGTGATGTGTGACACGTGCGCAACATTTGGTTCAGTTCATTTTTGTAACCACCAGCTATGTAGCACTTGTGTCTCTCTCTGTAGCAACACTGTAAGAACTGTCCCGTGGGAAATTGTTGCTCACAGTGAACTGGCAGTTTTGTGGGTACAAGTCACTTCAGAACAAAATCTACTTGCCCAGTCAGCACATTCACAATGGAAAACAAACAGATGTACATATGGTGTGCTGTGGCTTTTTTTTGGAGGGGGGGGGTTCCACTGGTGGAATGTTGCTGAGGATGCAACTTCTGTCTTGTCTCTCTTGATTCTGATCACAGGAAAAAGTCAAGAGATGAACTGGTGTAGCACAGGGTGTGTAACAAGCTGTTGCTTGATCAGGGAGAGTAAGAGGAACACAGATTTCAAAGACCATTTTCCTTGCCTTTGATGAGGCCTCAAGTGTTTCCCCCAGCCGTCACTGTAAATGCTGCAGGAGTCTTCCATTTTCTCTCACATTTGGTAACGCATGCTCTTCCAACACAATATTACTAAACTTCGGTTTTCTTCACTTCAGAGGAAGTTGCATTTCTTCCCGCTATATCTGAGCAGACTACTGGGGTATTGGAAAGATGCCAAAATGTATGTGAGAGTTGATAAGGCTAGGAAGATTCTTGAATGTAATTGCTGTCCTGACTTTTTAATGCAACTCTTTTCTACTACCATCAAAAGTTTGAAAATATTTGCTTTCCCCAATTTTTTTTAAACTAAAAAGCAAACTTCTAGTCTCTATGGTAGTAGAAGAAAAAAAATCTACCTTTACAGAGCTACTATCTGCTAAAGATTTAAATCATGCTGGTGCGCATGGGACCAGGAAGGGTTGAGAAGAGGACTGTACTTAGAGTGTAAGGACATTTACAGTATTGCATTTCCCTTTTCCTTTGGTCTTTTGCTGAGCAAAGCAACTGGGCATTACATATTTCACTGTACCCCCCCAAAACCTTTTATGTCTCCCACCCCAGCTTGCCAATGACAGCCTTCTCCAAATAATTCAGATTCTGTAAATGAAACAAATTGAACATGAGTAAATTTGATCCAAGCTTCTGTAAAATGTATCATGATAGCAAAACTGTTATAAGCTGCAGCACCCCATTGCCTGCTGATTCCTGGGCATAAATAAAATGCTGGCTGTCACTTTTGAAGCCATAAACAGCCAGGGACAGGGGTACCAAAAATGACTGCTGGTTTGTTGGTTAAGACCCTGCTCTCTGTGCCTGCACCTTCTGAAGTAGAGCAGGTAGTTAGCGCAGACAGGACCTTCTCTAGAGTGGCACCTTGATTGCGGGAATCCTCTTCACAGTCATTCACTTGGCTCGGAGCCTGTTATTTTATTTATTTATTTATTTCAAATTTGTATTCCACCCTCCCCGCAAGCAGGCTCAGGGCGGATACCAACATATTAAAAATACAATTCAAATACAATTAAAAATTCATATTTATTAAAACATATTTAAAACAAGATGGTGGACATCCTTCGCAGGGAGGGTTTTATACACCCCCCAGGCCGGCGGAGGCCCAGCCTCAGCCATATGTCTGGCGGAACAACTCTGTCTTGCAGGCCCGGCGAAAAGGTAGTAAGTCCTGCCGGGCAGAAAGAGCGTTCCACCAGGTGGGAGCCAGGACCAAAAAGGCTCTAGTCGAGGTGTTACGTCGTTGGTGCCTGGCAGCAGTTTTCTTTTGAGCCATCCCCTCTGAGTTTTCCCCCCTTAGTCCAATATAGTCTAGTTTATGCTTTTATGGATTAGAGCAGAGGTAGGAATTCCAGGCACACACCAGACCATTTTGCTTGACACCCAGGCCAGATCTCGGTCCAGGCAGCTGAGGCACAGGCAGCAGTGCTGGGGCCAATGGTGCAGGAGAAAGCAAAAGGCACAGGGCTTATGCATGTCATCACTTCCTAGACATGCCTAGCTCTTCAGCTGAGTCCGAGGCAAATCTCTGAGTTGCACTGCTGAGGCGTGACTAGCTCCAAGCACGTCTCCAAGTACCACCCTTCTCCCCTCTGCCCGTGTGTTCTGCTGGCACACCAACAACTTCACAGGTAGACATTGCATTTTTTCCAGGGTTGTGGCCATAAAAGGTTGCCTACTTTGTTGGACATAGGATATCTGACAAAGGCGGTTGTAATTCACAGACATTTATGCCACAACAAAAATGTGTTAATCTTTTAAGGTGTGGCGAGACTCCTGTTTGTTTTTCCCTCAGCAGCCAAAAATGTTCTATGCCACAGACTAATGTTAACAATAAAACTCGATTTCTGTGCATCATTAAACCCTCCACTGTGTTGTGCTTCTTGCCCGTCTTTTCTCTCGCCTCAAGCACTGAGCATTGGTGCTGAGCAGCATCTTGAAGGAGATTGCAGTAGTGTGGAGTCTAGGTGGGCATGGCAGAAGAGTGAAGTATTGTATAAGGAGTGTGCTTGCTTCCCAGTTTGCTGGGGTTTTTAACATTTTATTTCTCTGGTTCCCCGAAGTGCTTGTTCTCCTCCACCCCCTGCCTGGGCAGGTGGGTTTGAATTCCTATGCTTCTTTGTCTCTGCCTCTAACAGATTGGCCCTGATATTAATCCTGCTGTGTGGAGAATTATCAACCGCCAGGATTAAAGGATTTCTGTACAAAGAGCTGAGGCGGGACAGGGGGGTGGGCCTGCATGGGAATAGGGAAGGAATGCGTGGCTGGGAGAAGCAGAGAGGTTCTATAGCCTCTCGCATAGGAAAGAGTTCTTGCTGGCTAAGGGGGGGGGGGGAATATGTTGCTGCCCTCTAGAGGTGGGAGGGCAACAAAGCCAGTCCCGGTGGGTGTTTGCTAAAGTCAGCTCTAACATCACCTGGGGATGAAACTACGCTTTATAAAAACAATACATCCAAGGTCCCCCAACCACGTTTCCCTTGCTAATACTAATCCGGTTGGGACGACATATGGAGAAGAGACTACATGATTGAGAGGGAATGCTTAATCTCTCTCCGACTCCCTATTGTAGTATATAATCCTCTTTTTATGTATAATGTCCCGGGAGTCAGGTAATTTTTGTTTCTGTGTGAGCCTCATTTTCAGACATTTTCATAAGATAGCCAGCCATCGAACATAAACACAACATTTGGCCAGGATTTCTTCAGTCCATATCACAATTCCAAAGTCATTTTTAAAATATCTTGCACCAGCACTTGCAAGCTGAATAACGAGCAACTGGAGCAAGTGACCCTGGGACTTTTATAATCAGTCACTTAAATATTATGTACTCTGGATATGTACTCTGTTGGAAGCCATTGAAAGGATAAACGAAGAAACGGGAAAGTTTCCAGACTCCCCTGATAGTCTGATCATTTGTATTTGGTTATTTATTTACAGTTTTGTAATGATTCTGTAATCCTTTTTAAAAGTTATATATTACAGTGAGGATTATATGCTACGTTTGTGCAGTCGTGCTTTCTAGCATTTGTGGTTCGATCACATTTGCCACTGTTGTCCATTGTTTCTGATTAACCTTTTCCCCCACTCACATATGGCACCCAGAATGTTCTTAATTTTTTTTTTTTTGCAGTTGGGTTCCAAAACAAGGTAAAATAGAAACGGTGGTATGATAGACGTTTATAAAATTATACAGGGGGTAGAGAGAATGGACAGAGACTTTTTTCTCCCTCTCCCATAATACTTGAACTCAGGGCTTTTTTTCAGCTGGAACGCGGTGGAACGGAGTTCTGGAACCTCTTAGAAATGGTCACATGGCTGATGGCCCCGCCCCCTGATCTCCAGACAGAGGGGAGTTTAGATTGCCCTCTGTGCCGCCGAGTGGCACGGAGGGCAATCTAAACTCCCCTCTGTCTGGAGATCAGGGGGCGGGGCCACCAGCCATGTGACCATTTTCTCCGAGGGCAACCCACTGATTTCCACCACCTGTTTTCCCAGAAAAAAAGCCCTGCTTGAACTCAAGGGCATCTAATGAAGCTGGTGGGCAGGAGATTCAGGATGGACAACAGGAAATACTACTTTACGTAATGAGTGATTAAAATGTGGAGTTTGCTGCCAGAGGATGTAGCGATGGCCGCATGTATACACAACTTTAAATGAATTAGACAGATTCATGGAAGAGAGGCCTATCCGCGGCTACTAGCCATGGAGACTAACGGGAACCTCAACGTTTAGAGGCAGTAAACCTCTGAGTAGTAGTGCCAGGTGGTAATGTTAGGGGAAGGCCTTGGTCTCTGTACCTTGTTGCTGGTCCTACAGAACTAATTGGCCTCTGTATGAGACAGAATGTTGTACTACATGACCCATAGGTCTGAGCCAGCCGGGCTCTCATGTGTGGATTTGTAGCAGCAGGCTTGGGAGAAGTAATTATCAGACCTTCTCCCTGTCAGTTCTCTCCGCCTCCTTCATCCTGTGTTGGCAAAAAGATAGCTTTCCTGAATGATACCCCTTCTTCTCAAGCTCTCCTGGGAATGGTCTGTCTGTATTGTAGGTTGTCCTGACTTGACCTGTATGGTCCAGGTAGTCTGATCTCGTCAGATCTCAGAAGCTAAGCAAGGTCAGCCCTGGTCTGGATAAGAGTCCACCAAAGCAAGCCTGGGTTGTTATGCAGAGGCAGGCAATGGCAAACCACCTCGAAACGTCTCTTCCTTTGATAGTCTTCCTGTGGGGTTGCCGTATGTCACTGCACACGGTAGGTTAAGGTCCATACCATTGACTTTTCAGCATGCGAGAGACGTTTCTTTTGGCAAGTTAGGTATCCCGTTTAATGAGGTTTTGACACCATTTTCCTCTCTAATAAAGAAGTATTGCAAAGGTAAAGTTCTGGAATCCTGTGTCTGGGGCTCCTGGGTCTTTTCATCTTACTGTGTAGGATTTTTGGGCAAGTAGCATCCGTCAATTTCTAAATGGCAGTGACAGCAACCACCTCACAGGGTTGTTGTAAGGATAACCACACATGATCATAAAGCACTTCAAATAAAAATTACGATCTTAAGTTGTAGTGCTTGCAGTCTTGAACAGACTTTCTTCAGGTAGCCCATGTCTTCTCAGAAACAGAGTGGCATTTGTATGCATCATTTTATATGTTTGAGGGTGCCTATACAACATCTAGAAGTGGTAGCATTCTATCAAATAATCTGGTCTTCCACTATGTTTATGCAATGAGTTCTTTGTGTTTCACATCTCGTTTATGAGTGGCATGAGGTGCTATCAGTTCAAACCCAGTATAAGTTTTCTCAGTTCTGATCCAAGTAAGATTTCTGCCCCTTTTGAAAGCTGTATATCATGGTGAACAATTCCATGTGTTAGTATTTTGTAGGAAAAATAAAATAAAAATACACGTTGTCTTAGCAAATCCATTACAAGTGTAAGCCAGCTTAGCCTACCCAGTGAATGGCCTCTGCGTTTTTCTTGATCGGATTTGAATTTTACATCTCCATATTTCTTTTCCAGCATTGAATGGCCCCTTGGGCCTCCTCTTTGTTTTTGGCACCATATTCCTACATACGATGTCTACATGATGAGGACCATCTCATTGCATCTGAAGAAGGCGGGTTCTAATTCATGAAATCTTAATAAAATATTGTTAGATCTTCAGGTGCTGCAAGACTGATGTCAAGGAGAAGTCCAGCATGTGACATTTCTCTTCTTACGGTGGTGCTCTAACACTCTTGCTGACCTTGCCATGTTGCTCTTAAAGGGACAAGAGCCTTTTTTAGGTTTGTGTGTGACACATGTTGGGCAAATTTCAGATTTCATGTTCACACAGCCTTGGGCTCCAGTTTTGGGGCACAGCCCTTGGTTCAAGAACCTCTGGCAAGGGCTGTCTGCAAAGCTTTGAGATAGTCTCACCTGAAACACACTGTTCTTCTCTTTCCTTTCGGGGCTGAAGTCATTGTGGACTCCTTTCGCTGTGCTCTTGAGCCTTATCAGTAGAGTGAGAACTCTAGTCAGGTGTGGTTTTTGGGGAGCCTGGGCCTGGCTGTTGAGATAAGCAGGCCTAGGCCTTATTTAAAGAACCTTTTCTGACTGTGCCTCCTTTTAAGGGGTGTGTGGGGGGGTTAGTAATCCAAATATCTGCCACCCTTATTTCAAATAGCGTCTGCTGGGCACTTGTGAGGGAGAGAATTGCCATCCGTCATGGCTGATCTGTTTCTATCAGGATGACGAGACAATTACCATCTTGCCATAGTCTTCAATAGTAATGCCTGCTAAATGTGGTTTTATAGGACAAAGAGAGGGAATGCCAAATGGGCAAGTACCTAGCAGGAAAAGATGTGTGCATTTCTAGGAAGTTCTGTCACTTGCATTGCATGCTATAAAATAGATAATAGAACTAGTCCGGGCTTTTTTTCTGGGAAAAGCGGTGGTGGAACTCAATGGGTTGCCAGCACAGGGGGCAACTCTTGGCGGGAGGTGGTGCCCCTGGTACCACATGTGCGTGCGCACGCTCCCAGGGCCATTGATGTCACTTTGGGTCAGCTGGAACAAGGGGGGAGTTTTTAAAAGTTTAAATCACCCTCGGCAAAAATGGTCACATGGCTGGTGGCCCCGCCCCCTGATCTCCAGACGGGAGTTTAGATTGCCCTCCGTGCCACTCCAGTAGCGCGGAGGGCAATCTAAACTCCCCTCTGTCTGGAGATCAGGGGGCGGGGCCACCAGCCATGTGACCATTTTCAAGAGGTTCCGGAACTCCATTCCACCGCGTTCCAGCTGAAAAAAAGCCCTGGAACTAGTGCTGCAAAGCTTGAATGTTAATCCATGAGGGGTTTTCCAATTGTGCAGTGGGCCTTTCTGGAATGTGTCTGGCTGATATCAAAGGAAATGCTAGACTTTTAAAACCAGTTCTCACTCAATTTCTTGCCCTTCTGTGCAATTCCGTCTCCTCTGGCCATCCTACAAAGATGCCTTTTCTTTCCTTGGAAACACTTGTTTTATAGGAAAATTGCACGACACTGTTGTCTGCTCATCTTATTTATATCCAGTAGCATATAAATTGCACCGTAAGGAATGCAAATTACTATTTCAGCTGTTAATGAACAAGAGATTGTGTAAAGCGAATAACTTACTGCTTGTCTAATATGGACTTGGGGGGGGGTGGCCTAAGTCCTTGTGTTGTTGTGGGTTTTAATTGTCAAGATCTTGAACTAAATTAATATACAGAACAATTATTTAATACTTTCCCAGTTGGTATGTAAATGGATTGAAACCATATGCAAAGGAAAATGACTTGGTTTGTTTTGTGTCCATGCTAATCTTTCATTACAGAATCAACAGGTCCCAAGACTTTCCTAACTGTTATGAAACTTAGTGTTTATAGCTTAAATAAAGAAAAATTCTGTTATGAAACTGACTTAGACCTTCACTTTTAAACTATTTGAATTTTAGCTTTCCTTATAGGAATTCCTCTGTAGAGGAAGAATCTAAAGTTATGTCTTCTGTTTTTAAGATGTCTTAGGGCAAAGCTTGAGAGTGCTTCGTCTGTGGCTGCTTCCACACACGTTGGATAATCCACTTTCAATACTCTTTAGTGAACATTTGGAACTGCTTTTCCATGTGTGGAACAAAAAATCCACTTCCAAAGGATTGCTAAAGTGCATTGAAAGTGCATTATTCAACGTATGTGGAAATGTAAGTTTTTGAATGAACGCTTCACGGAATTGTTCACACCTTTTAAGACCATCTCAAGGATTTTGCAGGAGCCAGTCATGGAACGGCAGAGCTCACATGGTGGGGAGGGAATTATCATTCATAAAGCCATAAAGGGTGTATGTTATCTTCATCTTCCTTGCATTCTACTCTGGCAGCTGGTTATTGATAGGAACAAATCCCATGGATGAGAGACCCATTGCGTGTGCTGTCTTTAAGATAGGCAGGGGCTTTTGTTTCTGACTACCTAATATAACCTTGTTCCAACATTTGGCAGCCGTCCTAGCATCTGTAGAAGACTCCCCCTCCCCACAACTAGAAAGTAACCTATATTTGTAGAGATAAGCTTGTCATTTCCCCCTGTACACAATCCATGTAGTACTTTTGTTAAGACCAACCCAAAGACACATAACCGTGTGCAAGCTTTTGAGTTCTCCAAAACTCACCATCAGCCCAGAGGCTGCAAAATAAAAAAAGAGGAAAAGGAGATTTTAAGCAGATTTTTAGAGTCACGGCATTAAAAAAAAAAAAACTTCTAATGCCAGCATATTGTGGATTTGCTGACAGGCAAAGATGGATCAAGTTTCAGGTACTGCAGACCAGGGCCCATAAAAGCAAGAGGTAATAAAAGAGTTCCCCCAATAGTCTCTAACCTCCCCCTTATCCAGCAAGACTCAAGTCTCTTTTCTGAAGTAGGAGTAGTAAAATTGCTCGAGAGTCATTGTGTTCAAGAGATGAATTTATGGTGCATTTATTTCTCCTGTACCTTTTTTTTTTCATTATCTAATCAATGTGGTATGAAGCTGCTAGTGTTTCTGAAGACAATGGCTTCTTGCAATCTCTGGGGAATGAGAAGCCAGGTGTTGAGAGTGGGTGGCAAGACAGGAAGATATAACTAATCCTGGTTATTATACAGTCTGTCCTGGAGTTAAGATGCTGTCCGTCAGTTCTCTAGGTTGTCAAGAAACAGCCCCAAGCATCATCAGATAATGGGATTTTCATGGTACCCAGCATACGTATCTTGTACATGTCTTCTCTGGCATCTTTCCCCCCCCCCCTAAACCTTTTGGGCACGAGTTGGTTTTATTTGTCCTGTATAACTTTTCAGCAATAGGGGATGTGTTTCAGAAGAAATTGCTGCTGCTACTGTCTTGTCAAATTCTAAGATGGGAGATGGAGCCTTAGTTTCGAGTTTGCGGGTTCGTCTGTGGCTTGTAGTGCTGCTTGGAATTTACTGTACTGGGTTAGAAAGTGAATAGAAGGTCAAGGCTGATATGAATGTGTTTGGGCTTGAAGCCTGTGCAGGCTGAAATTATCCTCTGGAAACAACTGATACAGATGAGGGGAAGAAGTTTAGCATTTGTTCACATATGAAGCTGCAGAAATAGAAGGTAGGAGCTCTTTCTTTCTGCAGCTTCCTCTATGCCCAGCAGTTTATCCGTGTTCCTCGTGCTATTGACTAGAGGTGGGCACGATTCAAGCTGATCGTGGATCGGCACCAGCGACGATCCCAAATTAACTATCCACACCGATCATCTCCCGTTTCCGATCCGTGGATCATGGAGGCAAAAGCGGAGGGGCGCCCCGCTGTTCTCAGCGATACAGGAATGGTGGCTGATGCCGGCGGCATCTGTGTTTGTGTTTGGCTGTCTGTGTTTGGCTGTCAGAGCTGCCTATCAGGGTTTGCAGGGATGAGATCGGAGTGCCCATGGCTACAGAACACTCCCTTCCCCCTCCCTCCCTTGGGTGTCTTCTCCCAGCTGGTGACTGCTTTGCTGCTCTGTGGTTGGAAGGAAGCCCTGCTGATCAAGGCAAGCTGGGCTTCCATTCGGGTTTCCAGGGCGACAGAAGGAGGGCAAACACAGCTCAGGCATTCCCCTGGCTCCGTTGCCAGGGGAATAGATCGCTGGCGCCTGAGTGTCTGGCTTCCCGATCCGAGCACGATCGCCCCGATCAAGCCCTGATCCAGCCCCCCTCCCGATCGTTGGCCGTGCCCGAGCACGATCCGCCGGGTCCCGATCGCGCGATCGCCATTATCGTGGGGTTTTTCCGATCGTAATGCGGATCGTGCCCATCTCTACTGTTGACCTCTTAGTGTTAAAGTAGCTTTGTGGTGTGTGTGTGTGTGTGTGTTACGTGCCTTCAATTCGCCTCCGACCTATGGTGACCCTATGAATGAAATATCTCCAAAACACCCTATCATTAACAGACTTGCTCAGATCTTGCAAACTGGAAGACATGGCTTCTTTTGTTGCGTCAAACCATTTTAGGTCTTCCTCTTTTCCTACTGCCTTCCACTTTTCCTAGAATTATTGACTTTTCCAGAGAGAGCTTTGTGGTAGGCGTCAGTTACCTTGCTCCCAGTTCTGTGATATGCAGAAGACAACCTTACTCTACCTTGCTCAAGTAGCTAAAAAGTATGAATGTTTATAATCTGAAGGAGTTAGGGAACTTATATTGAGATTTGCTGACAATAGTTTGACATTATCAGTACTAAAATGTCAGATGTGGGTTTCATGTTCTTTACAGAAGGTTTTAACATGATTGCTTTCTTTTAGATGTCAGGCTGAAAGGAATGTTTAACTAAGGGTTTTTAATCTCTTTAATGCTTTATGGTCTGTTTCTGGCCCAGGGATCTTTTTATCTGCCTCGTTTTAGACTGCTTGATGTGTATCGTATGCTGCTTTTAGACCATGGCTTGCTTAAATGCCTTTGCCTTGTTTTTTAGTGGCTTGTTTAATTGGTTTCTTTGTAATGGTTTTAGTTGCAAACTGCTCCAAACAGGCCTTTGGAGAGGTGGCATATACATTCTCTAAATCAATAATAGAAAGTTCTGCTTGGGAGGGAGGGGTACGGGGGTCATCTGTTGTAGGATTCCCAGCAAGTTGCAAGGAAGCCAGCAGCTGTGTCAAAGGGAGACCCCTCTTATTTTTGCCCAAGCTCTCAGCTAATATGACCACGAGGGCTAGAAACTTTATAAGAGTTTCTAACATTGCACCAGTCGAATGCAAGTTTTTCTCTGCAGAACACACTTGTATGCATCCTTTTGAATTTCGAAAGCCTGACAGTGGAAGGAGGCCAGGCTCTGCTGACATGTCTTGTCTTCCTGGGTAGGTGATGCAGCCTGGAGGAAGGGTCCCATCTCCCCTTGCTTCGAGAGGTGGCCCTGAACTGTGTCTGTCGGAAAGATCCACACATGGCTGGTTCTGATTCCTGTTTATAGAGTGGGGCTGCCTTCCTCATTCTGCAACTCTAGGCCTTCTGCTTGCATGCACTTTCTACACACCAGTCTTTGGCCTCTGTATACACTGTAGTTTCATACACCTTCCCTTTATGCAGCGACTGTTGCTATGCAACAGCACAGCTTGTTAGATGCTTAAAGCTCTAATAATGCAGCCAGATAAAACCAACCTAAAAATACCTCTTGTCCAAACCTCCCCTGGGCAGCTGGTGGTGGAGCCAGGGGGGCACCTAGGAAAAAGTTCCCAAACTGAATTGCCCTGTAAGTGGCTTTGTGTGTCTCGTCAGCTGTACAGTACTAGTAATAATTTCCTGGCAGGGAGCTGGGATTGGCTAGGCTCAGAGCGTGGGAGCCTCTGCCATTCCTTCTGCTTCAGCCGGACTGGGGATCCCTCAATTGGTGTCTCTCCCCTGCCTCCTGCTAGGGAGAGGAGGCGGCAGCAGCAGCTGCTGCTTGAAGAGCCATTTGGTGCTGTAAATCTGGCCATCCGGAGACTCCAGCCTCCTGGCTACATCTTCTGGTTTCCGGCTGTGCCCTAGGCCTGTTCTGCCTACCTTAAGGGCTGCGTCGCTTGCCCATCTTTGAGAGGGCATTGTAGGAAGGCATCATTATGGGCACAGTCAGTGAGCTCTGTGCTTCCAGTTTCCAAGCCTTCCTTCTCGGTCCCTCCACCTTAGCCAGCAAGTCAGGTAAGTTCTCTTTGTATCCTGTTCAGGTAATACTTGCTGATGGCAAGGAAAATCTGAGTTGCAGGGAGAGAGGTGAATGAATGTATGGGGGGGAGGTTAGTCGTCTTTTGTGATGACCTTTCTCCCCCCCCCCCTCCGATGCCGAGTTCCTTTGCAAGGTGAGTCATGGGCAGGCATAGTTTACTGGCGCCTCCTGAGTCATGGTTGCAGGTGGGAAGGGGGCTGGGCCGCAGGTTTGGTGCTCTTATCTGTGTGTAGCTTCCCTCTATCTTTTGCTAAGACTACATGCCTGATGCTCAGTCAAGATGATAATGTTGTCTGATAGCTTGTAAACTCCAAAGGGTCTTGAGTTGCTTTGGGATGGAAAACCAGGTTCGTCTGCTTTCATGAACCCATGCAATCTCGGGTAAAAGTGCAAGGGAGGTGAATTGTGTTTCGTTACTGTAGGAACAAACCATTTCTGCTTTAGATTCTGGGTAAGAATTTGTTTCATGCATAGAGGAGCCTTGCACTGGATACAAACGCTGGGCCACATTACAAGGGACGTTTCCCTTACTAATGCTGCCAGGTGTACATATCCCTGCATATGTACATTGTATGTACATTAGTATTGTCAAGAAGTCCCTAGTGCTGTCTTCACCTGTGAATGTGTGCATGTTTTTTCTTCCTCTTATGCAGGTGATTGAAGTAACCCTTATGTACTGTGTAAACTATAGTGTGTTTCTATCTGCAGGGACACGGCTGTGACCTCTTGCTTGACCTCTCAAGGGAGAGTGCACTCTCCCCAACTTCATGTATGCTATAAGGAGCCATGAACTGCTCCTGAGTAGCTTGGAGTTTGCTTTGTGGGACATGAGGGATAAAACCTGATTATATGAAATAGAATCTGCTTCCTGGATCTTGGCCCCTCTCCATTCTTACCCTGTTTTTTATTTATTTTATTTTTAAAATGTATTCGCTAGTTGACCAGAGGGATTTCAATGAAATCAGCGGCATGCATCCAGCTGCACAGTTCCAAAGACTTAATGGCACTTTAGTCTTTGGAAGAGGGAACTTTGGAAGATTTCTGCTGTTTTCTCTGCTTGCCAACCTCCTCTTTGCCCCTGTGCTGGCCCTGAGGATCTGTTGACCCACAGGCACAAAATCGGTGGAGGGGTGTTTGGTGGACTGTCCCACAAAATCTGTGCTGATCGGCTACATCATAGTAATATATAATAAAGTGAACTGGGCAGAGAAAGTAGAACTAGCAGCATAACTGAATTGTCGATAGGAGGGAGAGTTTCTACCAAGTTGTCTCTGGCTACATGGCAGATAGAAGTTAGGTGCAGTTTATCCTGGCATTGGTGATGCAGCGATTGGCAAAGCTTCGTCTGATGAATGTCTGTTTGTATAGAGCTTGTGCCAGTATGAATGCCTGAGGGCATGACATAGGCTTTGCTTCTGTTTTTCTGTGTGACAACCGGATGGGTGGAGGGGACTGGTTTGGCTGACAGTGTTTGTGGTTTTTTTCCCCCCTTCATGTGCAGAAAGGAGAGTTGAGATAGAAGAGCAATCCAATATTAGCCACACAAAAATCCCCTAGACATTTCAGTTATAGATACAACTGTTGTAGCCTTCAAGTTGCTAGTTCTCTTCCAAAGCTCCTGCCCCTACTTTGCTTTGCTTTTGATTATTTATAATATTTTTATTTTTTATTAACTACATTAACTAACAATACAAAGGGAAGAAAGGGAACAAGGGGAGGAAGGGAAAAAAAACACAACAACTACAACATGCAACAACTATGCTACACAAAATGTTTTCCCTTCATACTGCCATTATTCAAAAGTTAAAGCTTTATGTTATATTGATGGAGTGGTTGACCTTACTAAATGCAAATTACAATTTAAATTCAAATTAAATTTTCCTTCCCCTCCTGGGTCCCGGACGCAATTCTCTCTGAGCAACTGCAGCCGCAGTGCTCGTTCCCCCCCCCCCCCTCAGACTTCTCCTTTTCGTCTTGCTTGGTGCACTGAAATTCCGGATTTTTATCCTCAAAATCCCTTAGTTGATCTTCTGATAATATCTTGAAAGCTTGATCTTTGTAACTGAACCAGATTCCTTCCGGAAATAACCATTTGTACTTTATTCCACGTTCTCTCAGAAGAGCTGCGAACTTTTTATACTTAAAACGTCTTTTCCGAACTAGAAATGGGACGTCTTTCAATATCTTAACTTTATTACCCAAAAAGTCCAAATCTGCATTGTATGAATTATATAGGATAGTGTCCCGGATCCTCTTAGATGAAAAATCAATGATGATCTCGCGAGGCTTTGCTTTTGATGATGGAATGTTGCAGCTAGGAACTTTCCCGATATTTTCAGTACCCAATTCTTTTAAAAAGAGCATGTCCCCAGGCCTGGTTGTTCATATAATAAAGTGTTATAATGGGATGTTTTCTGAACATAACTTTAGGAACCACAGCTGGTCTGTCTAGCCTGGAAGTGATGCTTCGTTCCAAGTCTCTCCCATCACCCGCATTCCTCTTTCCTTTGTTTCTACAAATTTCACCCTGCCTGCCCACCCCATGTTTTCAGCCGGCTTTTGCTTTCCTCAATGGATGTAACATCTGGACCTCCCAAGCATTTTTTTTTAAAAAAATAGCAGGTGTGCAGGATCCTGATTTGGAGGACCATGACTTTGTGTGTGTGAGTGTGAGTGAAAACGCTGCATTGAAATCTGAAGAGGGAGTTAAGTGTGCCAAATTTGGGAGACAACCTGAAGGAGTATGGGGGCAAGAACCGGCAAAAATCACTGTGCAGAAAAAGTCTGTATGAGCCTTCCTTGGAATTTCAAAGGGCCTGTTAAAATTTTTTAGAAAAGCCTTTCGTTTCTCCAGGTAAATTACCCGATGGATGTCCTTGAGTTTTACATTTTTTTCCCTGACAGTTATTTTAAATTATTTTAATTTTGTTATTTTTAAGAATTGTGTGTTGTACTGTTTTTTATTGATGTCACCCATTTTGGGTTCTAGTTATCTGGGAGAAATACGGTGTTTTAAAGACATTTAAAATAAATTTATTAATTCCACTCTTAAAATTTTGGTTTTCTTGTCAGAAACTTTGCAACTTTATTAAGAACATTGTCAGTTCCTTTAGGGCACCTTGCATAGGTATGCGGTAATGAAGATGCATTAATTCATGATTTGCAGGGTATAGTATGAAATGCTAAATGGGGGAGGCAGAATCTTGTACTAGATGACTGATGCAGAGGGAGGGAAGCATTGAAATGACACACAATTCTACAGCATGAAGACAGCTAAATCATAGGTGTGCAGAGAGCAAAGTCTAGCTGTTTTTTTCATTCAGTCTGACGAAATATTTTGTGCAGCTCAAATGCTCTCAGACACCTACTCTTACAGAAATAGATCCAATAAAGTATTGCCTGCATCTTACGTATTAATTCAGGGGCACCAACGTGCAGCCACTGTTGGAATTGCAGCATGGAGTCTGGCCATACGGAGGAACTGAGCAACAGCTGGCATGCCATACTGAGAGAAGGTTCTCTGTTGTCGTTCATTGGCTTGGAAAGGGGGCACAGCTGGCTTTTGCCATGAAGTAGGCAAGGGGGAAATCCGAGCAGCTGATTGCTCTGTACTCCTTACTCCACCGATGATGGGGAGAACCATTTCCCAAATAGTAGGTAGCTACATCCCCAATAAGGAAAAAGAAGGGGATTCTGACTTGGGAGGAGCTTGGGAAAACTGAAGCCAGATGGTGTCCATGGAAACCAGGCCTCTACTTCGCTCAACCAGGAGACTCCAGTCAAAGCATGACTATCAGCTATGCCTGAAAAGGAGGGAGATCATGGACGTTTCTGTGTATACCACTCCACCTTAGAAGATGGAGTTTGGGAATAGAAGGTGCTGCTGCTAAAGGGGTTGGCTGGGTTGTTTCTGGCAACATGAAAGTTCCCTGGCTGTGAGGCAGCCGGTAACAATAGGTGGCTGTCATCAGGACAACAGGATGTGGTCGCAGCAGCAGCCAGAGGCAGGAAGTTATTGTAGGGCACGTAAACCTTGCTCTACCTGGCAAAAATTCGTTAACAGGAAGCCCTGTGTGTGTGTGTGTGTGTGTGTGTGTGTGTGTGTGTGTGTGTGTGTGTGTGATTCTGTTTTAGATCAGGGGAGAGATCCAAAGTTCCAGATTCTTCATCTTTGCCATATAGTCATAGGGAACTTGTGCCTTAACAGTCTTCTAGGCTGCATCCACATAGAGGGTTTTGTCTGCCTTGGCTTGAAAACTGCAGTGAGAATTTGGGGTGGGGGGAACACATACACAATGCCGTTCACTTTCCAGGCTTTCCCCATCCTCTGTGTGTTCTTTCTTGAGCCGGGTTTGGTACCATCTTTCTGGAAAGAATGCAGCCCATTATCATGGCATCTGGATGGGAAAGTGTGTATTTTAGAAGGTCTGGCCCACATCAGTACTGGTTTTTTTGCTTCAGCCCCCTGAGGCCACCATTTTCTCTCCTGTGCTTCTGGAAGGCTTTTTCAGGCTATTAAAACAAACAAAAACTGGTAATTGCTATTGCACTATGGCACAACAACCTATTCCCATGATCTACTACTCCCTTTGAATTCCCAGAGCCAGTTTGGCATAGTGGGTAAGAGCGGCAGAACTCTAACCTGGAGAGTCGGGGTTGATTCCCCACTCCTCCACCTGAAGCCAGCTGGGTGACCTTGGGTCAGTCACAGCTTCTAGGAGCTCTTTCAGCCCCACCAACCTCACAGGGTGATTGTTGTGGGGATAATAATAACACACTTTGTAAACTGTTCTGAGCAGTGTTACCGCTAATGTGAGCACATGAGCAATCGCTCAGAGCTTCTCAGATGTAGCTCACAGATACTAACCCTCAAGCGGTCCCGCCCTCCCAGTCAGCCAGCATCTGCAGGTGGGCCCTATAGGGATGGAGCAGGGATGGAGCCTCATCCCACTTCTCTCCTCCCTTCCTGGCTGTGGCTGGTTTGGCCCCCAGGGTGCTGCCAGAGAGTGCCTCCAGCCACTGCTGGCTCTCTAGCTGGGGAACAGAGCAGAGCTGAGTGATCGGGTCTGGCCTGACCCATGCAGCCTGAAATCGCTAGGATCCCCTCAGCCCCAGAGAACTGAGGAGAGGAGGTAGTGTCTCAGCCACCACCATGGTGAAGGCATCATTTAACTTGGCCTTGGTGCAGAAGGAGGCTGAAGAAGTAAGCACTGACACACAAAAGCTCATCTTGAAATAAATGTGCTAGTCTTTAAGGTGCCATTGCATGTCTGCTTTATTTTGTAGCAACAGACTAATACAACTACCCCTTTGTAATCAGCATAGACATATCCATTTTTATACAGAAGTATACTCTGATTTTTGTGGCCCTTTCATCTAATGGCTTTTATTGTTAAATTGTTTTGATTGTAATCAAAACAATTTGATTGTAATTTTTTTTTAAAAGGAGGCGCACTCGAAACTTTAATGAAAGTTGTTGTTTTGGCTCACAAAGTAGATTTTAGCTCACAACACTGCAAAGCTTAGAGGGAACATTGGTTCTGAGTGGCAGTTAAGTTGTCCTGAAGGGTGGTATATACAGTGCTTTTTTTCTAAAAAAATGTTTAGGGGTACTCTCAGTTTGACTCAAGAAAATCACCATTTTATAGTTCAAATCGGAAAAAATAAATGCAGTCAGTGGACAAAATTACCAAGAACATGCTCACTCTTCATGTGGTCAACAGAAGACGGGGCCGTGTGCCCACTCTCCACGTGGTCTACAGCAGACGCTGTATCACACAACACTGTTGTCACATCTTTTGTTTTTACAGAGTCATCATTCACTTTACACTTCTTTGCTGGCTATGATGATGTAAAATAGTAATTTTCCTACTGCCACTCAATGAGGTTAGAGGCCAAACTTTCATCAGTAAAACACCACACCACAGATTAAACACTCGCTTCCATCTGAGACTCAGGAAACACCGTGAAAGGAAATGACGTCAGAAGACTGTTGGTGATGAGAATTATGGGTATTGCCAACCAAGCTGTTCCATAGTGACACGTGCTCACAACCAAAGAGTTTCGGTATAGACAAACTCTTTGTGCAAAACGTACACAAATACACAAATTGGTCACCGCCGTCGGGGGGTAGCAACAAGACTGACCAATCACCTTGCTAGATTCCAACTACCAGAGCTCCAAGTGGCTTAGAGAAGACTTGTTTGTATTTGTCTGCACCCTAACGATCAGCGATTATGCCAGCGATCTCGGTGGCGTGTTCGATGCTCAAAGACGTTCCATTTTTTGTAAGACGAACAGCACTCCTAGTGAGTTTAAATATAACTAAACTTCTTTGTTGCCAACATACGATACATAAAACTTAACAAATCACATAAATATCCATAATACATTTGGAGTTGGTTTAGCAGGAATTCCAACATTTTAAAATTTTTACTTTCTTCTGTTAGATTCACAAAATGTTTAGGGGTATGTGTACCCCTGCATCCCCCCAGAAAAAAAGCACTGGGTATATATATCGAATGTTGCTGTTATTTATTTTTTAAAAAGTCTTTAGCCCTTTATTTCTCTTCAACAAAAAGGGCTAGAGACTTTTTAAAAAATAAAATTGGGAATTCAGAGGGTCATAGCAATAGATTGTTGTAACATGAATGCACTATAGGAATAAAACCAATTAAGACCATCAAAAGCCCTCTTCGGGAAGAGGAAAAACGCAAGGAAAATGGCTGCTGGTGGTGGAAATGGCCATGTGGATGGTGCTTCAATGTTAAAATGGAAATGGAGATTTCTTGCCATGTGGGGTGCAACTCTAGATCGCACTGGAGCCACTGACTGTCTTTTTCTCCTGTCTTTCCTCAGCCCATCGGAAATGGTGGAGACAAAGGCAGGACCATGTTATGACTTCAGCAAATAGGTTCCCTGGAAGAGTTATTCATTAACTTCTGTTGCTTTTCTTGGTTTGCCTGGGAGCAGTTTCTGAATGCTTCAGTAGCTGCATGTCATTTCCAGAGGCACTGTTTGATTTCTGTACTGAGGTTTATTCCCTACAAAGCTGTCTTTTAGCTGCCTGTACAAAGGGTGTTGAGTGTTGTTATGGACGGGAAAAGAAGAGGTGTGCTCATGGAATTAGCCACTGAATGCCTGATAACAGGACAAGAGCAGAATTTCTGTTTTCTAAGTCTCATAGGAATACACTTATGTGTAGGGATATTAGAAATGTGTTTCCTTGGATTTTTATTGGTACCATCTAGAACCAGGAATTTGTTTTCAACTAGCTTTTTGCTCTGGGTGCCCTCTTGTCTGGCTTGGAGCAGCCGTCGGGACATGATGCTCATAGGGTGGGTAAGACCTGGCACTAGATCAGTCAGAATTGCAGGGTGAGTTTAGAATGATTCACAAGCACGTCCCTCCATCAGTTCCAGAATCTCTAGAGGTGTAAGAGTACCCTGAAGGTGAAGTCACCAGTTCCCATGCCAAATGAATGTGTAATATATTTTGCAGACTGAATGCATTATAGGAATTACGGTAGCAGAGTTATTTCTACTAAGAGACTCTCGCAGGTGCCTTTGTTCTAAGGAAGAGGTTTTTTTCTGTTTGCTTTCTGTCCTCTACTGTTTTATTTGTTAAAGATAAAGTAACAGTGCCATTATTTGCCCAGCAGAGGGCCAGCTTTGTTTGCCCGGGGTTTCAATGGTAGGTCAGTAGATATCCTGGAATCGTTTAAGTACATGATACAGAGTACTTATCAGAACGGTCCACCTTCATATAAAACTATGAGTGAGAGAGCTTGATGATCTTTAGGGCCTCTTATTTTTTAAAATCTTGGAAACCTTTGTGCGTTGTCAAGCTAGCTGTTCTCACACTATTCCATTGTCACTCTCAAAGCATTTTTTCCCCATGCTTTGCATGTTACGTGCCATATTTGTTTTGTAGTGGTTTCCTCAGTTTTAAATAGGAGTGCAGTATGGTACAGGTGGAATGGAACAGCACTGTTGTCTTTACAGAGGAGTTTTCTGGGATGTGGCTGCTGATTTAGCTTGTGATCCCCCCCCCACACCTTTCTGCTTCCATGTCGCATTACCCTCTGGCACCTACCTTTCTTACATTCTGCTGTTTTAGCACTTGTCCCTTTTTAATTTTTTGTGAGTAGAAGTACTGGCATTTACTCGAAAAGATGACCCTGAATGTAAGGGATCGCACAAAACTGTACCTTGTTTGCAAATGTAAGATTGCTCCCTTTTTTTGATGGCATACCTGGGTAAAAGGAGCCCCGTGGCGCAGAGTGGTGAGCTGCAGTACTGCAGCCCAAGCTCTGCTCACGACCTGAGTTCGATCCCGGCAGAAACCAGGTTCAGGTAGCCGGCTCAAGGTTGACTCAGCCTTCCATCCTTCCGAGGTCGGTAAAATGAGTCCCCAGTTTCCTGGGGGTAAAGTGTAGATGACTGGGGAAAGCAATGGCAAACCACCCCGTAACAAAAGTCTACCAAGAAAATGTCGTGATGCAACGTCCCCCCATGGGTCAGTAGTGACTCGGTGCTTGCACAGGGGACTACCTTTACCTTACCTTTACCTGGGTAAAAACCTAGTCTTGCCTTTAAGTGAAAACTGTATGACAGCCTAAAATAGTTGTTTATCATGGAAGTGTTGAAACACTTTTTGCCGCAGAGGTTGCCAGCTGCAGACCTTTGTTGGGCTTGGAATGTAATGGCCGAAAGCCATGGATGTGCGTAACGTGAGTGTAGTCCTGTCGGACATAATGCGTATGGGCAAATCAACAGCTGTTCCTACATGTGCATTCTTTGTGGTGGCCCCCTCCTTGTGCAATGGCCTGCCTGAAGAGGTCAGGAAAGTTCCCACTCTCCTGGCTTCCCCCAAACTCTGCAGAACTGAATTATTCAGGATGGCTTTTTAAAACCAGGTAATAGGGCTATGCTGTGAAGAAATGGTTCAAAGAGATGCTTTGATAAAGGCGCGGCGACTGTAGATGACACTACTGTGTACTGTCTTGGCTGCAAGTATGCTCCTACTGGGTAGTTTCTGTGTTGTTTAATATGTCGTGTTAAATTGCTTATGTTTTGCTTCAGCTCTGTGTGAGATTTCTGCTTGTTTTCATGCTCTATTGCATTGTTTATTGAGCGGCCCAACCGTTGATTATATGGACTTACACTGTGTAATCTTAACATGAGTCTCAGTGAGAAAGGCGGTTTGTAAATATTAAATATGCAAATAAATTTCCTAGGTTGCAATTCTACCCTTCGTGTTTGTGCGATTTACAAGAACGCCCTACAATAACGGTGCTTGTCTGTGTGTAACAATAGATGTAGGGTTTGGACTTACTTGCCTGCACGTTTTGTCAGATATACTTATCAGGGTTTTGTATGAAAAGTATGCAGTATTATGCATTTAAGTGTAGATGGTACCCATTGGGATCCTCTGACTTAGGTGTTCTTCATTCTGTATTACCCTCTTCCTCCCTTGTAGGCACTTCATGAGCTGGGCACTCTTGCCCCTTGGTTATGGCAAGCTGCACAGAGATCCCTAACAACCTTTTTTGGGGGAAGGGCATGGTATTTTGGATTCATTCGGGAAAAGGTATTGTGTGCTAGCAGTTAGGGTGACCAGATGCAAATGAAGGGGGGGATCCTGTACACTTGATACCGGGCAAATCCACACGCCCTTGGCACGTCCCGGCATTGCGCTAAATGTTCGCTAAACACCCAGAAGTGTAGCGTCTTTCTAGCTCGTTTTCAGAAATCACACTAGAAAGACGCTATACTTCTGGGTGTTTAGCGAACATTTAGCGCAACGCCGGGACGCTCCAAGGGCGTGTGGATTTGCCCACTGTTGCCGCAGAGGGCATGTTCAACTTCTCATGCTGGCGCAAGGGAGACTTTATTTGACAAAATCCCCTTTTTATGCCTTTGAAAAGTACAGGAGTCTTCTATGGTAGCTGTATCCCTCTCAGCAATCTCGAAACATGACACAGAACTCCGAGCATTGGAATCCCGCTGAGAAGTTTTTATTCTTGGGGAGTGGTGGGCAAGTTAAAATGATTCCAAGGGGACTGAAGCCATGGGCAGGAGGCAGCAACGGAGAGCATGCAGTCAGCTGAAATGGAAGCAGGCAGCAGCACAGGAACGATAGTTTCCTAGAATGGCTGTACAACTAATGGCGTGGAAAAAGCCTAACTCAGCCAGTTCCTTGTGCGTGTGTGTGTGGGGGGGGGGTACAGTTAGGCCTCCTGCCTCACATGGTCCTTCCTTGGAATTCTCCTCATGATGAGGGATATAGTCCAAGTCATACTTTTGTGTTTGCTCCAAGATGTTCTCTGAGAGCCCAAGTAACAGAATGGGTTCCTGAAAAATGTCTGGAGGTGTCATGATTAATACACAGAAAGGGAAACTAGTGAGATGAAACGTACTTTTAGTTTCCGGAGCCTGAGGGGAAGGAGTGTGGAAGCAAGGGGCCCCAAGAGATACAGAAAGCTGCCCTGTGGTTGGCTGTTGTTATTTATTTACGGAAGAACGGGCAAGGCCTGTCTCCTTCTGTTAGCCCTCTCCTCTGAGCCTTCAGTGCCATCTGCACAAACAAGATATTTTCCTAACTAAATAGGCGGTTCAGCTCTGAGTCACAGACCCACCTTCATTCCCAAAGTTTCCTTTAAAGCTGGGTTATTGTCTTGTCCAGACAAAAGCTGGACAAGAACTAATAAGCTGGACTAATACGGAGCTAGTGGGTTAAAGAATGTAGGTCTCAACGTATGTTGTCATGGTCAGTCTCTGGCATCCTTAAACTTCTGCTCCCAGGTTTGTGAGAAGGGGTGCCTTCTGCTACAGTGGAGCGTACAGACAGTGTAGCTCTTGTCAGCTTGCCTTTGCTTTCATCAAACTAATTTTTTTCTTTCTAGCCTCGAGCTTGAGGAGTTAATATCCGTCTAAAGCCACAGGAGGTCTGCACAGGAACAGGGCGTTGCTGGTTATCTCAGTTGCCGTTTGGGTTGTAATGACGCCTATCTCTATCCGGCCCAGGCAAGGGCTGCCCATTGGCTGGGGCAAGACCTGACTCATTCCAGGAAGCAACAGGCAGACAGTAAGCTAGACTCAGGTGTCTACCCAGCTAAGCTGCACTACCTCTGAACAGAAAGCCGACACCGGTCCGTGGTCTTCTGGTGCTGCTGGCACCATGGTGCTTAGAATGGAGAACGGTGAGCTTGTGTGGTGGGGAGCCTCCGTGCTTCCTCACTGGGGGAGCAGGGGAAGTCCCTTGAAGCTTTAGTTTTCCTGGGGTGATGGTGAAGCCTGGGTCTATTCTGGTGTACTACAGAGAGCTACTGCTTTTGAAGGGCTTACCCCATATCCAGGCTTTATGTGTGTACATATAGCCCTCCTACTAACAATACTCTAATATATTGTTGGTAGAAAAGTGCTTTGAGACTCTTGTCAGTGACCAGCTGTGTGTTCCGTTTTCCCATTGCGCTTTCCTTGGGAGGGGGGGGGGCTGCTGTTGCACAGAAATGGGGGGCTGTTATAATTTAACTATTCCTGAGGCTTGTTAAAGTGGACGTAGCTGTGGCTTAGATTTTGAGGGATCCTTGGTGAATGGAAGAGCTGTTCCCTTGCTTTGTGTGGGATGGGCCAAGACTTTCACTGTACTTGAAGGGTGAGAGTTTCTGTTGGCAGCTTTCTCAAGCTACGTGCTCTGGCGTGTCTCTGGCGCAAGACGCTGCCTGCCTGTTCTGGTTCCACCTCAGCCCTCAGGCACTAAGGAGGCTGCTGGGAGTTGAGCGTGTGGGCAAGTGAAGCGATGAGTTTCTTCTCGTGTATCTGGGGGCTGGAGTTCTTCTTTCACCCCGCAGCTTATGTGCCCAGGATGGTGACATGATGGAAGCCCAAGCAAGAAATCTTGGAAGTTACTGAGACGGTTAGCTCTCGGCTGTCACCCCTTTTTAAACTGTATCGTGACTGTCAGTGTTGGCTGCCACCGATTATTATTTGTGGAGCTGCCTTGATGTGATGGGGAAAAGATAAAAAGGGAGAACTGCGAGGGGAGACCTGTCGGGTGAACTGCGCCTTTAGACTGAACACAGTCCTGTTACCCCTGCACTCTGGCTTCCCGTTTCCTTCTATGTACCTCAGCCGCCACAGTATCAATACATAGGGGACACTAGCTTTTATTAACTAGGTGGTAGCATGTAGCTTTGTGTTCCCTAAAGGGCTGCCAGGAACCCCAGTGGGGCAGGGGGTGCTCCCCAGCCTCTGTCCCCTGCCACCACTTATCTGGCCAGAGGGAGGAAGGCCCGGGAAATGGTCCCAGGCCAGCGCACAGTGGGCACCCTCTTGCTGAGCATGATGACATCACTTCCTCAATTGATTTATCGTGCCTGCTGGCAAACATGCTCCTACACTTCACAACGGCCCAGATTGACCCCTGTGAAGCATGACAGTACACTTCTGGGGTGGGCGGGCAGTGATGTAACTTCTGGAAGTGATGTCGTCATGCCTTCCAGGAGCATACATGCAAGAACATCTTCCAGGTAACTGCGAGGTCCCTATCTGTGAGCCTAATTATGTGGTAATTAATGAGGAGGTGATTTAAAACCGTTTTCCAGAGCTATTTTGACTGGACAGGCATTACATAGATGGAACAGAACAACCAACTGTTTTTTCGCAATTGGGTGTGGAAATTAGTTACAGATTCAGGGTGGTAAAATGGTAAACCAATGTACAACTGGCTTGTAACTTTTCCCCACTGGGAGATTACTAGTTGAACCTGAGTCTAAGTTAATGCACACACAGAAGCTAAGAGGAGAAAATAATTCTTTTTCCTCCAGATAGGGCTTCTCAGGAAATAATCACTGCAGACAGGCTTCTTCTCAGGTTACAGGCTACTCTATTAGCTTTTGGAGAACGTGGCCTCAGAACCAGTACAACAGTTAGATTTTAGTGGGCCCTTCAAAAAGGCTTGTTTACTTCATTAAAAACAAGCATCCTTCCCTACCCTGACCCCTATATCCTAACTGAACTAGCATTGCCAGGTTCTCTAGAACCCAACCCGGGGGTGTCGTGGGGGGCACATGGTGGGGGTAGAGTTGCCAGGTCCCTCTACCCTCCTGGTAGAGTCCCTGGAACTTACCTTGTGCCAGGCACGAGGTCCTTCTACACGCGTGCCTTGGAGCTGACTTGATGACGCCACTTCCGGAAGTGACGTCACTATGCCGGCTGCATGAGTGCTCCCGCGCTCCGCATGGGGCTGGTTCAGCCCATTTGGGGCCCAAATGAGTCCCAAACGAAGCGCAGGAACTCTCCTGCGGCTGGCGTGATGACGTCACTTCTGGAAGTGAGGTCGCCACACCTGTTGGGAGCACGCGGGGGGCGCACATTCTCCCATTGGTCCAGGAGTGGGTCAGTCAGACTTGTGGGAAGTAGCTCCTCCTCTGGTGCAGGGTCGGATTGGCTTTGCAATTCCAGGTAGGAGGGGCTCTTCCCTGGACCTCCAGTTTTTTCCGGCCCTGCTCTTGCAGGGTTGTGTTTGGCTTGCTCGCTGAGAGCAAAAGCAATTTCAAAAAAAAAAAAAAAAAAAAATAAGACGACGACGAAAAGAAGAACCGCGGCGGCGCGAGGGGCAAAGGAAAAAAGGGAAGGGTCTGTCCCCCCTATCCTGCGCTCCCCCCCCACGGATCGAGCCGCAGGGAGCGGCTAGAAAACGGCGCCAAAAAAGCGGCGCGTGAAAGGAGCCGCGGACGCACGGCCGATTCGGGAGTCCGGGGAAGCGGCAAGCAACCGCAGCGACAGCGCAGACCAGTGCGGCCAGCAACGTTTTTGCAGGCCAGGCCCGGAAAGCAACCTTGGATCTCCAGGTGCACGGGCAGCGGCGGTGTCGGAGGCACTCCCAGGACTTCATAGAAGGTAGGGAGAGACGTTCCTGGCGGGGGTCGGAGCGGAACAAGGCACAACCAGCGTGGCTGTGGCCCCTGGAGCCTTCTAAAGAAAGTGAAGCGGGGTGCTGGGTTGTCCCCCCCTCTCCCCCTTGTTCTCATTTTGGGGATGATTTTATCTAATGCTAGCCCCCCCCCGATACTGTGATCTCCCTCTCATCGGCCGCCATTTTGTATTCTCCCCTAGGCGGGAAGATTTTGGCGGGAATGGCCACCAAGACAGGGCAGAGCGAAGAGGGGACGGCAGAGGGACATTTAAGCAGCCTGGAATCTCCTAGCTCACCCCTTTCCCCTCAGTCAGAGCAAGGTCCCAGTGGAAGGAGCCAGGAGATCAATGTGGATATTGCAGGCCAGGAGACAAAAGCAAGTATGCTGGCCTGGATGAGGGGTGAAATGAGAAAGGAACTCAGAGCAGTAGTGCAGGAGTTCAGGGATCAGCAGGCCTCAGGACCATCGAAGGGGAGCCAGAGACACTCCTCTCACAAAGGCAAGAGGCAGGCAAAGTCCACTTCCCTTCACAGGTCCAAGAGGAGACGGAAGGAGAAGGAATACACGGAGGAATCATCCAGCCAGTCTGGAGAACTGGATTCAGACTCTGAAGCTTCGGCTCAAGAACCAGACTCTGATGAAGACCTATCAGAGGAAGAGGAAGATCCTATGACTTCGACACAGCTTAGGCTTTTTCCTCAGGACCTATATTCCAGATTATTGCCAAAGGTCCTGAGGACACTGGAAATAGCCCAGAAGGAAGTGGGGAAAGAGGACGCAGACCTACCTTACCCACAAGGCAGCGAAAAGGTTCTCCCCAAAGTGGGACAGCCACAGACCGGGGTGCCGTTGCCGGCTATGTTTCACAGCATCCTAAAAGCAGAATGGGATAACCCAGCGAAACCAAAGGCCTTACAATCAGTGTTCAATAAATTCTATAGGCTAGGGCCAGATGCAACAAGAAAGATCAAGTTGCCGGCAGTGGACGACCCGATTTCCAGTCTGGCCACCACATCAGTGCTACCTATGGATGCAGAGGGCATGCCCAAAGATCCATCCGATAAAAAGATTGAGCAGGCGCTCCGCAGGAATTTCGAAGCGTCTGCAGCATCGCTGAGAGCGTCCGCCACGGGTTCACTGTTTGCCAGGGCAGCGTTCACTTGGGCGTCAGAACTAGCGGATGCAGGCAAGGAGATCCCACAGAAATTCAGAAATGTGGTCAAGAAGTTGGCCCTGTCCACGGCCTTCATGGCAGATTCTTCAATGGACTCTTTCCAGATGACCTCGAGAGCCATGGGCTTCAACGTGACAGCAAGACGCAACACGTGGCTCAGGAACTGGGACGTGGACCCACCTGCACGCAACAAAGTGGCGGCCATACCCTTCTCAGGGACCAAGCTGTTTGGAGAGGCACTGGATAAATTCCTAGTGGAAGACAATGAGAAGAAAAAGGTCCTGCCATCCAAGAAACGCGACTTCAAGGGCAAGAGTAAGCAGTCCTTTCGAGACCTCAAGCGTTCCTTTCGATCTGGAGGTGATAGAACATTCAAAAACCGGTGGCAGACAAGACCCAGGAGTGACAACAAGCACTTCAGTTTCCGAAGACAGAGCCAACAGTCAAAGGGTCAGAAGAAAGGAAACCAGGCATGACTATCAGGAGGGCAAGGAGACCATTCCAATTGGGGGACGACTCCAACAGTTTGCAGTTCACTGGACAAAATCAATATCAGACAAGTGGGTACTGGAGACAGTATCCAAGGGCTACACTTTGGAGTTCGAAAAACGACCACCCTCAAGACTAATTACGCTGCCAAGACATCACTTGGAATCGAAACATCTCAAGATTCTCGGGGCCATTCGACATCTGGTAGCGATAAGAGCAATAGAACCAGTTCCGAGACATCTCTGGAATCGGGGCGTCTATTCAGTGTTCTTCATTGTTCCGAAGAAAAACGGAGAGGTAAGAGCTATACTGGACTTACGGTGGCTCAATCAGTACATAAAGTCCCGCAAGTTCAAAATGGAAACCCTAAAGACAACAGTAGGGGCAATCCAGAAGGAGGACTTCTTGGCTTCGGTCGATCTATCAGAGGCGTACCTCCACATACCAATACGACAGTCTCACCGCAGATATCTCAGATTCGCGTACAATGGAGAACACTATCAATACACAGCCCTACCGTTCGGATTGAAGTCTTCCCCGAGGGTGTTCACCAAAGTGTTGGTGACATTGGTAGCAGTGCTCCGGGTCCAAGGAGTTGCCCTATCCCCGTACCTGGACGACCTGCTGATAAAGGCTCCCTCCTTGTCAGCGGGAAGGACAGCAGCACAGGAAACAACACGTTGTCTTCAGGAACATGGGTTTGTGATCAACTGGAAGAAAAGTTGCATCATCCCTACGCAGAAAATCAATCACCTGGGAGTGCTCATAGATACAACAAAGGACAGAGCTTTCTTGTCAGAAGAGAGACAACAAAAGATTTCCACAATGATAAAGGCGATACAAAACAGGAAGAAAGTGGAGGTTATGTTCCTAGCGAAACTCCTCGGCATGATGGTGTCATGCCAGGATATTGTGAGCTGGTCCCGTTTCCACTCTCGTCCGCTCCAAACCTTTCTCCGCCCTTTTCAGAGGGTCATAACTCACAAACAAAAAAAGTGGGTGACGATAACAGAGTCCCTCAGGGTGGAGCTGAATTGGTGGATGGAGCCTGCCAGATTCAGGGATGGAATGCCGCTCAGAGACCCAAAGAGAACCATCATGACAACAGATGCGAGTCTGTCAGGATGGGGCGCTTATATGAAGGGCAGGATGTGCCAGGGTACCTGGACAACGGAGGAGAGGGACCAAAGCATAAACTTCCTAGAATTGAGAGCCATCAAGTACGGACTGTGGGAGATGCAGGGGGATCTACTGCATCAACATGTACTAATAAGGACGGACAACATGACGGCAAAGGCCTACATAAACAGGCAAGGGGGGACCAGGTCCCCAAGATTGAGCAGAGAGACAGAGGAGATCTTCCAATGGGCGGAAACACGTCTTTTATCCATAAAGGCGGTGCACCTGGCAGGGAAACAGAACACGGTGGCAGACTGGCTGAGCCGAAACTCAGTGGACCAAGCAGAGTGGAGGCTGCACGAACAGGTGTTCAGACAGATTTGCTGGAGATGGGGGACGCCAGAAGTGGATCTGTTCGCAACAACAGTAAACAGACAGGTCGCAAGGTTTTTCTCCAGGTGGGAAGAAAAGGCGGCCATCGGAACCGATGCCTTAAGCGTAGACTGGCCTCGTGTCCTGTTGTATGCATTCCCACCGATCAGCATTCTCAGCAGAGTGGTACAGAAGATAGTGGAACAAAAGGCGGAGGTGATCTTGGTAGCCCCATACTGGCCACGGAGACCGTGGTTTCAGGAGGTCATGAGGCTATCGAGGACAGACCCATGGGAACTTCCCCACAGGTCGGACCTGTTGAAGCAAGGAGACATAATACATCCAGAACCGATGTCTTTAAGACTGACAGCTTGGCGGTTGAGTTCGACCAACTGAAGAGGTGCGGCTACGCTGAGGAGGTGATAAAGACCATGTTGGCCTCCAGGAAGGACTCAACTAATAGGAGCTATGACAGGACTTGGCAGGTGTTTTCAAGTTGGTGCATAGAACGGAACTGTACCGCTCTGACTGCGTCCATCAAGGATATTTTGCTTTTCTTGCAAGAGGGTTTGACTAAGGGGCTGAGCACTAGTACCCTGAAGAGGCAACTGGCGGCCATCTCGGCTGTGAGGGGGTCTAGGAAAGGGGGGTCTCTCACTAAACACCCTCACATAAGACGTTTTATAAGGGGAACCATGCTCTTAAATCCTCCACGGGTACATAGGTTCCCTACCTGGAATCTGAATGTGGTGCTTTCCGCACTTACGAAGGAACCGTTTGAGCCCATGGCACTCTGTCCCCTTAGAGAGCTCACTCTAAAGACGTTATTTCTGGTAGGACTAACGTCCGCTAGAAGGGTATCGGAAATAAGGGCCCTGTCTGTGAATAGGGAACTTTGTATTTTCCATGCTGACAGGGTAGTCCTGAGGCCTGATCCAACATTTATCCCGAAGGTGAATTCCGAGTTTCACAGGGGTGAGGACATAGTGTTGCCTTCTTTTTGTCCTAATCCTACTCATAGCAAGGAGAAGGAATGGCATAAATTGGATGTTAGGAGGGCCTTGAGCTATTACATTGATAGGACTAAGGTTAACCGTAAGGTGGAGAACTTATTTGTCTCCTTTAGGAGGAGTTCTTTGGGAGCACAAGTGTCCACTACAACCCTGAGTAGATGGATCCGGGACTGTATTGTTCTGGCCTATAGGTCGAGTAAGAGGTCCCCTCCCGAGGGGATTACGGCCCATTCAGTAAGGGGAGCTGCGGCTTCAGCAGCTTATAGGGCTTTTCCGACTCTGGAAAAGATATGTAAAGCGGCTACCTGGAAATCGGTGCACACTTTCACCAAACATTATAAGGTAGACCAGGTAGCTTCGGCAGAAGCGGCCTTCGGGAGGAGAGTGCTACAGCACGTCCTGGAGGCCTAGAGTAGGACGTTACCCACCCGGTAATTCACTGCTGGACATATGTCCCACAAGTCTGACTGACCCACTCCTGGACCAATGGGAGAATGGAAGATTTGTGTTCACTCACCGTGAAGCTTCCTTTCTCCGTGGTCCAGGAGTGGGTCAGTCAATGCCCACCCAGTAGTTGTTAGATTGGGAGGGGTGTATCCTAACAGGTATAGTGGGATAGTTTTTTAGGTAGGTTGTCTAGTTGTACATGTTCTCAGTATGTTATAAGCAGGTTACAAGATGGACTGCGGCTTCAGTGGTGTACAGCAAGGAGATAGTGGGCTTGAAAAAGAACTGGAGGTCCAGGGAAGAGCCCCTCCTACCTGGAATTGCAAAGCCAATCCGACCCTGCACCAGAGGAGGAGCTACTTCCCACAAGTCTGACTGACCCACTCCTGGACCACGGAGAAAGGAAGCTTGACGGTGAGTGAACACAAATCTTCCATTCCTGAGGTGCCTGCCGATGGTGGGCAACCTCTGGGAACTTGCCACCTCCTGCTGATCACTGGGCAGTTGGTGGACGAGGGGGCAAATCCCCAGGAGTTTGCCTGTCACCAGCAGGCACCTGGGAACCCTAGGCGGTGGGTATTTACCTTTCGCATGCATGCTTAACTCTTCCTTGTCGCACCAAGAATGATGTCATTCCTGGTGTGACAAGGAAAGGAAGGCCCCCATGGGGGATTTATTTGATGAAAATCAGCCCCCCCCCCCCGGGCCAGAGCTCCTGGGCCTATTCCCCACACTTTACCCCCCGTTGGCCAGGTGAGTGGGGGACTGGTAACCCTAAACTGAACCCATAAAAAAAGCTTGTGTCTTTATCCAGGGCCACAATCTCTGTCCAAGTAAGATGCATAATTTCTCCCCTTTTTAAAGCTGAGATGGCACAGACATGCACAGGGCTGTCTAGTGGGGCTCCAGGGGCTCTGATTGGTTGGCTTCTAGAATCCCCAGGATTGGATCAGAGCCCTGGATATAGGTGGAACTTTGGGGTTGATTGCCACAGTCACATTGCAGGAAACGAGTGCAATAACCAGCATTTTGCAGACCACATGGTAGTGGGGAAACCTGGGAAATTCCATGAACCTTGGAAATGGATACTGTGCAAGCCTGGAGTCCCACAAAATTCTGACTTGCAGAACAGAGCAAGCCTGAAAATGTCTTGCTAGCCTCCTCCTAAGCTTGCTTTGTTGCCACACTTCCAGCATTCTACAATCTTGGTCTTGAGGTTTGCTTTCTGTCCTAGATTTTCTCACTTGTGTATTTCAATTTAGATTTTTGAGGGCATCGTATAAAGACTTCTCCATTGTTTGTGCAGTGGTTCATTGGGGGAGGGGCATTTGGCAATGATTGTGGTCTAGAGTGCAGTTTAGTGAGGTCTGCCCTATTTAGTGAGGTCTATCTGCCCTATTTCGTGAATACAGGGCTTTTTTCTCATTGCTGCTTAAGGTTGCCAGTCTCCAGGTGGTGGCGGGAGATCTCCCGGAATTACACCTGGTCTTCAGGTGACAAAAATCAGTTCCCCTGGAGAAAATGGCTGACTTGGAAGGTGAATTAGATGGCATTATACCCAGATGAGGTCTCTCCTGTCCCCAAACCCTGCCCTCCCCAGGCTCCATCCCCCAAATCTCCAGGAATTTCCCAGCATGAACCTGGCAACCTTAATGCCACAGTTTCTGCCTCAGCCTAAACTGAGCTCACAGCCTGTAGGATGGGAAAAATCAGTCAGCCATATTCAGATATACTTTGCTACTTCCATACGGTGATGTGGGTGGAAATAGTTTTTCCAAAGCTGCATTTCTGGAAAAAATACATGTAAATATGGTTTGTTTATCTATAGTTGTCAGGGCTGTTGTGCTGTAAATCAATCTTGTTAGATGGGCTAAATGTGGATATGAAGCATGAACTTGTGCTTGTACATGGTCCAAGTTGTACATAGTATATTTGCCTTGTTTTGTTAACATTACTTAAATATTTGCATTTTCTAGAAAAAAATTTAGATTCAGATTTTGCCAGAAAGCCCACATCATTTCTTCCATACATCCATGTAGGGTTGCAACTTGCAAGCCTCCAGGTGGTAGCTGGAAATCTCCCGGAATTACAACTGATCTCCAGGCAACAGAGACCAGTTCCCCTGGAGAAAATGGCTGCTCTGAAGGGTGAACTCTCTGGTATTATATCCCACTGAGGCCCCTCCCCTCCCCAAACTCCGCCCTCTCTAGGCTCCCCCCCCCCCAAATCTCCAGGAATTTCCCAATCTGGACTTGGCAACCCTACTGTCAATGTGTATTGCTTGATAGGCGGTTTGGAGCCTATTTCATTTTCTGGCTTGAAGTCTCTATCCTGACCCCAACTGTATGCAGGGTGTGGGATACTGACGCCATCAAGACCCATCTGCACATATTCACCTCACCAATAAAGGAAAAGCAAAATGAGTGTTTCTGGGCTCAGCAGGAGGCACCCCTTGAATTACCAAAAAGTGCTGCATTTGTTTGAGGACTTGGCTCCATAGATCCAAGGCAGTTGAGAGGAGCTTGCTTGCTTCAATTAGTCCACCCTTGAAACAACAAACATAATACAAATTATAGTATTACAGCCAGAAACATTTGGCTTTCCACTCTAAGCCCTTAGCACTGCTATCTATGGTGCCCACTTGCTTCTTGAGTTTTGGGGATAAAGTCAAAATGTACTGAGCAAGAATTTTTTGTTTTGTTTTACGAAGCATGAAGTTTGCGGTTATTCCTTAACAGCTGATTGACTAGCAAAAGGAGAGCAGATCCTAGGTAGATGTGTCACAGCTACACCCTTGGCTTAGCTATATACTTGGATTTTTAAAAAAAATTCTGGGTTTGGAAACCTCTCCTTACGGCTCTGTAGGAAGTATACTCTCCTCTTTCTTTGGGAAAATATAACCAAACAGCATGGATGAAGGGAAGCCAGCCCCATATCAGCACAAAGCTGCATAATGTTGGGAGTACCTTTCTATGTAATTCTAGAACTGTGAGCGGGGCCGTTTCCACACATCCTTAAAATAGCGCAAGACTAACTGAATGCTGGTGGCTCCGTTGTCGCGTGATGTCTGACATCACCCTGTCATGATGCTGTTTTCAGGGCGCCTTCGTAACTGCCTGCATCTGGGTGACGTCAGAAATTTTATTTTAAAGACGTGTAGAAATGGCCTAGCTATTTGATGTTGCGTGTCCCTAGAGAAAGAAGGCTGTCTGTGTGAGTGGAGTCCGCTTTGATGCTGTGATCCTCAACTGGCAAAAACACTGTAAGAACCATGAACAGAACTTTACGAATGCCACTTTTCAGGGGGAATACATGTGGTGACTCTGCTCTTTACCCCAAATGGTGGAGGTGTGCTGGATGTGGAGGTATACTGTTATAGCCTGGCATTATGGTCTTGGCTGCCGAGCAGGTAGGTGGTGCTTCTTTTTCTGCCCACCTGGGCAGTGTACAAAATCTGTTTTTCCCAAACATGTCTCATGAGGATGCTTTGTCAAAAAGAGCCAGATTCAATAACTAAGCTCTTGAGTCAGTCTGTGAAAAGTATGCAGAAACTTGTTTGGGCCCTGGCACTGAATTTCACCTGGAATAAATTTTCCTCTGTCCTCCAGTAGATTTTCTGTGGGTAGAGCTGCTTAGTCAAGTTGCAGCGACACAGTATTTAAAACTGGGATGTAAATGAATTGCATGGTTTTCTTGTGGTGCCCTAGACTATTTTGTGTAGGTTATGGTTATGTGCCTAGTATCTTTTTGAAACATATTCTCTCTTATCCTGCAATGTTGATATACTGCTCTTTAGGGTGGGATGCTTGGCAGAGTCACTAAAAATAGCCAAGTGAGTAAGTATCCTGTTCTGCTGCGTGACGTTTGAGGAGTTACTTTTGAGCAGAAGGAGCATGTCAGCCTACTGCTTAAAATGATGGATGTCCAAGCTTGTAAATCCTGCTCCTAAATAAATAGACAGTGACCCTCGTAGGGTCTATTCAGACATGGCAAGGAAGGGAAGCCCCTATTCACAATGGGTTTGATTTGCTGTGGACTTTTGGAAGAGTCTTGCCTGCCTGCCGTATGCAGTGCTGTGAGTGTCTGCTCCTGGGAAGGGTAGATTTTGTTTGAGAGGCTGCCTGACCATAGGGAAAGCAGGATGGAGGTTGGCTTGTTGCCTGGAATGTCCAGGAAACCCTCTTATCCTGGCTTCCAGCTCCCGTCTGTGGCTGTAAGGGTGACATGTGTAATTGACTTGGCTCTTTAGGATCTTATCCTGTCCAGGCGCTGTGGCCAGGGAGGAGGAACTGGGAAGAATATCCCTTGGGCAGATGAACAGAACCCGACAGCATTGGGAGAGTTTGTCTTCTTAGTTGCTGTTAAATTCATCTGCTGAATTCAAGTATGTGCTTGAACACTGGTTATTCAGGAGTCGTCTGCTATAACTGCTCTTTCCTGTAGGGCAACAGTACCCGCTCCACTCCCCCAGCCCTGCCCACACCTGACTTTGGGTTTTGGCCAGGAGAGAAGGTAGTGAAAACATGCCCTCTTATTCCTTAGGCTTCCTCTGTGTTACCAGCTTCCAAGCAATCTTGCCTATATGTTTCTGCATCTTTCCCCATCTTGCAGTCTTTTTTTTTTTTTTGGTACCTATCCAATGAGTTCAAGACATAACAAAACCTTTTACGGGTGCTGTGGTTGTCCCTTCCTTTACCACCTGTTAACAAAGATGGATTCTTATATTTAATTTTTGATCTCCTAAGCTCACTCTGAGGTAACTTATCAGCCTATCGTGCGTGATGGATGGATGTTCCCTCTTACTGTTCTCCCATATGGCAAAATCGAAAGTTTACTGTGTCCTAAAGAACACTACAAACTTTAAAGTGCTCCAGGACATAATAAACCTTGGATCTTGTCATATGCTGGCACTGAGAAGCAGTGTTCATCATGAAAAGATGATGGATATTACCTCATGGTGGGACTACAGTGTCCAAAACGAAGGTGAGAATCTGGACTAAGCTTTTAACTGTCATGAGAAGCACTTGTAACTAGTAAGTCATCCTCGGGCCTTGTTTCCGCGCTGCGTGACTGCCACCTGGAGGCTGGTTTAAAAACCTCCTCAATGCCGCTGAACTGCAGTCCTCCACAAGGATTGTGTGATATTTCACCACCATATCCCTGACACGCTTTTTTTTTTTTTTGAGTTTGTGGTGGCATGGTAAAAACCTTGCGTTGTGTGTCTATGCAGTTCACAAACAGTTTTGCTATGTGGCCAGAACCATCACGTTGGAGTATTGTTGGAGTGCCCTATTCATTGTCGCCACTACAGGTTATGTTGGCCCAGAGTTTTTGTTTGTTTATGTCGTTTATAGTCTGCATTTCTCACTGCATTTCTCAAGGTGGATTACATAGGGTGGGATCAGTACAATCAGTAGCAAGGACAAGGGTAGGCATTTCCATACAGTGTCAAGGACATTTCCATAAACAACGTCATAGGGTAGATGAATACAAGTTTACAAAGACATAGCATTAGCCAGGATCCAATATGGGGTTGAAAAATTGCTGAAACAGAACATAATCCATTCTAGATCTTACATTAAACAACATGAAGTACAGGTAGTATATAGGTGTATATATTTAAAGCAACAGATAACATGTAAGGCAACATAACGGTGAAGTCTATGGTTCCTAACTCATTAACGAAACATCTGGGACCCGTTTCCTACAATACTGCCATCCTAGATGAGAAAAAAGCCTTTTTGAATAATTTGGTTTTGCATCGTTTGCAGAAAGCTGGGAGCGCGGGGGCTCTCGGGGCCACCACAGAGAAAGCCCGTGTATGGGCTACTGTTGATTTCACCCATGTACAGGCAGTTTACATCTTGGTGGAGTTAGTTTTTACTCCTCTTGATCTCTGTTGTCTGCTGCTGTAGTCTCAGGTACAGCCATGCATCATGGCTGTACCTATGGACATTGATTCTTACAACGTCCCATGAGGACATTGATTTCTTACTGCGTTGTGTCTAGTTAGCTGAGTTGTTTATATACACAGTCGGGGAGTGGGATTCAGTCCTTGCATCCTTGATAAAATGAAGAAAGGGATGTCCTCATTTATGTAGGAAGGGAATGCAAGAGAGAAATACTGAGGATGAAGAAAACATATTGGGGGGGGTCTGCATATATACTCCCCAGGAAAAGGGCTGGTTAAGCGTCAAGGGCGTACAAAGGATTCCTTGTATGCATGGAAAGAGCAAAAAGGCGGTGTTGGAATTACAAAGGTCCAGATCTTCCACCCCAAGCTGACTGTTTTTAGAAGGTTAAAGATGGTGGTGGTGATATGATTTTGCCATGATTTATTAAGGGTCTCTCCTTTATTCTTCATAACTTGGAAGTTGCCAAAAGTTTAAAAACTTTCAAGGGTTGGAACTTACACCTGCAGTTAGGACAGAAGGCGGTGAGGACAGGGCTGAAACGGATATGTGGGCATGATGTCAGACCAGGGTTGGATCCTTATCTAAATCCATTGCATCTTGGGCCAGTTTGTTTAGGGCAGCAGTCCCCAACCTTTTTGGCACCAGGGACCGGTTTCGTGGAAGACAATTTTTCCACGGACCTGGGGGGGGGGGAGATGGGCGGCCACGCCTTGCCTGGCTGGCCCTGCACTTTTCATTAGAAATATCACCTCGCCTGGCCGGCTGACTCCCATCATGCCTCTGGGTCTCTCCTCCCGCTCCCAGTCGGCACACGCGCAGTTGCTGCCTCGTGCTGTGGTCGGTGTGGCTGTGGTCGTGATCACGTGCAGTTGCTGCCTCGTGCTGTGGTTGGTGTGGCTGTGGTCGTGATGTGGTCAGCCAGCCAGGCGAGGTGATATTTCTAATGAAAAGTACAGGGCTGGCCAGGCAAGGCGCGGCCGCCCCTCCCAAGACGGTGATGCCCTTCCTCGCCTGCTCCCTGGAGCCGACTCTGCACTCGCCCGCCACTCACCTCCTGTGCAGCCCAGTTGCTAACAGGCCACGGACTGGTACCGGTCCACAGCCCAGGGGTTGGGGACCCCTGGTTTAGGGCATATGAGAGGAGGTGCTGTTTAAAAAATGCTTAATTTACATAATAGGGAATAGTTAAGCTTCCTTAGTGAAGTTTGTGTTAATGGCTTGAAGGAAGCCCAATAGGCACCAGTCCAAGCCAGAAGGAAGATGATCGATGGAAGAGATGCATCAGAAGGGAAGGGTTAAGGGAAGCTACGTAGTTTTTATTGAAGAAGCTAGCAATGGAGGGAATACAGTCTTAAAAAAAGAGGAAATGGAAAAAAACAAATGAGCGAATGTGATTAATTGCCGGTGGATTATAAATTTCTGGATTTTAATGGGGTTTTCTCAAAGTGGGGACTTACCTTCATTGAAAGTGAGAGGCAAGAACAAGGGACTCTCACCTAGCTTTCTAGCCCTTTAAAATGCCAAAGAATACTTGGCCTGCCAAAAAGCATGCAGATACCAAAAAGTGAGTCGTTTTTTGGAACTGTTTTAGTATTATTGTAATTTTTATTATTATATTGTGTTTCCTCTAAGGATGTATAAAGGCCCATTCTCCATCTTACAACAATCCTGTTAGGTAGACTAGACTACGAGGGAGTGATTGGCTCGAGGTCATCCATGAGCTTTATGGCAGAGGTGGTTTTTGAACCAGGGTGTCCCCCCAATCCTAGCACTATACATTAATCCGTCTTGAGTCTCAGAGAGAAAGGCGGACTATAAATGACATAAATAATAGATTAAAAATAAATAAATAAACCACTAAGCCACACAGGCCATTCTGGGTTCTTCAGGTCCTATGCTGTCTCTTAAGCAAGATGGAAGTAGAGAAAATGTTTCAAGTGGGCAGCTGTGTTGGTCTGTAGTAGACGAACAAGATTTGGGTCCAGTAGCAACATAAAGGCTGAATAGATTTCCGAGGTATGAGCTTTCGAGTCTGTCTTGAAAGCTCATACCCTGAAAATCTAGTTGTTCTTTAAGGTGCTATTGGACCCAAATCTTGCAGAGAAAATGTATATTTAAGAGTCTGAGGAGGAAGACATTGAGAAGAAGCAGTATGGTGAAGTCATCTCCTTTTCCCCTATAGGGAATATATGATAGAGAGGCAGTTCTCTTTTCATATCATGAGAAGTTGTTTTGCTTAGTAGGCAAGTAGGGTACTAGAAAGGAAGTACTGTCTGTAGGTAACCAGAAACCACCAGGCTTTGCACAGGAAACTGGCAAATGTGATGGTTAAGGACCAGAAAAATAAAATGCCTGGCTGAGCATGAGATTATAATAGCTACTGCAAAGGGCGTGTCTGATCCGCTTGCCCCTTTAAAGCAAGTTGGCAGCGTGAAGGATAGAAGATAGATAACTTTCCAAAAACCTTCCTACAAGTCTCTTGCCAAAGCAGTACTTAAGGGGCAAGAAAATTTGTTAGATTAAGTGACTATGTGCATGCCTTGAAGAGAAGAGTTGGAATAAAGATGATCCATATTCATGGTGGGAGGTTAATGCCGGGGCAACTGAGCATCTGAAAATAGTTTATTAATGCATGTTAATTGATACAATTTTGAATTTGTAGGCAGGAATCTTCAAGCAAAGGCTCCAGTGCACTGTTTGGGATTCATGGGGTAAAAATTGAATTGTGCTGTGCTTGGAGCTGCTGTTTGTGCCCGAAAGTTGGGATTTTGTATTTCTGAGCATGTTTTCACTAGCATTAAAATGTGATACTTGTATGAAATTCATCAAGATTAGGGTGTATAGGGAGATATGAGTGTTTGGCATGATGAGCAAAATACTCGGTTGCTACTGAGTTGTGCACCTGTGTGGTTATAACTTTTGCAGTTTATTAGAATTTGGAGTGGTTTGATATGAAGACAGTAGGGGAAAGGAATTTGTTAAAAGGCGAGGAGGAATTTCCTAGTTAGGTGCATTATTGCATTAGAAGCTGTGTCATCATATACCCGAACAGAGACAGCACTGGCTTTGAAAGAACTAGCTTGCCTGATATTCAGCAATGGGTTTTGCTCTTGGCTCTGCCACTCCCGGTATGTGTGCAAACACGTGCTTTGCCCTCCGTCTCTGCTGCATCTCAGCCAGGCAGGGGTTAATTCTTGAGCTCTGTGCAGCGGCAGGTGGGCGGTTCCAAAGCTGTCATCCTCCATGGAAGCCAACACAGGCAGGGAAGCTCAGCTGAGTAGAATGATTGCAGGCCAAGGCACAGCCCATTCCCCTTGACAGGGCTGGGCTCCCCAGCACATGGGCGACCAGAGCACTGATGGTGCGTCACAGGGCTTGCTTTGACAGCGGGCAGGAGGAGCGGGGAGGCAGCCTAGGGTAAGCCACTCTGTGTGTGTGTGTGTGTGTGTGTGTGTGTGTGTGACTATGCTAGATGTGTCGGCCAGAGCTGCATTTAGTGCCATGTGTCTCTCTGTCTTATTCATGCTCCGCACCTTCTGTCTGTCCTTGCTGTCATAGCCATGCTTGGTGCAGCGTGCCTTTCGATTCTCTCCGGGGCGTGCCATGCTTTCCGCACCTGCCTGCTTGTCTCTGTTCCCCAGTGGCTTACTTTTGAAGCGGAGGCTGCTTTCCATTGGGCCTCTGTTCTTGGCGGGGGAGAGGCTGTTAATGTGGTTCGAAGAGCCTTTTGGCTTATTTATGGGAATCTCTCTTGCGACAGGCTCTAAGCAGTTCCCCCCATCTGTCAGATCTGTGTGTCCTTCCTGGTGTGAATGAAATTTTGCGGGGAGGGAATCTTTCCCAAGGGTGGGGTTATAACTTTCTAGTATGGGGCTGTTTAAGGTTCCATAGTGGGAGATATAGACAAGTTATGCGAAGGGTGAACAGGTGGTCAGGTTTGGGCAGGGGGAGGGCGATACTGTCCACCCCAAGTGTAGCCTACCATCGTCCTGCCCAAAGAATTGACATGTATGGTAGTATCTGGGAAAATCCTGCTTACAGCAAGATCAAGATGGGTAGCTGTGTTTGTCTGTAGCAGTAGAAAAGAGCAAGAGTCCTGTAGCACCTATAAGATTAACAAAATTCGTAGTACGGGATGAGCTTTTGTGAATCACAGCTCGCTTCTTCGGAAAGCTCATACACTACCACAAATTTTGTTAGTCTTATGAGTGCTACTGGACTCTTGCTCATTTCTGCTGCTTACAGCAGAAAGTTTCAAAGAGTTGTGTGCAGTGGTTGTTGGGGGTTTTCCGGGCTGTATTGCCGTGGTCTTGCCAAGACCACGGCAATACAGCCCGGAAAACCCCCAACAACCATCGTTCTCCGGCCGTGAAAGCCTTCGACAATACAGTTGTGTGCAGCTTTCCAGGAATGCGTTCGAGTACGGTAGGATGTTACAACACAGGGGGCTGCGGAAGTTCCCCATTTTGAATTTAGAGCCAGCGGAGAAACCTTTAAAAGAACAAATTGGAGGCATGGGCAAAATAGTTTTTGCACAGCTCACCTGAAAAAGGAGAGGAGAAATAAAACAGGTGAGAACAACCAGCTACTGTCCTAGCCAGAATATGAGCCTGTCATTAGTATGTCCTTAGAGTGCCTGGACTTAGCCCTTATCTTAACCTCTGTTGGGATCTTTCTCAGAATGGTTCTGAACATTTGGCGAAGCATTTGAGAGAAGAGAGGTGGGGGAATCATGGTTGCTCCATGTTTCCTGCTGGTAGCCCTTTCTCAGACACATAAGGAGAAGTGTGTAAAGACAGAACTGTCTCTAGGGGTATAGCAGGCCTCTCGTTCAAATTGATTTGGGCTGCATTTGAGAGAGCTGAGGTGTTGCAAGCTTTCCTTCTTTTCAGGCCTAGACTGCAACTCAGAGATAATTTGCTTTGGGGTGACTTTTGTACCCATTTGGTTGGCTGGTACGAAATGAATGAGGCAGGAAGGGTGTCCATGGGCTGCCTAACTGAGCTGAGCACAAATGTGTTTGCCATTCAAATGAACAGAAGCATCTCTGCATGGCAAACCCGACGGGTAGTTCCCTGGCATCAACAGGCTGCCTGTTTGGTAACAAAATGTGGGTGGTTCAAGTAGTTTCTGAAAGCAAGTATAAAGTCCTCTGGGAAGAGGGTAACATGTTATACAGCTTTGTGCATGCATGCACTGATGGGCGACTCTGGATGTGCCATCATCCCTTCAGAATTGCTTCTTGCTCAAAGTGCTGTCTAGAGGGTTCCCACTCAGGTGTTTTCCTTGGACTTGGACTGTCCAAAGTGCCTTGGTTCATCAACCTTGAGCTCTGACTTTACTGAAGCCCATGCACAGACATATTTCTCCCTCTCCCAGCTTCATCTCACAGTGCTTGTAAGGAGAAATGAGTTGGTTGGCACAGGTTGAAATAAAATGTGTCTCCTCGTGTGGCATTGTCTACAAAGTAGGGTTGACCCGCCAATCCATTACCTGGTCAAATATTGTCAATTGCCTCTTATTGTTTCAGCTGCATATGGCATGAAGTCTAGAATGTCCTTGGGTGAATGGCCAGAAAAAATCTTATTTGTGATCATAACTAGAGATGGGCACGAACAGCAATACGAACTAAAAAACCCCACGAACAGCCCTATCTGCTGTTTGTGAGGCCCCATTCTAAACGAACAGGTGGTTGTATTGTCGAAGGCTTTCACGGCCGGAGAACGATGGTTGTTGGGGGTTTTCCGGGCTGTCTTGCCGTGGTCTTGCCAAGACCACGGCAAGACAGCCCGGAAAACCCCCAACAACCATCGAACAGGTGGTTGTTGCGTTCGTTGCTGTTCGTCAAACCAGACAGTCTGGCACCTGCAATCAATTCCCATGGCAACTCAGGCAGGGATTGTCTGAACTCTGTCTGAACTCCTGCCCTGGAAACCCCAATCTAAGACCAATTTAGCTTTATTGGCAGGTCTTCCTTTCAGGTGTAGACAGGAGCTTCCTTTGTAGCCTGGGGGTCATCTTATAGCCACTCTCGCCCCTCCCTTTCTAATTAAGCCTCAAGGCCTGGCTTCTCCTACTTGAAAGCTCTGATGAAAACACAGGTTTCACGAAGCAGTACGAAGCCAATTTGCATGAGACATTGGGAGAGAGACGGTGGGAGTTTAGATGGTTCCACTCTTGTAGTGGCTCTTCTTTCCATTTCACTGATGGACCCTTTTAAAAGAAGCTGCTTGAGATGGGGGAAAGTGTGGGGATTTAGACTGTTCTGCAGGAAACGACACGGTAGCACAAGTACAGCCTCACCAGATAGCCAGAATTTTATATGAGAGGGCTGACTGTGCTTTGTATAGCATGTTTAAGTGTAGAGTGAATGCCAGTTCGCACACGTTGGGCTGCTCTGTGCAATTCTGCCCTTAAGAGGAGAACCGCGGAAGTGGCTGGCAAACGTGTTTTTTTTGCAGGACACTTTCTTCAAGAATGCATGCTTGTGTGCCTGTCTTCCAGATGTCATGTAGATGATCCATCTGGCTCATTGCAAAGCTGGGGCTTTTCGCTTCCTCATTCAAATGCCTTCCTAGCATCTTGCCCTAGGTTGCTTTTCAGGCAGGGCAGTAGCTGTGGGGTATTTCCTAGGTGAGCAAGCTGAAAACAAGGTATAGAACATCAGAGGCCACAGTCTCTGTCTGGACTGGCAAGGAATGATTCCTTCCAAAAGAGAGAGGTGCTTTTTCACGTGCCTGGGGACATCTTAGAGCCAATGAGTTTTCAATGAGTTGGGCCAGGCTCCCCGCAACCACACAGCAGCTGCAGAGAACGGCTTTTAAAAAATAAAGTAGAGCCTGTTTGGGCTCAGAACACTGCTGCAGGCGGAGGAAGGCTCCTGCTCCACCCGACCTGCTTTCCTGCATGGAAACACTGCTGGGGGAGTTATTTCCCTGGTTTTGCTGCTCCACATGGAGTACTCTGTGTAGGTGGAGCAGCAAAAAAACAGGGAAATAACCCTTTCCTTCTCCCACGACAGCATCCTGAGCCCAAACGGGCTCTCCTTTATTCTTTTTTAACGTAATTCTTCCCAGTTGCCTTTGGGGAACCTGAATCCAACTCTCAAAAACACGAATATGTAGTTTGTCCCCGAGTTCCTTTTTTGAAAGGCTTTTCCATTAGAAAGGAATCCTCAATATGCTTGGCTTGACCGACAGTTTTTATTAACAAAAAGTGGCCATCCTGCATGGCTGACCGATGTCCAGAATTTGAGAGGCACTGCGACTGCCGTGGGAATGAGAAGTCTCCATATGTTCTGGGGCTGTGCTCTGGTGCTCACGGGAGAAAACAGCAGTTCTTGAATTAGCATAATTTCCAGTGTTGTTGTTTGGATGCTTCTCGTCATTTATAGTATTTGAGCAATATCCGATTTGTCAATTGACCAAGTTCTTTGGGAGTGGAAGTGGGGGGCAGCGAAATGGCTGTCTGTAGGCTTAAACTGTCAGCTCTACTACACTCCTGCTTTGTACCCACCTGTCTAAATTTGCTGGGAGTAGGGGGCTGCTTCTTCTTTAAGAACAGCCTCCTTTGTATGCTGCTACTGCTGCGGTAAGCTTGGCTCTGGGCTCCTGCCCTCGTGTCCAACTGCAAAGCAACAAAAAAGGCGCTTCCCTTGTTTGGCTTCTCTGTTCATACAGCCACACAATGGAGCCTTGTTGTGTCAGGAACTCTGATCTCCCTGAAATAAGCTTGCGGCTAAGGCTTGGCTCCCCACTCCAGCTATGGATCCGTGCTGCCACTAAAGGGGAGGGGGGAAGATATTGCTTTCTCCACCTCATCAGCAAGGCAGAGGAGTGCTGAGGTGTGTAGTGGAGCGTCTTGCTTTACTCCCAGGTACTGACTAGGTTGAAAGAAGTGAGATCCTCTCCCATCGGACTACTGGTCCTCCTATTCTGTCTGGAGCTGTGGTAGAAATAGTAGAAGCAGTCCCTGTTCCAGCTGCGACTTCAAGGCTCTGTCCTGCCTCTCCCATTTGAAGTCAGCTGAATTAGCAAAAATCTTGGCAGGGTCAAGCCAAGACACCCCCCCCTGCCTGCAGCTGCTAGGATGTGCTGGACGGACCCTAAGCGTTGCTTGAATTCTTCCGGTGGTATTTGAGGAACGTCTGCCTTGTTTTTGTTTTTAATTTGGAGATGTAAGAGCGCACTGTGTCTGGGCCAGCATGCAGAGGTAGTCCCGACATCTGGAGCCCAGTTGAGCTTTCTTCTGGTCCTGCTTTCTGGGACATGTATGACAATCAGGGTGTCATACATGTCCCAGACAGGATGTTTTGCATCCTGCCTTTTCTCCTACTAGGAAGTCCTGGCCAGTTTGGTCTTCCGAGGCAATTTTGTTTTGTATATATTCATAAAGCAGAAGTTGGAGTTTCATATGCCTTGCGTGCCTTTCCTCTGTAAGCTTGTCCTGTTGCAAGGAAAGTAGAAGATGGAGAGCGCTGATTACCATTAGTCTATTTTTTTAAAAGAAAGGAAATCAGTTGGAGGCGCACAGTTTTCAAAATAAAATCATGACAGCAAACCATTGCGCTGCTGATTTTTAGTCCCAGTTGAAAATGTCATATCTTGTCGCTCGGTGACAGTTTTGGAGACAATGTCTTCACTTGGAACTTTGCTTCTGGCCAAGGATTCAGCACCATGATGACTTTCCCAACATCTAATGATTGTAATCTAATAACTTGTCACCAACCAGAAATACATAATCGAAGTAGCTTTTCCTATGCCCCCCCCCCCGGTCCCATCCAGAAGCTACATTTCAAATTTTCTTTTTTTTAATTTAAAAAATTCACTTTTCACCACTTTTAGTTCATCCATCCAATTCGACTTGATTTTCCTTTTCACTTTCTCTTTATCTCTTTCTGCCACACTTTCTTCCATAATAGTCTCCTTCTTTCTCAGTGAACATTTCTCCCGTTTCTATTTTTTTTAAAAAATACATCTTACTCTGTAAGCTCCTAACTTCCCTCTTAACTTATCTCCTTGCTTTCTTTCGTTCGGGCGGGATGGGGGAGTGTTTGAAAGAAACTTAAATTTCTTAATGGCACAGTCTCTTGGGGGGGCTGAAAAGCAGAAGATGAGAAACACTGGCTCCTACTGGTTTGCTTTAATCCCAGCTGACATTTTACGTATTTATTTTATGTACATTATTTATAGTCCACTTTTCCAGCGGGACTCGAGAATTACACAAAGTCAGTCAATACAATTAACAGGATGGGATAGCCAATAAGCAGTGCAATAGGATTTGGAATGTGGAAATTTAGAAGCAACCAAAAATCTGAAAACAAAACTTAAGCAAAACATAAGTTTTACCATGATTTGTTGCAGCAATAGGCAGTTTGAACTATTTTATTTATTTATTTATTTCAAATTTCTATTCCGCCCTCCCCGTGAGCGGGCTCAGGGCGGATAACAACACATTAAAATACAAAATACAATCAAAACAACATGTTAAAATACAATAAAAATCCATACACATTTAAAACAGGATGGTGGACGCCTTCACAGGGAGGGTTAAGATTTTATACACTCCCTTTTTTATTTTCATACACAGTAGTATAGACCACAGTCCCTAACCCTTTACCTGGACATCAGCCCTATGTAGAAAAGCACTCTTGAATAATTCAGTTTTGCGGAAAGCCAGGAGAACCCCCCTAACCTCATCAGGTAGGCTGTTCCATAAGGGGGGGGGGTGCAACGGAGAAAGCAGATGCTTGTGCAGTTGTTGACTTTCGCCATATGTAGGTTAGCGCATGTAGAAGTTCCCCACCGTTTATTAAATAGATCATTGAATACTCAAGTGGGTCCCTATTCCAGCCTTACAGTCTGAAACCAGCAGGTGTGGTACTCCTTGCAGAAAAAAACACACCTGCAATAGCAGGTGGTTGCAGTGGGGCTCCTCATTGTTGAGTATGAGACATTGCTGTGTAAGGGTGGTGACTGTTGTTGCCGTCCTGCTGTAATGATACAGTTAACAGGCTCAGCTCATTCTGGGGTCTTGAAGCTGTTGCGCAGGATGGGAGTGGGGGCTTCACATCCAAAGAATAGGATCACATGTTGTTGTTGTGCAGTATTTAATAGGGGCAGACCTCATGTAGCTCACAGCCCACGTCCAACGATCTGGATTGAATCAAATGGTTGCTGGCTCCACTCTTGCTCGCTGCTTTTCAAAAAGAAAATGTGCACAGTATAACCCTGAAACTTTAGAGCCTGGGGGAGCAGCGAGTTGTAGTTTAGCTGGATTCATGAGGGGTCAGGCTCCTCTTGTACCTTTACAACAACTGTGTAGAAAGGAGACTTCTAGTGGGTGTAAATTCTTCTGCTGTTCCAAAATTACAGGGGGAAGCTTGAGTACCTTTTTGCAATATTTTCCTCCTGTGCAACTAATTGTGACAGCTGAGGAGCCCATTTCACACTGCATCTGGGATTCTGAACGTTTAGGAATGTTGGAGAAGGAAAATAACTTTTGCCTCCTGTTCCTCGCTGCTTCATGTACGATCCCTTCATGGTGGATTTTGTTGCTTTCCCTTTTTGTAAAACGCCGCCGCCTTTTCCGTAACTGTATTCAGTAGAATCTAGCATTGTATAGCTAGCATTGTTTCCAAGGCATCTTTCATAGCCTGTGACCTAATGCCAAGCATCTGCAACCTTGCATGCAAAACTCGCCACTCTCATTCCATTGTCGGAGGGAGACGAAATGGATCTGAGTAGGCTACATGCCACTTGCTATTCAAGCTAAGTAGGTCTTGACTTGCCTAGGAGCCCAGCGTAGGCTGGCCTGAGTTTTCTGAAGAACCTGGTATGCTGGAATCAAACAAATGCCCACCCCCCCGCCCATGATTCTGTTACCCACTGTGGCAAGCCAGATGCTTCTGACAAGCTTGCAATCTGGTTATAACAGCCACACCCTGTTTTCCTCCAACAGCCAGAGAAATGCTGCTTCTAATTATGCAAGATCGGTTTGGCATGTCATGGCTGACATCTACAGATAGGTTACCTTCCACCAATTAGTCTAATCCTTCAGGACTGCCTCTCCTTGTATGTTCCCCGGAAACTGCTTCGATCAGCGGATAAATGTTTACTGGTGGTCCCCTGCCCTAAGGAAGCCTGCCTTGCTTCAACCAGGGCTAGGGCCTTTTCAGTCCTGGCCCCAGCCTGGTGGAATGCTCTGTCAATGGAGACCCGGGCCCAGTGGGACATATTATCGTTCCGCCGGGCCTGTAAGACAGAGCTGTTCTGCCAGGTGTTTGGTGGTTGAAGGGGGCAGTGCCATGTCGGCCTCCCACCTTTGGGGTGGGGTGGGGGTTCTCCCCACCATTGCATCTTAATGTGCTTGGTTAATTTGTTTTATTATTGTTTATTGTATGTTGATTTTAGAGTTGTTTTCTTGTTTTTGTTGATTTTAACTGTTGTTCACCACTCAGAGCCCCTGAGGATGGGCGGTTTGTTGTTGTTGTTGTTGTTGTTGTTGTTGTTGTTGTTGTTGTTGTTGTTGTTGTTGTTATTCACCACCCAGAGCCCCTGAGGATAGGCGGTTTGTTGTTGTTGTTGTTGTTATTCACCACCCAGAGCCCCTGAGGATGGGCGGTTTGTTGTTGTTGTTGTTGTTGTTGTTGTTAATAATAATAATAATAATAATTTTTATCAAAAAATAATAATGTTTTTATCAAAAAAAGTATACTGAAGTGTTATAATGAATTCCGTATAAAACATAAGCGTTGGAGAGAGCGAAGCATAAATGCATTAAACAAAATGGGTGTATCTCCCTCAGTCATACCCTAAAGAACATTTTTATACATCCGGGTTACAGAAAGTAGCGTGGCCTGTAATAGAGACTCTGAGAGCAGGCCATGCCGTGGCACGGGTCCATTCATCGTAAGTGACGCTCCTCCCTTTGCCTTGACAGTGCCCAGCGACTTGTCCCCCGAGGAGTGTCAGGAGCTTGAGAACATCCGGCGGCGGAAGCAGGAGCTGCTGGCGGACATCCAGGTAGACATTATTCAGAAGAGATGTAACAAAGGTTGGATGAATTGGGGTGTGCATGTTTCTGATACAAGCCAGGAGTTCTTTCGACTTCATGTTTCCTTTTTGAAGGTTGTTTGGTTATTTTGGTGGATAATTCTAGAAACTCTAGTCTCGGTGTCTGTGTTCTGGCTGTTGTCTCTCTCTCTGTTTGGGACATAATTGTTTCTGGTGCCAAAACTTAGTCCTAGAAGCAAGAGGTAAAAGTAAGAGTGCCTCTGAGCACGTGCAGTTTCTTTCCTGAGTAGCCACAGCCAGTTCCCAAGCATCTTGTGTTGATAGCAGATGCTGCCTTCTGGCAACTTTTCTATTTCAGAAATCAAGCCCAGGCGCCCCCCCCCTCACAGCCCCCCAAAACAAATCCAAAATGGATTCTGTGCTTGGCAACCTGAAGAGTTTACATAGTGGAGCCAGCAGCCATGATACTGGCTGCCTGAGCAGAAGTTGGGAAGCAGGAGGGGTGAGATATGACTGGGGGGGGGTCCAATTACCCTGCCCATCTCCCAAGGCTAAGCCTTTTGGTGATATTGGTGTGTGTGTGGGGGGTGTCTTCCAATCTCACCCCCCTCTGGCCCCGGCTTGTCAGGGTGATGCTTCTTGGGGTAATGACCAGGCAGAGGAAGGCTTGCGCTAGAGGGATGGGATGCCCATTTCCAGTTCTTTCTCCAGTTCAGTGCTGCTTGAAATGGGTGCCCTTCTTTTGGATGGGGATGCTGTTCTTTTTCCAAAGCGATACTTTAACAACATTTTCCTGTGCCTCGGCTGCTCATTGCATTTCCCAGTGCAGTCTGTTTGTGGCTGAAGCATGGGGCTTTCCATTCCCTCTGGCAACTTGCTTCAAGGTGCTGCGCATGGCCGAGATGCTCATCAGTCCCATCAGCAACAATTAAGGCCGCGTGGAGGCTAATCACTGCCATATGCTGGACACATCCTAATGAAATTAGCCCAGTAATTGTTAGCCCCAGGAGCTCACTCTTCGTGCTTCCTTCCTAGAGGAGCGCAGCACACTGGTGCCATACCGAGGCTGCCGTCCCCAGCCTGCCTTGCCTCTCAGCCAAGATCAAACCATGTGCTCTTAGTTCCCTGCATTCTGGGGGCAAAGGGTGCTTGCAGCAGGCCTTGGCTCTGAAACTAATGAGAATGGAGTAGCCGCCCCTGGGCAGGAGACAGAGAGATCTTTCCTGGCTATTATATTTGCTGGCAGAACTCCGGTCTCTCCTTCCCATAAGCAGGCTGCGTGGAGATGGTGTGAAGATAAGTTCCTGCCTATCTTTTGTGTGCTTCTCTTTCCCACCGATGAATCAGTTTGGAGAAAGACAAGGAGATCCGATAAGCCTGGACTGACAGAAACCTTTCTTCTTCATCTTGAAATCCTTTTTTTTTTAAATGCTGAACAAGCGCCTCCCGCCCCCCACTTCATGGCTTCCACACACAGTTATTTTTCTCCCCCTTTCCTCCTATTTGCAGCGTCTGAAAGATGAGATAGCAGAGGTGACTAATGAAATCGAGAACTTGGGGTCCACAGAAGAGAGGTGAGTGCTGCTTCTCTTGGAAAGATGGGGAGGGTGAAAGTCGACGTTCAGGCTTTATTTTGGGCTTTTGGGGAAAATGAAAATTGGGAAGAGTAAAGTGAACGGACGGCCAAAAGTGCTGTGGTGAAGCAGAAATGAATTGTGCCACTAGCTGGATAACCGGGGGTCACACTTATCCACTGAAACAGAAATGTCAGTTTTTGGGGGCCGCTTCTGAACTGCAGTGTAAATAACACAGGCTGTGCTGCGTTTAAAACAATACCCACAGACAGGCACGTTTCTGTATCTGTGTACACGCAGACAGAGAGGGTGGGGGACTGATTGGAGATGTCCCCGTGCAATTATCTAGTGAAATCTAGGGGTGTGTGATTTCGGGGTTTGTGATCTGGCTTTATAACCAGATTTATACCGATCCAGCATTGTCTGTCTAGGCCAGATCACACAAAAGAATCCCGGATCAGATCTGGGGAAGCCAATTCTGCTGGGCCAGTTTATTCAGTCACAGCTGCGGTAGAGAGAGAGAGAGTGAGGGCAGCGGCCTCAAGTGGAGGCGAGCGTCACGCCCCGAGGCTGGCAGGGGACAGGAGGCAGCAGCCAGATTCCCATCCTCCACCCCTGTCTAAGCTCCAGAAGAGCCCTTCAAGCCACCACTGGCCGTCTTTTAAATGTCGCAGCTCTTGGGGAGTCTCATCCCCTGTGCTTTCTTCAGCCTGGGTCAGGAAGGATTCTCTGTTTTACATTGGGGTTCTCTGGTGGGACATTGGTTCCCTTCCCTCACTTTGGTTCTGTTGGGCTTCGTTGGTTCAGCTTGCGTGAGAGCAGGACTTGTGTTTGGGACCGTATTTTGGCCTTTGTTTAATGTTTCCTTTTGCCTGGAAAACCTTGGAAATGTTTCCCCCATAGGAAACAATGGAGAATGGCTGGGGACAGGTTTTTCAAGGGCCCATAGAATTGGAAACTGGGGTCCAATCTTCCTGAAACTAGGAGGGTCTTTAGTGGACAGGATGGAGTACGTTCCCTGAAAATTTGGTGTCATTTGCTTAAAAATAATCCCTCCCCCTCAGCCCTCCATAAGGAGTAATGGCTTGATAAATTTAGAATTCTCTAACCGGATTAGAGAATCTGACCCAGATGTCAGGGATATTGAATTTTTTCGTATCCTTGAAACCCAGATCTGAATCTCCTGGATTTTTTTTGTGTGCACCCCCCTAATAAAATCTACTTGCTTAATCTGTTGACTTCCATTGTCAGAGGAAAGAGATTCTTTTGCTCCGGACTCCATCACAGTTGGGCGCAGCATCTAATTTTTATCTCTGGGTTGGTCCACAGAGCAGAGCAAAGTTCTATGTTCAGGCCCAATAAGCTGAAGAACAGATCTGTTTAAGGTCTGAGGAAGGCTGCATCCCTCCCATCTATGGAGAGGGATGGGATGCCAAACACCCTGCCCCCTCTGAGCAACTGGTGCAGACCAGAGAATCTCTCAGGCTTCCTGTAGACCTTTAATATTATCAAGAGATCTCTGATTTTGTCTGTTCTCCAAATGGCTGTGGATCTCTTCCTCTCACCCCAGACTTCTCTAAGGTTAGTTATGCTTCCCCCAACCAGCACTAGATTCCCTGTCTTAGACAGTTAACTATGAACTGGGGCAGATGGAGTCACCAGCGGATTAGGCAGCCCTAATTGTCAGTGGAAACTTGGCATGTGGTGTCCCTGTCAATCACTCAGTGCATTTTCCTCTGTTCTCCCTGCAGCAGTCAGGCTTTTGCTAACACAGGGCAGCCAGGCAGCGTTGGTCACCTCTGGCTCCTCCGTGTCTGCATCTTGGAGCAGACTGAGGGGGGTATTCAGGGCCCTGCGCGATGAGTTAGGCCAGTTCCTGGAAGCAGCCTCCATTCTAGAGCTGGAACACATTCGTATTTTGCAAGACACAGATGGGGGCCTAAGAGGTGTTATCATTATATGTGGCTGGGAGGGAATGTAGTTGCTTGTGTCTAAAGACCTTGGCTTCCAGGTGGGAGTGGAGGGGGAGGTGATACACCCTGCCTGGGATAGGAACAAAGAAGAGCTCAGTTCGTGGCCTCGCCTGCGCTTGTGATGAAGCAGGAGGCAGAGACAAAGTAGTGTCCGCTTGCTGTCCTTTAGCGGAAGCGTCTCACCACATCTGTCCTTCTTTTGTGCCATCTAGGAAGACAATGCAGAGAAACAAGCAGGTGGCCATGGGCAGGAAGAAGTTCAACATGGACCCTAAGAAGGTAATGATTGTTGCTTGATTGAGAGCTGGGAATTACGGCAAGGTCCTCTGCTGTGTGAGGGACTTGAAAGGGCCTGAACACAAAACAGCTGGCGTCGTTTGGGGTGCCTTGGTTGAATTTGGTCTGTCACTCCCTATTGTTGGTTTATGTCCCTCTGAATGGTTGGAGGCTCATGCTTCCCTTGTAGCACCCCCTTAATGGAGGAAACTAGGGTGGGTGACGCTTCTTATCTGCAGAACTCATTGGATCATGTGCGCTCTTCATAACAGCCCTGTGAGGTAGGTCAGGCTGAGTTTGTATAACTCTCAGGGAATGACATGGAAGAGTTGTATTTAGACAACATAGCATTCTGAGATTAGTCTGTGACAGGCATGAATGCAGGAGTTAGGGGAGCAATTGAATATTTCAATTTATATACCGCCCATCCCCAGGGGCTCTGGGCGGTGAACAGTTAAAATCGATAAAAACAAGAACTAAAATCAATATACAAACAATAAAACAAATTAACAAAGTGCAGTGGTGGGGAGAACCCTCCCCCACCCCAAAGGTGGGAGGCCGACATGGCACCACCCCCTTCAATCACCGAATGCCTGGCGGAACAGCTCTGTCTTACAGGCCCGGCGGAACGATAATATGTCCCGCTGGGCCCGGGTTTCCATTGACAGAGCGTTCCACCAGGCTGGGGCCAGGACTGAAAAGGCCCTGGCCCTGGTTGAAGCGAGGCGGGCTTCCTTAGGGCCGGGGACCACAAGTAAATATTTATTCGCTGATCGAAGCGATCTCCGGGGAACGTACAGGGAGAGGCGGTCCCGAAGATATGCCGGTCCCAACCCACTCAGGGCTTTAAAGGTAAGAACCAGCACTTTGAACCTGATTCGGAATTCAACCGGAAGCCAGTGCAGCTGGCGCAGGACAGGTGTGATGTGTGACTGGTAAGGTATACCAGTCAGGACCCGTGCCGCCGCATTCTGGTAACAAACCGTGCTTCTGCCCACCATGGCTAAGTCTGCCCCCTGCCCCCTCTGCCCCCAAAAGCTGCAATGTGGCCTGCCTTCAGGGCTGATGTAAAAATTGCTAAGAGAGTTCATGAGATGCATTTTGAACAACTGAAATCTTGATGCATGCGTGCTAAATATTGAATTAGAGACGTTTCTTGTATCTGTGGCTTGTTTTATAAAGGGAATCTGAAGCGTCTTCCCTCTGTGCTTTCAGGGCATCCAGTTCTTGATTGAAAATGACTTGTTGAAGAACACGTGTGATGACATCGCCCAGTTCCTCTACAAAGGGGAAGGGCTCAACAAGACGGCCATTGGCGATTACTTGGGTGAAAGGTAATCAGACGGGTGTTCTAGGAAGTTCTGTGCTCGACGCTCGGCCTTCTCGCTTAGCAGCCATATTGTAACTTAATTCCTATTTGTTGGCAGTATTCAGGAAGGGATAAGGACATGGTGGTGTAAGGGTTTTGGTCTCTAGACCCAACTGTGCAAGGCTCTTTTTTCATGGCTTTAAGCTTGCTGCATGGACTGGCTGAGGAGCACTTCGTGGTCAAGATCTTTTAGGAGCTTTGCCCGTTTGGAGTGTTTTGTGACCTGACCCCGTACTTAACTGCTCATTCTGGTTGGGTGATGAACTAGAAATGCCAGATGAGATGGTGCATATATGGATGCCGTCTCTGCACCTGGGTGATAGATACTCCTCTGTGTTCCCAAGAGATATCTTGCATAACATCAAGAACTCTGAAGCAGTGTCTGTGTTTTTAATCACCCGGACAGTAGTTTCTTGGGAATAGACTGCATGTTAATCCAACTCCCCCTCTTTTTTTTTCGCTAGTGGCAAGAGGGGGATGGATAGTGGCTAGTGGCAACTGTATGCTGTAGAACAGTGGTCCGTGACCTTTTTTGAGTAATGGACTCTTTTCGGAATCTGATGAAAACAATGGACCCCCTCCCCAGAAAAATGCACATAAATGCATAGACACAAAATTCGCTGTGACTCAATGTAAACAAAGACAGGTGTCCATAAACAGTGTGGCAGGATACATTTTCTTTCATTCCCATCAGTGGGAAACTATTCTAGATGTCATAACACGGCAACAGTGATGATTGTATGTCACCTGACTGTGTACAGTAGTATCCCATGCCACCCTGCACTTGTGTGGAGTGAAACAACATCTTGATGGCATAATTTAAGATAACTTTTTTTTCCACAAAGACAACTTTCAAGTAACGGGAAGTAAACGAAGAAAAATCGCTCTCTTTTTTTGTGCTCTTTTTATGGACCCCCTGGGGGTACATGGACCACAAGTTAAGAACCCTTGTTGTAGAGTCCCACGTTGATTGTTCTTTTTCCCCCTAGAGATGACTTCAATATCCAGGTATTGCATGCATTTGTGGAGCTGCATGAGTTTACTGACCTCAACCTGGTCCAGGCACTGCGGTGAGTACTAGTGGAAGGAGGGTGAGCTCTGACTCTCTGCCTAGCGAAGCTATACCAAAGGCTCTCCTTTTCTTGCTTGTACCAAGGAAACCACATATAAGCATACATGCACATTTACATAGGTGGCATATGGTGATGCCTAAGAGATTCTCAAGCCCAAACTGCTCTGTTTTGTGGGAGGACGGGGCATTTGTGCCATAAGTAGCCAGTTGTCTAAGACATTTTATAGCCCTAATAGAGAATGCAACACATTTATGCTTTCTGCTTGCACATTTCTGCTCCGCCTGCAGGCAGTTTCTCTGGAGCTTCCGGCTGCCAGGGGAAGCTCAGAAGATTGACAGGATGATGGAAGCTTTTGCACAACGATACTGCCAATGCAACCCTGGTGTCTTCCAGTCTACAGGTATTGTCCTGAACTGTACGGACTGCAGAGGTCTAGAAAGGAACTCTCCCGGGGATTTTGAATATGCTAGGGTTCTCATTGTTCAATCTTCTGCCAAATTCCTGGAGATTATGGGAAGGGACTTAGAAATCTTCATGGAGGGTAGGGCTATCTGCAATTATTAGCCATTATGGCTGAAGGGTGCTCACGTGTTCAGAAGGAGTATGCCTTTGAATATCAGTTGCTAGATGGTGAGGGGTGGGGTAGAAAGCAGTGGGAGAGTTAATGGTGTTTTCTGATTACAGCTTGTGGCGAAACAAGGCCTTTCCTCCCACTGGTAGACCCTGCTCTGCCTACCCCTCCCTTTTCGCCTCTGTCCAAACACCGGAAGGGGCAGTCTCCCTTTCCTGTCTCCGGGTAGTTGCTGCCACCACTGTCCCTGTATGGGGTCCTGGTTAGGTGGGACAGCCTCCTAACCTCCCTCCTCTGCTAGTGGGCCCAAGAGGTTGGGGGACAATGTAGAACAGAAGAGCTTTCTTCTTAAATTCCAAAACTCATTTATTTAACTTCGAACTATACACAGGCAAATATACAGTGAACAGAAGGAATAATAAAACATAAACAGAACCCCCTACTCTATCTCCCTCATGCTCTAATTAGATGGTGTGTTGGGCAGGCCCGATACTTTGATACCTGGGGTTACACTAGATCTACCTTTTCAACTGCAAATAGGAACCACCCTCCCTGCCCATACACACACTGGAAGCAGTTAATAACCCAGGAAATTTGACTTGCAACTTGGGGCTTGACGCTGTTTGGTCTAACTTGGCCATATCTGGTTAATTGTATGTTTTAATTGTATGTTTAAATTGTATATCTTTGTTGGAAGCTGCCCCGAGCCTGCTCGCAGGAAGGGCGGGATATAAGCCAAATTAAATAAAATAATGCAAATAAAATCGGCATTAGGCGAGCCCTGATATTAGAGGCCAAGGGGATAAACCCGCCCAGTGCTTGATTCCTGCCCCCTCACTCCTTTTGTCCCACTTTACCACAGATACTTGTTATGTGCTCTCCTTTGCCATCATCATGCTCAACACCAGCCTGCACAACCCCAACGTCAAGGACAAGCCAACGGTGGAGCGTTTCATTGCCATGAACCGTGGCATCAATGACGGCGGAGACCTGCCCGAGGAGCTGCTCAGGGTGAGCTCCATGGAGAGTGGAGTGGTGTTTGGGTAACAGGGTTGTGGATAGAGACCGGGAGGACACGTGGCATTTCATGCATTTAAGGAAGTGGCAGCCATGTGCACATAGACGGAAGAGGCTGACCGTCACGCGCATGTCTCTCCCTGCCAGAACCTCTATGACAGTATAAAAAACGAGCCTTTCAAAATTCCTGAGGATGATGGCAATGACTTGACACACACTTTCTTCAACCCTGACCGTGAAGGCTGGCTTCTGAAACTCGGTGAGTACGTTTGCGCAAGGCAAAGCCACAGGGAGCAAGGTGTGCTGTTGCCTTGGCCTGGGTTGCGGGTAGCGCGGAGCTCTGCAGGACTCGGGGGACCTTTTAATTTATTTTTTGCATGGAGCTTGGGGGCCACTGTACAGGGCAGAGGGTCCATTGCGGAACTTGGAGACTTCTCATCGTCCTGCTTGGACCGCATATCCAGCAAAAGAAGGGCCTCGATTGCAACGCTTGGTTAACTTCCTGTGGTCCTTTGCAAATTGGTGTGGCCAGCCAGGTCTTGCCATAACTGTGTGGGGAGAACATATTTATGGTAATGGGGGAGGACACATTGGCTTTCTGAGTCCCAGGGGCAGCAGACAAATTTGGGTTTTCCCTGATTCTGAGCAGCAGACTGGTTTTTCAAGCACTGCGCTTCTCACCTCCACATTACAGGCTAGTGTCTGGCATCCCTGCATACCTCACAGCTTGTGCACACCAAGGCAGTACATGCATGGCACCTGCGAGGCACCCACCTGCCTTCCTTGCATAGCACTTGCCACTCGACCAGCTCGTTCCAAGTGGCACTCATCTTACTGTGGTTTGGCCTGGCCAGGGCCCCTGACTTGGGTTCTTCCCCCCCGCCCCCCTCCTTCAGGGCTCTTAAATCTCTTGGAATCTGCACATCAAATTTGAAAATGCCAAGCCTCTGAGTGTTCAAATTTGTAACTGTTGAATCTTTCATGAAATGTGACTAGTGGAATTATTCATCTGTGTTTGAATGTGACCTTTTCTGATTTTGCTTTAAGTCTTCGATGAATTAAAGTAAAACGGTTGCTCTAGATTCCAAGAGAGGAGGGAAGATGCACACAGCCATATGTGGTTTTGATGTATGATACCTGAGCTGAGACTGAGAGCCAAACTACAAGTGACGCCTGACACAGGTTGGACACTTGTCAGCTTCCCTCAAGTTCTGATGGGAAATGTAGGCATCCTGGTCTTGCAGCTGTCATGGAGAGCCACGCTGTAAAACCAGGACGCCTACATTTCCCATCAGAACTTGAGGGAAGCTGACAAGTGTCCAACCTGTGTCAGGCGTCACTTGTAGCTTGGCTCTGGGTTAGAGGCCTCCCTTCTGCCCTCGGAAGTCCACTCCTTTTCCTTTCAAGTAAAACCCTGCAGCAAGCTGTAATGAATGGCTGTGTGTTATTTGTTAAGGAAAGCAAACCAAGATCACACAACACTACAGAGAAGCCTAGAAGTAGCCCTTGCTGGGCTGCGAAAATACACAATTAAGGACAACGTATCTGAATCTTAAAAGTTTAAGATATAAAAATAAGCAGCAAGTACATGGTTACTTGAAAACACAGTTACGTGTTTCTTCAACCCTCTAGCAAAACACGTCGTAGTTTGCTGGGAAACTGTATATAGTTTCTATTCTGTGTATAGTTTCTGTCAAGAGATGTACAGAGAAAAATGTGCTTGATTCTGTAGCTCAAGAATAGGAGGGAGGAAAGTTTCAGTTTGGACTAGAGTGAATATTTTTCTGGCTCCTTGACGGGCCTTACTTTTCAAAGCTCTTGACTCCTTAGTCCTGCCTTAGTTTCATGCTGCTCAGCGGAGTTCAAGACACCATAAAATTCATCCATAGATTCATTTTTTTTCTCCCTCCCTTTCAAATGACTTGTTCTAAAGCTGTGAAATTTGAGCTATAGGAGCAGTTAATTGACTCTAGTGGCCACGTAAAGGAACTTTACACAGAGCCAAGCTGCAAGTGACGCCTGACACAGGTTGGACACTTGTCAGCTTCCCTCAAGTTTTGATGGGAAATGTAGGCATCCTGGTCTTGCAGCTGTAATTGAGAGCCAAGCTGTAAAACCAGGACGCCTACATTTCCCATCAAAACTTGAGGTAAGCTGACACGTGTCCAACCTGTGTCAGGCGTCACTTGTAGCTTGGCTCACACTTCCCTAGCAAGAGGAGTTTTTGGGGGGAGGGGGCAATGATGGAATGGCTGCAGTATCCAGGCAGAGTAATTAAGCTGTGCACATAGTAGGATCCAGGGTTTTAGCTACAGTTTATGGTGAAAGTTGCAAATACACAGGAGGCTGACCTAGCCTTAGGATAACTTTTGACAGTTAAGAAATACTAAGCTTTGAACTGATACTTAATCAAGGGTAGTTGCCAATGCTCTACTGCATATCCAAGTGCGTGGAAGGAGACACACACAAGCAAACAGAACAAAAGAGAGGGGAGACTGTAAGCATGGTAAGTTTCCATTCTACTGTGGGTTTGGTGCAGGCAGTATGGGCTGTCCTATAGTCATGACAGATACAAAAATAACACACAAAATAACATACATTATGATAAACATATGAACACACGAAGCTGCCTTATACAGGGCCATACTGTTGGCCTTTCACGGTCAGTATAATCTTTGGCTGGCAGTGGCTTTCCAGGATCTTAGGCGGAGGTTTCATATCACCTGCTACCTGATCCTTTGAATCGGAGGTGCCATAGATTGAAGCTGGGACCTTCTGCATATAAAGTGGCTGCTTGACCACTCACTGATGAGCCCTCCCCAGCCAAAGTTGCCTTATACCAGCCCAGAACATTAGTGGCTGTGACTGGCAGCAGCTCTCTGGGATTTTGAGTTTTAAAAGGTCGTTCCTGACACCTGCTACCTGAGAACTTTTAACAGGAAGTTCCTGGGATCTTCTGCATTCAAAGCATGTGCTGTGAGCCATGGTCTGCTTTGATTTTTGACCATTTTATGGTATTGGTAAGGACCTACACAGCTCATTTCCATCAAATAAAACAAGCCTTGGTTGAAAGGAAAAGGAACGAGGATTTGGAAATGGGATTCAGATTCTAACTCTTGTGTCCCATCTCAAGAAACTTTCCCCAGATCTGTGCTGGTGTGCATGGGTACAATGGTATTTTTTTACATTTCACGTTCTGATGCAGTTTTAAAATGGTTCTTAAAAGCATGTGAATACTTACGCAACAAGTACAAAGACTGCACTGAGAACTCAGTTTAGCTTGAACTCCCAGTATTCCTTTTGTGGCTATCTCCCTCAGGGGCTTTAGAAGGGTGTGGGACTAACAGCTGTGAATCATTTTTCCTTTGAAAAAATGCCCTCTGTCCAGATGGGGTTGTTGAGCTGAGAGTCACAACAGACTGCAGCCATGCTGCAGTTCGACTCTGGTCCCCGAGATTGGCTTACAGCTGCAGCTCTCCTGGGATAATATTCTGGAGGAAAATTCCCTCTTATCCCTGCATATTTGAGCTCTTCTGGTTATATTTATTTTATTGCAGGTAATTATGCAGGCAGCATTCTGTAGCTTTATAGTTTCACCAAACGCCCAAGGATGTTTGGAATTGCTTTCTGGAATATAGTCGACACTAGAATTTGACAGTGGGGCTAATGGGACCTTGGAGAGGTCATTGTACCTATGATGCTCCCAGCTGAGGTAGTAGCCACCAGAGGTAATACCACCACATGATCCAGGATTGCAGAGAAACGGGTCCTGGCTCTGCCTTGGTTGTGTGCCATAGGCAAAAGGTCCAGCTTTGGTGCCCTTGGCGATGCATGCCATTCCCACAAACTATCCATGGAGGTATCCTGGCTGCAAGCCATTTTACCACTTGCCACCTACCTTGGCACTAAAACCACTAACTATCCCTGGTTGGCTGTTCCGGTGACAAATGTGTTGATGATGCTGCCAAGATGTCCTTGGTTAGGACCTGGGTGAACTTTGCTGCCCGAAAAATCCAGCAGCTGCCGTATTCTTGGACTTGGCATGCTGGTGGCCCAGGAGCCGCAGGTGGCCCTGCTTCCTTCTGAGTATTTTAGTGGTACCCTGCATCAACAGCATCCAAGACATTGCCCTAGCTTTGAGACAAACCCTCCCTTCAACCCTTCCCTGTTGCTCAAAACCTAACTTGGGCAGCACCCCTTGTTGACTGCAACGGGGGTGTGCACCAAGGGCAAGTTAAAGTCCTTTGTTTTTTAATTTTCTTTTCTCCCTCATTTTGTATGTTTCCATGATTTTGGCTCTACCTTTCCCTGCCCCCCAAACTCCAGGAGGTACGTACCCCCATATCCCCTTGCTAGCTTTGCTGGGGCCAGGGGTGTGCTGCAGTGCTTGGGTTTTTTTTTCCTTTTCTGTTCTCTTTTTATTTTAAATTGCTGGTGATTTAGTCTTATTGCTATTGTTGCTAACTGGCTGCACAGTCCCTGGGGAACTGGGAGGGGGGGGATGAGGGTGGGTGGGTGGTCTAGAAGCACCTGTTCCTGCATGGCACAGAAATAGAGAGCAAGGAGCCCCCCGATAGAATAATGTCTGAATCTGGTAGTTTTCTTTTCTCCAAGATCCAGGATTTTGAGAAGTCAGTCTTACGCTCTGGCATTTTCTTTATGGCTGTAAAGGGGCAAAGCCATCTTGAGTGTCCCAGTCCTAGGTTGACAGCTTTATTTGGGCTGGAAAAACAGCAACTAGAGAGATCTTGACAGCATTAAGAACAAGTGGCTACCCTTTCCGCTGTTTGCATGGCATTCTTCATTGAAACGAGTGTATGGCCACTTCCCTTGGCTTGATTTGTGTAGAGAAAGTGCAAACGCTGTAAATCGTCAGGTGAACCCTGAGTTCCACTTGCTTTGACAGGCATGTGGTGCTTCCGACTGGCTTCTTGTTGCTCTATAAAACCCTTTCTAGATAACGTAGTGCTGCACAACCATAACTGATCCATCGAGATGTTATCCCTTTTGCAGGTGAAAATCAGTAGCCCCAGTTGTTGTTAACGTACAAATCTAGTCCCAGCAAGGGCAGCTGTCCAGAGTGGTTGCTATGTTGGCATGTTGCTGGATTCTTGCGAGGCAAGTCCTCCCACCTATATATGTAATATTTTGAATGCCACACTGATTTTGAACTGCTTTAATCTCTGGCTTTGTTTCCTGCAGAGGCTTTGTGCTTGCCCACCATAGTGCTTTTTAGCGCATGCCTCCTATTGCTTCAAAGAAACAAAGCAAAAAACTGGGTACCCCCCTTGCCAGCTAGGCTGACCTTTTCTTTTTTATATTACATGATTAAAAGGAAAGCGAGTACTAAAAGCAGTATTATTCTCATGAGGAAGGGCCTACCTCTGAAGAGGACCTAAGCATTTCTAGCCAGCAGAGAAAGGCATTGTTGGTTTAATAAGGGCTAATCAAGTATTAATCCCATTAAACTGATGCATGCTGAGGACCAGTTAATGGTCTGATCCTGATGGTGAAGGGAAGAGCGCTGCTTATTTGTCTGCCAGGATCCCAGTTCATTGGAGAAGTACTCCCAAGTCAAACTGTTCAACGGTTGTGCCCTGATGACATCAACATTGGGCCATGTCACGGTTCTTACCAGTCCCTTTATATGACATTGTAAATCCTTTGCCATCTTTAGCCCTTTGATTTATTCCAAAACCCTGCAAAGTCGATTTGCCAAGATGGTGGATATGGTTTGTTTTGTTTCAATATTTAAAATTCAAGTAGGATGCATATCTTGGTGCCAAACAATAATGATTCAGTGAGACTGACAGGCTGTCACAGGAAGAAATGTCAAACATGGAAAATTATCTCATCAGAGTATGGTCCAGAAATGCCGATGTGGACATGACTGATGAGCTAAGGTTATTTCATATACACAAATGACTAAATCCCTGGATAAGCTCCCGCTTACTTCACACTTCATCAGAGGGCATACTCAGAGGGCATTTCTAGTCTTCAGAGAGTCACTTACACTCCTGTCTCCTAACCATTCCATGCTGGACCCTGTGGACAATGGCTAGGAGGAGGTGGACGGGCATTTGATGCCGGCAGAGTGTCTCAGACTACTGAGTATGAGCAAAGTGTCAGGGACTGCTCACATTGTGTGTCTGTAAAACGCAGATCCAATGCCTTCAGGTGCAAGAAGTCTGGACTACTTTGTTCTCTTTTCTGCACTTTTGTTTAAGAGTGAGAGTTTAACCGATATGTAATCATTATAATTACACTGGCGAACAAGTACTCTAATATTTTTTACTGTTATTAAAGGCAGCAGAAAAATTTTCTGCAGTTTTAGAATTTGTCATCGTAGCAATTCTCCTGCTACTTTTGGTCTGAGATTACAGACATTACAAACATTAAAATAATAATAGTTTCTTTGGATTTATAACCCCAAATATTACAAACCTTTAAAAACACTTTGTTTTGTTTTTACAACAAAAGGAACAGTGTATTTGGTCTTATCGACCCCAAAACCATGCAATTTGACACCAATATGAGCACCCTTCAAGGATATGAAAAAAGATCCAACATCTTGCAAAACGGTGGCTACAGGAAAAATGGTTCTCTCTGCAACAAATATAATGGTGTATTTGTCTTTATCTACTGCAAAAACATACATTTTGACACCAAGATGAGTGTCCTAGTGAATTTCAAAGATTGACATAACTGTATCTACCATCTTGGAAAATGGCAGCTAAAGGAAAAATGTCTCAAAATTGGAATGTCTACCCAAGCAAATTTTAAAGCAGTAGTGCCCTGAAACACACACACACACAATAAAATTCTGTGTTCTTTCTCTCTCTCTCTCTCTCTCTCTCTCTCTCTCTCACACACACACACACACACACACACACACACACACACTCTCTCTCTCTCTCTCTCTCTCTCTCTCTCTCTCTCTCTCTCTCTCTCTCTCTCTCTTCATAGGGGTCTGTCCTGGACTAAGAAGCTCTTAGTCTTTTACTTCATTCTTGGGAGACTTCTCACTCTCATGCGCCTTAAAGAAGGTGGCATTTAATGCATCCATGTTGTATCAGCATATTATGCAACTATATTTTCTAGAGCTTCAAAATCATACTATTCAATCGGCTGAAATTCTTGTAACTTCATTGGAATCTACTTCCTACCAAGTTGCACCATTGATTTGCATAGTTCAGTATTATCTTCTCTTGGACTAACACTGGCTCTCCAGGTTCTCAAGTGGAGAAGGCTTTCTGCTACCTGAAAATCTTTGAGCCAAGGGTTGAATGGACGTTCTGTATCCAACGCAAGAGCTTTTCCACTTAGCCCTACTGAAAAGATACCATAATTTATACTCCTAGCTTCTAATTTTAATGCTCTTTGCCTCATGGCTGAGAGAGGGGTGGAAGCTGACCTGTTATCTCAGTCTTTACACTTACACATATTTTATATCCCACACCCTTAATCTGGGCTTTTTTTCTGGGAAAAGAGGTGGGTGGAACTCAGTGGGTTGCCCTCGGAGAAAATGGTCACATGGCTGGTGGCCTGATCTCCAGACAGAGGGGAGTTGAGATTGCCCTCCGCGGAGGGCAATCTCAACTCCCCTCTGTCTGGAGATCAGGGGGCGGGGCCACCAGCCATGTGACCATTTTCAAGAGGTTCCGGAACTCCGTTCCACCGCGTTCCAACTGAAAAAAAGCCCTGCCCTTAACTAAAAGTTCATGAACTGGCTACTTAACAACGCATTTGGGTATTCCAGAAAAACTGAGTGTGTGGAACTTAAATATTGGAAGTTTTAGGTGGGTTTGCCTGTACAGGGAGTGAAAGGGCCTGAAAATAAATAACAGAAAAAACTTGTGCTCCACCGCTCTCTCTCTCTCTCTCTAGTGATATCCTGGCCTCTTGAGCTTGTATGTATGTTAAAAGAGGATCAGTTCTGAAAACAACTTCAAATAACTCAGGCTTGTTATCCTAAATCAACTATCCCACCTTAGGCTTCCTCACAAAGTTATCTAGGCCCATCACTTGCACTCCTGCTTCCACACTTTGGCCACTGTGTGCTTGCCCCAGTGTTGTGAAGTCAGAAGCAAGTAAGAAATGCCTGTTGATCTTCCTCAGCTATTGATTTATTTGTTTAGGATGAAATCACCTGTGTGTGTAATGTTCCAGCTGGCACTGGAGTGCTGTCCCTCTGACACACCCTGTTCGAACCCTTGCATGTCAAGGCCCCCAGCCTAGGAGTCACTTCATTGTGTACTTGTCCGTTCTCTTCTGCTGCACTGGGGGAGGGTCTCTTACCTGTTGCTGAGGTAAAGTGGCCCACCCCATGATCTCAGGGACTCACAACAAGTGGCGGGCCTTCTGTGTTCCCTGGGGACTGTGGCAGGCACTATCTGGAGCAGTTGGCTTGTTGTGTCTTGTATGTGTGTGTGGCTGAATGGGCGGTCATTGTTTTCTGTGTGTGTATGTGGCCGTCAGGGTTTCCTTGGGAGGGCTTCTGCTTATGAATTCTGTATCCTTAATCTGTGGTAAGATAACCACCATTCCGTTGGGCTTCAGCAAGCAGTGAGTGCTAGCAGAATATTTTCAAAATGTATCCCAACTTCCAGATTTCTCTAGCCTTGCTTGCCTTTAGTCACCTGCCTCTCTAATGCCATGTGGACCTATATGATGTGCTTGTGTTGCAGCCTTTGACTGGGGAGGCAGGCTCTAGAAAAACCTATGGGCTTATATCCTCTTGCGTATAATTTTCCTGAGTGAGGTCAGGCAGCTTGCCCTAGAGGCCTCTGGATGGACTTTCTGATTAGAACAATTTAAGCTGTATTGCGTGGGCAGTTTCAAGATCTCTTACCAGAGATGAAGCATTATTTGTTATGCTTCCCAGTTTGTGTAAAGGCAGGTACATTTCATTTTCTTTGTACCCTGTTGATGTCCTGTTTGATTTCCTTGACTAAAACTCTTGGCTGAGCTTGAGCACTCAAAGATTAGCATCAGCTTGGAGAGAGGGGTGTGTGGAGAGCCAATGGTGGTCTCAGATGGGGAGAGCAGGGGTATCCTTCCCTAATAGGTGCCAGATCCAAGCTGCCCTCCCACCCCCGGTCATAGGAACTGGATCAGGGAAACTCCTTCTGACAATTGATTGTGTTAATAGATTCCAGGTCATGTTGGGTGTAAGCCAGGCCTCATCGCTTCCTCTGTTTTCCTGTTAGAAACACAGCCCATATTTCCCATTTCTTTCTCCATCTAATCTCCAGTGCCATGTTTATCTCTGGCTTGGCTTTTGCAGCATAATTCTCAAAACCACGCTGAAACAGGATAGAGAAGCTATTCCTGGCACTCATGTTCCACGTAGCCTCTTTGGTTCAAGGGGGAAAAAACAGAACAAAATAATACCCTTTATTCTCTGTTCATTCCCTTTTAATCCCATGGCTGTTTCTTAGCTCAGCCCAAAATAACATGTGGCAGGACAGGGGGCCCAAGTCCGAGGCCCAAAAAAGTTCTGCTGAACTTGAGAGAAAGATACTTCTCTCAAAAGCTGGCTTTCAGATTCTCCCTGATGGGTCATTCTTTGTAGGGAAGATTATTCCACATTTTCCCTTCTCTCTGTTTTAAAATAACTGGGGTAGACTTGGAGCCAAGCTACAAGTGACGCCTGACACAGGTTGGACACTTGTCAGCTTCCCTCAAGTTTTGATGGGAAATGTAGGCATCCTGGTCCTGCAGCTGTAATGGAGAGCCAAGCTGTAAAACCAGAACACCTACATTTCCCATCAAAACTTGAGGGAAGCTGACAAGTGTCCAACCTGTGTAAGGCATCACTTGTAGCTTGGCTCTTGGAGTCAGGAAGTTCTGTTAGAAGGCTTAGGGTCAAAAATAATCTTGTGGAGAGCAGCTATGACCAATAGATGCAACAATGGGAATGTGTGGATGTACTTTCCATGCTTGGAAAGAGCCGCAGGGGTCTTTAGTTTGGATTGGGGCCATGGAGGGGGGGGTTTAACCCTTTCCTCATACCAGCTCTGCAATCTCAATTGCACCCAGATGATGCTGACCTGCAGGCATCCTGTATGTATGCCCCACTGGGGTAAACAGTCCCCCTATGAAGATTGAGATGGTGAAAAAGGATTAACTCCCCCCCTCCCGCCTGATTTGAATTGTCCCTTCTTCAACCCTCCCCACCCACAGAAGTCATGGAGATCTTGCACAGATTGCTCCCATCGTTGCAGCTCAGTTGGGCCTAAGCGGAAGGCTTATTCCAGCTCTGGCGTCCTGTCCTCCCAGGTCTGGTGCATGCAACCGATCTGCAGCTCTGCCCCACAAATGCAATGTATAGCAGGGTACCCCCTCAACCCCCTTTTCTCTCCCCCCACCCCTGAGTTGTTGTGCTTGCCATGTAGCCACCTGCTGCTGTGGCGTGGCTCTGCTTGTGCTCTTTGACACTGCTGGCTCTGACACATGTCTGTCCATGCGGATAAGCTCTAGCTCTGCCTTTGCTTCAGCTGCTTGTGTGCCCAGAGCCCTGCCTTTGGCCTGGACATCCATTGTCAAGCTTGCTTCTTCATTGTGCAGGTGGACGGGTGAAGACGTGGAAACGGCGATGGTTCATCTTGACAGATAACTGCCTTTACTACTTTGAGTATACCACGGTGAGTGGCAGAGGGCATACTAATTATCCAATCGCATCTGAAGAAGTGAGCTGTGACACATGAAAGCTCATACCCTACCAGAAATTTTGTTAGTCTTCTAGGTGCTACTGGACTCTTGCTCTTTTCTACTGTTACAGATAGATTGAGACAGCTACCCATCTTGATCTTTCCAATCACATGTGTGTGCATGTACGTAATACCCACGAGTGTATGCACACACGAGGGATGCTAACGTATGACCCTCAAAAAGGGACTGTTTACTGCAATGGGCCTTTTAGATAACTGGCCTGATTTTGGTCTGATTTATTTCAAAAACAGGGTGTGTGGCGGAATTCCCTAAAGCTTCAAGAAAGGATTATGGCTAGGAGAAGGGGGATAGTTTTGCTCAGCTTTAGAATGGAAAAGCATGCAGTGTGATCAGAATGGCCAAGCACTGTCTTTGTTGAATTCACAAATGGTTATCCTGCAGGACAAAGAACCGCGAGGCATCATCCCACTGGAGAATCTGAGTATTCGTGAGGTAGAGGATTCAAAGAAGCCAGTAAGTGCTACACCTGGGCAAGTTCACTAACTGGGAAGGAGGAAGCTAAGGTTGTGTATGCATACCTGGTGATTTAAAAAAACAGTTGCAAAGAGAACTAACTTCTGCATAAATGAATTCCCTCACTGGAAATCCTGCTGCAAAGAGCCTTCTGAGGCTTTGCTGCAGCCTCACACTTCCAGGCAGCTATAAAGGGTAGAAGCCTGATTTGATTGACGCTGAATTTTGTGCTCTGAAACATTTTCTGTACAGCAGAAACACAGAATACGGAGAGATCTGATGGAAATCTTTAAGTCATGAGGAACTCTGTAGAATTAGGATGAGCAGAGATGCCGCTTTTAGCATTCCTCATAGCTCCCTGCCCTAAAGCAGTTTGTCGGGGAATAAGGGTCAGCTTCAGGGAATGGGGGGTCAGCTTAGCCCAGGCAACCTGGCCGTCTGATCTCAGCTGGTCAAGGCTGGCAGGTAACTGCTTTGGGCCAGAAACTATGTAAGTCTGTGAAAAGAGGCCCTTGCTTAAAATTGCTTTCCTGGCAGGAGTGCATGTACAGGAGAGTTGCAGGGAATCTGAGATTCATTGCCGAAATCCTGTGAATTCTGGCCAAGCCCAGCAGGCAAGGGAACTCTCCATGTTTCAGTATCCCAGGAAGTCTTAGAGTTTGGAAGCCGTGGTGACCCCCAATCCTCCCCACTTTTCCCCTCTTGCAGAATTGCTTTGAGCTGTATATTCCTGACAACAAGGACCAGGTGATTAAGGCCTGCAAGACGGAGGCAGATGGGCGTGTGGTAGAAGGGAACCACACTGTGTACCGCATCTCTGCACCCACCCCAGAGGAGAAGGAAGAGTGGATGAAATGCATCAAGTGAGCAGGAATGAGGGGGGAGGAATCTGGAGGTTTTGCTGGGGCTTTAGTAACAGGGGCTGGGATACCTGGCCAGACTGGGGGAAGGATCTTCGTTCATCTGCTTCTCTGTCTGGTTCCTCAAAAGCATTATGGTTTCATTCCAGACTTTAGTAAAGTAAAGAGTCCAGTAGCATCTTTAAGACTAACCAACTTTATTGTCGCATAAGCTTTTGAGAACCACAGCTCTCTTTGTCAGATGCATCAGGCTGTGGTTCTCAAAAGCTTATGCTACAATAAAGTTGGTTAGTCTTAAAGGTGCTACTGGACTCTTTTCTATTTTGCAACTACAGACTAACATGGCTAACTCCTCTGGATCTATTCCAGACTTCGTTGGATTTCAGAAGTAGCTTGGAACGGGGATCCCTGCTTCTAATAATGGTCCCCTTGTTGACCTTGGCCAAGGGTATTGTGGGCTGGGGAAGCATCCCTGATCAGTTTCGGATCTTTTCTAACGTTCATCTTTTCTCCCTCTCTCCCTTCAGAGCTGCAATCAGCCGGGACCCATTCTATGAAATGCTCGCGGCACGCAAGAAGAAGGTGTCCTCTACCAAGCGACATTAGTTTCTGGGGTCTACTCGAGTGGCAGCAGCATTGGCAGAGGATGCCTGTCAGTCCCCTGGCAGTGGGGAAAGAGACTGTGCGGAACCACCTGCCACCCTGAAGCGGGGGGGACAAGCTTCAGCTTCTGCTATTCTTTTCTGGCTTGGGCACAGGAGGTGGGGCGGGGGGGGGGCTACATCATTAGCAACCCTTGCTGGCTCTTTGTCTACAAGGAGGCCATCTCCCCTGCTAGTTCCTCCACGGGTCTACTTGAAGCCAACTGCATCATCTGCTGTCCAAAGGCAGGAAGAGGAGGCTGTGGTTCTCTCCCCCTCCCCACCAGTACTGGCTGACTTGTTCATTTGCTTGAGCTGGTGGTGAGGCAGAGTGGGTTACGTAGGCTGTGCCCCCAAAGAGCGCAGCCTTCAAGCTGCCATTGGGAAGACTTACTGTGCTAGGTTTCGGGTTACTGTTTTGAGACCCAGAACTAGGCATGTACTGCAAGGGCCCTGATCACTCCGCAATAGTGGAGGTGGAGGGGAAGACTCTAGCTTTGCAGCGTAGAGATTCCTGCGATACCTCTGCCTTGATGTTACTACCTTTTCTCTTTAATTTAGCAAGCCATTTGGCTCCCCCCTTCAAACAATTGAACTTTCTGATTTCATTGGTTCTCCTTAACAAGTACTTTATTAACTATGTTGGGTAAAGAGCAACTGAGAATGTTGGCCCAGACAACGAATGTGCGGAGTCGCAGGTCAGCCATCTCCAAAAGCTTTATTGCCCTTGTTCTAGAGGGCCCTAACTTAGGCTGTCTCTGATGCCATGCAGGACTGAGGCCAGCACGGGACTCACTGCTCTGTTGTGCCATGAGGAGAAGGTGGTGCTCTTGTGGGCCTCGGGAGGGGCACACGTGGCTGTGGGTGGGACAGTGGTGTAACCCGGGCTGCTGCTTTACAGGTCACTCTGTCAACAGCTGCTGGAAACCGTGTCACGGGGCAGTTGGGCATGATCCGATCTTACGTTGGAACCCCGAACAGTCATTCTCCTTTGTTGCCCGTTGCGGCTGATATCCCACGATTTCGAGGAAAAGATTGTGGCAGCTTTCCTCCTTGTGCTGGAGGAATTGGTATAAAAGGGGTGTCTCGGGATACTCTCAAATTGTCCTGCTGCAGTTGCATTTTTCAGCAGGGATCGGGACTAGGGTGGGTTAGGGTGGAGGCTGCCCCGGACGAGTGGGCGCTATCCTTGGCCCTGAAGCACAAACAGATGGTTGGTGTTGGGGAACTCACGGGAGGGGGAGATGAAGGTCTGAAGGGTAAGGATGCAGCTGATGCTGGAAGCGTGCAGCCGGGGAGTTTCTGGCTGCCTTGGGGTTTGCAGAGGGTGATCCGTTAGAAGATTGCCTTCCCCTTGTTAAAGGATCGCGGTGCTGTTCATCCACTGGACACCTTGCCATCTTGGCAACCTCCGCTTCCACGGCTCAGTATTAGACTATTTATCTGAGATGTATATACTCTCTGTATAGATTTTTTTTCTCCTTTTACATTGTTTTTGTATTTGTTTTAAATAAGAAAACCTGCTTTTGCAAAACAGAACAGGATTCTCAAGCGTTGCTGTGGCACAAGGCGGAAGGGGGTTGTGGGAGGAGGGCGGAAGGTATTCCAGTTGAAATGATTTGGTTACAGTTTTGTTCTGAATCCTTTTTCCTTTTTTAAAAAATCTTTGCTACAACCTTGTGATCTAGCAAAGAGCAACTGCAGCAAATAAATGTTGATCTCACACTTGGCCCAGTACTCATTGTTTATGACCGGTGTCTTCTTGGTTTCCCATTTGTTTGGGGCAGGAACATCTTCAGTCAGGATCCGTTGGGTTGGGCTGTCAGAGGTAGGGGTGTCACTTACGAGAACCAAGGCAAAAATTGAAGGGAGAGTTATGGCTTGGCAGGTAGCCATCTGGCTAAAGAGATTATGCATGGATCTGCGGGGGGGGGGGGGAAGCACTGAAGAGCTAGAGGCCAGAATGCCCTCCTCTCCAGAGCATATAGTTGCAGGCACACGTGGTAAGGAGTAGGGGCCTCTAGTAAAGTAAAGTTTTAAAAGGTAAGGGTAGTCCCCTGTGCAAGCACCGAGTCATTACTGGCCCATGGGGGACGTCGTATCACGACGTTTTCTTGGTAGACTTTTTACGGGGTGGTTTGCCATTGCCTTCCCTAGTCATCTACACTTTACCCCCAGGAAACTGGGGACTCATTTTTGCCAACCTCAGAAGGATGGAAGGCTGAGCCAACCTTGAGCCGGCTATTTGAACCCAGCTTCCGCCAAGATCGAACTCAGGTCGTGAGCAGAGCTTGGGCTGCAGTACTGCCGCTTACCACTCTGTGCCAAATCATGCCCCTTTGGACCCTTCTGAAATAGTATCTGAGGGTCCTATCAGAAGAAGTAGGGGGGCAGGCACTATTTCTGGGCCTTGTAATTTGAACACGGATGTAGTACGCTTGGGACAGAGGTATTAGTGTACATGTTCCCTGGCATTAGCCACCTCTGTGGCACGCAAGAATATTTTTAAGGACACTAACTTCATTTTCATAGGTGCAGGTGCCTCCCTTTCTCTAAGCCCTCATCTCATGTATGAAGAGAACTCCAGAAACTACACCCTGTCTGCCATTTTCCTCATAGTGGAAAAGAGCAAGAGTCCAGTGGCACCCATAAGACGGTAGTGTATGAGCTTCCGTGAGCCACAGCTCACTTCTTTAGATACTGCTGCTGTGGCTCACAAAAGCTTATCCCCGTCTTATAGGTGCTACTGGACTCTTGCTGTTTTCCACTGCTACAGACAGACGAACACGGCTACCCATCTTGATTTATTTTCCTCATAGTTAGCCTATCTGAGCTATCTCTTAGGATGTGCGTAGATGAGGTTTATATGCACATTGTAGTCCTAAATCAGTAGTATACGTATATTTTGAATTGTACAAGAGCTATAGGGTATGTATATTAGCAAAATGAAAAAATGGCGTAAATGCCGGGTGCAGGGAGAGAATTCTTACCAGCTGAGTGAAGTATAAGATCAACTCCATTTACAGGCAATCAGTACTACATTTTAATGGTAGAATTTCCAGCCATGAAATTTGTTGAGTAAGAGGGTCAAATCCGAGGATTTACTTACTTTCAGAATGTTACTTTTGAGTGTGGTTAGATGATGCTCCCCAAATGCAGACATGGAAATGTGTCTACTAAAGAGCGAACATTACCCCAAAATGAGCTTAGAAAGCTAAAACGTGCCAATATTAATTTTGGTGGTTTGTAGGGCTAATCGGCAAGAGTGAAAAGGAAAAGATCAGTAGGGACAAAATCAAGAAGTCACACCCTTTAACCTCAGGAAATCACCAATTTTGTTTCTGTATAACATGTCTACAGGACATAAGGATTAAAACATTCTTGTGTGGGCAAAACTCCAATATATACTCCTCCCTTTAAACTGCTCTTAAAAATGTTGATTTAGTAAGCTTAAAACACACACACGTTAGACTGTCAACTTCATATTCACTACCACTTGCCCTCTGGCCTTTTTATTACCTACAAAAATTCTAATAAATTGACCGGAGGCAGGAGGTTATGGGATAGCTGTTTTCTCACCACAGCTGTTGTTCCTCATTCTGAATGAGATAGGAGGGGCTTCACTTCATAGTTCATTCTAGAATTGTGAAAATCTAACCTAGGCCTCCCTCTGTTTCCATTTAGGGGTGCTCAAGAGATGATGTTCCGCTTTGGATTGCTTCAAAGTTTTTGAGTTTCATATGCTGTGCTAATAGAAAGTCAGCAGATGGCAGCAGAACACTAGACGTTTTAGTAAGCAGAGAAACATTTCATAAATGAAATAAGCTTGCCTCTCAGTAGTCCGTACTTTGTTAAAGACCCTAATCTTCAGCTTTTTAAAAAAGTGTTTGATACTCCTACAAAATGTTATTCAGCGTTCATTGTTACCCACCAGTGCTATGGACAGGCGTCCCTTCACCGTTCCAAGGCTCGAGGCTCCATTTTGTCCTACCCAGCCTAACTTCTCACTTGATATGCATATCATCCAGCCCAAGTTCTTCTCTTCCCACCTTGCTAAACACAGTTGTTGGCAGAGTGCCATACACAACAATAGCCACACGTTACTGCTTAAGTGTAAAGAAAAGTTTATTTAGGAACTTACATACTTAGATAGTAAAGAGGAGAGATGATGATGATATGCTGCCCTTCAGGACAATTTAACACTCACTCAGAACAGTTTACAAAGTATGCAACAGCAATCACCCTCTGAGGTGGGTGGGGCTGGGAGAGCTCTGAAAGAAGCTGGCTTCAAGTGGAGACAGCACCTAATGATCTAGCTTAAAAAGTACTGAGAAGAAGCTGGATGTTGCCCTGAGGGTACCAGTTGGGAGACAAGACAAGGAATTGACACTAAAAGAAAGAGAGGTGCTGTCCTCACACTCCTGACTCGCCCACCTGGTGGGTGGTCTTCTCTGTACACTCGACTTGCTGCTTCCAACAGAGGGAGGGACTTCAGCAGGATATAGTACTACCCTCTAAAGCAGCCATTTTCTCCAGGGGAACATGTTTGTAGTCTGGGGACCAGCTGTAATTCAAGGAGATCTCCACGCCCCACATGGAGGCTGACAAACCTGATTCTGTGCCATACGTAGTGCAGTGGAGAGCATTTAATCAGCATGCTCCAGATTGCATTATGAAAATGTGAATATCGTGAAAAATCTCTTTGGGGACGTGTGTTTATGCTTGAATGTGATGGGAAACAGGTTTAGTTAGATTCCAGTGGCACCTTAAAGACCAAAAAGATTTTTAGGGAATATGCTTTTGAGAATCAAAGAATAGAGCTCCTTGAGACTCTGGTCGAATCCACATTACTCATTCTAAGTCGCATGTTCCCCGCATTCCCCACGCAATCCCGAGTGCCGGTCACATTACCTCATTAAACAGACACATTTCATTCGCATTTCTCCCGAATATGTGGTCACAGATTGTCAATGGGAGTTTCACGGTGGCCGTGAATGGGCCAATGCGCAATTTATGCGTTTTTTTTAAAAACCACCCCCCTTCCTGTCTCTCCAGCCGTTCCGAGAGTTCCTATTGGCTGATTCAACTTGCAAGTGCTCCGTAGTCTGCAAAAGACTGTTTTTGACTTCATAGCATTGGATTTATTGATTATGCTGTTTCTGAATCAAATCTGGTAGTTTGAAAAATCATTTTGGGGTGAATCCATCCTCAGAACAGACTCGCGAAACTTCCTTTTTAACTGTTTTTTATTTTTTTTTATTTTATATTACTGTAATATCGAAATTACGAAATATTGAAATAATGACACTCCAAGGAAGTGAAACTTCAGTAAAATTCAGGCACTGAACTGTCCTACATAGGAAATGCCCACGAAAGTTTCCCACATGCTTCCAAATTTCCAAAAAAGAAACGGGAGAGAGCCATCAGTGCTGTCAGTGGGGGAAAGAGAGGCATCATTATCTTCAATGATGTTTCTTTATAAGGCAAGATTGAAATAACGGAAAAGTGCGCTCAAAAAATAAAAAAAAATGGGCGGGAAAAAAGGTCCCGCCCAAAAAAGCGGTTTTCGAGCGGCCGTGTGACCGGAGGGACGCACGAGAAAGACGGATTGGAAGCAGGAATGTGAACAAAGAGGAAAAAATCGAGGATTGGAGGCAAACGGAAGATATCCAATAAACATGCGGGTAATGGGTGAATGTGGATTCGACCTCTATATGGTTTTACATAGGGAGTATTTATGGAGGGAAGAAGGAGCAGCAACCTGGAGAGAGGGGATAAGGAGAAGAGGAAGTCTCAGCTCTATATTATTTATGTATGTATTTATTTTATTCGACTTGTATCCCGCCCTTCCCACAAGCGGGCTCAGGGCGGCTTCCAACAAATATATTATTAAAAATACAATAAAACATTATAAATATAAAAACCCAAGATTGATACGCAATTTATATCAGCAGTATAAAAATCCAGGCGCCACCAAACACATCTGGCCACTACAGTCACCACAACCACAGGTACCGCCACGATGTAACTCTAGGGTGGCTGCAAAAGGAGGGTGTGGTGGTCAGAAGGGCAGAGAGCTGGCCCTTAGTCAAAGGCCTGGCGGAACAGCTCTGTCTTACAGGCCCTGTGGAAGGGTAAAAGGTCCCGCAGGGCCTGGATCTCCATTGGGAAAGCATTCCACCAGGCAGGGGCCAGAGCAGAAAAGGCCCTGGCCCTAGTTGAGGCCAGCCAAATGTCCCTCGGTCCAGGGACCATCAGAAGCTGTTTATCTGCAGAGCGCTAGGCCCTGTGGGGGGCATAATGGGAGAGGTGGTCCCGTAGGTATGCAGGTCTCAGTCCATGAAGGGCTTTAAACACTTAAGATGAATACCTTGAACTGGACCTGAAACTCAACTAGGGCTGCCAGCCTCCAGGTGGTGGCTGGAGATCTCCCGGAATTAAAACTGGTCTCCAGGCCACAGAGATCAGTTCACCTGGAGAAAATGGCTGTTTTGGGGGGTGGACTCTGTGGAATTATGCCATGCCAAGGTCCTTTCCCTCCCCAAACCCCACTTTCTCCAGGTTTCTCCAGGTTTCACCCCTCAGATCTCCAGGAATTTCCCAACTTGGAGCTGGCAACCCTAAACTCAACTGAGACCCATGACAATCGCTCAGTGAGGTGGAGAGAGCTCAGAGAGCTCTGGAAGAGCTGTGACTAGCCCAAGGTCACCCAGCTGGCTTCAAGCGGAAGAGTGGAGAATCAAACCTGGTTCTCCAGATTAGAGTCCTGCCACTCTTAATCACTACACCAAACTGGCTCTCCCCTTTTCAGCCCTCTGCTTTGCATTCATCCTTCCTTATCTTTTGCTTGGAATAAATATCCCCATGTGCATCTGTAAAAGATTCCTTGCTGCTGCTGCATTGAACACGAAGAACTTGCTCTGCTGGCTAAATTCCAATGCACAGCATGCATCTCTACTCCTGCTCCTTGAAGACTGGGATATTTAATGAGCGAGAGGGTCCCTGCTCTATCTGCCCTCAGCAACTAAGGGCCGAGAACTCTGTGTATTTCTATGGGACTGAAGTCAGAGGAGAGGGCTAAGGGGAGGACTAGAGATTGTCACTCCATTCTTCTTTATTCTAACTGCAGACATTGTGCAAACTTTATAAATCTCACACTTGTCCAGTTCCCTTGTGGGCATCATGTTCATGTTTGGCATGGCTTGAGCAGTGTGGCTTTGCGCATATGTCATATGAAGGAGCTGTTTTGCAAATGCATGCAACGAGGAAGAGATGTAGATTATGTAGGCTTTATTTCCTAATAGTTTGTAAGAGCAAGAGGTCAGTGAACCCCTTGAACTGTGACAGAAGCTTGTGCTGTACACGGCATGTAATTTTTTTGGCAAAAACTGAGAAAGTGTTCATGAAGAGCGAATTTGATATTTCTGGGAAGGGGCAATTGGGCCCATTTTTTCCTGAAATTATTGCTAAAATTGCAACTGATAATGAAGCTCAAGACAATGCACTCACCTGGACAGAATCGAGACGTAGGTTTCCTGTTTCATTACGAATGCTAATTTCTCCACACCCACTACCCCTCTGCATACCCCACCCTATTCAATTATGCCTACCATTGTCACTCACTGGCTATTATCATCTGACTTCTGGAATCACTCCACTCTCCAAGATACAAGGACAGACGGACTCACATTCTAGCTGTATCTGAAGAAGTGAGCTGTGGCTCACAAAAGCTCATACCCTACCACAAATTTTGTTAGTCTTATAGGTGCTACTGGACTCTTACTCTTTTCTACTATTGCTAAAATGTTTGACTTTATTTTAAGCCCAGTGCAAGCAGACGGACAACCTGCAAACTGCTTTTACTTACGATGTATGCTAACAACATAGGGGTGGTGTTATTGGATGGCATTTCTTACCACAGCTATTTTCTCTCACTTGGAGCAGGGGTGGTAGTAGGGGCGCACTTCATAGCGCTGCATCTTCGTAACTTTTAGTGCACAGTCAGACTTATATGAGCCAACATTGAACTTGTTTGAAATTAAGCTTGCGCTGCAAAAGTATGTGATGTCGCATCATGACGTTTTCTTGGCACACTTTTTGTTACGGGGTGGTTTACTTGAAATAAATAAAATGAAATAGTCTCTGTTTTCCAGTTGCTGTTATTGTGCAGTGTGTTCCTGTTCCGAGTGCTGTTTTTAAAAATTGTCTGAGCAAGTTTGGGTCCCATTTAGGCAAAAAAAGTGGGCTAGAAGGAAGCAGGAGCCTTCTATCATTAATGAAATGCATAAGCTGTCCTTAATGAAAACCAGTTGGTGGCAGCACAGTACCAGATTTAATGTCTTAGGAATTTTCTAGATAGCCTTACTGTGCTGGTTTCATTGTCCTTTGTTACTATTTTTTCCCATTGTTTCCTCACAGCTTCGCTGCATATCCCTTTCTGTCCCAGCTTTTCTCTGTTTTTTCTCTGCTTTCTGAAGTCTGTTTTTCTCCAATTTTATTTCCTGAAATGGCTTGATTTTGGGTTTGGGGAGGGTTGTCTCTCTGTAATGCATGTATGTCCTTTTCCACATTGCTGTACCCATCTGGCCATTTTATTTTGGTGTACAGTGGGTGGTGCACACTTTTAAAAAAATTACATGCTAGCGATATATTGGAACAGTGATATGCCATGCATGTGCAAAATGCAATGGCCAATCAGAACATTGGAAACAAACAGCCAATCCTCTCCTCGCTGCTATGTGGAACATTCCGTCTAAAAGTATGCCCAAGCACCTTACCTGGCTTCTTTTTGTGAGTACTATGTGCTAGGTTCCTTTTCAATATGCAGTCTAAAGAGAAAGGTAAACCTATGAGAGTACTCTTGGAGAGATAGAGAAACCATTGCCTTGCTATTGATCTGGGGTGAGGAGAAGCTTCTGGGTGCTTCTCCTCACCCCTGCTCCCTGTTTTGCTTCCATAAGCATGCCCAGCATGCCCTCCACAGAAACCAACAAAAGGGATACCTACCAGCAATGGCCCAATACAGTAACTGGTCTATAAAGGAAGGAAGGACTCATGGAGAAGGTCCACACAAATCCTGCAGTGTGGGATGACAGTCACGAACATGCTGTGACTGTAGGTAGGAAAAATAAGTTGCTGTCTGGAAGATACCTGAGAACGTAGAAAGAGCCTCCCCGTCAGACAGGTATGTTTAAGAAATATTCACAGTTTAATGATTCAGCCTCTGCTTCTGACTGATTGCATTTCTCATAGTTCAGCATTCCTGTAAAATATTTTTCAGCGTCCATAGTTATGTCTAAAGGTTTATAATGTGTTTAGTAAGAGCTAATTTAGATATCTCTGTGATGGAACAACGTGCTTTGGTTGATATATATAAGTCACTGGTTGTGGTTATATGTTCCCCTGTGCCCTTGAGCAGCTGTCACTTTTTACATACCTGCGCGTCTCTGTAAACCAGTTGAGAGCCAGTTTGGTGTAGTGGTTAAGAGTGCAGGACTCTAATCTGGAGAACCGGGTTTGATTCCCCACTCCTCTGCTTAAAGCCAGGTGGGTGACCTTGGGACAGTCACAGCTTCTAGGAACTATCTGATATGCTTGGGATTATGAGTTTGTATATGTGTAACAACCGGAGTGGCTCATATAATGTGAGGCTTGGAGAAGAGTTTACTTCTGAGGATCTCATTAAAAACCAGCATGGCACAGTGATTAGAGTGCTGGGCTTCAACTTTTTGCTATCAATGAGTGGACTAGAATTCCCCCCATACTTAGGGTTGCCAGGTCGCTCTCCCCTCCTGCTGGCTCATTCCTCGTGTTGTGCACGAAGTTATTCTTCATATGAGCACTCTGCATAGGGCCAATTCAGCCCATTTGGAGTCCAAAACTGCCCCAAACGAAGCATGGGAACGCTCCCGCGGTTGGCGCAATGACATCACTTCTGGAAGTGATGTCGCCATGCCCCCCCCGGAAGCATGCGCACGGCACGTGTTCCTGGGGTGCCTGCCCTCCAGGGGGCGGGCTTGCTACCTCCAGCTGATCACTGGGCAATTGCCGAGCAACGGGGCAAATCCCTGGGAGTTTGCCCATCACTGGCAGGCACCTGGGAACCCTACCCATATCACATTTTCCCAGTTAAATGTATATGTTTATTTAGATATATTAATGGTATAAAAGCTAGCACAAATGGCATAAAAGAAGCAAAGAATTAAGAACACCACAACAGGAATTTAAAGAATTTTTAAAAATCAGTTATGTTCCAGTGGGTGACTCCACTATTCCACACAATCAATGGTTTGAATGTCCCTCAGCCAATTCCAAGAAGAGACAGACATAGAGTCCTGTGAATGAAGCAAGTCTACTACATTTATTAAACGTGAAGGAGCATCAGTACACAGAGAGTAAAAGGTTCCCTCGTGCCCAACGCTCATCGAAGCTACAATAGCAGTGCAAGACATTTTGTACCCTTTGGTTCATTACAATATTGGGGGTCCCATTGGCTCAAACATAATTGTGGCCCCCCATTGGGTTACGCAGGTGACCACCTCCAATGATCTAGTGGTCCCTTACTGGAAGAATAATTCTGGTCAGCAACACAATTACAATATTTCCCAATTAGCATTGCTTATCACCTTAGTGCATTGGTTTATCTCTTCGAGGAACATCTTTTCCCTTTCTCACACTTTCCCATTCATAAAGTTCACATTATTTCCTGCCCTACTGACAGTGTAACATCTGCCAAGGGTGTCTAAATGTCGCTTCAGCTACCTTGTACTTTACAGGCAGAGATTGTTTCTTTTGGGTATAGTGGGAGCACTGGGGGTGGGTAGGTTAGACTAACAGGACATCCCTTCCATTTTCAGAATGGAAAGTGCAGTAACAATACTCTAGGAATTTCCAAATCTCTATGGTTTTTACTATGGAGATTTTGAAAATCCCTGCATCATATTATGTCTTGTTCCAAAATATGGAAGTGATGTCTTAGCATCAATTGAGGCCCATTCCCCTAATTCCTTCCCCCATGTAGCAGGGGAGGTGGACAGGAAGTGTCAACAGGAAGTTGCCCACCAGAACCAAGTAAATAACAACTCTGTCTGACATCTAGTTTGGCACTATTCATTTCCACATCGGGTATTTGCTCCGGATCAATGCTGTTTTCACGTTTCCCCACAACATAGTGGAACATTCATGTACCTTCCAGTGTTTCCTGGCATTTCTTTGATCTTTCCCAAACCTACTTAGATGCACAGTTTTGGAAAAGATTGCAGCACGGATGGCTGCTGCGTGGCTCTTCAGATATTCCTGGTCCCATCCACACGGCAGCCATTTTCCTTGCTCCTGTCCCCATGGTGGCCATTTCTTTGCCCACCACTAGGTGGCTTTTTAAAATTAGCAACTGAACATCGTTATAACAATCTGTGTATCAGGTTCTCTGAATTCCTAGCTTTCATTTTTGAAAAAGACCTGATGTCCATTGAGTTATATGTAAATGTAGTATATGGTGATTCATTGTTGTTGGTAAGTATGAGAGGGGAAATAGCTTGAGTGGATGAATGAGTAAGAGCCAAAACAGACGTGATGAGATACCTAGGTTCAACTCGTGTTCTCTTACCTCAAGGTTTGTCAGGAAGTGTAGGCATCCTTGCAGCTTAAAGTTTATGCAGCTCCGAGCCACGCGGTTTCAGGTGGGGGCCAGGTGAGCGGGGGGGGGGAGATGCAGCGATGCCCTCGCCCAGCCCCCGCAGAGCAATGCCAGGCTGCATCTTTCCCCTCCCCTGCTCGCCTGGCCCCCACCTGAAGCCGTGTGGCTCGGAGCTGCATAGCCCGCCGTCACTCTGCAGGGGCTGGGCAAGGGGTGGGTGGAACGAGGGTCCGTGCGAGGCCAGGTGAGGGAGGGGGAAGATGAAGTGATACTCCGTGTAAGCGGGGAAGGGAAAATGCTGCGATGCACCTCGAGAGCGGGAGGAAAGGCGCCCCATGCCTGTACTTCCCTCCCTGCTGCTCTGTAAATGCTAAACTTTAAGGTGCAAGGATGCCTACACTTCCCCACAAACCTTGAGGTAAGAGAACATGAGTTGAATCTAGGTATCTCGTCACGTCTGTTTCGGCTCTCTGCCAGTGAATGTTTGTGAGGAATGGTGTGTTCCATGCAGAGTATTACTGGTTGATGAGATGCGGTCTGTCTCCATGTGGAAATCATCCTTTACTCAGTTCTGGAGCTCAAGAAGACAGGAAGTGACCTTATTAAGAACCACTAGAGTGGGGGCCCCAGGATTGCTAAGCAAACACACACTTTTGGAATGTTAAGAGAGGATACAATTCACAATGGGGGATCCCAGACCCCCGGTGGGAGCGGGGGATCCCCTGCCTCTGCTTCCCCCACCACACCCCCACTTACCTAACCGGTGTGGAGGGGGGACACGCACCTTCCCTGCAGGCTTGAACTGAAATACCACAGCGGAAAAATGGACCTCTGAATTTTTTGGCTTTTGACTGTGAGCAATAGTAGACTATGGCCTGATGAAAGATAACATTATCTGAAATGAGTGAAGAGAGATAAGGCCGGCTTGGCTCGTTGCCTCTATCAGCCTTGCCTTCCACCCTCCTCCGGTGTTTGTGGCATTTTCCTCCGTCGGTTATCTTCGACGAAAATTGAGCTGACTCACCAGCAGCCCAGAGCTTTGCAACGATTGCTTTACACCTGCAGAAGAATTAATGGGACTTTTCCCTTTTCCTCTCAGATAAGCTGTTGTATAGCTCCTCTCCCTAGAAGGAGTTTGCCTAATGTCTTCACTATTGTATTTATGACTTTTCCTTAAACAGTGATATTTATTGATATACGTTGCATTATACCCTTTTGATTGTGGGTGTTGTGACTTTTTCACACTGTTTTTTGTTGAATCCAATAATATTTACATTGTGTCCCAATTGTAGCACTCTTCCTTGTATTGTTGGTTGGTTCCATTGTGTGAGGAAGTGGGTCCCCCTTTTTTTTGGTTAATACTTCTGAAGTGATGTCATTGCGCCTGTGGCGGGGGGGCATGCATGCGTGCCTCCCCTCTCCCCCAAGGTAAGTACCAGGCCCCTATCCCCTGCCCAGAGGTTGAGGGGGCCTGGCAGACCCCCTAGTTCACAACCACAAAATGGCTATCATGGCTGTTACATCGGTATTTTTATATTTCTGTGGGCAGGGGATCTGAACATAGTTGAGATTGCCTTGGGGTTTTCCCGATCTCCTCCTCTATACATATTTTAAAATAAAGTTTCAATTTAATGAGACTTTGAGGGGAGAAGTTTGAATATTTTTCAAGGGAACATGAACGCTTTTGGGTAAAGGGGTAATTGCCTATGAATACTTATCCAATTGAAATGTGGTGGGCGACCTTAGTTATCTTTAAGGGATTCAGGGGGGATCTTTCTGAAGTCAATAGGACCAGTATGAAGCTATGTATATTTTATTTCGGCTGCATAAGTGAGAAAGTGGAGAAGTACAGAAGAGGGCAATCAAGATGATTCAGAGTTTGTAGCATCTTTGCTGTGAGGAAAGGCTAAAGAGTCTGGGACTTTTCCGTTTTGATAAGAGATGGATGAAGGGATACACAACAGAGGTTTATAAAATTATGCACAAAGTAAACAAAGAAGATAGATAGAACCCTTTTTTCCCCTTTCCCAAAAAATTAGAACTCAAGGCTATCTAATGAAGCTGATGTGCAGGAGATTCAGGACAGACAAAAGGAAACGAGTCTTTACCCAACAAATGATTAAGATGTGGAATTCACTGCCAGAGGATGTATTGATGGCCACAGGCATGGACAGCTTTAAAAGGGGATTAGAGAGAGTCATGGAGGAGAGGTCTATCAGTGGCTATTAGCTATGGTGGATAAAGGGAACCTCATATTCTGAGGCAGTAAAGCTCTAAATATCCGTGCCAGGAGGCAACATCAGGGGAAGGACTCAGCCCCTATGCTATGCTGTTGGTCCTCCATATCAACTGGTGGGCCACTGTGTGAGACAGAAAACTGGAATAGATGGACTCCTGGTCTGAGCTAGCTGGGCACTTATGATTTTATGTTCTTATGACTGCTATTTACAAATAAAAGATGCTAGAGTGATTGTCCTGTCGTGTTTGACAAGAACACAGTATCAGGGCTTAGGATGATACGACACATCAAAGAACTGAGGTTGCATTGAAGCAAAAAATGGAAAATAGTTCAATATGATCAGACAAATGACAGCAAAGCCTGGCTCTTTTCTCTGTGTTTGCTTTTATCACCAAGATAACATTTATTATCTCTACAAAATAATATTAATAGACTGAAGAGACTGACTCCTTGCACCACCTCCTCTTTAGCTGACCACCATCAACACCACAATTTGCTGAGTGCTATTTAGATGAACTACCACCACCTTCACCACCACCACATTTTGCCGAATTCTTCTGGTGAAACCAAAGTGGCTTCTTCAGTATTTCTTGGATGAAGTCAGACCAACTTTCCATGGCATTCGTCTCCTGTGCAGTCAGGGCATGGATATGTGTCGGGGATGATGTGCATTTCTGTAGTTATTTTGAATTCTTTACCATGTGGTAAGAACTTTGCCTGTGAAGTAATTGCAATTTAGTTTGAAATGGAAAGATGAATCAGCAAGTCGGGCTATGGACTTCTGGTCTAGAGATTCATAAGCTTAATTCTACCAAGCTTTTTGTGGGTATTGAAGACACATGACTACTGAACTGCTACAATAATTCTAGAACATGCTAATGTTGAACGCAAATAAATGTTTAAAGCTACTGAATTAGAATGAATTCTGTTCCCTGATCTTCTGTTTCTCAGGTCTGTCAGGATTAAACCTTGCATCTGATCTGGAAAAGAGTGAGGCAGGTATGAAAGGCCTGGACAGATCATGGGCAAAATGGGATATTTACCTCAAGGAAGAAGCCTCTCCATCCTGTGGCTGGGATTTCCATGTCTGCCTTATAAACACCAGATTCCTGCACAAAGATCAAACAGCAGGAGAAGAGGTAAGATCTCATTACATTCCAGTACGCTTAAAACTTGTATAACTTTTTTTTTTAATAAAATTTTATTAGTGAGTGGAAAAACAAAAGAAAATTTTCAAAATTTAACACAAATAATCCCATTTTTCCCCTTGCTCTGTCCCCCACCCTTTTCCTCCCCCTCCCTATTGACTTCCAACAGCTTTCCAACCCTTAACCCTTCTTATTACTTAAATCTATTTCATTTATATTTTCCTACCAACTTTACATCATAATATCTCTTATTCTAAGCACATTCTTATTTTTTACATAACCTCTATCAAACCTACTATCAATATAATATATCTCATATCAATATAGCATATCAATATAATATGATATATAGCACATTCTTATTCTTTTACATAGCCTCTATCAAACCTACTATCAATATAGTATATCTCATATTAATATAACATACCAATATAATATAATATAATATATAGCAGGGATCACCCTATTTCTTACTTTAAACTTATTCTATTTCTTTTCTGTTAAGCATATACTCCATCAAATACACTATCAATATAGTATATATCACAATAATATATTATATATATGTTGTATGCTATGCCACCAATGTAGCACAGCACACAACACCACATAGCACAACCACATATTATGTTATAATGTAGAATCTGATCCATTAACCCGTTATTTTATGTTATATATCATATATAGTATACCTCATTGAGGTATCTGTTTACCCCTTCTCGTTATCCCATATACTCAATGTAAAATCCCCTTAAATATTATATTAGCTTAGATTATAATTACATTCCCCCTAAATGGTAAGATCCCTTCTCTCTTCTCATTGCAACATTGTTCTTTAAAAATGTTCAAACTGCCACAGTTCTCCTTTTACATCCCACTTTTTTTCCAAAAATTGTTTCAGTTTCCCCCAGTCAACAATATATTGTCCTAGGTCAAGATCTTTGAGTTTCCTTGTCATTTTGTCCATTTCTGCCATGTACAGCAATTTGTAAATCCAGTCTTCTACAGTTGGTATTTCTTGTGTCTTCCATTTCTGCGCATACAAAAGTCTTGCCGCTGCTGTCATGTAAAATAACAATGTTCTGTACTGCATTGGAACTGCCTCCATTCCCAAGTTCAGTAGCAACAGTTCTGGGTTCTTATTTATTTGTATTTGTAAAATCTCATTTATTACTTCAATTATTTCTCCCCAGTACTGTTTAGCTACTTCACATATCCACCACATATGATATAATGATCCTTCATGCTTTTTACATTTCCAGCACTTGTCTGACATGTTAGTATTTCCTAGCGCAATTTTCTTTGGTGTTAAATACCATCTGTAAATCATTTTGTACACATTCTCTTTAATGTTCGTACAAGTTGAAATCTTCACTGTATTTTTCCATAGGTACTCCCGTGCTTCCATTGTTATTTCTTTATGAAAATTTATTGCCCACTTCACCATCTGGACTTTTACTGTTTCATCTGCCGTAAACCATTTTAAAAGTAATTTGTAAATCTTGGATATTTCTTTCTTGCCTTCTTGTAGTATCACTTCCTCTAACTCCGAATTTTCCAATCTTATTCCTCCTCTCTGGCAGTCCGCATTATAAAGGTCTCTGATCTGTCTGTACTGGAACCATCCATAACAAGGAGACAATTCTTCTTCTGTCTTTATTCTCAGCTTTGAATATTGTATTTGTGTAATCTCCTTGTAAGTTAAACATTGCTGTTCATTATCAACAGTTCTCGGATCTATTACTTCATACGGAACCACCCATGAAGGAATTCCATCTTCCATATACAACTTGTATTTCTTCCAGACCGTGAAGAGGCTTCTCCGAATATAGTGAAGCAAAAACAAAGAGTCTGCTTTTACTTTGTCATACCACATGTATGCGTGCCATCCAAATATTTTTTATGTCCCTCCAGGGCCAGCAACTTACGGTTTTTTAAATTTATCCAGTCTTTCAACCATAGAAGACATACTGCCTCATGATACAGTCTTATGTTGGGCAGTTGCAAGCCACCTCTTTCCTTCGCATCTTGTAAAACCTTCATTTTCACTCGTGGTTTCTTGCCTGCCCACACAAAATCTGAAATTTTCCTTTGCCATTTATCAAATTGTTTGGAGTCTTGGATAATTGGTATGGTTTGCAACAAGAACATCACATGTGGTAAGATGTTCATTCTTACTGCTGCAATTCTTCCCAGCCATGATAAATTCAGTTTGTTCCATTTTATTAAATCTCTCTCTATTTGTATCCACAGTTTCTCGTAATTGTTTTAAAACAAATCTATGTTTTTCACAGTCAGTTCAATGCCAAGATATTTTACTTTATTAGTCACCTCACAGTCTATCTCCATTAGCTCTTGCTGCTTCTGTTTAGTCATATTCTTACATAAAATCTTTGACTTCTTTTTGTTCACGTAAAATCCAGCCAAAACTCTTTGGCATATTTTCTTTTTCTTTTTTTGTAATTTTTTTGTAATTTTTAATATCTAACATAAAAAACTACAAAAGACTACAAAAGTACAAGGGGGGGGAAGGGAAGGGGGACTGGGAAAAAGGGAAGAGCAACATACAAACAACAAACGCTACACTACATGTCTTGTATTCCCTTCATGCTGCAATTTTTCTTAAAAGTTAACTTTCTAATATGCTATCAGATTGGTAGATCTTATACAATACCTTTGGCATATTTTCAATTGGATCCTCTACTATTAACATTATATCATCTGCAAAAGCTCTGACCTTATAAGAGAACTCTTTTATTTTCATACCTCGGATTGTGTCATCTTCACATATTTGAATCATCAATATTTCCAAAATCAAAATGAACAACAATGGAGACAACGGGCATCCCTGTCTGGTTCCTTTGCTGATTTTCAATTTTTTGTCAAGTCCTCATTCACTATAATTGCTGCACTCTGGTCTCCATAAATTTCCTTGACCGCTTGTATGAACTTTTCTCCCATTTGCAGCTTTTCCATGGTAGCAAACATAAAATCCCAGTTCAAATTGTCAAATGCTTTTTCCGCGTCTATGAAGAAAAAACCAACCTCTCTGTCACAGTGCTTGTCATAGTATCCAATAGCGTTTATTACTGTCCTCAAATTATCTTTAATTTGTCTGTTAGGTAAAAATCCTGCCTGTTCTTCAGCAATGAATTCCGCCATCCATCCTTTCCACCTCTCTGCCAACATCTTTGCAAATATTTTATAGTCATTATTCAACAACGAAATTGGTCTGTAATTTTTAACATTGGTCAAGTCCTGACCTTCCTTCGGTATCAGCGATATATTGGCTTCGTTCCATGAGTCAGGAATCCTTTGATCTTGCATCGCTCCATTCATTGCCTCTTTCAGGAATGGCGCCAGTTCGTTAGCCATCACTTTATAAAACTTTGCCGTTAGTCCATCTGGTCCTGACACCTTTCCTATCTTCGTTGATTGTATAGCTTCCTTTATTTCTTCTTCCATCACTTCCTTATTTAATTTCTCTTTTCCATTTTTCAGGAATTGTCGGAATTTTCATCTTCTCTAGGTATTCCGCTATTAAATCTTTACTCACTTCTTTTTTTTGGTACAATTTTGCATAAAACTTAAAAAAGGCTCTACTAATAGCCGCTTGGTCCATAAGCACCTTATCATCTTCTAGAATTTTACTTATGATTTTCTTCTCCTTCCTTTTTTTTTAGTTGCCACGCCAAATATTTCCCAGGTTTGTTTGCACCTTCAAACGACCTCTGATTCATCCTTTTTAAATTCCACTCTAATTCTTTATTGTCCATTGTTGTCAATTGTTCCTGCAGAATTTTAATATCCTGATATGTCTTTTTCCCCCCCCGGTCTTTTCTTAAGTTGTATCTCTTTGGCTTTTATTTTATCCAAAATTTCAGATCTCTTTTCCTCCTTTTTCCTCCTAGTTCTTGCATTCAGGTCTATTAGTATGCCTCTTATCACCGCTTTATATGTGTCCCATACTTTATTGGTCGGCACTTCTTTGTTCAGGTTATATTGTATGAAAAATTTGGTCTCCCTTCGCAGCAACGCAATATTTTCTTCTATTTGTAACAAGTCCTCATTTATTCTCCATCCTTTTCTTTTATTATTTTTCCCAAATCTCCACATAATTGGATTATGATCTGAGCCTACCTTTGGCATTATCTCCACCTCTCTAGTCCATAGTGTCAGTTCTTTAGAGGCCCAGATCATATCTATTCTTGATACTGTGAAATGTCTTGCAGAGTAAAATGTATATTGTCTATTTTTAGGGTATTGTCTCCTCCACACATCTTCTAAACTTTCTTGTTCCTTAAGCATAAAAAACGCCTTTGGTAATAGTCCTCTTTTTTTGTGAGCAGCTTTAGACTGCTTGTCCTCTTCCAGGTTTGTAACTCCATTGAAGTCACCTGCCAAGATTATGTGATCATAGGTCAATTCATCTAATTGTTTCTCTAAGTCCTTAAAGAAATTTTCTTTTGCACCGTTAGGTGCATAAATCCCGATCATCAATATTTTCTTAGAATTCCAAATAATTTCCACTGCTAAATATCTGGCTTCTGCCTCTTTTAAAACTAGTCTGGGCTGCAATTCTTCTTTTATGTACAATACAACTCCCCTCTTTTTCTTTTTAGAGGCGGCAACAAATTCTTTCCCCAATTTAACAAATTTCAAATATTTTTCGTCCTGCTTTCTAATATGTGTCTCTTGCAGACAAACTATATTGCATTTTTGTTTTGATAGCCAGTGGAAAGTAGCTTTGCGTTTACAAGGTGAATTTAGTCCATTAACATTCCAAGATATAACTTTACATTCCATGATCACTTTCTTATAGTTTTTGGTAAGTCCTTTTCATTTTCCCTAATAAAAGTCTCCATCTCATGGCCAGATCTGATGCTCTTTCTAACGCCACCAAACTCAAATGTCAGTCCTTCTGGTATTTCCCATCTATATCTGATTTTCAGCTCCTTTAACATCTGAACCAGTTCTCTATACTTCTTCCGCTCGAACAGCACCGATCTGGGCAGCTCTTTCATGATTCTCACCACTTTTCCATCGACTTCTAATGGATCTTGAAATTCTTTGCTCACAATTAATTCTCTTGTGCTTCTAGTCATAAATTGAACAATCATATCCCTTGGTAACTTCCTCTGAGCTGCAAATCTGGAATTGATTCTATACACCACGTCCAAGAAAGCTGCAATTTCTTCCTCTTCTTTCCCCAGGTATTCTGCCAAAATTTCTGTAATCTGTTCTTGGGCTGATTTTCCCTCTACTTCTGGGACCGAACGAAATCTGAGTTGTTTTTCCATCTGTTTACTTTCTGCAACGGCCATTCTGTCTCTCATCCCTCTCATTTCAGTCTTTTGCACGTCTGTTAAATTTTCCACTGTTTCCTCTACTGCATTGACTCTCTGCTGTGTAGCTTGTAGGTCATTTTGTATTTTATCCATACCTTTTGTCAGTTCTGCCATTTCCAATTTAAGCGTCTCTTTAAAGTCTTTTAATTCTTTCACCATCTCTAGCATCATATCCTTAAGCTCTTTATTTCCCTCTGAAACTTTTTTATCCAAATTTTCCATCGTACTTTGCCACTCTTTCTTCGACATTGTGGGGCTAGCTCTGCTTCGCTCCCACGAGTCTGCCCTTTTCCTTAAATCCGTGACGCTACTTTTTTACTTTCTTTTATTTTTAAAAGTCCAATTGCAGTTTATTTTTCTCAAACACTGTTTTAAACTGTCCAAAATGTCGGGTGTTTTTTCTCTATGGTTTTGTACTGAAGCGCTCGCCCTTACTTTCTTTAAAGATGGCCTACTTCTGTTTTCATTGAAGTCGCCAGTTGCCCTCTTTCAAAATGGCGTCGCCCTACTTCCAGCGTTTAAGAAAAGGGCCCTTCTCTTCCGTCTCTTTATGGTTCTGACACACTTCCTGTTCCTCTACGTTGCACAGCAGTTCTCGTGATTTTTAAGCTTTCTCACAGTCTACTATCTCTTCTCCGCCACAGGTATGTAAACAATAATCCAATTTCCGTGCTAGCTTCTCCTTACAAATTTACTTTTTCAAATTTTTTCTTGCCGGAATCTTCCCCCTTATATGACTAGTCTGTTGCAGTTCTTAAATCCACTTTTGCCACTTATTTCTTTTTAAAATCTGTCCCGTACTGAGAGATAGCGATCTTTACCTCCTTTAGCGTTTTTCTTGGGTTGTAATCACTGCTTCTGTTATCTGATCGAATCCAGCCCCTTTGCTGTTTTGCTGAAGCTTGGGCATGTAGGTCTTATGCCATGATCAGATGTGTTTTGTGAGTTTCGTGCTAGGAACTCAGTTCTTAGATGTGCTTGGGCTTGATTTGGATTACCACAGCATGACTGGAGCTTTTATCTTTCGATATGCACCATTTTCCTTACCTAAAATGGATCACAAGGAGCCATTACTTGCTGCTCTGGGGCTCCTATATTTCCCCAAAGAGACACATAGAGGCTCTATTTCCCCTATACTCAGGGGGAAAATTTCAGTCCTCTCTTGCCACATGCTGTGGTCATGATTCAAATCAGGCCCACACGTTCCTGGGAACTGAGTTGTTCCCTTTTTGTTACAACCAAAACATATAGCATATGAAGTCAACCATTCAAAGCCAGTCAACATGGCACAATCAGTTGCTTAGGAAGTGCCAAGATTTCCTTCAACTGAAAAGAAGGAGGGGAAGAGCTGAGCTTTGACTTTCAGTATCACTCCCTTCAACCTGCACCTGGCAGCAGGAGTCTTCGTGTGGTGGAAGAAGGAGAGGATGTGTTAAGCAAGACTTTTCTTTGTCCTTTTCCTCCTCCTTTCATGGTTGAAGTCCATGTGGTTAGTTTGAAATAACTACAGGGAGACTATACTGTTAAAAGAGGAGGATTTGACGCTGTTCCTTTCCTCAGGTTTCAGAGGAGGTCAAACTCCTTAGTGCACTGAACTATCCTTTGATATGTAGATTGTTAATCCCAGGACTTCTTCCTTGTGACATCCTTCCCTTTGTCATACAACCATCGCTTCTCTCCATCATGCACAATGGATGTAGGACTTGTCCTGCAATCCATGCCCATTCTTAGACTAGACAGATTGGAATCTATCTCTCCTCTTTTTTATCAGAGTATGGAGTTCCTATAATAAAGAACTTTTATGTCCTTTCAAAACCCAAGCTAAATACCCATCATGTTTTCTCTGCAATTAATGCTACTCTGCTACTCTAATACTAATAGCTGGAGGCTCAGTTTTATACCTTTTTATAGGTTCTGGGACCAGCTATATTATTTAATACAGACAGCAACAGAATGTCTGACAGAAATTGTATACATACTTACTCAACATTAAATCTCATGGAATCTGGTTTAGAATCCTGTTTTAAAACTTTCATTCTTGAATTCATTGTGAATTGTCTGATATTTAAAGTAGAAAAGAAACAGCCACCAAGTGGACTGTTAAAAACAGCTGGTTTCTAAGCTCATTAAATATTTGTACCAATACCCCCAAACAAAGACACAAGATGTGAGGGTTAACTAGATTATTAACGGCTCATTTACTTCAGTTACACATCCCTGAATTTGTGCAAGTTGCTGCTAACAAGCAGCCTACTGTGGTTGTCAATGTTGTACTCAAAAACCACCCTACTTCCAAACCTAGCCAGCATTACTGGTGGCTTCATTTATCCTCACCTGCATATAAAAGAGAGCTGAGAGGAGTAAAGCCTGGTCTCCCACCACGTACCACTCCAGCAATTAAGACTCTCTGAAGAAGGGAGCTCTGACTCTTGAAAGCTTATGCTCTGAGAATTCTGTTTTTCTCTAAGATGACACTGGACTTAAGTCCTGCTGTTCTACTGCAGACCAAATGTGGCTACCTACCTAAAGCTCCTAGGGTATTTTTTTCCCAAGGCTGCCCAGATATTTGAGCCAATGATGTGCTAGCTTGGGAACAACCTCATCCTTTGATGGCTTGCCTATTAGCTCTGTCTACACTGTAGCATCACCATTAGGGTTGCTAGGTCCTCTTATCCTCCTAGTGGGAGAGGGGACCTGGGGCCTAGCTTCTCTGTGCTTCTTGTGTGCAGATCATGTGTGCACAAAGCACATAATCGCACAGGTGCAGGAGCGCGTATGTACTTCTCAGTGGACCAGTTTGGGCCCCAAACAATTTGGCCCATCTGGGGCCAAAATTAGCCCACTGAGAAGTGCACATGAGCTCTTGGGCAATGCAATGATGTCACTCCCGAGGGTGACCTCATCACACTGCCCCAGGAGTGCTCCCAGGAGGTCCGTTCCCTTGCCTTTCCCCCTCGCTGGCCACGTGAGTGGAGGTGGGGGATGGAGGATGGAAGCAGGGGATCCCCCATCCCTACTGGGGGACCTGGGATCCCTAATCACCATAATCCTGCGAAAACTTACTATGGCCTAACCAGTCAGAAGATCAGGCCTAATTAGATAATACCAGCCAAGGACACCAGAAAAGGCAAAAAAAAGTTCCCTTTCCAGGCCAACTTGCTGGAGGCCCAAAAAGTTCCTGCTTGGCCCCTTTAAAGGTGAACAGATTATGCCGCATTATCCACAGGAAGGATAGGTAGGCCAATTTGCATCAAAAGCCTGGAACAGTGCATAGGACAGAGCTCAAACAACTTCTCGAGTAAGTGGAACCTGGAGTTCTTCAGACTACAGATACCACTTCCCTTGGAGAAAATGGCAGCTTGAGACAGCTGACTCTCTGGTATACCCTACAGTCTTGGAAAAACTGAAGTCCATTCCCAGGCAAATCCCCAAACTGTCAGGAATTATCCAAGCCTTTAGGAATTTCCCAAGTCAGAGATGGAAGCCATATTTTCCAGACTCATTTCAACTGGGTACTCCACTTGAGGCAGAAAATGGCTTGCCAATAGACAGTTGAGCACGCTTGCCTCATTTACAGTTGGGACTAGTACAAAAGAATACCTCTACCATAGGGAATGGGAACTAAATTCACTTCCCTCCTGCCTGGTGGTTTTTATGGAACTGAAGCTATAATGTCATTTAAAACAGGGTTAACATACCTGTAACTTATGTTCATCGAGTTCTTCTGTGCTGACACACATGGGGACTGCCCAGGCGCAGGCCAGCCGCCGGAGAATCTTCTAGAGCTTCTATGGCTCCGAAGGGGCCGTTTGTCGTGCGCCTCAGCGACCGTCTTCCCGCCCAAACGGTCACGTGCTCCTCCAGCGACCAACGGCCCCTTCCCTCAGTTCTCCTTTGCCACCGCTTGACCAACACACTTAGCCGTAACACCTTAAAACACATCAGATTCAGTTACAGCCACCACATCTTTGTGCATTGGAATTCACAGCGGGGTAGGAGGGAGGGTTGTGTGTCAGCACAGAAGAACTCGATGAACATAAGTTACAGGTATGTTAACCCTGTTTTCATCTTCGTTCTTCTGTGCTTCCACACATGGGAGTGTACCAAGCTTCACACAATAAGGAAGGTGGGGTGAAGTCCAACACAATTTTATTGAACAAACAAGAACAACAACAAATAGATATGCATATATACATCTATGTAAACTGTGCAGTGATACACCAGTACCCAATATTTACACATATATACACCCAAATATACATATATATACACTCATTCACTCAAGGGTACCTAGCAGGTACGCCAAGAAAATCTTCCCAAGACTCCCTCAGGAAAAAAGGGAGTGTAGGACAGCCCTGGCCACAGATACATCCTGCTCCGCATTGACATCAATGGCGTAATGCCTGACAAAGGTGTCTGCAGAGGACCATGTGGCTGCTTTACAAATGTTAACCAGGGGCACCCCCCTGAGGAGTGCCGAAGAGGATGCTTGGGACCGCGTGGAGTGGGCCCTAACATGAAGCGGGCAAGCCACCCCTGCCAGGGAATAGACCCTGCTAATGGCCGCCACAATCCACCTAGACAGGGTCTGTGAGGAAGCCCTGTTACCTTTGTCCTTGGCCCCAAAACATACAAACAGGTGAGGACTGGAACGGAATCCCTTCGTCCTATCCAGGTAATAGGCTAGGGCCCTCTTCAAATCTAGGGAATGGAGGGCCTTTTCCCCCTTAGAGGAAGGTTGAGGAAAGAACGCAGGCAGTGAGATATCCTGCGAGAGGTGGAAGGCGGACACCACCTTGGGCAGAAACCCGAGGCAGGGACGCAGGACCACCTTGTTGGGATGAAACACAAGGAAGGGAGGGTCAGACCGCAGTGCAGACAGCTCACTGACCCTTCTGGCCGATGTCACAGCCACCAAGAATGCCACCTTGTAGGATAACATATCCAAGGGGCAGGTAGCCATAGGTTCAAAAGGAGGCAACATGAGACGTGAGAGTACCAAGGACAGTGACCACTGAGGCACTGGCGCCGACACAGGTGGGTAAAGATTGTACATGCCCTTAAGGAACTGGCGGGATCGTGGGTGAGAAAACAATGTAGCACCCTCAACTCGGGTGTGAGCAGCTGATATCGCTGCCAGGTGGACCTTGAGGGAGGAAACCTTCAAGCCCAGGCCACGCAAGTGGCACAAATACTCGAATACAACCCCCAAGGGACTGCTGTCAGGCACCACTCCTTTAGCAAGTGCCCAAAGTTCAAACCTGCGCCACTTGGCCGCATAAGCGCGCCTAGTGGACGGCCGACGAGCATTCAGGAGGACTCTCTGTACCTCGTCAGTAAAGCCTACAGGGGAGGAACGATCCGCCAAGCCGTCAGGTGCAGCTTCCTGGGATCGTGGTGGACCAGGCTCCCGTTCAGGAGAAGGTCCTGCCGAGGGGGCAGACTGACATATGTCCGTTGGGACATCCGCAGGAGCTTCGGGAACCAAACCTGCCGTGGCCAAAAGGGGGCCACCAGGATGCAGTCCGTCCCGTCCTCCTCTATCTTGCACAGGACCCTGGGAATCAAGGGGAACGGAGGAAACATGTAGTGCAAGCCCTGCGTCCACGTAAACTGGAAGGCATCCCCAATAGAGAGGGGGTCGCTCCCAGCCCTGGAACAGAACGTGTGGGCCTTGGTGGTTGCCGCAGTGGCGAACACGTCCATCACCGGATGACCCCACATCTGAAAGATCGGCCCAATGCACTCTACGTTCAGTTCCCACTTGTGGTCCAGCAAAGGGACCCTGCTGAGGGCATCTGCCCGGGCATTGTCTGACCCAGCCACGTGTATAGCACGGAGCGACACGCCGTTCCTGATAGCCCACTGCCAAGTGAGCGTGGCTTCCCGGCATAGGGCCATGGACACTGTGCCCCCCTGCTGATTCACGTAGTACATGGCAGTCGTGTTGTCCGTCTGCACCAACACCTGACGATTTCTCAGCAGTGCTGTAAGAGACACAAGTGCGAAACGAATGGCTCTTAGTTCAAGCACATTGATATGGAGGGTCTTTTCCCTCTCAGACCAGACATCTTGCACAGACACGTCACCACAGTAAGCCCCCCACCCCAACAGAGAGGCATCAGTGGTAACCGTGACGTCATGGTGCCGATACCCAAAGGGGGTCCCTTTAAACAAGTTGTCATCAGACAGCCACCAGTCCAAGGAGGAGAGGATGACCCTCGGGATAGAGAATTTGAGGGACGGAGGGTGCAGCAGAGCATCGTACCTCCGCACAAACCAGTTCTGGAGAGGGCGCATAAGCAGCCTAGCAAAGGGCACCACAGAGGTGGCCGCTGCCATATGCCCTAGTAAGCACTGGATAGTGCGCACAGACTGGAATCGGTTCCTTTTAAACATGGACACTAGACCCCTTAGGGACCGAGCCCTCTCCAAAGGGAGCAGAGCCTTACCCCCCACAGAGTCTAATAGTGCACCAATGTAGGACACCTTGCAGTTGGGCACCAGTTTGGATTTCTCAAAGTTCACCAGGAGCCCCAGGTGTTGGCAAGTGCTAAGTACCAAACCAATGTCCTGCACCAGCCTAGACTCTGATTCAGCCACGATGAGCCAGTCATCGAGGTACGGAAAGATGGTACAGCCTTCTTCCCGCAGGAAGGAAACCACAGGGGCCACACATTTCGTGAACACTCGTGGGGCAGTGGACAGGCCAAAGGGGAGCACCTTATACCGGAAAACCCTTCGCCGGTAAACGAAGCTCAGGTATTTCCTGTGCTCCTCCCGTATCCTCACGTGAAAATATGCGTCCTTTAAGTCAAGGACCGCAAACCAATCCCCATGTTTGAGCAAGGCGATCACAGCCGCCAACGTAACCATCTTGAATTTGGTCACCTTGAGGAAGGCATTAAGGCCCCTCAGATCTAAAATGGGACGTAAGCCCCCATCCTTCTTAGGGACCAGGAAGAACCTAGAGAAGAAACCCTTTACAGAGTCCTCATAGGGCAATTCTTCCACAGCACCCTTGGCCAAGAGCGACACGATCTCCGCATCCAGCTCGGCCATAGTGTTATTGACAGCCGTCAGGGGTGAACTGCATCTAGGCAGCTCAACGAACTCCAGCCCGTATCCCAGTTCAACAATCGTTAAGACCCATGAGTCAGATGTTATTGACTCCCACTCAGAGAGGAGTGGACTCAGTCTGTCCGAAAAGTTCGGGGACACGGCTGGCGCGACCCGTCAATACTGCCTCCCGGCGCCCTGCTGATCTCTCTGCTGGGCCGGTTGCTGTGACGGACGAGGCTTGAAGGGCCTACGCCTCCTCTGCTGCTGTGCGGGAGGGTAAGGCCGCTGCTGGTAGGCAGGATACTGGTGGTAGCCCGGCCGCTGTTGCTGGTATCTGCCCTGGAAATGGTAAGGGCCGGACCGGGGAGCGTACCGTGGCCTGGAGGAGGGCTTGTCCGCAGGAGCCAGCCCCAAGGACCTAGCCGTCTGCCTGTCCTCCTTCTTCTTTTTCTCGTCGGTGGATTTGGAGAACAGCGAGTCCCCCTCAAAGGGCATGCTCTCCACCCTGGAACGCACCTCCTGAGACAGGGCGGTCGACCGCAACCAGGAATGGCGCCTGAGGACCACCGCCGAAGCCATCCCTCTAGCAGCAGTGTCAGCAGCGTGGCTCCCAGCATTCATTTGCTGTTTAGACAGCCGGACAGCCTCCATTTGCAGCAGGGACACCACAGCCTTCTGCTCAGGTGGGAGGTCCCGGGTATAGGACGCCAACTTCTCCCAGAGGTACAGCTGGTACCCTGCCATGAAGGTCTGGTAGTTGGCAATCCTCAGACCCAGCGAAGCGACAATGTACTGGCGCCTACCCATGGCATCAAGCTTTCTGCTCTCTTTATCTGCAGGCACCGAGGAGTGACCCGACCGTCGGGGGTTGAATTCCTCCGTGACCAAGGAGGAAGGTGGAGGGTGCTTCACCAACGCCGGCCAGGTGCCCTGCTTGATTTTATAAAGCTGCTCGATCCTCTTAGATGTTGGAGGCTGGTCACAGGGCACCTTCCACACCTTCTCCACGATCTCCTCAATACCCTCGAGCATGGGGAAGCCAATGGACGCCGGGTTGTCACCGTATATCCGCTTGAGCAGCTTGTCTTTGGTCTGTGGGGTTGCCGAGGAGATGTCCATCTTGAGGGCCTGGGCCATCCTCGCCATCTGGTCGGCGTAGATGTGGAGGTCTTCGTACGGGGAGCCCGTAGATGGCACCAGATCATCAGCTGGCGATGGTTCGGACCAGGATTCCGACTGGTAATCTGCCAGGCTCTTCACCTCTCCTTCCTCGGAACCGTGCTGGGAGTCCTCACCCTGGACTGGAGGGGGAAACCACGTACGCCTCGACGTCGATGGCCCCGGTTCCGACTCGGAGAAACCAGCAGGTGCCCCTTCCCACTGGCAACGGTATGGCGAGGGAAGGTAGGAGGCTTGACGATGCCGGGACGCAGTGGATCGGGCAGATCGAATGCTGTCCCCGGACCGGCGTCGCTCACGACCGACAGCAGGCGGAGATGGACGGGCAGGAGACGGACGGCCCCGATGAGGAGACGGGCTCGGTTCCAATCTCGGCGACCGAAGGGCAGGAGATGGTCGACTCCGACGGCGCGGGCTCGGCTCCGGCCCCGACGAAAACCCTGCGGGCACTGTTTTGAAGGCCATCGGATCCGGCACCGGCACGGAGAGTTCCTCTGGTTCGGGGGAACCCAGATGAGGGGAAGGCGTGTGAGGAAGCACGATGACTTCCTCCTGGGGAGCGGGATGCGGCGACCGATGATGTTTGGTCTTCTTCTTCTTTTTTGCCGGTTCCGAAGAAGACCTCGGAACCGACACGCTCCTCGCCTTCGAAGGGGACCTCTGCTTCGACCTCTTCGATGTAATAGGGATCGAACCGGTCGTCGGTTCCGACCGGGGACTCGGCACCAGGATCCTCGGTTCCGATGTCGGTCTCGGATCCGACCTGGTGGATGACGCCCTCCGGGGCGGCCGCGCCGGACCCTGCGCTGGAGAGGCTGCTCTTGACGCCGAGGCACTCGGGGGACGCGGTTTCGACCCCGACCTCGCGGAGGCCACTGAGCCAGCTCTTGAAAGCCTTCCGGCAGAGGGGCTAGGGCCGGCCTTAGGTAACGGGGTCCCCTCGGACATGACCGACTGCCACAGTGACGAATTCAGTCGAGCCCTCCGATCCTGCCGGGCCTTGTTGGTGAAGCCCTGGCAGATCTTGCAGGCCGACACGTTGTGGGTCTCCCCCAAACAAAATAGGCACAGCTCATGGCCATCGGTTTTGGCCATTTTGGTGTGGCACTGAAGGCAGTGCTTAAAGAGAGCCGTGGAGGCCATCTTAAGGGGCACGCGAGAGAAAGGTCAAAACAGTCCGAGTCGTATTACCGAGTCCATGTCAAAGTCCAGAGGGAGATCCGAAGAATAGTCGAGTCCAAAGTCCGAGGTCAAGAAGCCAAGATCAATCAGTCAGAAAAGCACGAAGCACAAGCACAGAGCGAAGCTCAAACGTTCTCTCCAAGTGGCGGCAAGAAGAGAACTGAGGGAAGGGGCCGTTGGTCGCTGGAGGAGCACGTGACCGTTTGGGCGGGAAGACGGTCGCTGAGGCGCGCGACAAACGGCCCCTTCGGAGCCATAGAAGCTCTAGAAGATTCTCCGGCGGCTGGCCTGCGCCTGCGCAGTCCCCATGTGTGGAAGCACAGAAGAACGAAGATGAACTAGGGGTTTTTTGTGGTAGTAATCACTGATACTGAGTACAGGTACCTTTGGAGGGGGGAGGGTGCTCTCCCAAGTCCTTTGGGGGAACTGGTAGAGATACCCTCCTAAATATAAGAGGAAGGTTCACATTTCTGCTGTGGTTTATATTTTCCCAGGTATAACAGTCAGGGCCAGTTTCTCTTTATTACTACCCGTGGGGAGAAACTGAGATCTGGTTTGCATTTTCTAATTTGATTTGCATAGTCTAACTTAATTTGATCTCGCCATCATTATCTGTATGCCATTTTAAGTCCATTTCAAATTGCAGGAAAGTCTTTTACTTCATGTTGGAGCAAATCTCTTTCTCCTCCATCCTTTAAAAATAATTGCACATGAAGGAGAGTTCTGGGGGATTTGAAAACTTGATCGCTATTTTGTGGCTTGTTAAATTTGTCCTAAAGAAAGACATTTAGAACTGATTTTTGACAGATATGAATCATGTACTCTGATTGGAATTTGTTTGAGGAAATGGCAGGATACACATGAAAAAAATAGATTGAATTGTCTGCTAGCCAAGAATTTTCCAGGCTATATGAATTTATTCTTTACAAGTGGCTGTCTTTGACTTTAATGTTTCTTATCTGCTGCCTAATTCTAATTGGCTGCCATTTCAAATGCATAAGCTTTGCAACTTAGCCTGTTGCAAAATGCATTGTATATACCACAAGAAAGTAAATACTACTCATTACATACTTGTTTCCCCCCTTACATTTCTTAAACATTACCCTATTCGTTGTACCAGTGATGCCCAAGATATACATTATGATTTATAATCTGTGGGACTGGCACTCCTCTGACCTGATATTAACACCAACACTTAGACATCAGGAGCTTATTTTCCAAGAACCCAATTTGGCTCCCCCCATGCCATTTTCGCAGACTGAAACAGCTTCAGAGGGCAGTGTGTGCCCTATTGAGGTGTGTACATAGATAACACTTGGAAAACAAATTCCATCTCTCCTGATGTCTGACTGTCACCATCAGTGCCCGGACAGGGGGACTTCCAACCCTACATATTACACATTGTAACATACAGACTGGTCCTCAGATGATGGATTTGCTTTCATATAATACTTGATTTGCCTTAGAATGGTGAGTGAGGAGGGGCAGAGGAGATCTTTGTCCACTGGGTTCATGGTGGCTCTGGGCACCACTGAAGTCTACCAGTATGTTGCTCCAGGGAGGTCCCAGCCACAGCTGACTCCTTGGGCATATCAGGGCTGCAGCAGTACACAGTGAGGAGGGCTCAGGTGCTGACAGGCAGCAATCCTGCCCCAAGAGAGTGTCGGCTAGTGGGCAGAGTGTGGCCAGGGGCAGAGGCTACTTTAATGGGGGAAGGCGTCCTGTTAGGCTAGCAGTGGGCGGGGTGCATGGTTAATGGAGAGGGGAGGATATGTTCGTTGATTGTGGCTTTGAGGGCTGTGCAGGAAAGAGAGAGGGGGAGGAACCTGGTGCGCAGAAGACAGGAGCTAGATCTGCCCTGAGGCGGCAGGGATCACAGGATTGGCATTAACTTCAGAAGGGATCCTCTGTACTGGATGAATTAAATAAAATAGGCAGCAAAGAGACACTTATGATTTCATTGTGGAGGAAATACCCATGGAACCTTGCCCTGGTCCTAGCTTGCTTCAGGCCTCTATGTTGCAAGAGCCCTAGCTACCAGCCCCACTCCACCCAGGCAACCGTGCTGGACATGCTGGGGACAAGCCCACGGAGATGGGCAAAGGCGCCTCAACCATCCCTTCCCACAGAGCTCTGAGCTTGGGGGGCACAAGTCTCCTTCCCCTCTCTGTGAGAAGGGATGGTTGAGTCTAGCTGCTGTGGCGGCCGCGGCAGCCTCAGCAGCTCCTTCTGCCGCTGCTAGCCACCTGTCATCTTCGGGCTCGGCTCTCTTCGGGCTCCCTTCGGTGATGCTTTCCCTCTTGTCCTTCCTGCCCTGCTGCTACTGCTCTGACGTCCCCGACCCCCAAGCTCCTGGAAGAAAAACCGAGTGGAGCATATTTTGGCAAGAGACACTCTTGCAAAAATCTGCTCCACTGGGGTTTTCCTCTGGGACTCAGGGGCAGGGCCTGGCTATACCTGCCAAGAAAACTTGCAGGAACCCAGCATGTGTAGAGTGTTTCGTGTAGTTTAGCTCTCAGAAATCTCCATTCCTACTCAAATCTGATGACAAGTGCTTGACTCTCAAAAGCTTATATCCTGGAAATCTTGTGGGTCTTTATGTACTGCTGGATTCGAACCTTGTTCATCTACTGCAGACCTACACAGCTACCCACCTGACACTTGAACTGAGGTATTCTTTCCATATTTTTTAAATGATGCAGCCATATTCCAGAATCCTTCAACCTTGTCAGAAAACAGACCCAAGACACTCACCACTTTTTCAGGAAAGTGTTGAATCCATTTTATTTTTTGTTCTGAAGACCCACCAGCTCCTCTATGCAATCTGAAGTCTCGCCTGAGAAAGTTGAAAGCATAAAGGGATAAATGTTCTGAGAAGCCCATACAAGAGTCCTGCTATCAGTTGTAGTTCAAAGAGACTGAAACATCCCTACCTTGGAACGTCGGCACGGTAAGAAAAGACTTTGACAACGTGGCCAGTTGTATATAAGTAGATAGTTCCTGTGGTATTTGTCTAGGAAGAGAAAAGGAGTGGGTGAGGGAGAGATGAAAGTGAAGATTCCAGCTAGGGACTAGGCCTATCCCACCCCTCGTCACCCCTTGTTGTTATTGTGGCATTTGTTTATTAAGGTGAGCAGGTAAAGGAGAAATGAAGATAAGGATTCTTAGCCATCATCTCTTCCTTGCGAGCTGGCAATAAAATCAATGTGCATGTAACTGAATGGTCTGATATTAATTGTAAGTATTCTCCTCACTGGATTATATGTGGAAGAATTGTTTTTAAAAATTTCATTTAGAAATAGAAGTAAAAAAAAGCAATAGCAATAGAAAGGACATAGAACCTTATACAGAATACATTTAAGCTATAATAGAAAAAATATATAAAATAGAATTGAGTTACATAAGAGATATAAACACAGTATATAACAAAACTGAATATCATACTTTTACACCTCTACTTAAACATTTTATATTCAGCATTATATTCAACCTATGAAAAAAGAAAAGTATTTGGTGTGTTAATTTATTAGTTTATTTAGTTTGTTAGTTTAACTATTTTAATTTTAACTATTAGTCTATATAACTATTGTATATATGGAAAAATTTCATCCAAACATGCAAAAGGAAAAGGCATACAAAAGAGCAATAATTAAAGGAATAAGACTGAGAAAACCAACTAAATAAATCATAATGGTTAAAGATACCAGAATATGGCTGATTCCGCACACATTGGATAATGCACTTTCAATGCACTTTATCAATCATTTGAGGTGGATTTTTTCTTCTGCACACGAAAAAATCCATTCCGAATGATGTATAAAGAGGATTGGAAGTGCATTATCCAACGTGTGCGGAATCACTCTATGTAAATTTCAAAGTAAATTTTCCCCTCCATCATCCGTATAATGCTTTAAATGTCATAGACATATTGTCTCAAAAAATAACCCTTTCTCTCTCGAGTAAAGCGGAATTTTTTTAAATGAAATAAAGCAACACTATAAAACTGTTTTTATAGTGTTTTAATTCAGAGATGAGGAGATTCACGATAAGAAATTATCAAATCAATTCATCAGTTCAACTACAACTAAGTGACCGGACCATGCAAGGATTTTTTATTGGTTCAAGAGAAGATTGCCAGAAGATAAAAGTATGTCTACCAACAAAACCTGACTGGAGAAAGGGAACCTGGGAAATGGAATTCAGGAGAAATAATTTGGGCTTTTGCAGAACAAGCGAGATTCTGGATTTCATGGACTTAAAGAGGGTATATCGTTGGACAACATGAGACTATCTGAAGTTTCAAGGGGACTTTGATCCAGGAGGCCTGTTCTGACGCGACAATCTAATGATTATATGGCTCTGTGGAAGCTGACCAAACTCTGCAATCAAATTAAGTATATAACTTAGAAGGAAATATGAAAAAAGGAACATAAATAGAGACTGAGGGGGAGATTTATAATAGAGTAAAATCAACAGGCTGAGCAAAACATTGGAAATAAAATGTTTAGGGGTCTTCTATGATGATGATGATTAAATATTTTATTCCGAAGTATTAGAGTGGTGATGGAGAAGTAAACTTACCTTGAAGTTTATATATTTCGATATCTCTGCATATGGTGATATATACAATTAGAAACTAATTGAATTATTTTGATTTAAATGATTATAAGGTTTTTTGGATGTTGATAATGAAATGAGTACAAATGGAGATTGAGGAAGTGATTCATTTTAAGGCCTATATATTTTGTTATAGTATAATCAAAACTATAATAGACTGATTCGGTTTCGTTTTCGCGGCCATGTCGGACGCTCCTCTTCGCAGGTCCGAGAGGAAACGTCTGAGCAGCCTGACCGGGCGGCTGATCTGCAAAGATTAGCCCCCAGGACTCCCAGGGAGGGAGTCAGGGTCCGGGACGCTGCGGGAAGAGCCCTCTGGCAAATCGAGGCAGGGGGTAAATTGCCCGTTTGTCCCCATGGAGGCCGGCAGACGTGCGCGGCACCTTGCGTGCTGCCGGGCCACGGAAAATGGCAAAGAACAGGACTAGTCGGAAGCCTGTAAGTAAGCGAATCCCTTCTGTTATTACAAGCGTATGCGAAGGAGTGGTGGGATCTGAAGTTAAGAAGACTCGGATTTCTTCCCCCTCGCTGAGTTTGAGAAGGTTGGCGGTCCCCCCCCCTAAAATGGCAGCGAAAAAACAGAGTCCCGCTTTGGGCAAGTCAATCTCGGCTGCCCTGCAGGAATTGGTGAAAAGATCGGTCATCGAAGCCATAAAACCCTTTGTTGACAAGCTGAATGAAAGAGATCAAAGGGTGGGCTTAATTGAGAGCGATGTGAAAGCCATTAAGGAAGCAGTGGGGGGGCAGAGAAGTCTGCTCGGGAAAATGCATCACTCATGAGAGCAACGAACAAGGAGCTAAAGCTGGTGGGAAACCAGCTGATCGGGCTGCAAGTGGAACGAACACAGACTGTTTTGCGTCTCCAGAATGTTAAAGAGGAGGAAAACGAGGATCTAAGGGAGCTTGCCTCGGAATTATTGGCGTCACCCGCGAGGGCAACTAAGGAAGAGGTGAAAAGCGCCATTTTGGAAGTCCGCCGGGCTTCTTCAAAATATGCAATGAAGCGGCAGCTGCCTCGCGAGATTTTTATTGAGTTTGCATCCAGGAAGGTCCGAGACACTATCCTATTTAACTCATATAATGCGGACTTGGACTTTCTGGGAAATAAAGTCAAGATACTGAAGGACGTTCCATTTCTAGTTCGGAAAAGAAGATTTAAGTACAAAAAGCTCGCAGCTCTCCTGAGGGAATGAGGGATAAAGTATAAATGGCTATTTCCGGAAGGAATTTGGTTTAATTATAAAGATCAAGCCTACAAGATAAACTCAGAGGATCAGCTAAGGGATTTTGTGGACAAAAATCAAGAATTCGGGCAAGATACCATGCAAAATGAAGAAGACTCGAAGCCTGAAGGGAGGGGGGAGGCAGTGAGCGCAGTGGCTGTAGCTGCTCAGAGAGAACTGCGTCCGAGGCCCAGGGGGGGGAAAAGAAAATTTAATATGGGTTGTATTTTGTATTTTGCAAGGTCAACCACTCCATCATTACTTCATGAAGGCTTAAATTTTTAACCATGGCAGTATGAAGGGAAAACATTGTAGTGTTGTGTTTATTGTTTGTATGTAACCCCCCCTTTTTTCCAGCCCCCCTTCCCCTTTTCTTTCTTCTTTCCCTTTTCCCTTTTCCTAGTACTCTTGTAGTTTTTTTGTAGATTTCTGTTTTAGATATTAAAAATAAAAAATTTTCAAAAAAAAAAACTAAAATAGACTAACAGTTTATTTTATTCAATAGTCTAACAGTTAAATATGTGGAAGAACTGTTATACAGAGAACTGCACCCAGAGATGGCTAGTTCCTTTAGGGAAAAATGGGCAGTGTCAGGATTGGTCAATGGCTTCTTATGGAATTGATTGACCAGAGACTCACAGGCAAAAAAGAGAGTATCACAATATCAGGTAACGCAGCAAAAAAACTCATGAAATCTAACTAAATTCAATCTTCAATATTAATAATAAAGATAATATATATAACCATTACTACAATTTAATGAAGTATCATAAGGCAATAATTCATGTATAATAACATGATCTTCTGAATGAACAAATGAAATTCAATAATTCATCTCTGCACTGACAAGGAACGACCTTCTAAAAGTGGCATGTGCTAATTAAACTGTTATTATCAAGATTGTATCAGAATGTTTGGTGTTCTATATCCTATTAACAATAAAGTGCTAATGCTCCAATATTGTTTGTATAGTATTTAAAGTGCTAGTTAGTGTGCCAATATTGTTTGTACAGTATTTAAAGTGCTAATTAGTCCATAATATATACAGGATTATGAACAGCTGTGATTAGGCTCTTGTTCTAATAGGTCGTCTAGATCCAAGGAATCCTGTTTCAAAATGTATCTTTTTCAAAGAATCACAGTCAATATCAAGTTGTATCATTCAGGTATACAGATGTGGTTAGCTCTTGACCGTTATAGCATTAGGTGGATTTTTTAAAAAGAGAATCTCTCCAGTTGAGTGGCTGTTCTTTGTAAGAAAATCCACTTGGCTGGGTTTTTTTAAAAGACTAGCCCTCCCAGGTAAGCTTGTGAGACCTGACACGTGAAGAACACATGCCTGGCATCTCATGTAGTTTGGCCCTGACTCAGGGAGCGTGGTTCTGCTTTGCTGTGGTTTGCTGCTCTGGAAGGGCCTAGGCTGCTGTCTGGTAAGGAATAGGGGGAAATGAGAGGGGTTTTTGTTGTTGTTGTTGCTCCTGATCTGTTTCCTGGCTCATTTGGCCTGAGGAGGGAGGTTGCCAGCTATGGGTTGGGGAGTTCGTGGAGATCTGGGAGCAGAGCCTGAGGAGGCTGCTCAGCAGAGATGTGATGCCATAGATTTCACCCCCTGAAGCTGCCATTTCCTCTATGGGAATTGATTGCTTTAGTCTGGAAATCAGGTACAGTTTTTGTGCCTATAAAATGTAGGGGGGGGGAGTGAGACCGGTGGAATCCTTTTGTTCTCAAACCTGAGTGCATTTCCATGCACGGAATAGAGGGACTCTTCAAGCCAAGTTATCAGACAGCTGAATTTCTTACAGGCTCTGTGGTTCCAATGTATTAGTTTCATGAACCCAGAGCTGCTCATAATCCTTGGGGAAAGTGACATCATGTACTGGGAGCCCCCCTGAACCCATGGAGTCAAACAGCGGGGCTGCTGCTGGGGTAGCAGCTTCCCTGTGGCAAAATGCTTGCTTCAGGTGACTGTTCTAAACTCATATTTCACAAAAGGATGCTATCTCATCACACAGCCTCACATATTACACAAACTCAACTTTGGTTTGGGAGAAACCCAACCCACCTCGAGTTTAATGTGTGACTGTAAACTTACCTTTAAAATGGGTGCGTGTGTGCAAATCATTTCCCGTGCATGCGTGGAGGCAGGAGACTCTTTATTGCTTGCTTTCAACCCTGTACATTTTAATTAGCTGAGAAAGGCCATGGGGGAAGATTATTTGCATTGCTGTCATGATTACTGGCCCAGGCATGATTAGACGATACATGAAGATCCTTGGCAGGCATGTGGAAGCATTAGTAATGCAAATAGCCTTCCCCCCATGGCATTTCTTAGCTAGCTGAAGCGTATGGGAGTGAAAGGAGGCATGCCCCCCACTATTTAAAAGGTAAGCTTACAGTCACACATTAAACACAAGGTGGGGTGTGGTTTCATCCAAACCAAACTTGAGTTTGTGTAATATGAGAGGAAACCTACAGCAGAAGCCCATGAACAAGAAGAGAGGGCTACTGAGCATAGCTGAGGAGGAAGCTGTAGGAACTCTCGCCCAAGAAAAGGCAGGAACCCCAGTCTGGAACCTGCCAAGGGATGACAGTTAACTACACTGGTATTAGGGTTGCCAGGTCTCCTTACCCTCTCAGCGGGAGCGGGGGGAGACACACACCCATCACTCACTTTCTCTTTGTTTGTTGCACGCATGCCCCCATGCAATAATGGCACTTCTGGGTGACAGCACTTCTGGGTGACGTCATTGCACAGGAGCATACTCACGCTTTGCAGCTGGCCGATTTGGGACCCAGGAGGCCTGTTCCTGTGCCTTTTCCCACCTGCCAGCCAGGTGAATGGAGGTGGGGGGGCAGGGGTGGAAGCGGGGTATCCCTCACCTCCACTTGGAAACCTGGGATCCCTAACTGATACCCTTTTAGAACTACGTTAAAGGTTTTTCCACATCCTCTTTGACACTGAACGTCAGCAGCCTAGTTCCATTTTGTTTCAACTGGAGTTTCTCTCTTTTTACACGTTCTGCTTGTCCTAGGACAGTTCTCCAGAGCCTACTGAAACCTTCCTACTGGCACCACTTTCCCTTCCACACTTTGAGACCTCTGACTGTCTAACTGGCCTGCCTACAGAACAGGTTGCAAAGCGCGAAGAGGAAGAGGGTCTCACGGTTGTGGGGCACAAGTGCACGTGGGGGACTTTGAGGAATTGGAGTACTTTGCACTCATTCAAGGGAAGAAGCACCTAGGCTGGAATGTCATACTAACAAACTCCACCCAAGTTTCCTTGCAGGTTATCTGACACCTGAGTCCTGGCTCGCGAAGGGCTAAGGGTTTCCTGACAAGTAAGACGGAGCTGGGGCAGCGGTGCCCCAGCTTGCTTGTTTGCACCAGCTGCCCCCTCACCTGCACCCTCCCAAACACCAGCAATCTGCAGGTGAGGCTCATCGGGGTGTGTGTGGGGGGGCGGCGGCTGCCCCTGTCAGTTACGAAGGCAGTTGCCCAGGGAACCACCCTCGACACAGCCGTTTGGGAGGGCTCCAACTTCCCATTTGGGGGCTCTGTTCAGACCCCCTCAGCTGGGCGTCCCTCCCCCCCCAGCAGATGAGGAAGTGCGGCCACTGGTCGGTGTGACTGGGTTTTCATAACTCCATGGTGGTGTTAGGTGTTCAGCCCTTCAACTGTCTTCCTCACAGGATCAGACCATCCTGAGGCAGATGAGGAGTGATTTCTCACTGGTGGGGCATGCATCATCTGCCTGCAGGCTCACCTGTGACAATGGAGCTGCCACTGCCACTCTCACCCATGGGCACCCTCCCAGAATGTGGCAGACTAGGCTGGGGCTTGCATATTGCTGGGTCTCTTGCCACACATGTGTCTGCTTCTCTTTCATGCAGGTCACGGCCCATCAGGGAGGCCACGGAGTATGGTTGTTCCAGCCCCCATGACCGTCCTCGACTGCCATTCTAGTCCAGCCCAGGGAGTGGTTCTCCAGGCAGCCAGCATCTCAACCTTGCTCCTGTGAGGGCAGAACGAGGAATGGATCCCACGGCTCTGAAGTTGCACAGGCTGGCTTTGCTCCTGGCCTGGCTGGTCGACATTGGGAAGATGAGTGTCTGGACGCCCTCTTCCCTTTTCGCAGTTCAATAAAAACTGTTTTGAACCCCAATTGTCCTCTGGTTTGTTTGCTTGTTCTTGGAGGACAGGAGGCCCCTTCCACTTCCCCAAGGGCTGCCATTCCACACTTCAAAGCAAATGATCTCCGACTCTGGGCTGGGACAGGTGGGTTGCTCCAATGAGGCTCTAGGTGGCTCTGTGCCTTTGCATGGCTCTGCAGGCCAAAAGAGCAGGTTCCAGTTGCACCTTGGCCCTGGCCAGCTTCCCTCCCCCTTCTCCTCCTTAGGTTCATGGTGTGCAGCAGGGTGGGACTTGGAGTGCAGCCTGTGTGTGTCTGGCGGAGGTGGTGGTGATGCCGTGGAGGAATCCTGTTCTCCAACAGCACTCCTGGAGTCTAATAAGCCAGGCAGAGGGCCTCTGCATGCTGGAGTGAGGTTGTTGCGGGGGTGGGGGGCAGGGAGATGAAGTGACATCCTGGGATCTTGGGGGCTTTTCCCCTTCAAGGCCATACACCTCTCCTGTTTGCCCTTTGCAGAGCTAGGGATGGACTCCAGGGATCTTGTGCTGGGGAGTGGGATGGCGACCACCAGAGCAGGTTCTCTGGTCCTGCAGGCCAGCAATTCATTCTGGGGGGCATCATCCCGGGACTGGAGCATGTCTCGTGAGGTCCACCCTGCATTCTCTTTATACTTTTTGGATGCAATGATGAGTAATGGAGCCGCTGCAAGTTGAGGGGCATTGGTTGCTCCCATCACATCAAATGGTCGTTCCAGTCTCCCCTACGGTTTCCAGTGGGCAGCGCTGTCAGTTGTTGTGGCACCCCCCTCCCCACTCACCTCTACATAGCTGCCTCTGCTGGACTTTGGGGGGCTGATCCTGGGTGCTGGGTCCCTCTTCACTCTTTGCAGCTTTTCTGGTCCCACTTTTCAGGGAGGGGGAACCTATTTCTTGTGGCGAGGGGGTGGGATTTACAGGCTCGTGGAGCTGCAGCCACTAGCCAGTCCCTCATCAGAAATAGGGGTTGGATGGGTGAGAGGGCGGGTACCCCGTCTTCACCTTCGTTGTTACTTCTTCACCCCCCCGCAGGGATGCCTGCTCCCTAACGGGGTGTTGGTGGGCAGCAGAGATCATGGCCTCCCCACTGGCTACACCACTGCTTGCCCCTTGCACACCTGTCAGGGGAACGATGCGGCCATTGACTGGTATAGGTGGGGTTGTCAGGGGAAGAGCGGGCAGGTGCTCTTGGCAGCGGCTGCTTCTTGCCCAGCTTGGATGCTGGTGTGACTCTTCCACAAAAGCCCTTTGGGAGTGGCAGAGAGGCGCTGCTTTTATGCTGATGTGCGGGTGCAGGTGCTGAGCCAGGCGTTAGGATTGGGCTGCCCATCTATTACTCCTTTATGTCTTAAATGGTCATCTCAGAAAATATCTAGAACTGCTAACACTGGAGATTTATGTACTTTCTGCTTTGTAATTAAACCTACACATTCAAAAAACCTCAGGACAGAAGAGAGAAATTGAACTACAGCTCCACTTCTCATTCTCAATAGCACAACTCCTCAAATAACATCTGCCACTACTAGAAGCACAAGAGGCGCACTGCTGAGTCACAAGTGAACGATGAAGCAAGCAGCAAAACCTTGTCTCATGTACTCATTGTTTAACAGAAGACCATGGACTGTGAACATTTTGAAACCAGATGAATGACTGTTACCAGAGTTCTCTTCCAGGAGACTTTTGGAAGTGTTTTATTTTCCATGATGCTGTCCTGGAAATGTCTGAAGTATGCAACAGTTAGTTCTTTGGCTCCAAATGTGTCTAGGTCAGCATTTGAGACAATTCTGGAAAAGTGAGAACGGTGTAATTATTAAATTAGGCTCAGATTATCTAAATAAGGGCTTTCCTTCTCAAATAATAAATATTTATAGAACATACAGTGTGAACATGAGGTATTTTAGGAATTCAGCTGTATTGATCTCACTAGGAAAGCAGAAGGAGAGAGGAAATTGACAGGAAAGCATTTGTAGCATAGAAGAGTTTCTTTGTTTTTTTCCCTACCAGAACCACAGTGCCTAACCCTGAAGTGTTCATCCTCTGGCTTGGGCAGGCGTGCCACTTATAGAGGACATTGGAGGGGACACTGGTGGAACAGAAGTGATTTAGCATGCCTGGAGAAGGGAGTGGGAGGGAACTATTTTTCCCTTTATATTAGAAGCAGACTGCATATTTATGTTACCTCTCTTTGTCTGCTCTGGAAGCTTCTATTTGACTCCTTCTCCTCTTTCCGTGTTCTTTGTTCGTCTCCTCTTTCCTGCTTGTCTGGCCAGAAGCAACAGAAACACACCCATATCTCCATTCACATGTGAATGGAGTAGCTGGCTATTTGTAATAGAGAATGGTTTATTTTATTTTTATTTAATTTCAAATTTCTATTCCGCCCTCCCCACAAGCGGGCTCAGGGCGGATAACAACTTACATTAAAACATCATTAAAACAGCAGCATATTTCTATTTATACAGCAGCAATCAGACTTACAAATTTAAAAACAGGATAGTGGACAGCCTTCGCAGGGAGGGTTAGATTTTATACACCCCTTTTTTTCCCCCAGGCCAGCGGAGGCCCAGCCTCAGCCATAAGCCTGATGGAGGCCCAGCCTCAGCTATGTGTTTAGATTCGATTTCTATGTTTTCTTCTGCTACAAGAATGCAAGTGAATGTGAATCTGCTTCAATAAAAGTAAGTTTTATCTGGTGCAACATACTGGCTTGAAGAATGCTTCAAAACAGTGATTCCACACTTTCCTGACTGGGCAACTTTTCCACAACAACCAATAAATATTCCCGATAGATATTTCCCTCCTAAGGATACATTTTACACAGCCCCACTCAGGTTAAGATTCATTCTTTCTTTACACCCTGAGTTTTCTTCCAATGTTGTTCCGTCTGAATTTGCAGAATCCCTAGGTTGCAGCTTCATGACTGCAAGAATTGAGGATTCTTGAGAAAATGCACTATAGGGAAACAATGCAAAAACAGAAAATAATAAAATAAAATATTTGAAGTGTTTAAATACCTCTATTAAAGAACTTTAAATTGTGTTTCTCTCAAAGATTAATTTTTTTTGAAAAAAATAGGCACCCATAAGTGAGGGAATATTAGGACTGGAATTCAGAGTTCAGAGTAATTTCTACTTCTGCTATGCTCAAATTGCTGGAGATATAAGGCAAATTATAGTAAGTAAACTGAAATTTGATATAGGTATGTTCATTTTAATATGTTTGGTAGTCTTTTATTGGGCCATGTGGAACTGCTACTAGTCACAGCCAAAATTGTCTGAGCACAATACTGGAAGAAAGGTATGACTCCTAGAATCACAGGAGGGTTGATAAAATTCTGGATCGTGATGAAGTGAAAATGTTAATGGGCAAAACACAAAAATATAAATTGTTTCAAAATAATGGGACGACTGTTGAAAATGGAATTTCTTTATAAGTTTCTGGAATTCTGATACATTTACAGGACAATCCTGAAAACAGCTAGTCTAGTATAAGCTAATAAAGAAACCATTTCAAAATTAATCCTTAGTGTGCAGCAAGGTATTTTGCCTTCTAAGGGTGAGATCTTGAGCTTTTAGGGATTTTAACATCTACAAATATGCTTAAAGTGTAGGGTTTAATTGAACTGTAGCCACGAACAGAAGTTTGTCACTCCGTCCCCTCCCATCCAAGGCAAGAATGGTGCCTGTGGCCTTCAGAAAGTAGAACTTGCTTTGCAGCATGAACTCACTTAAGATATTTCTCTCCTTCAAGCTGATCAAAGTAGTAACGGGTGTTGTCAGGCAGGGTGATCTCATCTCTTGTTAGAATTAACATCAGCTTGCTCACATTTTTATATCGTTCATTAAATGCTGGGGAGGGAAAGACCAAATGTTACATGTTTTTTCCCACTGCAGTATTTCTTACTACCAGGGGTCATTTCGTATAAAAAGAACAGCAGGAACTCATTAGCATAGTAAATTAGCATAACTCATTAGCATATGCCACGCCCCTTGACATCACCGGAGCAGCTCCACAGACAACAAAGCCAGCAAAGCACAGATTTTTAAATAAAAAATTACAGTGCACACTGCACATCTGGGGAGGATGTCACAGTAACATTCAAGAACAGTGTGTTTCTATGCATTTCAAGACAGATTAAAGCAGCTCCACACACAACAAAGTCAGCAAAACACGGATTTTTAAATAAAAAATTCCAGGGCACACTGCACATCTGGGGAGGGGAGACATACAGCAACATTCAAGAACAGTGTGTTTCTATGCATTTCAAAGGTTAAAGCAGCTCCACACAGACAACTAAGCCAGCAAAATACACGGGCAGGGGGGAGATATACTCACCGCTTGCAGGCTGGGAGGACGGGCAGCGCAGGCCGTCGCAGCACCAGCTGACCGTGGCGCCAGCTCTGGAGGCCGCCACAGGCCACAGGCTGCCTTGACCAGCCTGCAGGCAGCGGGGAGGAAGAAGAATCCCGTGGGCATGGCAATCACCCACGTGATCTCTTTTTGGATCTCCCAGAACGCCGTTCTGGCATGTCCCCCCCCCCCAAATGAGCCCTGCTTACTACCATCTTCAAGCAAACTAAGAAGATAGCAGAACAAAACTGCACAGCATGAAACTGGCACCACATGAAGGCAGCTCTTTCTTTTCCCCATGGCCTCCCACAAGCCCTTCCTTCCTCTCCCCCACCACCCCCTTTCTCCACAGCACTTGCTCACCTAGTGGGTCCACATGCGAAGCCAAGAGACTGAAACGGGGGTGGTCCAACTGGCGAGTCACATTCATCTCATAGAAAGCTTTCAGTGCGAAAGACCAGCCACAATATGCTCTGTAGTGGTGGTGGAAAGTCTGCACAAAGTTGAAGAAACAAAACATTAAATGCTTCAAAAGGTACATTCCGCAATGGGAAGGTAGGAAATGGTCAAACAGTGAGATGGGTGAACCTGCAAAACATCTTCCTATTTACACAGTATGCAAACCTAGTTTGATTGTGATCTTTCAGGAAAGAGCATATAACAACAACAACAACATTTGATTTATATACCGCCCTTCAGGACAACTTAATGCCCACTCAGAGTGGTTTACAAAATATGTCATTATTATCCCCACAACAAACACCCTGTGAGGTGGGTGGGGCTGAGAAAGCTCCAGAGAGCTGTGACTGACCCAAGGTCACCCAGCTGGCTTCAAGTGGAGGAGCGGGGAATCAAACCCGGTTCTCCAGATTAGAGTTCCGTGCTCTTAACCACTACACCAAACTGGCTCTCAAAAAAGATTTGAGAAAGAAACACTGAGAGGGAAAACCTCAAAAGTGGATGAAATGTAGGTGAGGATACTCCAGTTTGGTTGCCAAAAAAGCCATTCCTCTTTGATTGTCAAACTGGAGGAAAAGCTGGATGGGGAAGTTGTTGGATTAAAGACGATTCGGCTTGTTTGGACACAAGGAGGGGACCTATATTTTTGTTTGTATTGGAATCAGAATATGTATGTTGTCTCCTTACTGAAGAGCGTCCCTCTCATTGTCTAAAAATAACCTGAGAGTTTCTTTACTCTCGGACCCCTCCTCTCTTCCTGTGTCTTTGTTCTTTCTTTCTCCTTTCAGGAGACAAGACATTCCCATGGTCCTCTCCCAAGACCATGCATAGGCAAGCAATCTTACTCACACACCAAGAAATAGGGGATACTTGCAGTGAAAAAGTCTGTTAGGTAGGGATAATCAGTGGACATGAACCTGCCTTCAACAAAGCAATTTTTTACCTTTTGCTTAATATATTTGCGTTACATGTGTTTGTCGTGGCTATTACCCATGTTCTGCTGCTGTGTAATTCTGCTGAACAGAAAACAATTTCTTAAAATCCCCAATAGAAGCAATCCTGGATGTGATTGAAGCATGGCTCAGTGTGGGCAGATTGAGGCTTTCAAGGTATTGCTTTAGCTGGTCTATCATCTTCAGCACCACATGCCACAAAGCAGGCCTGAGCCCCAATGGGAGGCCAGGATCCAGCCGCACTGCCAAGCTGTTCACCTGCTCTTTCAGGGGAGTGCAACCCTGTGCACAACACACTGAGAGTTTAATCATTGCTCAGCAGTAGCTCAGCATTGTCAAAATGGAGCTTCAGTTTACTTGCCATCATTCTCCCCATTACCTTCACCAGGTACTTGTTTAGGACCTCCATTGATCCACCTGCCTCAGCTGATAGGAAAAAGAGAGCCTACCATCATCTGCCTATTGGTGGCACCTCGTTCCAAACCCCCACACGATGTCTCCCATCAGTTTCAAGCAGATGTTTAGCAGCACTAACAGTGGACGGGGGGGGGGGGCACAGTAGACCGCTGCAGGACCCCACAGCAGGAATGGCCTGGAGATGAGCAGCAGTACCCCCCACCACCACCTTGAAATGGATATGCCCTCCCCTTATTACTGTCCTAGTAAAGAGCATCTGTAAGGGTGACCAAGGCCATTTCTCTCCCCAAACCCACACCTGAATCCAAAGTGAAACGGGTCAGAGTAATCCATTTACTCCAACACTGGTGAATTTTTTCCCATCCCTAACTCATCCACCAACCTTGCCCACAACATTCATTCATGCAAGGAAGACCAGTAGGCTCAGAAGGAGAAATAGTCGATGACAACTTGAAACTCACCTTGTCGAAATTCATAAAATCCATGGCGATAGAAAAAAACCCAACAACTCTACTGTCAACTGCTGCTGTCAGTGCGCTGATCCGGCCACGCTGAAAGATAGAGAGAAACAGAAGCAGAGAGAAATTAAAGGGGGTGTAGGAAGAAAGAAACAGACACACAACATGTGTTGGAGACTGACATGTAAAAGAGGTGCTGAACTTGCACACGGTGGTTCCTGTATATACACACAGGAGCATTTGCATTGTAGCTGCTCAGATGTGCCAATGAAACGTACTTTGGATACACCATCCAATAGAAACTTTGTGATGTTTCTATTAAGCTTGTTCTTCATGAAATCCGTGATGGCGTCCATGGCTCTCACAACAGCCTGCAGAAAGAGAAGAGGAAATGTTTGCACAGGGGTATCTCCATGGCATATTCTCTAGGGAACCTTCCCAACCATGTTGTCATTTTGTAGATTCAACAGGGCTCCATGTTCATCTAATCTTTTGCTGAATCTGCCAAGCTAATACTGAAGGAACAAGCAGTGCTAGCAATTAGAGAACAAGGCAAGGTGGGAAACTTGCCTTGTTCTCTCTCATTGGTTTCATATTTCACTTCATGGTAGGAGAATGTCTCATTATTCATGTCTACAACTGGTAGTGGCTCAGAATGACTTCAAATCATTTTGTTAATGTGTGGGGGGTTTATATATGTTTTTTCCTGTTCAGAATTTCTTAGAAAACTATTATTTCTAAGAGGCACAGCTCTGTTAGCCAAATCCCACTGAAATTGAGCTCAGGAAAACATCATTCGGGGTGGTGGTGGTGTTATTTGCACATGAAGACTGCTGGACTTCAGGTCTATGAATATCTTCTCCCACCTCAGCAACAGAAACACTTCACAACAGCCTTTTCCACACCCCATAACAAAGCTAATTGCTCCTGGGTGCGGGCAAGAATTTGGAAATTGCAGAAGGCCTTTCTATCCATGTTCCTTTTCAGTGGGAAGGGGATGTGCCTAAAGAAAAAGTACAGTAGAGTGTAAGCATACTTTGCTTACAGAAGATCCCATGTTTGGTTTTCTCAATCTCCCATTAAAAGATCAGAGCAGGGTTGTGAAAGTTCTCTGATGGTGTGAGAACTTTGTAAGCCATGGTTAGTTGGACCGGAATCGGTATGTTTGAAATGTAATTTCAAAGTAGTAACTTTTTAATCTCACTTCTATTTTAATTAGAGGTCTGAAACTGTAAGAGGCAAATAAGTTTCCTGGAGGTTTGCAGGGGGGTCCCACAAGGTTTGGTATTGGGGCCAGTGCTGTCTTTCCCCTTCTTTGAGGTAAAATCTTCCTCTCAAAGTGTATGAAGCTGTCTCCTGAGCTGGGCAGCCTTCAGTAGCGTGATTGTGCCTGTAATTTAACTTCCTTTATTGTCCCACCCTTAATGTATAGGTTGTGATGTTACCCAGCCAAGTTTAAGTAGAAGGAAAAACAGGGGTTTACATTTCCCTTAGAAATGAAACTGGCACACAAGGCTTTTTGAAGTTTAAAAGATAACAAAAGGTTTATTCACAGGTAGGTTGGATAGGTACTTAAAAGCTTCAGTAAGCAAGTGTTTTTTTGCAGAAATTACTTCACTTGTGTGAGGCACAAAACACTTGGTATGGTTGAGTTTTTTTATGGTTGCTGACATAGGTGAGATAGGTTGGTGTTATCAGACTTGAAGTACAATTCCTCCTTTGGCATGCCTTTTCAGAACAGGTGCTTCAATTTATGCACACACAGCACTCCTTCCCTTTTACAGCAGACCTCAGGGTACTCCACTGAGTTAAAAACCCTCTCCAGATACTGGGGAGGAGTTACATCAAAGCTATAATCTTTGGCAGAAGGGGAGACTATTTCTACCCAATTCCTGGACCAGCTACAAGTTCCTAGATCTCTTGAGTCTCAGTAAAATTTAGGACTTGCTGTCCTGCTCTAATACTTGGACTAAAAGTGCTTCATAAACGTTGTGTTTTCACAATAAGGGTACACTTTTTCCTTTCTTCCTCAGACAGAGGATTTTCAGTCTGACCCTCCCTGATCAAATGCCAGGCTCAAACTCTTCATTCTTCAGTTTTCTCTAACTGTTAACCCTCATTTCTGTTAGCACCAACTGTCAGCTCATCATTCTATTGCCAACTGCCATTCTCTCTCAGGCTAGCCACGTAAGGGGGAAGGGACATGTCAATCATCCTCCCTTCCTGCTGCTGTTTCAAGCCCTTGCCTGCCTTTTGCTGGATGCAGCATTTGGCAATCCTGACATTTTTATGCCGATTCTGTCACAACGTGAAACTATTCAGGATAATGTAAACCAAAGATGACTGTGAATTGCTCCAGATCTCTACAAGTTGGGAGAGGGGACAACAATGTGGCAAAGGAAGTTCAATGTAGGCAAGTGTAAGGTGATGCGCATTAGAACAAAATCTACCAATTTCAAGTATATGCTAGTGGGGTTTGAATTTGCTGAGACTGAGAGGGAAAGAGACCTTGGGGTTGTAGCTCAAGAAAAGAGTCAATTCATTGTGCATCGGTGAAAAAGACAAAGTCTATGCTGAGGATGATTAGGATGGGGATTGAAAATATAACAGGTAATATTATAATGCCCCTATATAGATCTATGGTGCAGCCTGATTTGGAATACTGTGTGCAGTTCTGGTCACCATATCTCAAAAAGAACATTGGCTGATTCCGCACACGTTGGATAATGCACTTTCAATGCACTTTATCAATCGTTTGAGGTGGATTTTTTGTTCCGCACACAACAAAATCCATTTCAAATGATCTATAAAGAGGATTGGAAGTGCATTATCCAACGTGTGCGGAATCACTCATTATAGAGCTGGAAAAGGGGGTACATGATAGAAGGTGGACAGAGACAGCTTTGTCTTCCCCTCCATAATACTAGACCTCGAGGGCATCTAATGAAGGTGATACAGTAGATTCAGGAGGACAGAGAAAAGGAAATACTTCTTTTTACAATGAGTGATTACGATATGGAATTCACTGCCAGAGGATGTAGCGATGACACAGGCATAGACAACTTTAAAGGGAGATTAGACAGGCCATGGAGGATAGATGTCAGTAGCTACCAGCCATAGGGACTAAGGGAAACCTCCACATTCAGAGGCAGTTAACCTCTGGATATCAGTGACAGGAGGCAACTTAAGGGGAATGCCTCAGCCCCTATGCCCTCTTGTTGGCTCTCCATAGCAACTGGTTGACCACTATATGAGACAGGATGGTGGCCTAGATGGACCACTGGTCTGAGCCACCAGGGCCCTTCTTATGTTCTTAAAGTATTATTGATTCCCTGAGCTGCTGAAAACAAACAAGTGGAGCCACAGGGTTCATCACTACCCACCCACAGAGGGCATAAAAGTGAGACTTACCTTGACCATTGGGAATTCCAAGAGCCAGTGTGGTTCAGTGGTGTTGTCATTGATAAACCTCCACCATGAATATGCAAGTAAATCGTTTTCTGTGATATTCTTGAGTCCTAAAGGGTGTTCCTGCAACAACAACAGAAGGCTCATAAATGGTGCATTTTTTTTTTTGCAGGGTTGGGGAGTGAGAATCATGAGATCACAGGTTTGTGGGAAACTATCAGATTTGATTGGAGAAGTTGCTTCAGAAAAAATAGGACTTTGTTTTGTTTAGAAAATGAGACTGTGAAGATTGTGGACTTTCTCCAAGGCTATGCCAGTAAATGTCAGGAGAGGCTTTTGGCCATTTCATGGTCACAACTCAATGATTTCTATGAAGGTAGGTCATTGGATCCTGACCCACATCAGTGAGGAGGTCATGGATATCCTGGCTTGGAAGAAATTGTAGAAAGTAAAACACGAGCTCTCCAAAAGTCCAAAATTCATAGAAGAATAGAAGAGGCACCCCGCACCTCCCATTTTTTATTAAAAAAACATACTGAGAAAGATCTGCGATTCACAGTGGTAGTGGTAGTACGGGATAAAGAGGAAGAGGAAAGGATACCAGGACAAACTTTATTGAGATGAGAAATGTGGTGGATTTTCATTCTGAAATCCTTAACACCAGGCGTCCTCAATCAGGACTGGGATTTGTCCTGTTACATTTAGACAATTTCTACTTGTGTCAGTAGATGGTGCTATTGGATAAATCTTAATGGATTGAATTCCCTAAAGAATTGTCTACATGTCACTTTAAATCTGAGTCTATATATAGGGGTAGGAAAACGCCTCCACTTCGTCTTCATGGTCAATACGCCCGTCAGAGAGTGAAAGCAATGCATCTGAATTCAAATACTGTGATGGTTCTTTGTAAGTAAGCCTTCAAGGGCAGCTGGGTGTTGTAATGATTAGAAGGAGTTACATTTAATGTTCCCGTTTTTGTGTTTTAGCCCTGTGCTCCTGAGGAAGCTGAGACACATATGTGTCCACGCGAAACAAACATTCAAGCTGGCCGTTTGTAGGGCCAAGGGGACTTAAGTGACACAGAGAAAGCTGGAGGAACACTATTATCTGTCACCCAGTACCTTTGGAATTTATAAACTATGACGGGATCGTATTTATCTCTGAGGCGTGGAGAAAGCTGGAAGACACTGTAATTTGCTACCCAGCACCTTTGAGAATTACCTACCCAGTTACTATAGAAAACAGACCAGAACTATTGGTTTATGTAAAAAAGACCAGAACTAGATTGAATTGAATATATTGGTTATATGTTGTGTTTAGACCAGAACTATCAGTTCATGTAAAACAGACTAGAACCACATTGAATTGAGTATATTGGTTTGTGTTAGATTATACATTGGAATTCTACATCATTGTTTTTGTATATTATCAAAATGCTGTACTATTGTTCACTGTTTACATTATATTGAGATAACATTGGCAAGAATTGCTCATTTGGAGAGCTCGTGTTTTACTTTCTGTATCTATTTTGCTCTCTCCTTAGGAGCCTCTTGTCTAGTTGCTGTTGGAAGAAATTGTACCAAGTTCTGCCTGGAATTTGTGAGAGAAATTGGAGGCAGAACCCAAGAAACTTGTTAGAGGCAACCAAGAAAGCTGACAAGCTGGAAATGTGGAAGAAAGGGGAGAAAAAGACAAAGAGAAATAAAGAGCTGCAGAAGCTGTACATGGAGAGAGTGCATGGCCAAATATAGGCTCCGAGCCCCTCCAGCCCCAACTCTCCGAGCTCTAAGGCTCTCACATCCCTGGAATAGGGGTGAGCACACACACAAAAATCATTGAATTCAAATTCAGAATACCAAACTAAAGGGAAAACAATCAGTATTCCCTGAATGCCAAATTGATTCTCTAGTTTGGTTCCATAATATAGCAGACATTTGGTAAAATTTGGCCATGGTTTCCTATGTGAAACTCAATCCAGGAGCTATTTGGAAGATGTGTGTGTCATTTTCCCACCAACCTTCACCAAATTTTCAGGGAATGTACTGCTGCCTGACCTCTAAACACCTCCCAAGTTTCAGGAATATTGGACCATGGGGGCAAATTCTATGAGCCCCCAAAGAAGGTGCCCCCACCCACTTTTATGTTTCATGGCGGGGGGGAGTCAAAGCTCACTTCCACTCACTGCAAAAACACATTGGGGCAAAGCTGCCAAGGCACACTCCCAAATGCAAGCTGAGCTAATCCCAGAGAAATCTCAAAGAACCAAACTGAAGCACAGGAATGGAATCCCCTCCAGAACCAAAGCAAAGCAAGGGGACCAACCACACCAGAGAATCACATCCATTCCAACAGAAGCAAACTAAAGCAAGGGAATGGAATTCTCCCCACAGCCAAAGTGAAGCAAGGGTACAAGTTCACATCAGAGAATCACACCCATTCCACCCAAACCAAACTGGCGCAAGGGACACTGTTGTAACTTAGCCCAATAGAACCAGTGTCATTCACAGCAGCCAGGCACTGGGTTCAGCCAGTGGTGGAACACCATAGAACAGAACCAAGCAGTACTCAGCCTCAAGCACAAGGCATTCCCTTGTTTGTCCCAAGAGAATGCAGTCTGACACCACAATACAGCCTGCAATTGTGAAAAGCATCCTTCTCTGTTCTCAGGAGGGAGGTGTGCAGGAGAGAATGAACTTTCCTCCACAAGTCAAGGAAAAGGTTGTGGTGGTGTTGTCATTAGGGATCTTACAGCACTGTGCATTTTATCTCTGGAGCTGCTGCTATTAGATGCAATTTTGTCTATGAACCTAATTAACTCTATGGATAAACTATGGTGCTTCTCCTTCTACAGCACCATGCCGAAAGAAACAACCCCCACATTAGGATCAGGCAGGAAGCCTGTGTGCTGATATGGAAGCCACCTGGACTATATTTCGTGAGTCCTCCACCCATTATCTGGCTTATAAATCTTAGTTGGCTATCAGAGGCTGTGTGGTCATAAGGGGCCTCACAGCACTGTCCGCTCTGTCTCTGGAGCTGCTATTATTTGCTGCTATTTTGTCTACAAAATTTGCCTGTGCCCAATGAAATCTGTGAATGAACTGTGTATGGTCCTTCTCCTCCTACAATGCCCCATCAAGAGAAACAACCACTACATAAGGACAGGGCAGGAAGCAAGTGTGCTGATATGAAAGCCACTGGGACTGTATTTCATGAGTTATCCACCCTTTATCTGGTAATAAATCTTGATTGGCTGCCAGAAGCCATTGATGTGTGCTGCATACAACACATGAAGGGTAGCGCATAAAGGGCGAGAGCCTGTATTGGAGGCCTTTGTAGAGGATCTGAGAAGACAGCTACATTCTTTTGTAATAACACACACACACACACACACACACACAAGAAAACCTTTGATTGCATTGCATGCTGGTGATTGGTGAAGTGAATGCATAATTATTAAATGAATACAAGATCTAAAAAGTGATAGCAAGGATCCTTCTAATATATCTAATTTGGAAGGTTTTAGGTAACTATTACAACATCAATTTGGTTTATTTGTACAAAAAATAAGTTTAAAAGTAGACAACACCAAATCTGAATTGGGGAATAGGTTGATCATACTGAAGAAACACTTGACAGAGGAAGTAAAAAACACATTAGTACAACATACCAAAATATTGGTCTCTATACAAGAAAGACAAAAAGTGGTGAAAAAAGTGATTCAGCAACTACAGGAAGAAAATAAGCAAATCAAGGAGATACAAGATGAGAACAGAACAGATGCAAGTTCTAGAAGAGAAAGTAGAAGCTCTAGAATATAAATATAATCAACATAATCTGAAAATTAGAGAACTGAAAGAAGGAATTGAGGGAGAAAATTAAGTAGCATTTCTTGAAGAGACTTTTGCCTTCATTTTGGGATCAGATTTCAATGAAAATGGTATATAGAAGAGGTCATAGACAGCAATATTCAAAGAATTACACTAGAGATATAATTGCCATTTTTCAAAGTAGTTATGTGAGAAATCAATTATTAAAAGCAGTAAGAAACCAGGGTAAGTGCATGATTAATGATCTGTCAAATCTGCCATATTCTATATTATAGAAAAAGTGTGAATTAAAACTTCTAATTGCTCTACTTCAATCCCAATCCATTTGTTACAAATGGGGAGTTCCATTTAAACTGTATATTCAGCACAAAGCTGAAGAATTTTTGAAACAAATAAGTGAACAAGGATTGGAAGCATTAAATGGTGAAGGAGCTATTAATGAAATTCAAGACTTAAGAGATCAATAAACTGAATTAGTTGAAGAAGCTGCCCCAACACAATCAGATATCAATTCTAATATATTACATTTTTCATTTGGCAGATCTAGAAGGGAATCTATGTCAGTCCAGTACAGGACAATTACTTCATGATGAATAAGGGTATCTTTGTGGATTAAAATGTTAATAAAGTTTATTTTGATTAGAGTATTTTTGGAGGTACTTGGTAGTCTAATTATGGTGCAACTAAAGCTAATATGGTTGTTGTGGGTTTTCCGGGCTGTATTGCCGTGGTCTTGGCATTGTAGTTCCTGACTTTTCTCCAGCAGCTGTGGCTGGCATCTTCAGAGGTGTAGCACCAAAAGATAGAGATCTCTCAGTGTCGCAGTGTGAAAGAGATGTGGCAGGTCATTTATATCTACTCAGGAGGGGTGGGACTGAGCTGAGTCATCCTGTAGGAGTTTTCCAGGGTGTGGAATGCTAATGGCGGGAGGCTTCACTGTATCCTGAGGAGGTTCTTTTGCATATGGATTGGTGCTTGATGTGCTAATCTTCTCTGCAGGGCTATTGTCGGGTGTGGAATGTTTTGTTAGCCTGGTGTTTTTCAGAACTGGAAACCATGCTCTGTTCATTCTTAAGGTTTCTTCTTTCCTGTTGAAGTTTTGCTTACGCTTGTGAATTTCAATGGCTTCCCTGTGCAGTCTGACAAAGTAGTTGGAAGTGTTGTCCAGTATTTTGGTGTCCTGGAATAAGATACTGTGCCCTGTTTGAGTTAGGCTATGTTCAGCCACTGCTGATTTTTCAGGTTGTCCAAGTCTGCAGTGTCTTTCATGTTCTTTTATTCTTGTCTGGATGCTACGCTTTGTGGTCCCGATGTAAACTTGTCCACAGCTGCAGGGTATACGGTATACTCCTGCAGAGGTGAGGGGGTCTCTACTGTCTTTTGCTGATCGTAGCATCTGTTGTATTTTTCGGGTGGGTCTGAATACTGCTTGGAGGTTATGCTTATGAAAAAGCATAACCTCCAAGCAGTATTCAGACCCACCTGAAAAATACAACAGATGCTACGATCAGCAAAAGACAGTAGAGACCCCCTCACCTCTGCAGGAGTATACCGTATACCCTGCAGCTGTGGACAAGTTTACATCGGGACCACAAAGCGTAGCATCCAGACAAGAATAAAAGAACATGAAAGACACTGCAGACTTGGACAACCTGAAAAATCAGCAGTGGCTGAACATAGCCTAACTCAAACAGGGCACAGTATCTTATTCCAGGACACCAAAATACTGGACAACACTTCCAACTACTTTGTCAGACTGCACAGGGAAGCCATTGAAATTCACAAGCGTAAGCAAAACTTCAACAGGAAAGAAGAAACTTTAAGAATGAACAGAGCATGGTTTCCAGTTCTGAAAAACACCAGGCTAACAAAACACTCCACACCCGACAATAGCCCTGCAGAGAAGATTAGCACATCAAGCACCAATCCATATGCAAAAGAACCTCCTCAGGATACAGTGAAGCCTCCTGCCATTAGCATTCCACACCCTGGAAAACTCCTACAGGATGACTCAGCTCAGTCCCACCCCTCCTGAGTAGATATAAATGACCTGCCACATCTCTTTCACACTGCGACACTGAGAGATCTCTATCTTTTGGTGCTACACCTCTGAAGATGCCAGCCACAGCTGCTGGAGAAAAGTCAGGAACTACAATGCCAAGACCACGGCAATACAGCCCGGAAAACCCACAACAACCATCGTTCTCCGGCCGTGAAAGCCTTCGACAATAAAGCTAATATCTTTAAATATTAATTGGTTAAATTGTCCTCTTAAAAGAAAATTTTTATCTAGAGAACTTAATTTTTTAAAAAAACTTTTATATTATCATGATGCTGGAAAGTCATATTAGAAAAGACCAGCTCAAATATTTAGAAGGGTTGAGACAGGGAGACGTCTGTGAAGCCTCAGTGGAAGAAAAGAGGATTAGCCATTTTTATCAATTCTAAAAGTAATATTAGGATTGTAGATTGCAGAAAAGATACAAATGGCCAATATGTAATGGTAATTGAGAAATATAATAATATTAACGTTATATTTGTCTGTATTTATTTCCCAAGTATAAGATAACAGAGTTGCGCTTACCGTAACTACTGTTCATTGATGTCTTCTGTGCAGACACACATGGGACTGCGCCTGCGCAGGCCTGCCGACCGGATTTTTCTTTCTAGCAAACATCCACTAGGGGGCGTCCGTCCGACCCAATGCGCATGCGCGGCCGTTTCCCGCCCGAGCGACATTGGGCGACGTCGCCCCCTTTCCCCTCAGTTTCTCCTTTGCCGCCGAATGCCTTCACATTATCTGGAAGAACACAGCGGGGTAGGAGGGAGGGTTGTGTGTCTGCACAGAAGACGTCAATGAACAGTAGTTACGGTAAGCGCAACTCTGTTTTCACTGTCCGTCTTCTGTGCAGCCCCACATGGGAGACTCACAAGCCACTTACCCAGGAGGCGGGCATGTGTTCTCACCGAAAAAGAGACTGAAGCACTGCACTACCAACAGCAGCCTCTTTCCTTTCCCACACATCTAGTGCGTAACGTTTAGCGAACGTGTCAGAAGACGACCACGTCGCAGCCCTGCAGATGTCTTGCAAGGGCACGCCCCTAAGGAAGGCCGCAGAGGCAACTTGCGCTCTGGTGGAATGAGCTTTTACTTCCAAAGGGCAACGTAACTTAGCATGCGAGTAGCAGGCTCTAACAGTTTGAGTGACCCAACGGGAAATTGACTGGGCTGTGGCAGCCTTTCCCTTCCTGGACCCATAATAGCACACAAACAGTTGTTTGGCACTCCTAAACTGTGACGTACGTTGGAGGTAAAATAAAATAGCCCTTCTCACATCCAAGGAATGTAAAGCCCTTTCAGAGTTATCAGAAGGGTCAGGAAAAAAGATAGGCAGGACAATGTCCTGTGAGGTGTGAAATTGAGTGGACACTTTGGGCCTAAAACGAAGGTCAGGTCTCAGCACCACCTTATTTTGATGGACCTTCAAAAAAGGAGCATCCCACCTCAGGGCAGCAAGCTTGCTAACCCTGCGGGCAGATGTAATGGCAATCAGGAAGGCCACTTTACAGGATATCCATTTTAAATCACAGGTAGCCAGTGGTTCGAAGGGTGATTTCATGAGCCCCGCCAACACTACTTGCAGTGACCATTGGGGAACAATTTCCTTGACTTGTGGAAACATATTATACAATCCCTTCAAAAAAGACTTCGACAAACTGTGGGAGAACACTGTCTTCCCATCTATTTTAGGGTGGAAGGCTGAAATGGCAGCCAAATAGACTTTAATAGAGGAATTAGAGAGTCCCCCATCCTTTAGGGACAGGAGGAACTCAAAAATGAAAGACAACTGGCAATCCCAAACATTAACTGCGGTGTCAGCAGCCCAGGCCTCAAAACGCTTCCATTTAGCTGCGTATGACCTGCGAGTGGTGTCCCTACGGGCATTCAGCAAAATTTCAGCTACCCTGTCAGACATCCCCTCCGTCCCCGAATGTGCCAAGCAGTGAGGTTGAGTTTGGGTAGGTCGTGATACCAAACCCCTTTGTCGGACAGAAGGTCCGGGTTCAGTGCGAACCGATAATATGACCCCTGCGAAAGCTGCATGACATGTTGGAACCATGCTTGTCTGGGCCAGAAGGGGGCCACCAGAATTAAGTGCGGCCCATCCCTCTGGATTTTGCTGACGACCCGAGACAGCAGTGGGAACGGAGGGAAGGCATAAAACAGGTGCCCTGTCCAGCGTATCTGGAACGCGTCCCCCAGGGAGCGGTGACCTAGCCCTCCCCTGGAACAGAATTGCGGAGCCTTCTTCTTGGCCTCTGCCGCAAAGAGGTCTACGTCCGGGAACCCCCAGTCCAAAAAGTTGGCGTTCAGGTAATTGTCTGCTACGGTCCATTCGTAGCTGTCGAATCGCATCCGACTCAGTTTGTCTGCAATGACATTGGTGGTGCCGGGAATATGGACCGCCTGAATGAACACGCCTCTGTCCACGGCCCACTCCCAGATCCGAACGGCCTCGTCGCAGAGGGCCTTGGAAGTAGTGCCCCCCTGCTTGTTCAGGTAGAACATCGTGGTGCAATTGTCCGTGAGCACCTGAACTGCTTTCTGCTGCAGCGTGTCTGCGAACGCGATAAGGGCATAACGGACCGCTCTCAATTCTAGCAGGTTAATATGATCTGTCCTTTCCTGCTCTGACCAAACCCCATGTGCCCTCAGGGCACCACACTGGGCTCCCCACCCTACTGTGGAGGCATCAGTCGAGATTGTGATCTCGGTCTGGATGGATCCAAACGCAACACCCCCAAGGAGGTTAGTCTCATCAAGCCACCATCGTAAGGCCCGGATAATCCCCCTGGGGATGGAATAACGTTTATTCTGGGACTCGTGTTCAAAATCATGAACCGACAGGAACCACAGCTGGAGAGGTCGCATGTGCAACCGGGCCATAGGGGTGACAGCCGTAGAAGAGGCCATGAGGCCCAGGAGCCTCTGGATCGCAGTCACGGATTGGAACCTGCACTTGGAAAAAAGGTTCACCATCCTGCCAATTCTTAACGCACGTTCCCTGGGCAAAAACCCTTTATTTACATCACCATCCAATTCCATACCGATAAACAGTATTCGTCTGGACGGGGTAAGGGCAGACTTTTGTAAGTTAACCAAAAGTCCTAACCTGGAGCAGGTGAACATAACCGTATGGATCTGGGCCAGGAGTGCAGTAGCAGAGGGTGCTGCTAGGAGCCAATCGTCAAGATAGGGGTAGATGGTACAACCCTGTTCCCTCAAATAAGCCACTACAACAGCCATACATTTGGAAAAAACTCGTGGGGCTGTTGAGAGGCCAAAAGGAAGCACCTGGTAATGGTAGGCTTTATTGTTACACAGAAACCGAAGGTACTTCCTATGGTCAGGATGGATGGCAATATGGAAATACGCGTCCTTGAGGTCCAGGACAGCGAACCACATGTCCTCGGGCATTAACTGGAGGACTGTGTTCAGGGTAAGCATCCTGAACCGCTTGACGAGAACGAATTTATTCAGTTCCCGGAGGTCTAAAATGGGTCTCACTCCTCCATCCTTTTTGTCCACCAGGAACATCCTGGAGTAAAAACCTAAGAGGGGGTCCTGAGGGAGCACCTCCCGCACAGCCCCCTTCTCTAGTAGTGCCACAACCTCAGCCTGTAAATTATCAGAAGAGGATTGCACTGAGAGGTCAGGAAGAGACAACACTGGGTAAACATCAAACTGAATTTTATAGCCAACTTTAACGATATTAAGAACCCAACTATCAGATGTAATTTCTGCCCATGCAGAGGCAAACTGAACCAATCTGTTCCCAAACACAACAGACTGTTCGCATTCTAGTCAGAACTGCTTTGGCTGAGTTGCTGACTCTTTGGCATCGTGGGCTTGTTGACCGCGACGAGGGCGGTAGCTAGGCCTCCGGCGCTGAAAGGAACTTGCAGGCGGCTGGAATTGCCTGTAGGACCCATAACGCGGATACGGCTGGTACCGCTGTTGTCGTCCACGGTAGCCCTGCGACGAGCGATACTGGAAACGATTCTCAGTGGATGGCCTGGTCGGGAGAATGCCGTAGGAACGGGCTGTCAACCGATCTTTGCGTTTTTGGGAGAGGTAGTCATCCGTCTTGGATGAGAACAGGGATTGACCCTCAAAGGGCAGATTCTCCACCTTATTCCGCGTCTCGATGGGTAGAGCAGTCGTGCGGAGCCACGAATGCCTGCGGAGGACGATGGAAGAGGCCAATGTTCTGGCAGAGGTGTCAACGGTGTCACGGCCAGCATTTATCTGTTGACGAGAAAGGCGCAAGGCTTCATCAAGAACCACCTTTGCCAACACCCTCTGGTCTGCAGGGAGCTTTTCCATAAAGGCCGCCATGCGGTTCCAAAGGAAAATTTGATATGCTCCCATGATGGCTGAATAGTTGGAGATCTTCAGCGTCAAGGCAGCAGAGGAGTACAATTTCTTGCCCAACGAATCGAGCTTCCTGCTTTCCTTGTCAATGGGCACCGCATAAGACCCCTGGCGTTGACGGGTCTGCATTTCCTCCGTAATGAGGGAAGAAGGAGGTGGGTGTGCAAAGAGGTATGCACAACCATCATCCCGTGTCTTGTACAGGGCCTCCAGTTTGCGGGATGTTGGGTACACAGAGGCCGGCTTCTCGCAGATGTCGTGAACGATCTCCACCAGGCCCTCGGTGAATGGGAAAGCAATAGTTGGAGGATTCCCGGACTGGACATATTGTAAAATCTTGTCCTTTGGCTTAGGATCCACAGCAGATATCTCGATGTCGAGAGAACGGGCCATTCTGACCATCTGCTCAGAATAGAGCCTGTAGTCCTCCGAGGGTAACACACGACCAGTCCCAATGATGATGTCATCTGGCGACGGGTCAGATGGTGGGCTGGGACTCGGGCCCTGAGAAGGTTCCACACGGTGATAAGGCGAGACATGCCTGGGGGAACCATAGTGGGAGAACTCACTGCGAGCGTCACCCCAATACTCCCTGCCAAACGAAGGAGAACTGGCATACAGGGAGCCCTCTCTATCATAGCCACTCCGAGGAAGGCAATAAGGCCGGTCCTCCCTTCCCATATAGTCATCGGCATGCCACGTCTCGGCAGCCCTAGGTGGAGCGTCGGGCAGACCACCATCGTCATCAGTGGAGTGGTGCAGCGGAGAGGACAGGTGCGGTGACAGGGTCGAGGGCTTCTCCCAGAGGACCTCATCCGTCTGGACCGACATCGACTGTCGGTGTTTAGATTTCTTTTTCGACTTCTTTTCTCCCTTGGAGGCTGAAGTTGGGTCGGAGCTTCGGTTCCGGTCAACCGGGGTTGGTGACTTGGGTAACGGATCCGAAGCCGTCGGTTCCGATCGAGAGCTCGTCCTCGAACCAAGACCAGCGCGAGCCAATTCAGTGGGCTTCGGAGCCGACGCCGTCGGAGTCGGAGTCGGATCCGACGGTTTGGGAACCGACCCAGCCGGGATGTTCGGATCCGATGAAGTCCTCGGCACCGGGGTTGGTGACTTGGGTAACAGATCCAAAGCCGTCGGTTCCGATCGAGAGCTCGTCCTCGAACCAAGACCAGCGCGGGCCGATTCAGTGGGCTTCGGAGCCGACGCCGTCGGAGTCGGAGTCGGATCCGACAGTTTGGGAACCGACCCAGCCGGGATGTTCGGATCCGATGAAGTCCTCGGCACCTTCGGAGCCGGAGCGGCGGTCGGTTCCGACCTCGACGGGGACCTGGAACGGTGCCGCTTCCGAGTCGGATCCGACTGCGGAGTGGAGTGCTTGCGACCCGACGCGGAACTCGCAGCCTCCTTCGGATCCGGGGTCGGGTGTTGGGCTTGTCGGCGATCCGGCGAGCGGGAACGCGAAGTGGAAGCGGCCCTTCGGACAGATCCCATCTCAGGGGGGGTGTCAGCCGTCCCACCAGCCGGTGGCGGTCCCCCGGGGTACCCGGGGCCCCCGACGCCCGCATCACCCTTCTCCACAGCAGGGCATTCAGCCTATTCGCCCTCTCAGCCCTCGCCTTCGGGGTGAACCGTTGGCAGTGCTCACATTTCCCGACGATGTGCCCTTCTCCCAGGCACTCGAGGCACACGGAGTGACCGTCCGTCCTCGTCATCTTTGTGGAGCAGGTGGAACAGAGCTTAAAAAGCAACTTCTCAGACATCTTCACGATCAGAAAAAAATTTCCTCAGAAAAGTTTCCTCAGAAAAGCGGACAGCTAGATCTTTACCGGTTGGCGGCAAAGAAGAAACTGAGGGGAAAGGGGGCGACGTCGCCCAATGTCGCTCGGGCGGGAAACGGCCGCGCATGCGCATTGGGTCGGACGGACGCCCCCTAGTGGATGTTTGCTAGAAAGAAAAATCCGGTCGGCAGGCCTGCGCAGGCGCAGTCCCATGTGGGGCTGCACAGAAGACGGACAGTGAACAAAGCAGTTATTTAAGGAATTATTTGAAGAAATACATTAGTCTGCTGTGGGTAAATTAATTATAGCAGGTGACTTCAATCATATAATAGATAATGTTCTAGATAGAAGTGTAGTAAATAAAAAAACACAGCAAATAAGCTGCCAAAGATTTTCTTAAATGAGATGGAAGGCCTTAAACTCATTGATGCCTAGAAATAGATGCCAGGAATACAAATTATACTTTGTTTTCAAATGTCCCAAATAGCTACTCAAGAATAGATCTCATGCTAATGACTCCTGTATTCCTTTCTTTGTAACATGATATGGGTAAGAGAATATTTTGATTTTAATAACACTGATTATTTATTTATTTATTTATTTAATTCTATTTATTTATTTAATTCTATTTATACCCTGCCCTTCCCACAGATGGGCTCAGGGTGGCTAACAACATTAAAAATACATTAAAATTACAAAAACATAAAATCAATAATAATTTTTTAAAAATCATTAAAATAGTCCAGGAGCAGGCTATTTAAACAAATATTGGGAGTCCATATACGGGCATAGCAGATGGCCGAGGGCAGCCCCAGAAGAAGTAGTGGTCTTAGATGGAAGAAGGAAGACACCTGCTGGTACTCAGCCGAAGGCCTGGCGGAACATCACCATTTTACAGGCCCCGCAAAACTGTAACAGGTCCTGCAGGGCTTGGATCTCCAGCGGGAGAGTGTTCCACCAGGCTGGGGCCAGGGCAGAAAACGCCCTGGCTCTGGTTGAGGCCAGATGGATGCCCTTTGGGCCGGGGACCACCAGGAGTTGCTTGTCTGCAGAGCACAACACTCTGCAGGGGACGTAATGGAAGAGGCGGTCCGGCAGGTATGGAGGTCCCAGTCCATGAAGGGCTTTAAACACCAAGGTTTAAACACCTTGAACAGGATCCGGAACTCCACTGGGAGCCAGTGCAGCTGGCACAGCACAGGATGAATGTGTGCTTGGGTGGGCGTTCTGGTAAGGACGCGTGCCGCTGCATTCTGGACCAGCTGTAACTTCCAGGTCAGGCTCAAGGGCAGCCCAGCATAGAATGAGTTGCAGTAGTCTAGCCGGGAGGTGACCATTGCATGGATTACTGTGGCCAGGTCCCGGGGCAAAAGGTAGGGTGCCAGTTGCTTGGCCTGTCAAAGATTAAAAAAGGCAGACCTGGCAATGGTCATGACTTGGGCCTCCATTGAAAGTGTGGCATCCAAGGTCACACCCAGGTTCCTCACCATTGGCGAAGGTTTTAATTCAGTCAAGGGTTTGGAGCCAGGTCCCCCATTCGATCACCCCATGACCCAGACATAGAACCTCCATCTTCAGGGGATTCAATTTCAGGCAACTCTGATGTAACCATACCATCACAGCCTCAAGATCCTTGGCCCAGGAATCTAGAGTGAGATCAGACTGGCTGACCATCAGCAGACAGAGCCAAGTGTCATCCGCATACTGGTGACAACCCAGCCCAAAGCTGTGGGCTAACCGGGCAAGGGGGCGCATATCGATGTTAAATAGCATTGGGGAAAGAATTGTCCCCTAAGGGATGCCGCATACCAAAGAATGGCAAGCGGACATCTGTTCCCCGAGTGCCACTCTCTGTCCCTGATTGCAAAGGAAAGAGTTCAGCCATTGCAGGGCTCTTCCACGAATCCCCACATCAGCAAGGCGGTGGGTCAGAAGATTATGATCAACCACGTCGAACGCTGCTGTAAGATCTAAAAGTATCAGCAGTGGCCTGTCCAGGTGTCGCCACAGATCATCTGTGAGGGCAACCAGAGCCATCTCTGTACCATGGCCAGGTCTGAAGCCAGACTGGAATGGATCCAGGATAAAAGCGTCATCCAGGTATACCTGCAGCTGTTCCGCTACCTCCCTCTCAATTACCTTATCCAGGAACAGAAGATTCGAAACTGGGCAGTAATTGGCTGGATCAACAGGATCCAGTGATGGTTTCTTTAATAAGGGCCGCACCACTGCCTCTTTTAGTGAGTCTGTAAAAAACCCATAACTCAGAGAAAGATTAATGATGTCAGCTAAAGGGTGCCCAAATCCCATCACCACCACTTTTCACCAGCCATGATGGGCATGGGTCCAGTGGGCACATGGTAGGTTTCACAGCATGCAGGACCCTGCCCACCTCCTCCTGGGAGAGTGGCCTGAATTGATCTAATATCAACCCTGAGGACGACCAAGGGGCCTCCAGTACACATACTGCATCAACCATGGTGGACAGATCCTGGCGGAGTGACAAGCTCTTATCTGCAAAATAGTCTCCAAAAGCCTCACAGCTTATTACTGAATTTACATTTTTATTTGTCCCATGTGTGAGGGATGTTAAAGACTGAATCACTCTGGAAAGTTGCGCTGGGTGACAACTAGTGGATGCAATGGAAGCTGCATAGTAGTCTCTCTTTGCAGCTTTCACTGCCATCTCATAGGCCTTCATAAACGTCCTATAAGATGTTGTTGTCACTTCGTCACGGAGTTGACGTCACACTTGCTCTAGCCGTCTCAGTTCCCATTTCATTTGTCGTAGCTCATCAGTATACCAAGGAGCTACTCTAGTTCGGGGGCGGAGAGGGTGACAGGGAGTGATCTCGTTGATAGCTTCAGAGAGACGGGCATTCCAGTCCTCTATCAGCTCATCCAATGAGCCACCAGGGGGTATTGGATCCTGCAGAGCGTTCTGGAATTCAATTGGATCCATTTCACTCCACTAGCAAGCATAAATCAGCTTGTCGCCCAAGCGGGGGGTTCATGGTACCCAGACAAGCCCTCAGGATGAGGTGGTCTGACCATGGCACTGCTATAGGTGCATCCAGATCCACCTGTATCCCCCACCTCAAAGATCAAATCCAGCTGTGTCCTGCTCAATGTGTGGGCGTCAATACAAACTGCGAGAGTCCTAATGCCGCCATGGAGGCTATCAGGTCCATGGCCTGTGAGGAGGTAGCATCATCAGAATGGACACTGAAGTCCCCCAAGACCAGACACCTGGGGTACTCCAAGGCCCAGTCAGCCACCACCTCCAACAGGCCAGCCACAGCATCTGCTGGTGCGCTGGGCAATCGGTACACCAGACAGATGGCTATACTCTCCTCAGCATCCCACACCAGGCACACACAATCAATGCCAGCCATCTTTGGCATGGGGAGTGGCCTGATGGAGAAAGACTCTTGAATGAGCACCGCCACCCCCCCCCCCCAGCCACTGTCCCGTGACTAGTGAAGGACCGAGAAACCTGCAAGGGGGGGGGAGCTCTTTCAGGCCGACAGTTTCACTTTCCCGTACCCAGGTCTCGGTCACGCACACCAGGTCTACCACTTCCATTGCAAAATATTGCTGAAGGGTTGTGGTCTTGTTATTAATGGACCTGGCATTGCAAAGCAGCTGTGATGGGAGAGGGCATTGAGTCCTAGCCCCACTACCAGCATCCCTTGGGATGGGGCAAAGGTTGGAAGGAACCGGAGCATAACCATATCTCTGGCTTCTTCCCTTATAATACCTAGCCCCACCACCATACCTCCCTCGTCCCATAACCACTGGGATCCCCGACCTCATATCGACCACCAATTCAAATGACTGCCTCCCTCAGCCACTAATCCTACAACACTTATTGCACAGTAACCCGAGTCTATGTAGACAATAGTTTTATCCCTAATAACATTAATGCTATCAGTAATGTTTAGAATTCAGTTCTAAATTTCCCACCCCCTTTAAATTATTAATTTCCCAGCATCTCTGCTAACTTCCTATCAGAGTAGGTTTAGTCTCAACAATCCAGCAAAGGGCTATACCTAGTGCAGTCTGCCATTCAGACATGCAGTACAAATGGAATTCTAACTACCCAAACCACCCACCCGAATAACAGTAACAATCAGAGGGAGGAGAAGGCAACAACCGGGTAAAATAGGGAAAATAAACATAAAACAATCAACCCTACTTCCTCCAATAGCCCAGTAAAACCTGGCCACAACAGTCACAATCGGCAGTCAATTCATCCCATCCATTCAATAGAATGTACAACAATTCCAAGCCATGGCAGTCAAGGGGGTGGGGCTGAGTAGCTGAAAAAGCTCACCCTGGTGGAACAGCCTCCCCAGCAGCAGCAGCACAGGTAATCACCCTGCAGTCCCAGGCAGCAGCTGTCTTCAGCCTGGGCAGTCTGGGGGGCAAGGCTTAGCAGCTGAAAAAGCTCACCCCAGGTGGAACACCCTCCCCAGCAGCAGCAGCAGCACAGGTAATCACCCTGCAGTCCCAGGCAGCAGCTCTCTTCCCAAACAGTATGGGAAACATGTAAAGCATTTATAAGAGGGATTATTATTGAAATAGATCCACGGGAGGAAAGGGCAAGGTATAAAATTAAAAGTTACTTAGTACTATTGAAGCACTGAAAAACAGCATAAGTTAATATTGATTGATGAAATCAAAAAGGAATTAAGAATTTGTAAAAACCAACTAAATCTCATAAATACAAGGGACGCAGGTAAACCTATATGTTACACAAAAAACCTTTATTTTGCAGAAGGAAATATAGCAGATTGATTACCTGCTTTTTATACCGTGCGGAAAAAGAGACAGCAGATGATACCTTCGGTTACTTACATAGTACAACTTGTAATAAACTTTCAGAAAATGGATAAGGAATTTCTAGAGACTCCCATTTCTGCTAACAAAGTTTTAGAAGGTATTAGGGCTTTAAAATCTAGTAAGTCACTGTCTAGACCTAGAGACTCTCACTCCCATTCATGAATGCTGCAACACAGCCATTTCAGGACACCTAGGAGTACCTGGATGGCTCTGGTCTGTGTTTTGTGAGGCTCTCCAGCCTCAGGTCCATTCTGTGTGTGTGCACGCCTTTAGCAAGTAACTCTGGACACAGGCAGGTAAAATATATTATTGGAAATATATTATTGAAGAAGGAACATAGGAGCATCTGCAACGCAGGAAACGCTCTTCACAGCCATTTAGGCAAGGCACAAAAACAAATAAAGCTTGCTATTCTAAATACAGTTTAACTAAAATACTGCAAGGCTATCTATCTCGCAATTCTCTGACTTGGTTCTAAAGCTGGTTGTTCTTACCAAGGCATTAGTAAAGAGTCCATCCATGCCAGCCAACTCTAGGCATCCTGATAGAGTGGCATGGAGCTGAGAAGCAACTCTTCTCACGTGGTGATAGACAATAATGGGTGAAAGGTGAAAGTATGTAACTTTGCCTAGAGATAATGAGACTTCTTGAGGGCTCAGGTGGCCAGCCCCATAAATCAAGGAATTAATCAGGGCTCAGTTACTTAATCGGCATTGCAGCATGAGAATTATGGGCAGTACAAGGAGATGAATTTGGTTACCAGGCTCCAAGCTTTTCAAGGCCACTTTCTCACAGGAACAAAGCAACCCACAGGCGCATCCAATTAACAGACCAAGGAACTTTCCACATAACAGGCCTAGTATTGGGTCTGCACAAACAGCAGCCTGAACCACAGTTTCAAACTTATACCTTTAGGAACCTGTTTTATGGCAACATTCATACAGTCATCAGGCCCTGATCTTTGCATCTATACTAGCAGAAAATCTAAATACGTTTTTGTATAAATATATCCACCCAGATCAGATAGGTTTTTTTAGAGATAGATACCTATCTGATAGCACAAGAAGAGCAATCTCAGTCATTAATTGGGCACATATTAAGAACAAGAAGATGATATCGACATTTGATGAATTATGGTACCAAATTATTGTATGAATTATTAGGGCAATTTTTTAAAAAAACTAAAGCCTATTTGCAAATCAATTGATTGTTATTGGATTGTGTTATGCTGCAGTGTGAAACTAGGGAAGGATGTCCACTTTCAGCTTTGCCATAAGTGTAGAACCCTTGGCTGAAGCTATTGTATATTTAGATTAACAGCTCTTTATTATAATAAACATCTTTATTGGAAACTGGAAGCAGACAGACTAAAGAAACTACACAGCTAGAATCCTTCGTTTGCATGAACTATATACAAGTATCTGTTTTTCAGCACAGCGATTGGACTACAAGGCAACAGTTCTGATTGGCTGTGCCGGCACCCACACACCAATAGCTTTGTAGGCCTCAGGAGCCTCTGTTCTACTCAAGCAACACATAACAGAAGCTCTATACTAACTCTTACTAATCCACTTAAATCTATAAAAACTGTGATGCACTGCCTTGAAGAATATGAAAAATGATCAGGGTGTGGAGTAAACAAACTAAGAACTGAATTAACTGGTATCAGTCACTGGAAGCAAGTTCAAGATGAAATAACATTGATGTTAGGCTTTATGTGGGTGGCATCTCCAGTCAAATACCTGGACATTTGGCTATCCCCCATTGTTTAAGAAATGTTTGAAAATAATTATTTGAAGATGGGGACTGGAATTAAAGTCGAGATACCCAGATGATTAGGTATAAATATCTCATGGATTGGCAAGATGAATGTTTTAAATATGTTGGTAGTGCCCATATTAAACTTTCTGTTTGAGAACCTTCCAATATATATCTCAGATGTTGTTTTGGCAAGCTGGCAAAAAGAACATAAAAACTTTATTTGGGCTGGTAAGAAAACCAGGGTGGCACATGAGATCTTGCAGAAAGAGAGGAGCATGAGAGAACTATCATGTCCTAATTTTAAACTGTACTATTTTGCTGACAACTTAAAATCCATTTTCATATGGATTCATTCATGTCCTAGAAGATAGCTGCAAAATACCCTTGCCCTATATCCTTGGTATGCTGTAGACTATAAAAAAAATCATGAAGGAATGCCTATGGTACTCTAACCCCATAATAGAAACGGTGCTTAAAATACGGTGTAAACTCAGGGTGAGACTCAGTCCCTGAATTTCTCCATTACCATCCTTTACACATAATGAAGAATTTAGGATAATGGTGCCATGGAAAGGATGGATGGATGTAAATTGCATAAAGCTGGTTGATATTATGAAGGACGAGACCTGTCTCATGTTGTCTGATTTGGGACTAAAAGTCACCATTCTCAAACTGTTTCAGCAATTTCTGCTATGAAAATGTTTGTCTAATAAGAGGTCGATTATGAATAGAACAAATGCCCTAGAAAAACTTTCTTACAAACAAAAAGAGTTGAAGGGTCTTACCTCAACAATTTATAAGATCCTAAATCACAATTCTATCCTGAGGTATTCTTGGTTTAGTAGAAAATGGAAAGGAGTAGTAGATAATATTTCTGATGAGCAGTGGCAATTTATCTTTACCTGAAAGGCGGTAGCACCTATTAGCATATATCTGAAAGAGTATTGTTATAAGATTATATGTCAATGGCATATATGACTCCTCATAGGTTAAATCAAATCTATGGAACCAACCAGTATGAATTTATTTATTTTGGTTCACGGCCAGGTTTAAACTAGTAAAATGACATTCCCTTATTTGGTAAGTATTATACAAGTTAAAACTTCAGTTAAAATAGTACAAATATAAATATTATAAAATCTAATTAGCATAAATCACATATCTTATAACAGTTATCAGAAATATAAATATAGCCCCGCATAAACACTTTAAAATTAGGAAGCAGAGATCTTAAACAGCCACCATATGGTAACCTCCTAAAGTGGTCTGAATTAAAGCCTGGATACGCCCGGTTGGTGTTTGTTGCGTAATTTGATCACTATCGCACAAAATTTAGCTGTTGCCTTAGTAGTGGCTAAAGATTCATCTTTTAATAGATTATCTAAACATGCACTGTCCGGCACTGTGTCAGCTCTATTTATAATTGGAAAAATCATCTGAACTCGAATTTATAGAGGGGACAGCACAAAAAAACACGTCTCATGGTTTCCACCTCAGCCAGGGGGCAGGGACAGATCCTCTCAAAATATGGAATCTTTTTATATCTCCCCTCCAAGATCATTGAAGGCATGACACTACATCAGGCCAATGTAAAAGCCCTCCTATGGGAGGGAAAATCTAGGAGCTTGAGATATTGGGCCATATTCATACTAAATTTGGTTGCCTCAGGAGCCCTAAATCCAGGAGATCTCATTAGGTTTTTTTTTTTAAAAAAAAAAATTTTATTACCTACATTAACTAACAATACAGAGGGAAAGAAGGGGGGCAGGGAAAGGAAAGAAAAAAAACAGCAACATATAACAACACTACACTACAAATAATGCTTTTCCTTCATACTGCCATTATTAAGAAATTAAAACTTTGTAAGATATTGATGGAGTGGTTGACCTTGCAAAATACAGATTACAATCCAAATTAAGTCTTCCTCCCCCCCCTGGGCCTTGGACACAGTTCTCTCTGAGCAGCTGCAACCGCAGTGCTCGTTCCCTCCCCCCCTTCAGACTTCAAATCCTTTTCTTCTTGCTTGGTGTCTTGCTGAAATTCTTGGTTTTTGTCCTCAAAATCCCTTAGTTGATCTTCTGACGTTATCTTGTAAGCTTGATCTTTGTAACTAAACCAGATACCTTCCAGAAATAGCCACTTATACTTTATTCCACATTCCCTCAGAAGAGCTGCAAACCTTTTATACTTAAATCTCCTTTTCCGAACTAAGAATGGAACGTCCTTCAGTATCCTAACTTTATTACCCAGAAAGTCCAGATCCGCATTGTATGAGTTGTATAGGATAGTGTCTCGGATCCTCTTAGATGAAAAATCGATGATGATCTCGCAAGGCAGCTGACGCTTCGTTGCATATTTTGAAGAAGCCCAACGGACTTCCAAAATGGCGCTTTTTACCTCTTCTTTAGTTGCCCTCGCGGGTGTCGCCAATAGTTCCGAGGCCAGATCCCTTAAATCCTCATTTTCCTCCTCTTTCACGTTCTGGAGGCGCAAAATTGTCTGTGTTCGTTCCACTTGTAGCCCGATCAGCTGGTTCTCCACCAGCTTTAGCTCTTCGTTCGTTGCCCTCACGAGTGACGCATTTTCCCGAGCAGACTTCTCTGCCCCCCGCTACTTCCTTAATGGTTTTCACTTCGCTCTCAATTAAGCCCACCCTTTGATCTGTTTCATTCAGCTTGTCAACAAAGGGCTTTATGGCTTCGATAACCGACCTCTTCACCAAGCCCTCGAGCGACTCTCCTTTCCCCTGTAGGGCAGCCAAGATTAACTTGCCCAAAGTGGGACTCTGCTTTTTCGCTGCCATTTTAGGGGGGGCGGGATCCTAAGCTCTGTTTATTGGGACTGTTAAACTATAGCATTCCCATTAAATGGGTGACTGTGGCTGTGTTGCTTTTAAGTGAGGCAGAGGAAAAGGGACTGGAGAAATACTGATCCAGCCAGAGGCAGCCGGTATCTTTTTATTTCCCACAGCTCTCTGCGGAAACACCAAAGCAGCAGCAAGGAGAAGAACAGCTGGAGAAGGCAGGGTCCCACCTGGAAAAAACACTTGAGATGGAAGAGAACCCACCAGAGCTTCCTGAACAGCTAATACTCTTTAACTAATCAGGGGTTTTATTGTTGTATGATGTTTTAGTTATGTATTTTAAGCCATCTTGAGCCATGAGGAAAGGTGGGGTCAAATTATTTCAACAAACAATGAAGGCTATAGATGACAGCACAGAACTTAGAGACACTTGATTTTGGAGTGGTGAACTGTATCAAAGACAGTGCAAAGGTACAACAATACGAACTGGAATGATGCCCAAATTTAAAGAGAGATCAAACTTTAAAGAAAGATCAAACAAAGATCCAAAGCCAAACCTGAAGCCAGATAACAATGAGACAAGGGCAGATGTGTCTTCCAGGAAGCTGTGAAGTTGACTCTAAATGCAAAGATTGTCTTCATGATGGAAAGGAATCTGCTGTAACAGAACTGGATGATGCCAAGGGGAGCATATCTGGAATTCCAGGGAAATTTCCATCTGGTTTGTGGGGCAGGAAGAAGTCTCAGCACAGACAAGCCCCGTCAATACTTACATGGAAGGTGAGCGGCTGGAAAGGTACTTGATCCAGATAAGCAAAAGCCCTGTAGAGAAAAGACAGTCACTCTCCTGTTGGAGTGCAAAAATATCTTTTAGTCTCTGTATTTCAAAATGAGCCATGGAATAATTTAGACAAAAAAAGATCAAAACTCCAAGTTGACATAAGACAGATTCTAAATTAATTCCTAGTCCTGGGGTATTTCATTGTCATTAGACCTGTATTTTGAAAAGGCCAGGAAGGAATACTTTCATTATAATGTTGAGGACAATGATTTGGGGGGAAAAATCCGTGACTGATTAATATTCACTAAACATTTTTCAAGTGTAGGTAAGTAATGGAGAACTGTGAAAAAATAAAAAAGTGTAGTTAGTCAGTCCCCTTGACTTGCAACTTTCTGGGTAGGCATGGCCCTTTTCCACCTAATATGGGGCCAATTCCTGTAATAAATAATAAATATCCCTCCCATAGGGTTGCCAGCACTGGGTTGGGAAATTCCTGGAGATTTGGGGGGGTGGAGCCAAAGAAGGGCAGGGTTGGGGAAGGGGAGGTACCTCAGTTGGTTATAATGCCATGGAGTCCACGCTCTGAACTGCTAGTTTTCTCCTGGGGAATTGACTTCTGTACTCTGGAAATCAGTTGCAATTCTGGCAGACCTCAAGTCTGGCAAGTCTAGGGGGCATACATTTGGGTTTCACCTTATGTGTGTATGTTCATTTGTATGTACGATAGAGAAAAATAACTTGAAAAACTGTGTGCTGCAGAACACACAGGGTTTTTTTCAAAGTATATCATCTCCACTGCTATAAAGAGTGCAAAGATCTGCATGCAGCCCCTGCTCCCCAATTCCTTTTACGACAGTCTCCAATTGAACTGTGCAAGCTGTTTTTGAAGCTTAGGTCTTGGGTTTTACCTCTTCATCACCCCCAGCATCTTTCTAGGTTTGTCTCATATTTCTCCATTCCCATTGCACAGGAATGCATGGCAAACTGCCCTACCCAGCTTCTCTCACTTACTGGCCCTTTTCACATACATATGTTTTGTACTTGCAGAGATCGCTCCAAAAGCACGCTTTGATGAATTCATTTTGTCTGTGATTTTAAGAAAACACAAGTTCTTCCCTTCTCTTTTCATGCTCTTTTCAGGCACAAAGATGTTAAGCTCATGCTTCCATATCGTCTTGTCCACATCTGATTCTGAAAACAGAAATACAGAATTCTTCATTCAGGAATTCCCCAGTATATTTTCAAGCAGAACTATATGGATTGGAAGCCCTCCTCGCTGAGCAAGATGAGGAGCAGGAAAGTTGCATGGGCTGTTCATCCTCAAGTCCAGGTGGGCAAATACCCGATGAAACAAGGAAGCACTGGAATGGAAGTTTTAGAACAGCTTTACAGTGCAGTTCTAAGAATATTCTCCTGGTAGAAGGCCTCATTGAACACACCTGAGTAGCATTCAGACTAGAACTGCTTAGGATGGCACTGTTGCACGTAGGAAAGAGGATCCTACTCAGAAAACACAATCCCAAAAAATGAAACCACGTAAATAGGGCAGAAAGCAATCAACACATACAATATCAACTAGTATAAAGTAATACTCTTCAATAAATAATTCAGCTGAGTCCAAATAAGCAATCAATATATGAAGGTACAGAGTAACTATCACTGATTGAAGGAAAGTAGTCACAAAGTGTCCAAAGAACAAGTAGTAAATCTCTTCGTCTTCAATTACAGGTGTAATTGTAATTGTAACTGAACTACTTACCTTCAATCAGTGATAGTTACGCTGCACCTTTATATATTGATTGCTTATTTTTGTTTGCTTATTTGGACTGAGTTGAATTATTTATTGAAGAGTATTACTTTATACTAGTTGATACTGTATGTGTTGATTGCTTTCTGCCCTATTTGTGTGGTTTCACTTTTTGGGATTAGGATGGCACTGTTAGCATATGAAAAACTTCAGAACTTCTTATCTAAGGTTTTTGTTGTGGCTAAGTTGAAAAAGACTAAGTTCTCTCAAGGAGTCCCTGACTCCCTACAGAATATTTTGGAAATTTTTTGTGTTGTTTCAGGTTTTCTCCTTGCCAATTCCATTGCTCCTAATAACTGTGGTATCATTGTCTCATCATTTCTGATACAATTGAGAATCACAGCCCAAAAATTCTTTGGAGTCCTCAGACTAGCTCTGGAAGGACCACCCACACAATCCTAAACCATTATCAATATATCCAGTGTTCTTTTTGTTTAAAAAAGTGTGAGAATTAAGAGATTAAAACATAATTTTTTTATATATATATATATAGAGAGAGAGAGAGAGTATATGCCATCATATAAAAAGCTCCTGTCTTTCTTACGTTGCTATAAATCCATTAGAAAAGTTAAAGAGTATGGGAAATGCTTGGTATTAATACCCTGACCCACATTAATTTAAATATGGGATAAGGCTTTATGTTGTTATCTGCCCTGAGAAGATAAATAATAAATAAAATAAAATAAATAAATAAAAAATTATTGTTGGGAGGGAAAAAAGGGGTCAGCCAACCAGGAGAGGGCAGACAAAGATGCAAATCATGATAACTTACTAAAAAACAACTTAACTGCAAAGACCATTCAACAAGATTGTTGTATCAAAACAGTAAATATCACTTATATGTATTGCATGAGTACACAGAATAAAGTTAACCTACAACCACATTGCATTCACAAAGTGTTTTTCCAACTTATTCCATACTCGTAAAGTTTACAATGTATTTTGCCAACTTATTTCATATTCATAAAACTGGAAGATGGCGGCAGGAGGCTATTTACCTAGCTGTACCCTTCCCTTAGCAGATATTTTGCTGCTGCAGTTGACCCACCCTCCCTCCCAAGGGTATGGTTGCCAGTTGCCATGTCTACCCAGTAACTGGAGGGAGCAGGGTCCTGGAAATAAATTTTAAAAATTTATTTCTCTCACACATGCAGCACACATAAGTTCCTGTCTGGGGTGCAATGATATTTCTGGAAATGAAATCATAATGCAGGCCATGAGGTTGTTCCCATACTTTACATTAAAAAATCAGACTGCTTGGGGTGGAAACCAGCTCCACACAAAGTGCAGGAGCATTCCTACAGCCAGTATAATGACATAGCTTCCAGAACACAGCTTAGGATCCAAACCCGTGTCTGTTGAGGCCAATCAAAAGGGAATTAATGATTTTTTTTAACCAAATTATACATGGTGATCTTCTTCTTCCCCTTCCAAGAGCAATGAGAATATCCTGCCTTGCATTACTACTTACCATCTAGCCACTTCTGTGAGGTCATGCTGATGGTGTACAATTTGACGCTAGAACGCCATCCCACCGATCGCTCCTCCTTGAAAGTATATTGGTAATTAGGGTCAGGAGCGTTCACGTAGTTATCCAGAGCCTTCTGGTCCATCATCCAAGCAGATGGCAGACAGGCTGTCAAGAGGAGAAAGGCCAGAGCACTCATTCTCCTGAAGCCAGTTGGGCCCTTTTTATCTGCCCTCTCAGTAGAAGTGTCACTCAATAAAGATAAAAAGTTTTCTGCCAATTATACTGTGCAGATAGGAAACTTCTCCAATCCCCTTCAGAGATATATTGGAATAGCCCTCAAGGAATGGTGCACCACACACTCCAGGCCCTTGCTTTTAAACAAGACCCATCTCCTGGGTGCTGAATCACAGAGACAAATGGTAACAAAGCCATTATAATGCAAAATCATCCTCTGTAGGAGGAGCGAGTAAGAGCTTTTTCCAATTGAGATGCCTCCAATATTTGGGAAAGTCCAAAGAGATAACCTCTGCTATATGCATACTTAGCTGCAGAATAGAAAAAGCAAACAAACTATCATCTTCTACTTTATATTATCTTCATAGTTCTCTCAGGATCGGCATCATATTCTAGTTCTACATTCTAATTTGACATCCCATCCACTATACCACGGTGCCTGTCATAATTCTGAGAGTCACATACCCATATAAAAATGTACCCTTATAAAAAAAGAGAGTATGTAATACAAAATCTGTCAAGATGCAGCATCTAGAATTTGGGGGATAGTTAGAATTCTGAGCAATGTGGCAAGCCAAAGTGCTTTTTCCAAGTTGCAAGGAAAGAACATTTAAACCCAATTACTTTCTTCTGACCAAAGATAGCTGCTTTTATCTTAGTTTTACGTATGTTGCTGTGTTGGTCTGCACTAGAATAGCAGAATTTGAGTCCAGCGGCACGTTAGAGACCAACAAGATTTTCAGAGTGTAAGCTTTCAAGAATCAGAGCTCCAGTCTTCAGGAAGAAGGGAGCTTTAACTTTCACTGGCTTACACTCTGAAAATCTTGTTGGTCTCTGTGCCACTGGACTCAAATCCTGTTTTTATCCTAGGAATATCTAAGATAAGTTTTCACAAAACTCAAGAATCTGTCACTAACTGGACTGAAAGAGAATGAAATTGGAACATGAAGCGAAAATGAAGTGGCGCGAGCCCTCTGTATCACAGTACAATCCTAAACAGAATTACACCCTTCAAAACATACTGACTTCAGTGAATTTAGAAGGGTGTAACTGCATTTAGGATTATATTGTCAGTGTATTCCTGTCATCACATGAGAAACTAGATAATGAAAAAACACTTTTAATATGAACGAGTATAAGCCAGGACAAGCTTTTGGGAAGCAAGAGGTGTCTTAATGAGATAGTGACACATCTACTGATATTGATATGCAGCCGCTGCTCTTTATCTCAGTCATCATAGAAACATTGCCAATTTAGAGTGTTTGAAAATCTCCACCATGCTTAGTTTCCCCAGGATTGCTCTAAAATCTTTAAAACTGCCAAGATTCTACATTTTATTAGGAGACTGGGTTTTCCCAGGTTATTCCTTAGTGCCATGGGATCCCCAACAATCCATTCAAATAATCCTTGTCCAGAATCCAGTTACAAGAGTGTGACCTGTCCCTGATCATAGAGGAGGGGAGAATTATGAAAGAAATGTTTGTATTCACAGGTCGCACTGATTATCCTGGCTTGGTCATTTTACTAATCTCATAGATGAAATGGTGGGAATCATTATCACATCTGCAGACCTCACAAAACCGGAGGGGATAGTTAAGACGTTATGCAGTGAATATTTCATTGAAAGTATAGTTGAACTTACCATGAGGCATGTGGTTTGGCTGTAGTATATGTAAAGAGAATCTTGGGGGCTGCTGTTAGTCACATAAAGGTTAATTTAAAAAAGAACTAATGGAATTTTGGGCTGCATAAATGGGGGAGGGAGGAGATGGAACAGGGAGGGGGGCTCACAAAGAAGCAGACAGGAACTGAGTTGTAGAACACCCCAGATGTTACTGAACAGCAAAGAAGAAGTCCAATGAAGTGAGTTGCCAACTCCATCTATCCGGTATGGCACCCGTGCCTTTGCAAGGTGCTCCCAGGAGCCATGGGGAGACAGGCTGAGCTGTCCTGAGCAGAACGCGCATCTGGATGTGGCAGACCTGCTAGCTGGAAGGCTGCCTGGGGCAGGATGCTGGGGCTGGGCTGAAACTGGTGACTGAGCAGAGTGGTAGGAACTGCACCAGCCATGCTCCCAAGTCTCCCTGTTGAATCACCACCTGCACAGATGCTAAACAGAAACATGTTCAGTGATGGGAAATGGCACAGCTTCTGTGCCCACTACAGACATGCCTGTTGTGCCCCAGCAGAGTCTGCAGTTCCACACCCATGAGGTGCTCCATTGGCCAGGGGACCTCCCAGAGACGCATGCTGTAGCCATCCAAATGTCACCCACTGATTCCGTGAGAGAATGTTCTGCAACTTCACCTGCTCCATCAGCTGCTGCTGCATAGGGCCCAATCCTGCAAGACAATACACGCCTTCAGTTCCATAGAGTACAGTGGCTGCCCACGTGTGGGGAACAGGAAGTGGCACTCCAGTAGAAGAGTGTACTGAATATGGGGCTGCCGGCATCCCTACCCCCCTCTCCCATTGATCATAGGCAGCTGGCCTGGGTACACATTCCCTTCCATACAGTGTGGGGGGGGGCTGACTCAGGTTGCTCCCATGATATATACACCCACAGTCTCAGGTGTGGGAGCATGCATAGTTGGAGGTGGGACTTACCTCATACAAGGGGGATGGGGAGGTCAGGGCCGCTGGGTTCCTACCCCTACTCACCTAGCACAATTGCCCTTCAATTTGTGTCCCTGGAGCTGGAGTACTTGGAAGGGTTCTGAAACAAGACATGTGAACCACACAGCTAACTTTGCTGGACTTGGTTCTCCCCCTTGGGTATTTGTGCTAAGTGCCCTCTCCATGCTTTTGCTGCCACCAAAGAGCATCACTGTGCTATCTAAGTGCCCATGTCTGGGACACGAGAGAGTATTGTGCAGCACATCTCACCTTCTGAAATACGGGGCATCCTGGCTGGAGTTTATGTAGTCGAAGGTAGTCTGGAGTAAGAACGTTATCTAGCCACAAGTCTGACACAGTCTTCTCACCTACGCAACTAGGGGGCGTGGTAACAACGCGCAGCCGCACCACCCATTTCCCTCACACTGACCAAGGGTGGAGAGAAAAGTTGAAAGCTGAAGTGGAAAAGGAGGGGGAGGATGTGCCCAAAGACAAACTGCAACAATCCAACCAGGGGGAATGGCTCTGGGGGGATCGCTTCTATGTACCCAAAAGCTTGAGAAAAGAAGTGTTACAACGCTGTCACGATGCCCCCACAGCGGGACATTATGGATACTTAAAAACTCTTCATTTGGTACAGCGCCAATTTTGGTGGCCGGGCATGCGCAAAGACATTTCACAATACGTAGCGTCTTGCCCCATCTGCCTCAGCGCCAAATCCCGAAAAGGAAAACCTCTGGGACTCCTACAACCCCTAGAAACGCCAAGCCGACCGTGAGAAATAATTTCCATGGACTTTATCACAGACTTGCCCCCCTCCAAGGGACACAATTGTATTTTGGTCGTGGTCGATTTATTCTCCAAGCAAGCTCATTTTATACCTTGTACTACTATTCCTTCGGCTAGAAAACTAGCGGACATCTTTATAAAAAATATTGTAAAAATACATTCTTTTCCATCCAAGGTGATCTCGGATCGCGGCGGACAGTTCGTTGCCAACTTCTGGCGGGAGCTTTTACAACTGCTGGGCATTGAACAGGGTCTGAGTTCAAGCCACCACCCGGAAACGGACGGACAATCAGAAAAAACAAATCAGATATTAGAACAGTTCCTGCGCTGTTATATTAATTTCCAACAGGATAATTGGTTTGATTTACTCCCCCTGGCGGAATTCTCGTATAATAACAGCGTGCACGCCTCTACAGGAGAAACTCCCTTCAAAATCGTCTATGGTTTCCACTTCAAGCCCTTTCCATTCGAGGCGCTTCCTCCCCCCGCTACAGCCTCCACCGACGTCACCGAATGGTGGGGGGAAGCAGCCCAACAGTGGACACAGATCAAGAAACATCTCATCAAAGCCAAACAGGATTACAAAAAGTACGCTGACCGCCACCACGCGGCGGAATGGGAATTACAGCCGGGTGATTTGGTCTACCTTTCCACAAAGAATCTGAAAACAACCCAAACCAGCCGCAAGCTAGCGTTAAAATTTTTGGGACCATTTCCTGTTCGCAAAGTAATTAACAAAGTGACTGTTGCTTTAAATCTGCCAAAGAATCTTCGTCATGTACATGATACCTTTCATGTCAGTTTGTTGAAGAAAGCCCCTCCTGCTAACCAATGGCACACCCGTGCACCTCCAATCCCCACTCTGATCGATGATCAAACCCACTATGAAGTACAACAAATACTAGACTCTAAGATACAAAGGAACCAGTTATTTTATCTCATTAGGTGGAAGGACTTTGATTCTGGATTTGATGAATGGGTGAACTCTATGCACGTTCGTGCCCCTAGATTGATTAAGGCATTCCACTCCCGCTACCCACATAAACCTGGAGGGGGGGCATCTTAGAGGGGGCAGAATGTCCGGTTCAGACTGCTTTCATGTATGCCTTTGCTTTACTGACTCCATTTTAATCCTTTCAGTGTGTAAGTGCTCTCTCTTCCAGGTGCCAAGGTTCCCAGGAAGCTATCTTGCAGAAATGGATTGTTTTGGCTACCGACGTTCCACCAAGAACCGGCCTTGGGAGCTTCTCGCTCTTCCGTCTTCAAAGGGGCTTGTTTTGAGAACTGCGGGGGGAGGTTGGGCCTGCTGTGATCTGTTACTCTGTATCTCGTGCTTTGCTTGTCATTGGTAACAATGCACATGTACCATCCTGGACCTTGTGTTCAGGCTAGTGGACTATAATGAACTAATTCTTCAGTAAAAGCCTTTTGGAAACAATGGACTGTTGTCTAATTGCAGAAGGTAGTCTGGAGTAAGAACGTTATCTAGCCACAAGTCTGACATTGGGAGGATGTGATTGGGTGGGGGGAAGGAGGCTTGGTCACTGCCACAGAGGAAAGTTACTAGACAACGGAGTATGGGCCCATGTATAGATAAAATCAGAACTGTCAGAATGTTTGGTTGTTGTGGGTTTTCCGGGCTGTATTGCCGTGGTCTTGGCATTGTGGTTCCTGACGTTTCGCCAGCAGCTGTGGCTGGCATCTTCAGAGGTGTAGCACCAAAAGACAGGGATCTCTCAAAGTCTTCGACAATACATTGTCAGAATGTACTTTAGTGCTAGCTTTCCAGCTCAGTTTCTGGCTTGCTCTCTGGCTTTCAGAATGCTAGACCTGGAGGAAACGAAGGCGAGTGACATGGAATTCAGAGAAACAATGTTACATCTAGGGTAACCCAGGTCCCTATACCCTCCTGGTGTGAGGGGGCACCTGGTATTAAGCGGGAGGAGGATCTTCACATGCTCGCAAGACACATGCGTGCTCGCCAGCAGCAATGTGATAACACCTCTTCCAGGAGTGACATCTTTGCATCGGCTGCAGAAGCGCTCCCATGCTTCATCGGATGCTTGCTCATCTGGGAGTGCCACAGATTGACATTGTTGCTTGATATTTTGTGACCGCTCCTCTTGTTTGTAAGATCTTGTGCTATTATAACTATCAAATTAAAAGTATGCAATAACAGCCAGTTGTGGGCAGAATTCTAGAATTGGGTCAGACCCCGGCCCAAGTCTGTAACACGGAACCAGCATTGGCTTGGCTAGAATCTTCCAAAGGCCCTCAATAAGTTTCGTTTCTTAAGGGCTGGCAGAAGAATTCACCCCCACTTGTGAAGGAAACCAGATAGGGTCATAAAATAGCTACTAATTGGCAAAGGGCCTCTTGGCCTTCGCATGTAAAGTGTAACAAGACAGGCAGATAAGCACCAGAGGTGTTGCTATCTCCGTGAGGAACAGAGTTACCCAGGGGACCCAAGCTGGGGGCTGGCTGAAGTGTGAAATTTCCCTTTGTAATTTACAACTGTAGCTAGGATGCATATCAAGAAAGCTGTCCATGTCAAAAGGGAATGTCCTGATTTCTGGCCTTCCAACATCTCCACATCAGAAATACGTTTGAAGAACAAAGATGACGCAATTGATGAAGTTGTCAAACTATGCATTCCTTTGATACTTCCCTATAAAAGAGGAAGGCACAGAACATTGGGTACCTTCCTCTTGCTAGGACACATAGACCCGTTAGGTCCTGCAGCTTGCGGGGGGGGGGGGTCACAAAAGCTCTTGATTGGGGGGGGAAGACATTATCTTGTAGTTATCTTGTAGTTTATTGTGTCTTGCTTGTTTACTTGTGTATATGTATCTCTCTCTTGAGTGTCTAGTGTCTAGTGGGGACAGGCCCCAGGATTGGGGCCTTGCCCCACTGCCTTGTTATTCTCTTTTGCCTCTTAATAAAGCTTCCAGTTCTGGTTAAGAACGTTTCTGTGCTGAGCGCATCACTTTAGATCAGTGAACTTTAGATCAGTGCTAGGGAAAGAACAGCCAGTTTGCATTCCTTACATGCCTTTGGTAAGGGGCTGAACCGAGCAACGAACCTGCTCTGCCGATGGGAACAGATCCCAGCAGAAAGATTCTCGCCACACCAGTACACACAAATGACACCTCTGTAATACAATGACAAACCTTTGTTCTCTTTTTGTAATGAGTTTTAAGTGTCTTAAAATCTCGAATGATTGCACTTCCTTGCTTGCAAAAAAGGAGAAAGCCTTTCATGATGACTGAATAGTGTTATGATACCTAGGAATTGCACACATGGGAGAAGGTCACTATGACCTATAGGGAATTAATTTTATGTTTCAAGGATGCTATAAAGTGATTTTGGCATCGTGCGGTTTTCTCTCTCAAGTAAAACAATTTAAATTGACTTCTAGTAGCAACTTCTCTAGAGACTACACCGGAATTAATTTTAAGTATTATGTAAACTAACGCGCTGTCATTCAATTATTTAAGTTCTAGCTTCATTTAGCTCCAGAACACTCTTATGAATTACCTGAAGCTCTTGCCCTAAGGGACTTCTTTTTTCAGATATCAAATGAGAGTTTGTAACTGGAAACAAAGCCAATATTCCCATTAGTTGATAGCAATACTGTAAAAGAGAGAAATACCTATGTACCCAAGGCCCATCATTAATATACTTATTATTCCTCATATTTATGCTTCACCTTTCCTCCAGGATGACATATATGAGCCCCTCTCCCTATGTTATCTTCACAGAAAGCTTTTGTGGTAGGTTAGGCTGAGGGAGAGTGATTGGCCCAAGATGACCCAGTGAGCTGCAAGGTGAGATGCGAACGGATATAGCCTTGTCCAAGTCCAACACTCTAGCCACAGGCTCTCAATTGGATGTTATCTGACATGTTATCCAAAGAGTGGTATTTAGCAGACAACCATTAAGTGGTAACAAGCTCCTTCCTTGTTTAGTTCCGGTTTAAGAAGTATACAGTATGATGTGATAAGATAAATTTGATATAAGACTTTCCCCCAAAATCTGTTATATATTTGCATTTCCACCAACAATGAGGGAATGTGCCTATCTCACCACAGTTTTCCCAACATAATGGTGATCTCTTTGAGAAAATGATTGCCCATTTTTTTGGTGTAAGGTACCATTGATGAATGATCTTATATGTCTAGTCTGGTATTTATGATTGGAGAATTAATTAATTTTGATTGTCATATTTGGCTTCAATCTTCCTCCGATATTGCTATTTCACGTTCATTTTGCCATTTTGTTTGTATTATTGAACCCTGTCATTTCTTAATTTGTATAAGTATATTATACATTTTAGAAATAAAGTCCTTTCGAATAAATTTGGATGAGTCGAGAAGTTGTTCTAAATCTGTTTTGAGTTTGGTCATTATTTCCTTTATTTTTAAGTTATTTAAAAAGTATTTAAGTTGAAAGTAGAAGAACCAAAGGATGTTTAAGAAAAATTTAGTTTCTAATTCAGTTTTCTCTAATAAGCCATCTTTAGTAGCTAGATCTATTAATCTTATGGGTTTTTGGTAGATACTATTCCAAAGAAAAAGTGGGGCGTGAGTTGCAGATAGTCCTTGGTGTGAGGTTAGTGTTGAAAAATGGGAGATCTTTGGTAGTAATTTATTTTTGAATTTGTCCCAGATTTTAAGTATTGCTGTGAGAAAGATGTTTTACTTGATTGTTGGGGGTCACAAAATTGGATTAGACCAGATTACATCCAATATTGTTTTGGGGTGATATAGTGGAGAAAGGATATAAATCCAGTCTTTCTGGCCATTATTTTGTCCAATATAAATAATATTTGAGAGTCTGGGGGCTACATTATATATTTCTATGTCTGGGTAATTGAAACCACCTTGATTTCTCTTCTTTCTGATTATGTGAAATGCTATCCTTGGATATTTATATTGCCAAAGAAAATTGTTTAAGATAGACTGCCACTGTTTAATTAGTTTAGAAGGAATATGGACAGGTATAGATCTAAATGAAAATAGTAATTTCAGAAATATAAAAGACTTTATTATGTGATATCTTTCATAACAAGATAGGTTTTGTTTATTCCATTTATGAATGTCTGTCTTGAATCAATTTCTTTAACCTTTTGAAGGTGGTTGATTTGTATTAGACTATTGAGTTTAGATGGTATGAATATTCCCAGATAAAGAAGTTGTGAATGGGACCATTGATAATTGTGTTGCTGACTAATCATATTCTTTGATGGTATTGTGATATTTATTGGCAAAATAATAGATTGATTGATTTTTAACCCAGAGATTTGTCCAAAATTGGTTAGGTCAGAATGAAGAGTCTGTAGAGATATTACTGGTTGTGTTAAATAGAGTAGCATGTCATCAGCAAATAAACTTAATTTGTGATACTTTTGATTAATTGTTATACCTTGGACCAACTTGTTTGTTCTTATTGTTTCTGCTTGTGGTTCTAATGCAATAACAAACAAGATTGGAGATAAGGGACAACCTTGACGTGTACCTCTAAGTAACTTAAAACTATCTGACAGAATGCCATTCGTTTTATTTTTTGTTAGGGGTTGTGAGTAAATTGCTTTGATTGCTTGAAGAAATTTACTGCCAAAATTCATATCCTGGAGTAAAGCTTGTAAATAAGATATTTCAAAAGAATCGAAAGCTTTCTCTACATCTAAAGATTATTTATTCCAGTTGTTGATTTTACCAATGGAAAACAATATTTAAAGTTTTATCAATATTGTCAGTTATGTCCTTTTTTGGAACAAAGCCGGACTGATCCTGATGGATGTAATCACCTATAAAAGTATTGAAATGTTTAACTAACATTGCAGTAAAAATTTTATAACCAACATTTTCAGCGCAATCCTTTTTTTTTGGTAAGTGATTTTTATTATTATTATTAATAGCTGGGAAAGTATAGAGTAAGAGGGGTAGGGTTAGCGGAAGGAAATACATATTGGTTCATTCAAGTACATTGCACCGTTCAATCAAAAATGTTTTCTCATTGTCCTTTTTATAGTCCATCAGTCGGCTCATTATTACAGCTTTTCCATTTATTTTTGCACTGTCCATAAAGGTCTTCAGTTTATCCAGGAATTAAGTTTCTTGGAAATACTTTTAAGTCCAATTGTAGAAGGGGTCCCAAATGTCATCATATGTCATATTATCTCTATCTTTCAGTAAACTGGATAGCTTATCCATTTCCACTGTGTTGAGTATTCTTTCAATCAAATTTTCTTGTGTTGGGACATCTGTCATTTTCCAGAATTTCGCATATAAAATTCTAGCTGTAGTAATTATATTCAAAATCAAATGTTTTTGGTTTTTATTCACCTGGATCATTATATGGTTCAACGAAAAAAGTTCAGGATTCAGTGGTATAGAGATTTTGAGAATCTGCTGGATCATTCTGTGAGTCATTTTCCAAAATTCCCTCGCTTTTTTACAGGTCCACCACATATGATAATAAGTACCCACCTTAGTTTCACACTTCCAACATATATTTGACCCATTTGGAGACATTTTGGCTATTCTAATAGGAGTCAAATGCCATCTATAAAACATTTTATAAATATTTTCTTTTAAAGAAACAGATTTTGTCATCTTTAAATTTTCTTTCCACATTTGGGACCATTGCTCCAGATCAATTGTATGTCCCACATTTTCTGCCCATTGTATCATCTTATCTTTAACTTCTTCCCCCGGTAATTTTACATTTAGAGGCTCACCATATATTTTCTTTATCATTTTAACATTGGTACCACACATTATCATATCAATTTTCCCTTCTGTCTTATAGAAATCTATTGTCTTATCTTTTTTATATTTAGATTCCAATTGTGCCCAGCCCCACCAACCCAATTCTATATCTAGCTCTGCTAATTCTTTAGTATTTTTTAATATAGCACCCGGATAGAGCAAGATCTTGTAAGAGGGAACCTTCCCCTCTTTTTTCAAAGTAGGTTGAGTAAATGCTTCAATTGGGGATACTCATAATGGAATTTCCTCATAAAAGATATGTCTTATTCTTTCCCAGACAGAGATTAGTGCTTTCCTTACCCAGTGATTTTTGAAGTATTTATGTTGTTCCCATTTTTTATACCACAAAAAACCATGCCAACACAACATTAAGTCATGCCCTTCCAAATTTAAGAGTCTTTCATTTTCCAGGGTGATCCACTCTTTCAACCAAGTCAATGCACAGGCTTTATAGTATAGTAACCAGTCTGGTAAGGAGAGGCCAGCTTTTTCTTTTGTTTCTTGTAAAGCTTTCAGCTTAATTCGTGGTTTTTTATTCTGCCAAATGAAGGATTGTACTATCTAATTCAGTTCTTTGAAGAATATTTGGGGGACCCCTATTGGTATAGATTGGAACAGAAATAGAACTCTTGGAAGGATATTCGTCTTTATCGCTGCGATTCTTCCCAAAAAAGATATCTGTAAATTTTTCCATCTTTCCAGGTCTTTTTTTATTGCTTTCAATAGGGCTATATAATTGTCATCATAGAGAGAGCTGGATCTATTAGTCATCCAAATTCCTAAGCATTTTATCTTCTTGTCAATTATGATTTGTGATTTTTGAGCTAATTCTTCCATCTGCTGCTTTTGGATGTTTTTTGTAATCAGCTTAGTCTTTTGGTAATTTATTTTTAGGCCAGTCACAGCGCCATATTCCTCAATTTCTTGTAAGAGTCTCTGTATTGATATTAGAGGATCTTCTAGAATGAATACTAGGTCATCTGCAAATGCTTGGACTTTATACTCCTGTTTCCTAATTTTGACTCCTCTGATTTCATCTGTATTTTGAACCTTTTCCATAAGTATTTCCAATATTAATATAAACAAAAGAGGGGATAATGGGCAGCCTTGTCTGGTTCCTTTCTCGATTTCTATTGGCTCTGTTAATTGTCCATTTACTAATATTCTGGTTTTCTGTTTGTCATAAACTTTTTGAATTATTTTAAGGAAATTTCCCCCACATTGGATCTCTCCAAGTTGCCTAAACATAAACTGCCAGTTAAGATTGTCGAAGGCTTTCTCTGCATCTAAGAACATTATGGCTAGTTGTTTTTCTGGATGTGCCAGAATATTTAAAATTTTTCTTATGTTGTGGCTGGTCTGTCTCCCCATTAGAAAGCCGGCTTAATCATGATGGATCATCTGATCCATAATCTTTCTCATTCTCCCTGAGAGTATGGAAGCAAAGATTTTATAATCAACATTCAACAATGAGATTGGTCTGTAATTTTTAATTTCCTTCGAATCTGCTCCATCCTTTGGTATTAATGAAATCGTAGCTTCTTTTCAGGTTTCTGGTAAGGGCTCTGTATCCCATATTTTTTCCATCAAACACTTGAATGGTCCCGCTAAAATCTGTTCAAAGCATTGGTAATATTCAGCTGGAATGCCATCTGGTCCTGGTAATTTCCCCTTATTTTGTTTTTTAAATGCCTGTGATATTTCATTCATAGTAATTGGATCATTTAATATTTTCCTCTGGTCTTCATCCAATATCTTAAAAGTTCATTTTCTTCAAATAGCATTCTTGTTGCTCTGGTTGTACATTCTTCTTCGCATATAATCTCTTATAGAAAGTTTCTACTACTTTCTTCAGTTCTTCCTGGAGCATCTTCTCATCTCCTTTTTCGTCTTTCAGGGATGCTATATGTCTTTTAAGATTCTCCCTTCTTAATTTATAGGCCAACCATCTTGTAGGTTTATTTGCATTTTCAAGGTAATTCAGTTTTGCATACTTGATTTTTTTCTCCATCTCCTCTGTCAGCATCAAATCTAGTTTATGCTGGAGTATTTTTATCTTCAATTTTGCTTTACTATTTTCAGGAACATCTTTTAAATTATCTTCTTTTAGATTCTTTTCCAATTTCTTATAATCTTTATTTCTCTCTTTCTTCTTCATTGCCGCATATCTAATTGTCAATCCTCTGAAGAAAGCCTTACTTGCATCCCACACTATCCCCAGACTAGTTTCATTATTTAGGTTTTGTTTAAAGAACCATTCCATTTCTTTGGAGACTAATTCTTTGAAATTATTATCTTTTAGTAAGCCTGTGTTCAGTCTCCATCTAAATTGTCTTCTTTCCTCTTTTATCTTGAATATCAGGGGGTTGTGGTCTCCAATCAGTTGAGGTCAAATATCTATTTCGTCCATCTCTGCCAGCAATGATGCTGATGCCCAGCACATGTCAATTCATGACCATGATTTATGTCTGTCAGAATAGAAAGTATAGTTGGTAGAGTTCAGATTTCTTGTTCTCCACACATCTACTAGAGCCATTTCCTCTACCAATTCACATTTTTGGGGGGAAGGGTTTCCCCCCCTTTCCCCCCATTTTTTGTGTTTTCTATCCACCTTTTTGTCTACTACTGCATTAAAATCTCCTATAATGCATATATCACTATAGTCCAAGTTGGAGATGCGCTCTGAAAGGCTTTGGTAGAATTTCTCTTGTTGTTCATTTGGGACATATATATTCACAACTAAAATTTTCTTTTGGGCTTTCTGGAATTCCATCATTAATATTCTTCCTTGATCACAAGCATATACTAGTTTTGGGTTCAATCTTTCCTGTATATATGTTACAGCTGGGTAAAAAAGTTTTTAAAAATAATCTCTAATTGTTTGGGAACATTGTGGTTGATTAAAGCAAAACAATCTTTTGAGGGTTTAAGTTGCTAGAATAAGAGCAGGTTGACAGGCTGGCTTTTTGAAAATTAGAGTGATCATAAATAATATATAAAAAGGTTAACTGTTCAAAAATGGGTCCAAAACCATCTCCTGGAACCTCAAAAACGGTGGCATCAGCTATAGCTGTGACTTCTACACACTCACAGACATCAGCCCAGACAATACAAACAAGTTTGGCCCAAATACTGGAACAAATAAAGACATTAAATGAAAAATTTGAGGGCTTTCAAGCTGAGATGAGAGAAGCAAAGAAAGAAACAAATTGCGAGAAAAGATGTCGTTTATGGAAATTTAGACTTTCAACGCTAGTTTCCTCCCTCCCCATCTTCAGTCATATAGAGATCTAAGGAGAGAAAAGAGGGAAGGGGGGGAGGTTTGGATTTCCCTCTAGCTGGAAGCCGCCTTAGTCAATTTGGAAAAGAAAAGATTCGATCTCACCCATCAAAGGGAAGTATCAGCTAGAATCACTGCTGACGGTCTCTTCTTCGGTGCTTGTCAGTTTCAGTTTGCCGCTGCTTAATTGTTCGGAGTTTGCAGCTAAATGAGCCATTAGGCTCTCTTCCTCTTCCCTGCCAAACGAGCTGGCTGGGGGTCACCAGTCAAAGCCACTGCTTCAACTGGTAGCCCCCGCCATGCTCCAGCTTCACCTCCCTCTCCAGGGGGGTCTAGAGACTCAGATCCCCGAGTCTCGAAGAAGAGGCAGAAGTCAAGGTCCAGAGCTCACGCTCAGCAGACCTGACCATGCCGTGCCATTTCTGGTGTCTCAGCGCAATCTTAAGGGGGGGGGAAGTGCATAGGGAGAGAACCAAGGCTTATGTGGGCGTAAGTGACTCCTACATGGGCACAAATGCCCTTCTGCCAGCAGTAGCACAAGGCGTGCTACCACTGCCGTGCCGCCACTGGAGGGAATGCCTGGTGGGTGGGCGGAGGCGGAGAAGTTGCGTAGGGCTCCACGTCAGCGCAGGAGGGGGCAGGGCATCTTCTCAGATGTTGGAGTGTGGGCTTTGGCTCAGTTGAGTTACTTGCTGCACATCTGTGTCTTTCTCTTGCAGGCACGTTGCAACTGTCTGGGAGACAACCAAGCATGTCTGCTTCAGCCCCCCACCCAATCCTCTGCAAGTGTCATTCAGATCCAGCCCAGGAAGCGATATCTCAAGGCAGTCAGCATCTCCGCCCCACCCCTGGGAGTGCAGAATGAGGGCTGCTCAAAATGCGTTGGCTACCGAGGGATGGTGGCACTTTTCCCAGTTTAATAAAACGTGTTGAAAAACAACAAACTGCTGTGTTTGCATGCCTGACTGACATTGTCAGTCCCTCACTCAACACCCTGTCACACATGTCCACTCACACATCCCCACAAATGTATGAAGCGGCACCCCGTTCAGCCTCCCTGTCCCCTTCTTCCTCTCAATGTGACTTCAGGCAGAGGGGTGGGAATTGAACTGTGGCCCATGAATGTCTGCGGGGGGTGGGGGGGAGGCACTGAGGACTTTCATTCTCTGATAGGCTGAGCTGCTGGCATCTGATAAGCCAGGAAGATGGTCGCTGGAGGTGGAAAGCTGCTGCCAGGGGTGGGGGATGTGTTTGCAGAAGCAGGGATGGACATGGTGTGGGAAGGGTCTGTCAGTTCACGGGGGGGGGGCACATCCCCAGTACTGGGACATGGCTGTCAAGGTCCAGCCCCCATTCTCACTTTGTAGAGATGCAGTGATGTGTTCAAGTTGCACAGCAGCAAGTCTGAGCGCGCTTTTCATTCTCCTCGTTTCCAAACGGCCTCCTGGCCTCCCATGTGGTTCCCAATGGGTGTTCCTGTCACTCATTGATGGCCCCGCCTCCCCCCACTTGCTTCTCCGGAACCTGGGGACTACTTAGGGTTGCCAGTCTCCAGATGGTAGCTGGAGATCTCCCAGAATTACAACTGATCTCCAGGCAACAGAGATCAGCTCCCTACTATCTGGCCCTACTTTTCAGGGAAGGGGAACCTTTTTCTTTTGGTGGTGGGAGCGGCGGCGGGTATTTGCAGGCAGACTAAGCTGCAGCCACCAGTCTGGCCCTCCCCATTGGCTGCGCCGCTGGTTGCCCCTTGCCTGAATGTCAGGGGAGGGTGTGGTGTGAGCAGTGTTGTCAGGGAAACGGTGGGCGGGACCTCCCAGGGGCTGCTGCATCTCGCCTTGCCACGCTCAGGCACCAGCAGGAATATCCTGCAGAAGTCCATAGGGTGCCGTGCAGAGCTGCCCCATTTACACCGGCGCACAAATGACGGCGCTGCCTGGGGGGTTAGGATTGGGCTGCTTGTAAAGAGATTGGTCTATATGAACCAGGGTTCGCTGTATCTTTACCCTGTTTAGGAATCATTATTATAGTTGCTAAAGACCAGGATGGAGGCTGAATTCCAAGAGTTAGAATGCTGTTACAAGTGTTTAATAGGGGTGGAGCTAATATATTGGCAAATTTTTTTGTAAAATTCACAGGGGAATCCACCTGGACCAGGCGCTTTATTATTTTTTAAGCTTTTAATCGATTCCAAGATTTTTTGTACAGTAAATGAGTTTTCCATTTTTTGCTTATGAATTTCTTTTAGCTTTCTAATTCCTTGGTACTTCTGCAGGTATTCTTTAATTTTCTCCTTATGTGGACAGCTAGATGAATATAATTTAGAGTAAAATTCTCTAAATACTTGAGCAATTTCTATTGGTTTAGTGTGTAAGAGTCCATTATTGTCCCATATGCTTTTAATGGATCTATTTAATAATCATCATAATAACTGTGCTTATATACCGCTCTTCTAGACAGATTAGTGCCTCACCCAGAGCAGTGAACAAGTTAGTGTTATTATTATCCCCACAATACAGCTGGGGAGCTGGGGATGAGAGGTGTGGCTTACCCAAGGCCACCTACTGAGCTCGGCAGTAGAGGGATTCGAACCAGTAGAGTGCTGATTCGCAGCCGAACTACTTAACCACTGTGCCACAGCAGCACAAACATAGTTTAGTGTGTAAGAGTCCATTATTTTCCCAGATCCTTTTAATGGATCTATTTATTTTTTTCTCTTTTATTTTCCATGATATATTTCATAACGTACTTGGGGAATTATTTCTGTTTTAAAAACAAGATTTTTTTGAATTTGGTTAGATTCTAAAGTATCTAATAATTTGTGCTCATTTAATAATTGGCGGTACACTTTTTTCTACCTCTTCCTTTATGTAATTTCTCTAATTGATGAATTTTATGTAGGATTTCTTGCTTTTGAGATTTCTTAATTTTGTTCATGTGAGCTGACAGAGATATTAGTTGTCCATGAAGCACTGCTTTTAATGTGTCCCATACTGTATGAGTGGCTATTTGGTCTGTTTGATTTTCTTTAAGGCATTGAATGATATATTCTTTAATTTTTTGTTAATTAATTTCTCGTCGAATGTCCATAATCTTTCTTTTTTGACTTCTAGATCTGTTGATAGAGTACAATTAGCCCAAGTGTGGTTGGAATAATCAATATTGCCTATTTTGGCTTGTACTGTTTTTTTTGTTAGGTGTCTGATATGAGGATATAATCCATTCTAGTGTATATATTATGGCAGGGTGAAAAGTATGTGAAATCTGTATCTGATTTATTCATCTCTCTCCATATATCTACTACATGGAGTTGTTTGAATATAGTGGCTACCTGGATATTCTGCTTATTTTTCTTTGTTTTAATTGTTAAAATAGGTTCTATCTAATTTAGGATTCACAATGTAATTAAGATCCCCCCTGCGATAATCTCTCCTTCCTAGAAATCAGTTAGTTTTTTGAATACTTCTATGAAGACTAATTGGTTGGAATTAGATGCATAGATTGAAGCTAATGTGACTAGTTGACTCTCTATGGAGCCTTTAACAAAGATATATCATCCCCTGGGATCTTTTAATCATGCTTTATAGAGAAATTGAAGGTTTTTTGTTAGTAAAATAGCCACATCTCTTGCCTTAGATGATCCCTTCGCATGGAATTGATACTGTAACCATGATGCTTTTAGTTCATTTTCAGTTTTAGAGTGAAGATGGATCTCCTGTAAGAAAGTTATATCTGTGTTGAGTTTGGCCATATTATTTATTATGCACTGCCTTTTATTAAGTCCATGTGTATTCTGGGGTAGTATATTTACTTACCTATCTATTGATAGTTGAAGGGCAGCTTATGTACATTATTTACCTTTCTTGTCTCTTCAAATTCTTTTATTTCCTTTTTCTTTTTTCTTAATTCTATACTTCAAATAACTCAAAATCAAACTATTAGATATGATAAAACAGTGTATGAATTTATAACTGATAACAAGCAAGTTGTACAGTTAAATTTTAAGTATGTTAAAGTCCTTGATTTGAATATAACAATTCAGATATTGCTAATTAAAATTTTGCTATTTTATACATAAAAAACTATAATGCTTAACTATTCCAAAAACAAATTAGAATATAAATTATACTGAACTTCAAGTATTTTAATATTACGATCAATGTATCAGAGTTATTCAACTAACAACTATCTTAACTTTATATAAACCTTTCTATAAATTTTAAGTTATCTTAACTAAACTTAAACTGACACTAACCACTACCAAACAGTTATTCCCTTAACTATATAGACCTCCTGTTGAACACATTCAGAAAAATATTCCAACTAAACTATTTATTGAATATTTTGAGAAATTCTAACTAGTATATCTAACTCTGAATATAGACAACTATAAGTAACACCACACTAAAAAATGTAGAATTAACAAAAACAAAATATCTATTACTAAATAGGAACAGTTCTATTTATCAACAATAACTATGTCTTCCTGAAGTATTGCACAAAATTGCTAAACAGACCTTTATAACCCTATGTTTAAATCTTCACAAGGGTTATTGTGTAAAAATAGTATAAAGGGCTGTCTAAAATGAGGCTGTTAGGCAGATTATACCACTCAGCCCCTCCCCCAAGCCTCATGCTAACTGAATTGTTAATAGCATCAATCCAGAGTGGGGCCCTGTACAATAACTGAGCTTCAATTTTAGCATTGAAGGCTTTAAGAGCAGCAGGCACATATTGGTTACCTCAATCAGAAAAATAAAAGTGAGATATTGCTGCAGCATTAACTTTGGCTGTATTAATAGCCATCCTATGGTGGAAGGTCCAAGTAGCATTGGATTGGAAATAGACACCCAGGTATTTAAAGTGCTTAACTTGTTCAAGTCTATTACCATTGACAATCCAGTTATGCAGTTTCCAGGAATTGGGAAGAACCAACACCTTAGACTTTTCATAGTTCAACTCCAGTCTGTTGGTCACACAGTGGTCAAGGCAACGGTTCAATAAACGATTCAATCCAACACGGGAGGAAGACAGAAGAACTGCATCATCCCCATATAATAACAAAGAGATAGAAACAGAGCCGAGTCTAGGACTGTGACCATCAACCAGTGACAAAAAAGGGGCAAGATCATTTAAAAAAAAGATTAAACAAATGGGGGGCTAAAATGCACCCCTGCTTAACCCCCTTCTTAATAAGAATCCTGGGTGAGAGTCTCCCAAAGGAAGAACATCTGACCTGGCAAGACATTGATGAATAAAGTCTTTTGATGAGAGATAATAACCTCTTATCTAGTGACATCCCCTCGAGCTTTGCCCAGAGAAGCACCTTGTACTTTATATTGAAATATAAATTGTTGAGTGTTATATTAATTCTGCATGGTGCACTTTAGTGATATAGGATTGTTGAGTTTCCACCGCGGGAGATCTGTTGATCTCTTTTTTCTGTCTGTGTATTCCGTGGGGCCCCTCTTTGTTCTTTTACCAGTTCTTTGTCATCAGGACAATTTCTGGAAAAACGCAACAGGTTGAGACGGGAATTCAATATTTTGGAACGTGAAAGATTTGAGGGAAGTTACCTGAATTAGGTGTGCTGCTCTATCATATTAAAACTTTATTGCATATAGGTTCTTCCTCCAGGGTAATGAGAAGAAGGAATGCCTAAGACATTTTACTTCTGGGAATGCTAAAACAGAATCTTTACAATATCCTTCTCCTAAATCTTCTTTGCAATACTGCTGTGTAGCTGGTTATTCCAGAAACTGAAGTGATCAGTTGTTACTGGAATGGGTCTCCTTGCAAGTTAGCCAACAAGGAGAAAGCTATGCAAGAGGCAGTAGCAAATGAGATCCTCCACCAATTTTTATCAGGTCCCTGTGGAAACTAATGATAGGTGTTTTCCAAAACAAGAGTATTTTTATTTAAAGGGAAAACTCAAACACACAAGAGGTAACTCACAAGCACACAAGTTTCCTAGGAAAGCAGTGGGGAAAATAGGAATAGATTGCAGGATTTTTGGGTCATAATTGCCAATCAGAGGAGTAGAAAGGTCTGCGGAGGAAGAAAGCTTCAAATGGTCAGCGTTCTTGACCAGGAAGCTTAGAAGGATTCTGAGGACACAGCACTTGGATCCGAGTAAGCATGTACAGTTTGGCTGGGGTATAAGAGTACTTATAGGGCAAACTGTGCCCTGGGGCTGGAAGGTGACTTAAGCCCATGAAACAAAGGCCTAAATGGTGGTCTCCTGGGATGGACAAAAGACTTGGAGTAACTTTGATTGGCATGCCAAGTCAGGACAAAGGAGTTAGCTTGTCTGTTCCCAGTGCCTGACAAAGAAACTGTAAATTTAATTAAGTGCCTCTGGAGGTGGCTGATGAATTTAGAGTTGAGATTAAATGTTCCCAGAAAGAACTTAAACTTATCAGAGTTGATTGATGGCCCTAGATTGAGGGACGGGTTTTAGTTAGGGTTGTGATCAATGGGAAGAAAGAAGATTGGAATGTCTGAGGGGAGTTGTCTCAAGCGCCTTTCTTGACAAGGAACCACACATTCCACAGCTTGGGCAGGTTGGAGTCAATGACACGTAATCACTTGGCATTCCATTCACATGGCATGTGCATTCCAGTATCCCGGCTGGGAGCTGGCAATGTTTTGCCCTGCTGGGCAGTTTGCTTACTGTGGCAGGAAGCGCATTAGTTAAAGGCTTTATGATTTCTTTCAATCATAAGTAGATATCAATATGGTGGAGAGCTAGGCAGACTGCTCACACATTAGCCAACTTGTTTCTAGATGCTTAAATCCATATAATTCATTTTGTCATTCAGGAATACTGTTACCTAAATTGGTCTCCTTGCAATAAGAGAATTGTGGGGGGAATTAGCAACAAGGAAGACGGCTATGCGAGAGGAGGTAACTATGGGATCTTTTCCACCAATTTTTATGGAGTCTCTTCCCAGATAGCAGATGAGGCCAGTGCTTTAAGTTTCAAAGAGCAATCTTTTATTGAAGAGGAAAAACATACACACACAGAGGAGTAAATAATAAAATGGTTACACACAGAGTTCTAAGAAGTTAGCCAGAAGTTGGAATAGAGTGAGGGAGGAGAAGTATATCTACCTATCCTGAAGAGTGGTCCAGTCCACGGAGGAAGAGAGTAGCTTCAAATGTCCAGTGTCCTTGGCCAAGAGAGCAAGAGGCTTAGGGCAACCTCAAGGGAGCAGCACTTTGGATCCAATAAGTGTGCACCACTCAATTTGAATGGGACAAGGGCACTACTCTTATAGGGTAAAATGTGCCCTGTGCTGGGGGAGCCCGTCTAGCCATTGGAACAAAGACTCCAATGGTCAGTTCCCAGGAATAACAAAGGTTTGAGTACCTTGATTATTTGCTGCCGGGCTGTGTATAAGAGAATGCAAAATCTCTCCTGGAACTGCACCAAAGGGGCAGTTTGTTAATGGAGTTCACTGGAGCTAAGTTGATGAATTTAGTTGGGGAATGTGTCTTTCCCAGAAATGAATTATAAATACTTATGAATGCCAATCGATTTGCACCTCAATCATGGGTGGGAGATCTCATCATGGAAGGAGGGGAAAGGAATGCATTAAGTGGGATGACTGTGAGACCTCTGTCATGCTGGATTCGTTTTGGAGCTGGGGAGACTGTAAAACTAATCACCACTGGTCACTCTGCATTTACATGCAGCATTCCATTCATGTCTGGGTCTCCCAGGCAGGACTCAGCAACTGCCATCTGGAATTCTGCTGTTGGCAGGCCCATCTGCCATTTTAATCCAGGGGCCTTGTGATTTTATATCACAGGTAGCTATATTAAATAGCTATTAAAGATGGCCGACTGCTTACAAGACTATATGCTGATCAAAACAAGGAAAAAGTATATAGTTGAACTACATATCAGTTGCTTGAAGCCCAAGCATATTAATATGGAGGAGGAAGGGAGGAGCAGGAAAATGCACATACGATCCTTTATCAACTTGCATGAACAGTGAGAGGTTCGCCCTTTGAGGAGCTACAAACTGAACCTTCTTTATGAGCTAGATGTGATGAGAGATGATGAGGCATGCATATAAATGTTACAGACAGGAAGGAGGAATAAAGCAATGTCTCCACAAAGCAGAACTTGCCAGCCAAGTTAGTTTGAGTCTGGATACTGAATGACAAGTAAGAAAAGAGGGTTGGATCCTATGGTCTCTGGGTGCTAGAACTTCAGGATCTTTTGCACTCTCCCTTTCTCCCTAGAGCCATTCCCCATCCTAGGAAAGTTCATTCCAATGGCTGAGGGAACTGCATGCACTAAATAGGGCTCCTCCGATTTACTACGGAGTAAATTGCAGCATGGGGCACCGTGGGGGTGGGGCAGTTTCCTTGGCCTTCCCTTGCCCCGTCAGCAGACATCTTGCTACGGCAGCAAGCAGGGCCATGTAGCCAGGCCCTCCTGCCTGCATCATCAAGCTCAGGTGGTGGGGGAGGGTGGCACTGCCCAGTTCCTTTGCTGTGCTGGGCCACCCAATCACAGGCAGTCCTGTTGAGCTAGGAAGAGCGGGCTGGTGGGAGGGACTGCAGACATTAGAGGCTTGCCTCAGGCCTCCCTTGCCCCCTTTTGCCAGGAAAAAGGGGCAGTGGTGGCTGATTGTTCTTTCCCATTTGCCCAGTAGCACGAGAGAACAATGACTGGCTTGGCTTGGGGGCTGTTCAGGCTTGCTCCTCATGACCATCTTCAGCTCAGCTATTTTGTGGTGAGGGTAGGAAAAAATGAAAAAGCACTGCCATATGATGCCATATGCAGAGGCCATCTCTCAGGCACCCTGGCAGGGGGCTGTCACCCACTCAGGGGAGGTTTCAGGCCACGTGATGAGGCTGGGCAGCCATTGCCCATGGCTGCCACAGTGTCCATGATAGTTTTGTGCAGCAGACAGGCTGCAAGCTCCTTTGGTTGTGCTCTGACAGTGAAAGGCACCACTGGGGAGGGGGACACAGGGGCCTCGAACAGGGGATGCCAGGTTTTAATTTAATTTAATTTATTATATTTATATTCCGCCCTCCCTGCTTTCGCAGGCTCAGGGCGGATAACAAATACAAACATGTTTAAAAACATTTAAAAACATTAAATAATACATTTAAAAACATTTAAAAACATTAAATATAACAATTCATGCTGCCCAGTGGTTCATACATGCCTCTGTGTTTGCATAGGGGTGATGGTTTAACCCCCCCTGTTTATGAGCTAGGTTGGGGGCTCTTCAGCCCATGCTGAGGCTGGATGCTCATCCCCTCCATCTGATTGCTGTTCAGCTGCCCCAGGCTCATAAATTAATTTTTTTAAGAGGAAGAAATGACAATCTGTCACTACCTGTTCTCTCTGTTTGGCGTGAGTACATTGTTGACCTCTGGGTCCCTTCTTACCCACCAGGGTGGCAGGGATGAATTCTTCTAACATTTGAGCCTTCTAGATGGGAATGAAACTCAGCATCACGGCACCAACTAAGATTTTTTCTGCAAGGGAATCAGTAGTATTTGGCAAAGTCTTTATCCAAGACCTAAGGGAGTTGCCACCTGCCCAGGCAGCCCTGCATGACCACTAGGTTGGATAGCCTGTTACAGTATAAGACAACCTCATGCATCAGGTGCTCAATATGCTGCACTCTAACTTGGTGGGGACCCCTTTTAGGCCCGAGATCACTGCTACCAGGATACCTTTGGGGGTTTCACCCAGGGCAGGAGAACATGAAGTGTTAGTGAGCTTCTAGGACATGGGTTCCAAATCCAATAGCATGTGCCCTGCAGCACATTGGTGCTACCCAAACAATTGTTTTGTGGAACTCAGTATAGAAGGGTCCTATCATGCAGGGTTAACTTTGTTTAATACCCGGTACGGCTGGAGGCTTGTGTCTCAGTCTCACAGCTGAGGGTTAGTCAGAGAAATTGGTGGCAGCTCTACATTATGCTAAGGATCCATTCCACCGTTTTGAGTGTTTCACTCTTGACCCTTCACCCAAAGTCTTCACCCTAACCCAGTATTTTGGCCTACTTGTTCACAGCTACCCAAGTAATTGCTTTGTGGAACCCAACCTGCAAAGTGTCCTATCTTGCAGGGCTGATTCTTGGCTAATACCCGGTAAAGTTAGAAACCCTCTTCATGGGTCCTGGCAATGCCAATAACACCGATAGCCTTGCTGGCTTGCTAACTTGATTCTTCCTCCATTGGGCTCTAAGCTTGCCATGATAGGTGTGTGTGTTGCCACAGAGTATAGCAGTTCCTGTGGTTGTGATTTCTCGTGCAGTTAGTCATGTCGTGTCTCCTAAGAAAGGGACTACTCCAGCCTGATGACTGGCATCCCCAGCATCATAGACTGGAGGTGGAGCAGCTGACCCAGAAGGTCTGCATTTTTCAGGGGCTGAAACACATCTCTCTGCACATGGACTTGCTGCACTCCCACCCCCAGTGGCAGGGCCAAAGGCCTGCACAGCAAGAACGGCCAGGGGCTGACGCCAGAGACCAACAATGTTGAGGGCCAGGTTGATGGAGCAGGGCACAAGATAGGCTCAGTCACCCAGTGAGTCTGGCAGTTCTAGCAGTCTGGAGGGAGACATGGCAAGATGATGTAAAACCCTAAGGAAGAAGATCTGCAGGAAGCACTGCAAACCAGAAAGGACCTCGTAGGAATGGGACACCTCAGACAGCAAGCGATTGTCAGGTGAGTCTTTCAAGGAGGAGGGATTTATTTATTTTATTTACATCATTTATACTCCACCTTTCTCCCCAATGGGGATCCATAGCAATTTACTTCATTCTCCTCTCCTCCATTTTTCCTCACATCAGTGCCATGAGGTAGGTTAGGCTGATACAGAGTGACTAGTCCAAGGTCACCCAATAAACTTCCATGGCAGAGCAGGGAATGGAACCTGCTTTACTCAGCTCCTAGTCTGTCACTCTAGCCATTGCTATGGATCAGTACTTTGCACCCTACTATTAAATTCCATAATTCCCACAATAATTATTTGGATACCATCATTTATAAGGATTCTAGTAACAAATTGGCTCTAAAATTATATATAAAAGATACTGACTATAAAGCCCAATTACACTGGGGGTCATTTCACCCTCTCCACTTTATCGTCGTCGGCGTTGTTGTCGTCGTCGTCGTCGTCGTCTCATATTTATATCCCACCCTCCCTGCAAGCGGGCTCAGGGCATTAACAACATTTAAAAACAATTTAAAACATTACATCTGTATAAATATTAAAACACCATTTAAAACAGGGGTGAGGCGGTAACATCAGAAAGACTTATAATATTTTCCATGCATACTGTGGTGGACAGTTTTTCACAGGGGGAGGTTAAATTTCCTTTCCCCCCCTCCCCGCAGGCCGGTGGAGGCCCAACCTTAGCCATAAGCCTGGTAGAAAAACTCTGCGCCAGGTAGGAGCCAGGACCGAGAATGTCCTGGATCTTGTTGTGGCCAGGCAGGCCTCCTTTGGACCAGGGAGGAACAACTTACCCTATGGCTAGTTTTTGAGGGGAAAAAGGAGCTCTACCACATCTCAGGATTAAAGAAGTGATGCTGGAAAACTTGAAATGCAATTAATTACTAGAGGGTATCCAGCCCATGTAGTTACATCAGCCAAAAGGAGAGCTGATGACGTTGACAGAAAAGAATTATTAGGTGAAAACATCAATGAAAGAGTAACAATGGCCAATTTCGCATGGCTTACCTGAAGCCGGGATGTTGCAGAACATGCCGGCAAAAATGTGGAAGATTGCGTTTTCTCGTGCAAATTTTGCTCGACATCGCGCAAAACTCGCATGAGAAAACACGATCTTTCACATTTCTGCCGGCATGTTCTGCAACGTCCCGTAACGTTCCGGCTTCAGGTAAGCCGTGCGGAATCAGCCAATATCTCATGTGCTGTTCATTTCTCTCCTTTAGCAGATGTCATTAAAAATGTTATCTGTAAACACTGGCATTTAGTTTCCAGCTTACTTGGCTGTGAAGAGAAACCAAAAATAAGAATTAGGGGGCATTTTGATTAGAACAGATATGGCAGTAATCAAGGAGGATTTAAGATCTAATAAAGTTATTGGTTACTTTAAATGTGGTCGGGGCTGTGCTGCATGTAGGTTAATGGAGGAATGGAAAGAATATATACATCCTCAGAAGGGGCACACTATAAAATAAAAGTCTTTCACTAATTTGTGAACCTAAAAATGTATATTTAGCATTTTGTCCCTGCGGCCTTTGGTACCTAGGTATTAGTACTAGAATAATGAAAGCTAGAATATTTGAACATGTATTATGGATTAAAAATTGTATATCTGAGGCACCTATGACTGAGCATTTTTTAGATAAACAACATGCTCCTGAGGATCTAAGATTTTTTATTATTTATGTGTGATCCCCGTCCTTACAATATAAAGGGCATTAAAAAGGAGTTATTACATAAAGAAACACAATTTATTTATGAATTTAAAACATATGCACCTAATGGGCTTAACAATGAATTAGATTACACGCTCTTTATTTAAGGGTGCTATGGCTTTAAGACTGATTTAATGTAGCTCACCAAACAATTTGAATAAGCATTTAACTGGAAGAGAAGCTGAACACATATGTAGATTTCGGTCATTACTGAATGTGCTTCTTGAAAGGAGAGGTGAAGCTAATGAACTCGGGTGAATTTACAGGCAAGCATTGTAATTGCAAGTTCTTAGCACGCAAGTTGAGTTGATGTAAATTATGTGTATTAATTTCATATGTATTTAACTTTATGTTAATGTAAGAATTTATTTTGTTAAATAGTGATGCGTAGAATGTGACTCTGACGAAGTGGTTGAAACGCATGGAATACCGAATGTGCGTAGGTCGTGCTTCCCTCCTCACAAGGATTGAAAATTGGACCCTATAATGATGTGGAAAGAATATCTTTTGAAACACAATAATTTAGTTATCACATATTTGCCTGTATATGTATATTGATGATTATATACTCAAGTGCTGGTACAAGTAAACTAGTAAACCTAGTGCTTTTACTTTAAATATCTGTTATACTGTGGTTTTACTGTTTTCTTCATTGTATTATCCTTAGCATATCCTTATTTTATTTATTTATTTAATCACATTTCTAGACCGCCCTCCCCGTCAGACGGGCTCAGGGTGGTTTAACAACAGTTCAGCTCAGGGTGGTTTAACAACAGTTTAAAACAGTAAAAACATTATAAAAACATTAAAACATATCAAAACAATTAAAATTGGTGGGTATAAAATATTAAAATACAGCATTTTCCTGCGTGGGTGGTGGAAGGTCTTCAGTGGTATGGCTGGCGAGAGGACAGCCTAGCTCCCACCAAATGCCTGGTGGAATATCTCTGTCTTGCAGGCCCGGCGGAAAGATAACAAATCCTGCCGGGCCCTAGTTTCCTCAGACAGAGAGTTCCACCAGGTCGGAGCCAGAACTGAAAAGGCCCTGACTCTGGTAGAGGCCAGACGGACCTCCCTGGGGCCAGGGACCATCAGCAAGTTCTTAGTGGCTGATCGAAGCGACCTCCAGGGAACATATGGGGAGAGGCGGTCCCGAAGGTATGCTGGGCTTTATGGAGGGCTATAAAGCCCACATAGGGCTTTATAGGTCAACACCAAAACCTTGAACTGGACCCGGTACTCAACCGGTAACCAGTGCAGCTGTCGGAGGATAGGTGTTATATGAGCCATGATTGGTGCTCTGGCAACCACCCGTGCAGCTGCATTCTGAACCAGCTGCAGTTTCCGGATCAAGCCCAAGGGAAGCCCTGCGTAGAGGGAGTTGCAGTAGTCTAATCTGGAGGTGACCGTTGTCTGGATCACTGTCGTAAGGTCATGGGTCGATAGGTAGGGGACAAGCTGTCGAGCCTGTCTTAGATAGAAGAAAGTGGATCTAACAACTGCTGTGACCTGTGCCTCCATAGACAAGGAAGCATCCAGGACCACCCCCAGGCTCCTCACTCTCGACACCAGCGTAAATGGCACTCCATCGAGAGCAGGGAGCCGGAGTCCCGCACCCATGGACCCCTAGACCCACATGCAGGACCTCCATCTTCAAGGGATTGTCTCAGCCGACTCTGCTTCAACCATCCAGTGACAGCTCTGAAGGCACGTTCCAGGACATCTGAATTGACCAAATGCAAGAGAGTTGGATCACTTTGTGATGGATGGGTGAGATATGCAACAACGGAAACCACTTAAAGATGCTTAGGTAGCTAGCTCTTAAGTTTTAGACAGGCAGATTTTAGTATTTAACAACAGTAAAGATTTCTTGTTTTATTGCCTATTGCCTGAGTAAGAGTGCTTTATGTTTTCTGGAGACACTTCTTAATTAATAAACTTATCTTTTACTAAGCTGAAGTTTGGAATTCATGTCTTGTGTGTGGGTATACCCCAGAAATAAACCAGAGATTGGAAAGCCTGGCCTTTAAGAAAGGGAGTCTCATAAAAAAAATCAAACCATATTCTACCTACCTGGTTGCTGTGGTCAGCACTCAGGAGGACTGGGAGGTGAGGTTGTGGGTTCATGCATGATGGCAGTGGTGGGATATTCTGGGAGTTTGTACTATGCCAAGCTGTGTTGTGTGATAAAAATTAACAGGTAAAAGTTTGTTTTGCTAGTAAGATGAGTCAGCTTAGAGGGGCTTTGTCGGCTCCTCTTCCCAACCTCTCTGTCTGTAATGTGGACATTTCCTGTCCAGCCTGCTGTCCGTGAGATGTGTTGCAGGCCATCTTGCTGTTGAGTTATTCTGTGCCTCTCTTTCTTTTTGCTGTTTTTTTATAGTTTTAAATGCATCTGGAACTGACTTCAAACATTCATTATGGTGTTTGGTAACCTCTAAAAGGGCCACCATCTCTTGTAAAAGTTAGACTGGAAGTCTTGGTTTTCAGCGGTGATCTTTTCCACTGTGAAAGATTCCCACATTTTATTGAACCATGGCTGGATTGAGAGAGAAACTTTAGATTTCCAGGATTTGGATATGATAGCTTTGGCTGCACTTATCATTAGTGAGATCAAATCTTACCGGATTTTGGGGATGCCAGGATTATTCCATAAATTGAGGAATATTAATTCAGGGCTAGGAAGGATAGTGTATCCTGTTATTTTTTTGATTGATTCAAAAAACAAAACCCAATATTGGGAAATCAATGGGCAATTCCACCAGCAATGCTGAAAGGAGCCTATTTGACCACATCCATGCAAGCAGTGTTCATAAAGTGTAATTTAAGTGGAGTTAAATACCATCTGCACATGACTTTTCTGAATGTTGTGCATATGTTAATTGCATTTGTGGAGCAGATTTTAGAAGACCATATCTGTGTCTGTAGCATATCTGAAACAGGTACTTTGCAATCATGTTGCCATCTGCTATCCTGACTTTTTGCTCCACTTTTGCATGTTTAATAGTTTATATAGTATGGATATAAGTCCTCTTTCTTTTTTATTCCTTGTTTTCAAAATTGGTGAGTTGCTTTTGAATATTTGTACTATCAATTAAATGGTTGAGTTGGAAGTATTCAAATCATGGTAGCTTACTGCTGCTTGTTGAGTCTAGTGAAGATTTAGTTTTCAAACAACTTTGGAAGTGACATCATATAATCTTGTTCATTTAAGTTTTCTCCAAAGATCAAAGGCTCCCTTGAGATAGCCTGGAATAAGCCATTTTTCATTTAGGAAGGAAGATAGTGGGGAGACATTAGGAGTTAATGTTGCCGGTTTTGTATCCTATGTTTGTATGGTAGAATTTAAAAATGGAAGAATAGTGATTAGTTTGGGCCTTTCTTTAGGTAAGTTCCATATTAAGTCTTCCATGGATGTATACTTCAAAAAGGCTTATTTGATTTCAATCCAGTCTTTCATTTGCTCTGTATTGAGGTAAGCCATCACATTTTTTATCTGGATGGCTTCATAATAGCTGGTTAGATTTGGCAGTCCATAGCCACCAAGTTTGGGGGCGGGATAATATAAAAAAGTTTATTCCAGGTTTTTTGTTATCCCAGATAAATGAGTTTAAATTTGTTTGCCAGGATTTAAGGTCTTTCTTTGAAATTTGTATGGGCAGGTTTTGAAAAAGAAAAAGAAATTGAGGAAGTATTATGATTTTAATCAGATCCAATTTTTTCTTTCCATGTAAAGTGTTGGCTGCTCTGGTTTTTGATTAATTAATTTAATTTCATTAACCAAATGGTATAGTTGTATTTAAATAAGTCGTTTACAGTTTCTGGGATAAGTATTCCTCAATGTCTCCATGGTTTTTCCAGCCATTTGAATAATAGGTTGCTAAAGCTGCAGTACTGCAGTCCAAGCTCTGTTCATGACCTGAGTTCGATCCCGGCGGAAGCTGGGTTCAGGTAGCTGGCTCAAGGTTGACTCAGCCTTCCATCCTTCTGAGGTCGGTATAATGAGTACCCAGTTTCCTGGGGGTAAAGTGTAGATGACTGGGGAAGGCAATGGCAAACCACCCCGTAAAAAGTCTGCCAAGAAAATGTCATGATGCGACATCCTCCCATGGGTCAGTAATGACTCGGTGCTTGCACAGGGGACTACCTTTACCTTTAAAGACCTAAAAAGCAATTGCTTGCTTGCCATTTCCCCCCCAGAAATGATGTCATGATTCCACCAAGGAAATTTTCCTACCTGGCAAAAACAGAAGCTGTACCAGAACCTTCTAGCTGGGAAGACATAGAAGGGATGATAGCAAGAGAAGCAGAGAAAAGCTGCAAAGGAAGAAATTGAGTCCCTGATCCAGAACAAGACATGGATTCTTACAGAACTACCACCTGGAAAGAGGACGGTAGGATGCAAATGGATCTTCAAAACCAAACTTGATGCAGATGGAGAAGTACAAAAGTACAAAGCAAGACTAGTTGCAAAGGGATACTCTCAGAAGTATGGAGAAGACTATGATGAAACCTTTGCACCAGTCGTGAAACACACTTCAGTAAGAACACTACTGAGCACAGCAGCTGCAAGGAAGATGCATGTGGAGCATCTGGATGTGAAAACTGCTTTTCTACATGGAGAGCTGAAAAAAGATGTGTACATGACACAGCCTCCTGGATTTGAACAGTCCAAAGACAGAGGACTTGTATGCAAGCTGCAGAAGAGCATTTATGGACTGAAACAAGCTGCAAGGGCCTGGAACCAGAAACTGAACCAAATGCTCATCAAACAAGGATTCAAGCAAGGCAGGGCGGAGCGCTGCCTATACTCAAGAAAGAAAGACAACAAACGGACTTATATTCTGATTTATGTTGATGATAGTCTTCTTTGTTATGAAGATCAACAAGATTGTGATGAAATAATTCAGCACTTGAATCAAGAAGTTGAGGTGAAGCGCCTTGGAAATGTCAGCTTTTACCTTGGCATCCAGATAGAGTGAGAGGAAGATGGAAGCTATCTTCTCAATCAAAAGCAAAAGATTATGGACTTCCTGGACTACATGAACATGAAAGATGGAAGAGAAACATACTCTCCAATGGAAACAGATTTCCTGAAACAAGATGGAAACAGTGAACCTCTGAGAAACATCAAAATGTACAGTGAAACAATTGGAAAACTGCTGTACATAAGTACAGTGACGAGACCTGACATAGCAGCAGCAGTTGGAATACTGTGCAGGAAAAGTTCATCACCAAGTGTGAATGACTGGAATGCAGTCAAAAGACTAGCAAGATACCTAAGAGGCACTGCACAGCTGAAGCTCAAGCTACCAGCAAGCGACAATCCCAGATTAGTGGGATTCGTGGACGCTAACTGGGCAGAAGACACCACAGAAAGAAAGTTTACCTGTGGATGAATGTTCTACAGTAGAGAAGCAATCAGTTGGACAAGCAGAAAATAAGACCTTGTAGCAAAATCAACTATGGAAGCTGAATACTTATCAGCAGCGGAAGCATGCCAAGAAGTGGATTCTACAATTGTTTGAAGACTTTGGGATAGATGAACCCAAACCCATACAAATCTTTGAAGATAATTAATCATACATATAACTTGCAAAAGCAGAAAGAATTGGATCAAGAACCAAGCATTTTGACATAGAGTCACATCGTAAGAAATATGCAAGAAGAAGGGCTTGTTGAGCTACAGTACTGTCCTACAGAAGAAACGATTGCAGACGTTCTCACCAAGCTACTTAACAAAGAGAAGTTTCAAAGTCTACATGAAAGGCGGACTTTGTACACTAGACATTGAGAAGGGGTGTTGGAAATAGCAATGTCTGGTGCACAAGAAGGAAGAAGAGCCTTTCATACAGGGGGCAGCAAGGATTAGAGATGGGCACGACCTGGATTACGATTAAAAAACTCCACGATAATGGCAATCTCCCAATCGTGACCTGGTGGATCGATCCAGCAGTTGGGACTCCAGGGCGATCGTGATAGGACCGGGAAGCTAGACATTCAGGCGCCAACAATCTGTTCCCCTGGCAACGGAGGCAGGGGAATGCCTGAGCTCTGTTTGAAATTTGATAATATTTCCCCTAGCGAGGAAAAGCTCTTCTCAGTGTTAACTCTTTCAAAAACCCCTTGCTTTGAGAGCAGCTATCAAGCTGTTTTGCGCTCCTCTCCTGAGTTCGTTCAGTGCTGAAAGAGTTAACTGAAAAGAGATATCTCTCTCCTCCTGGCTTCTCAGCCCAGTGCCTGCTTTTTGCAAGACGTTGGTATGTGATTTGATGTTTCATTTGTGTTTTTCCTATTTAAAAAACCATAGCATCCGCGAGGATCCGTGTGGATCCTGGTTTTACTTTCTTCCTGTTTAAAATATGCTTTTGGAAGACTGGCTGCTTGCTTTTAAAATTGGGTGGGATGGAGGATTCTATCCCTGCTTTTTAAAAAAAGCTGGCTAGTTGACGGGGTGTCTCTCTCTCTCTCTCTATTTGGAGGCAGGGACGGGTTAAAAACTCCCCCACCCTGCTCTAAATGTGTGCGTGTGTGTGTGAGAGAGAAAACGTCGCTCCCTGAGGGGAGGCAGCTCGTCGCAGAGTTAAAAACTCCCCCCCTGCTCTAACTGTGTGCATGTGTGTGTGTGAGAAAACATCCCCTCAGTGAGGGGAGGCGGCTCGTCGCCGGGTTAAAAACTTCCCCCCCATCTGCTCTAAGTGTGTGGGGGGGGGAGGGGCGCCCCTCCAATCCCAGATCGGAAACGGGACTTGATCGGAGTGAATCGGTGATCTGGACTCGTTACCAGCGTGGATCCACGAACAGCTTGATCAGTATTTTTTTTTGGATTGTGCCCATGTCTAGCAAGGATCACTTAGTTAGGATAGTGAAGGCAGCATCTCTCATTTTCTTGTCTTGTCTCCTATTGGGCTAAACAGGGCAATATCCTACCTCTTCTCTCTCCTGGCTCTCTCTTCTCTAAGATGCAGTCAAATAGCGAGGTCCTATTTCTATAGTATGTAGTTCCTAAATAAACTGTTTAACCTCTATAATCAGCACAGCGTGACTCCACTGTGCTTTATTTACCTACTCTGCCTAACACATTCAAGACTGTGCCCAACATTATGAAAGTTTCTTAGCATAGAAGAGATGCATGGGATGAAGGGAAGAGGTAGGTCAAACTGCACAAGAGTTTTACTACTACTAAATAAACAAACAATGGGATAACTACAAAGGCACAGACTAAAAAGAATACAACAAAAGCACATAGCAAAAGTAAGGGACGTTCACTCGTACACACCTTATGTAAGCAGGGGTTATGAATCATTCACAGCAACATCCAACAGTACAGATTTCCTATTTCTGCCAATATTTAAGATGTTCCCAGATGCATCAGAGTATGTGTAGTTGTAGGAACAGAAATAGATCATAGGACTTGTCCTGAAGAGTGAAAGGTCCTTGATGAAAGGATCCCAAAATTCCAAAAAAGACTTTCAGTTCACTCACAAAATGAAAAAGGTGCCTGATGTTGAGCACATTAGATGCAACAGTGGCTGGTAAAAGGGGCCAAAAAGAAAAGAAACATAAGGGCCAGAAAGAAGGCATGAGTAAATGCCAAAATGCAGGCAAGGGTAAAGGCCAACAGAAGGCAGAAACACCTGTTGGAATCCTCTCTTTATACTCTAGCGTACCTATACATGATGTAAATGAGGCTAATTAATATGGACACTTGATATGTGTCTGACTACCAATTGGGTACTTGGATTAATTTGGGACGGGATTGAAAATAAGGAAACTTGAATATGTGATGGGAAAATAAGGGAGATTGATTATGGCAGTTGAAAGGAAACAGAAGTCTGGCTACCTGGGGTTCAGAGCTGGCAGATCCCCTTAATGCGGACCTTTGATGGTAAAGCACAAATATGACATTCAAGCACCATGTTTGATATGTGGTTCTGAGCCACTTCTAAGGAAGGAAATAATACATTTGTAGCTGTAATACAGAAAATGGATTCAAGTACCAAAATATAGTATCTATGTAAGTTGCAAAGAACTGCGTTCTTTATTGAATCTGGAGAGTTGCTGGTCTGTGGTTTTTGCATGGGAACCCATCCTATTTGATGTAACTTTGATTTGACTAACTATCAAAACAGCAGGTACAGTTCTTGTGCCAATAAAAAGCGGATGGGTGGGTGTCCGGAGGGTCACCATCCTCCTGCCTGCCGTTTCAAGTGCTGCTTACAGCCACTCAAACCCCTAGCAGGCCTCCTGGAAGGATGGATTACCCCGTTTGTTTGAGACTTGCCAGTCTTTGGGTTCTTTCACATGGGGGATTCTGCACACAGTTGGTCAGACACTCAAAGACACAAGGCTTACATATAAATGATGTTTATTAGTTTAGAAGAGTGTATGCAGGTAGCAGGAACCACTCTATTAAGGCACAAGCAAATGGCATTAAAACAACAAATAACTTGCCTATTCTTTACTATAGCTAACTGACTAAAAACATAAGCTGGCTAACTTGCATTTCTCTGAAGAAAGCTTGAGGCTCATACTCACAACAAACATAGTCCATAAACCATGCCAGGCAGGTCTGGTCATCAGGCCTGGCATGGAGCAAAGTCTCTCACATGCTGATGGAAAAGGATAGCATGGAATAATCCAACGAAGTCTCAATGCGAGTGTGTAGCGTGGTTGTGAGAGCTGAGAGGAGCCATCTTGTTAGCCAATCAGAGATACACTTGCAATCAGCGTTACTAGCCTGAGAACTGAGAAGGAGTACTTGAAGAGCTAAGACTCCTTTCCCTAGGCAACAGCTCACAGGTGCAATTAATTAACTGAGCTGCACATTCCACTCCCAGGGTGTCAGGCCAGAACTGGGCCTGTGGAAACTTAGAAGCCTGAACCAATGTAGGCAATGGGCTTAACGTGGCTCTGCTAGACAGTGGGTGGATTGAGACCAGTGGAATCCCTTTATTTTCAAATGTGGATGCTTTTCCATGCATGGGATAGAGGGAAATTCCAAGCTGTGTTATCAGAGATATGAATTCCTCACTAGCCCTGTGGTTCCAATCTATTAGCTCCATGGACCCAGGGCTGCTCATAATCCTTGGGGAAAGTGACACCATGTACTGGATGCCCCCCTGAACCCGTGAAGTCAGTTTGGTATAGTGGTTAAAAGTGCCAGGACTCTAATCTGGAGAACTGGGTTTGATTCCGCACTCCTCCATTTAAAGCCAGCTGGGCAACCTTGGGTCCATCACAGCTCTCTCAGAGCTCTCTTAGCCCCACCCACCTCACTGGGTGATCGTTGTGGGGATAATAACATACTTTGTACTTTATACTTTGTAGTGGGTGTTAAGGTATACTGAAGGGCAGTATATAAATCAAATGTTGTTGTTGTTTTGTTGTTATTAAGTCAAACAATGGGGCTACTGCCAGGGTATCAGCTTCGATGTAGCAAAATGCTTGCTCCAATTTCTCAAAAGGATGCTGCCTCATCACAGGATATAAACTGGAGTTTGGTTTGGGAGAAAAGCAACCCACATTGTGTTTATTTGTGACTGTAAGTTTACCTTTAAAATGCTGTGTGTGTGTTCGTGTGTGCGCGTGCAAATAATTTCCCATGCATGCATGGAGGCAGGAGGAGAGTCTTTATCCCCTCCTTTTACCCCTGCATGCTTTAACTAGCCAAAAAGACCATGGGAGGGAGGACTACTTGGCATTACGGTCATGATTACTGGGCCAGACATGATTAATGATACAGGAAAGTGCTTGATGGACAGGTGGAATAATCAGTAATGCAAATAGCCCTCCCCCCTTGGCATTTCTCAGCTAGTTAAAGTGTGCAGAGGTGAAAGAAGGTGCCCCTCCACTGTTTTAAAGGTAAGCTTACAGTCACACATTAAACACGAGGTGGGGTGTGATTTCATCCAAACCAAACAAGTTTGTGTAACGTGAGAGGAGGCTTACTCAGGCACAGCTGTGTAAAGGAAGCTGGTGAACAGAAGTTACTGAGCACAGCTGAAGAGGAAGCCATGGGAACTCTCGCTCAAGAAAAGAGCAGGAAACCTGGTCTGAGGCCTGCCATGACAGTTAACTACACTGGTACCCTTTTAGAATTCCATTAAAGGTTTTTCCACATCCTCTTTGACACTGAGCACCAGCAGACTAGTTCCGTTTTATTTCAACTGGACTTTATCTCTTTTCACATTTTCTGCCTGTCCCAGGAAAGTTCTCCAGGCCTGATATACCAAAACCTTCCTACTGGCTTCACTTTCCCATCCACATTTTGAGATCTCTGACTGTCTACCTGGCCCTGCCTACAGAACAGGTTACAAATCTAAGAATGCTACCTGATACATCCCCAGAGGTAACACACTGAACATTCTAGTTTGGCCACAAGTATTGTATTTGTATTGAAAGCTCAGCCCAAGCTCTGCTCATGACCTGAGTTCGATCCTGGAGGAATCTGGGTTCAGATAGCCGGCTCAAGGTTGGCTCAGCCTTCCATCCTTCTGAGGTTGGTTAAATGAGTACCCAGTTTCCTGGGGTTAAAGTGTAGATGACTGGGGAAGGCAATGGTAAACCACCCTGTAAAAAGTCTGCCAAGAAAACATTGTGATGCAACATCCCCCCCATGGGTCAATAATGACTCGGTGCTTGCACAAGGGACTACCTTTACCTTTACGTTTTACTACTAGAACTACAGGAAGCACATTGCTGACTCACAAGTGAACTATGAAGCAAGCAGCAAATCCTTGTCTCGTGCACTCATTGATTAAAAGAAGACCACAGACTGTGAACATTTTGAAACTAGATGAATGACTGTTACCAGAGTTCTCTTCCAGGAGACTTTTGGAAGTGCTTTGTTTTCCATGATGCTATTCCGGAAATGTCTGAAGTATGTAGTAGTCAGGCTTTTGATTTGAGTTGCGCCTAGGTCAACATTTGAGACAATTCTGGAAAAGTGTAATGATTAAATTAGGCTCAGATTATCTATTGAAGATTATCTCTTCAAATAATAAGTATATGAGGGTATTTCACATACATTTTGAACATGAGGTATTTTAGGAATTCGGCTTAGTTGACTGTATTGATCTCACTAGGAAAGCAGAACGAGAGAGGAAATTGCCAGGAAAATAATTGTAGCATATGTAACCCTTGGTCCACTAGAGGGAGTTAAAGAGTTGGGATATTCCTTATAAGGAAAAAAAGGCGCAATTTTCCCAGAGAGATTGAAGAGCCTGAAACTGCAGGGAGGAGCTCTCTCACCTAAGAAGCACTCCTTTCTATGAACACTCTCTGTTAACACTTCAGAACAATTAAAGAACAGACATCCCAATGCAGAGCACAGCTACGAGTTGGTGCATCTTCAGGGGACTGGCCAGACAGGTCAGAAAGACTGAGACCCGGGTCTGCTCAAATACAACAAGCCTGAATTGTTACATGATTGTTGTCAGGTGTCACTTGTAGTTTGGCTCTGAGAACCTTATTTCCGCTGAAGACTATTGAATAAGCTTATGGATAAGACAGCAGGTCCTCGTATGGATTCAAAATTGGTTAAATGACAGAAAGCAAAGAGTAAGAATAAATCAACAGTTCTCACAATGGAGGGAAGTAAGCAGGGGGGTCCCACAAAGATTAGTATTGGGGCCAATGCTATTTAATTTGTTCATAAATGATCTGGAACTGGCCATAGAGTGGCCATTCAGGAACTGGAACTGGCCATATAGTGGCCATTCAGGATGATGAAAACCAAAGCTGATTGTGAAGAGCTCCAAGTGGTTCTCCACAACCTGGGTGAGTGGGCAAAAATAAATCGAACAAAACGAACAAACAATGTGGCAAAGAAAATTCAATGTAGGCAAGTGTAAGGTGATGCACATCGGAACAAAAAAACCCACTTTCAGTTATATGCTAATGGACTTTAAACTTGCTGAAACTGAGAGGGAAAGAGACCTTAAGGTCATAGTGAATAGCTCAATGAAAGAATCTACTCAGTGTGCTGCAGCAGTGAAAAAGGAAGAATCTATAGAGATTTTAAGGAAAGAGATTGAAAATGGCCAATATTATAATACACCGTATGGCCTGATTTGGAATACTGTGAGCAGTTCTGGTCACCATATCTCCAAAAGAATTTTGCAGAGCTGGAAAACGGGGTACATGATAGAAGTTTATAACATTATGCAAGCAGTAGAGAGGATGGTCAGAGAGAACTTTGTCTTCCTCTCTCATAATATTAGAACTCAAGGACATGCAATGAAGCTGATGGGCAGTAGATTCAGAACAGACAATACGAAATACTTCTTTTCACAACGATTGATTAAGATGTGGAATTCATTGCCAGAGGATGAAGCTGTCAGGATGTTGGCATCTGCCATCTGTCCCAAGGGTGGGGGATGGTGCAGCTGGCTTTCTCTTTCAAGGTTGTGCAGCTGGGAGCCTGGCCGATAGGCCTTGAGTTCTCTAAGCCTGAATGCCCACCCCGCCAAAGGGAGGGAAAACTTGTTATCTCTGAAGTATACGTGTGAGTGGTTTTTTTCATGTGCCTTATTCTTAACAAAGTCTTTGTAATATCATGGCACTAGGTCTTACAATAAAGCTTCAAAAAACCAATCAGTGGAGTCTTTTGTAATTCCTTGGCAGGATCCTTACAGTAATAATGGCCACAAGCACAGAAAGCTTTAAAACGGGATTAGGCAAAGTCACAGAGGATAGATCTATCAGTAGCTACCAGCCATAGGGACTAAGGGAAACCTCCACATTCAGAGGCAGTTAACCTCTGGATATCAGTGACAGGAGGCAACTTAAGGGGAATGCCTCAGCCCCTATGCCCTCTTGTTGGCTCTCCATAGCAACTGGTTGACCACTATATGAGACAGGATGGTGGCCTAGATGGACCACTGGTCTGAGCCACCAGGGCCCTTCTTATGTTCTTAAAGTATTATTGATTCCCTGAGCTGCTGAAAACAAACAAGTGGAGCCACAGGGTTCATCACTACCCACCCACAGAGGGCATAAAAATCAGACTTACCTTGACCATTGGGAATTCCAAGAGCCAGTGTGGTTCAGTGGTGTTGTCACTGATAAACCTCCACCATGAATATGCAAGTAAACCATTTTCTGTGATATTCTTGAGTCCTAAAGGGTGTTTCTGGAACAACAACAGAAGCCTCATAAATGCGATAGCTATCCTGGTAAAAGAAATGGATGTTGAAAAGAATATTGGACACTCTCTGGAATCTCACCAGATGTAGAGTGGACATTAAGCCTCACTTTCTTATTATCTATGTTTATCTGTTAGAATATTCATATCCTTCCTTTCTTTGATACCTCAAGATGGCTGAAAATTCTAAACTGAAATCCGATGTACAATGAAATCCCCCTCCCCAAGAAAAAGTTTGCAGCTTACACTCCATTAAAAGCCCTCGTGAATGAAATGGCCTTGCGATGCATTCTCAAGACCTTCTAATGACCATGCCCCTTCTCACTTCCATAGGGAGCCCTTGACATAGGGTGGGAGGTGTTGCGATGAGGATGCGTAGAATGCCCTGATTAACACACAGGAGGCCCCAGATCAATTACACATTCTGGTGGGAACTAAGCCATAAAATTCTCTTGTTACCAGCAGAGAGGACATGTTGTCCAGTTTATGGAGATAAATCAGTATAACCATTTGCCCACCTGCTAAGAAAAGGGAGGATGGATCACATTTGATGTCCTTAGGGCATAAAAACCAAGGATATGGAACTTGAATCCCTTTCTTTAAATCCATATTCCTCAATATGATTGGGTAAAGGTTGAATGAGGGGAAACATGGGGGCTCAGCCCCATTTCAGGATAGATCAAATAGAACTCCCCCCATCTCGGAGGAAAAGCTAAGAATCAGGGAACAGAGAGAAATCTACATCAACCAGCCTCTGAAAGAAACATTAAAGTAAAATCAGTAGACGTGTGCATTTCTTTCATTGTTAATTACAGTAATTATGAAAATTGGGTGTTTCATAATAATAATAACAGCAACATCATTCGATTTATATACCGCCCTTCAGGACAACTTAATGCCTACTCAGGGCGGTTTACAAAGTATGTTGTTATCATCCCCACAACAACCACCCTGTGAGGTGGGCGGGGCTGAGAGAACTCCTAGAAGCTGTGACTGACCCAAGGTCACCCAGCTGGCTTCAAGTGGAGGAGTGGGGAATCAAACCTGGTTCTCCAGATTAGAGTCCCACACTCTTATCCGCTACACCAAACTGGCTCTAGTAAATAATACGTCAACAAAACCATTTTCCTTTCTAAATAGCTTATAATTTAAAAACTCACAATTTTTTTTCCTTTTGTTTGAGCAACGTTCTGTTCTTTCTGACCTGACCTGTCTCCTCTCTCTGCTGTGTTTTCCTAATAAGGGAATGAAGCTGTGTTCCTTAAATGGAGAGTGGAGAGTCTCCGGGTCTTTACTGATTGCAGAATATAGTCACAAAGATTACATATATGTGTGAGCCGGGGTCATTTCGTAGAAAAAGAGCTAGAGGGACTCATTAGCACAGCTCATTAGCATAACTCATTAGCATATGTCCCACTCCTTGCCATCACTGGAAGTGTGTCATTGGCATAACTGATTTGCATATGCCACACCCCCTGACATCACCTATCCTGGCTGTTTTGGACCCAATCCTGGCCATTCAGGGCTGAAATTGGGCTCAAAATGGCAAAAAGGGGCTGAAAATGGCTGAAAAGGGGCCCAAAATGGTCAGGATCGGACCACTGCTGAGTGGGAGAGTGATCTACCACCCAACAGAGACCCGGCCCGGGTCGTTTCGGCCCCAATCCAGGCTGAAACATGCCCCAAGTGGCTGAGAGTCAGGTGGGTGAGGCCACCTGACATGTGACCTCTTTGGGGAACTGCCAGAACTGCGTTCCTGCATGTTCCCCCTCACAGTCTGAGAGAGTTCCCCCCTGTGTGTGAGAGAGTACAATCCTGAATTACTGAGAGGCTTTGAATCAGATAAGAGTTGGTTTCATATTCTGTTTGTAGAGAATCAACTCAGAGAAAGAGCGAGAGAAAGAGAGATCATTTGCAAGTTCTCTTGTGCCAATGTACAGTTTAGTATTTTATAATATATTATTCCTTTCTGACTCTTTTAGCTTTCTTCTTGAATACAGTTTGTTCTGTTTGGTATATGCTGTGTGTGTTGAGTGCTTCTGTTTTTACATGGGGTTTGCTTCCCTCCCATTCTTTATTATTTGTCTTGCTTTCTCCTACCCCTTCTGACTGTTTGGAGGCCAATTTTGTATTTAATTTCCCCTATGCCTGGTTGCCTCATTAGTTTTTTATCAGTGTGTAACTGCCTGCATTGCATGAGTGTGCCTGTGCATGTACTGAACCACTTTGGGGGTTAACTGAGCTCCCTCTACTCCCTGAAGCTACAATCATTCTTCAGAAATTACATCTAATTTGGGACTTGTCTGTCTTGTTTTACTCAGTCTGTGTTGTGGGTCTGGGTGTCCCAAGTGTAACTCAACTACAACACTTACATATATTTATTTTATCACATGCAATCCAGTCATAAAATTACATACATTTCATACACACATTACAGTATCTTATCTGATATCTGTGCGCAAACACAGCACATCATGACCGGCAGGGGATCTTTTGGCTCTGGTGGGAAAAATGTGTAGCATGGCAGGTGCAGATCTGGCAGAGGGAGAGGGAGAGGAAGGGGTGATTTTGAAAAAGAAGAAGCAGCCAAAAGTAGTAGCAGTATACCAGCACTGGAAGCCCCCCCCCCACCTCAAGCTACTGTTCTTCAAGCTAAGTGGCTACAGTGCCAATTCTTCAAGCTGCTCTCTGTATTGCTGTTTCCTATGAATTCTCCCACAGACTTTAATGTTAAATATGGACACTTTTCATTGCCTCAAAAAGGGGGAGTTCTGTATTCTATCTGTCAGATATGTAGTAGTGTAGATGACTTAGTGGAATATTGCAATCCCCCTGAGTTTTGTCCAATTCAAAGAGAAAACCAGGAAGGGAAATACTCAAGAAAGGGAAAAGTACTTCTATTAAAACCAATGGGAAATAATAATGAAATAGAATTATGAAAATGAAACAACAGTAATGAAAGAAACCATATGAAACAACCCAATACCAAACAGTTCCTTTGGGAATTAATAGTTAAAACGACATAAACTGTCATCCAGGGTAAGTGTATGATTAAGAAAAGGATTGAATTAAAATTTCTAAATGCTCTACTTAAGTCCCAATTCATTTGTTATAAATAAGGTGTTCCATTTAAACTGTTGCTTCAGCACAAAGGAAAATGGACAACAGTAACGTCTAAAGTAAAAGCTGAAGAATTTTTTAAACAAATAATCCATGAACAAGAATTGCACGCATTCGCGTTAAATTGCAAATGAATTTAATGTCCAAGTCTTAGGAAGAGATCAAAAAACTTGGGCATTTGGTTATCCTCTCATGTTAAAGAACTATTTGAAATAATTATTTGAAGATGTGGACTGGAATTAAAGCCGAGATACCCAGATAATTAGGTTTAAATATATCATGGATCAGCAGTATGAATGTTTTAAAATATTGGTGGTGGGCTAGGGTGGCCTATGAGATCTTGCAGAAAGAGAGGAGCATAGGAGGACTATCATGCCCTAATTTTAAACTGTACTATTTTGTTGCCAACTTAAAATCCATTTTCAAATGGATTCATTCATGGCCTAGAAGAAGATACCTGCAAAATACCCTTGCCCTATATTCCTTGGTATGCTATGGATTATAAAAAAATCATGAAGGAGTGCCTATGGTACTCTAACCCCGTAACAGAAACGGTGATTAAGATATGGTGTAAACTCAGGGTGAGACTCAATCCCCGAATTTCTCCATTACAATCCTTTATACGTGATAAAGAATTTAGGATAAGGTGCCATGGAAAGGATGGATGGATTGGAGGTAAATTGCGTAAAGCTGGTTGATATTATGAAGGATGGGATCTGTCTCATGTTATCTGATTTGAAACTAAAAGTCACCATTCTTAAACCATTTCAGCTATGAAAATGTTTTTCTAATAAGAGAAACTCAGGTCAATTACGAATAGAACGAATGCCCTAGAAAAACTTACTTACAAACATAAAGAGTTGAAGGGTCTTACCTCAACAATTTATAAGATCCTAAATCAGAATTCTGTCCTGAAGTATTCTTGGTTTAGTAGAAAATGACAAGGAATAGTAGATAATATTTCTGGTGAGTAGTGGCAATCTTTACCTCTAAAGTAGTAGCACTTATTAGTATATATCTGAAGGATAATTATTATGAGGTTCTATATTAATGGCATCTGATTCTTTATAGGTTAAATCAAATCTATGGACCCAACTAGTATGTATGCTGGAAATGTGGCTCACATACAACTGATGTTGAAAATGTGTGGTAGAGCTTAACTACAGTAAAAGTGTTTTGGAAAAAGAGTACTGTGTGAAATACATTGAATTGTTGGTTTCTATTTATCTGAGGATCCTAAGGTTTTTTTTTAAAATTGGGACTGTTAAGCAATTGCATCACCATTAAACACAGATCTATCAGCCAAACCAGACAGTACTTCTTTTGAGAGTTCACCAAAGAGCCAACCCCTGCTCCGCATAGTCACACAGCAGCTCCGGGGAATGGCTTATATAAAATAAGGAGAGCATGGGAAGCTGCTGCCAGGGAGGGAGAGTGCCTACATTGCTCCCAAGCTTTTTTCCCAATGCAAAAAACAGTGTGGAAGGAAGACATCTCCCTGTTTCTGCTGCTCTGTGTGGAGGCATTGTGTGCACATGCAGTAGCAGAAACGGGACCCTCCCTGCATTGTTTTTGCATGGGGGGGGGAGCTTGGGAGAAAGGCAGGAGCTCTCCCTCCACCTGCAGCAGCTTGCCGAGCCCATTTGATCTCTCCTTTTTGCATAGAAGCCATTCACTGGAGCTGCAGCATGACTGCATGGTGCACAGGTTGGCTCCATCTAGTTGGTCTGTCAAGTATGACACATGCTCGCTGCTGCTAAGATAAGGAGCTGGCATCTTCTGAAGGATTAAACGTTAAAGTTTGGATCACAAAAATATGGCAGATGACAGAACTACTTGAATTAACAGAATTTGTACAGTTAAGAGATGGAAGGTTAAAGAAACCCCCGTTTTTCCGATTAGTAGCAATCCTTTTATAACTTCTGAAGTGAGAAGCTCCATAGATTTGTATAGCCCTGCTATTTTTTTCTGAAAACATGCGTTAAAAGGTATTGGCACAAAAGTACTCTTCGGTCTTTAGGTTTGGGTGGAGGAGGCTAAATGAAACAGCAAAATGAAAAACAGATAGTGATGGCTGAGAAGAGCTGGAACTATTATATAAGTGTATCATTGTATCTTACTATTATGTATGGTTAGCTTGTCTCATGGAGTAATCTAATGTTAAATTACTCCATTTATGGATATTTATTTATAATCCATCTGAGAAATGTAACATTATGATAGACAGTTGTTTGTGATCTGCTCTACTCACTATGATGTTTACAACTGTAATAGAATTATTGTTTTCTGTATATAAAATGGAATTATTAATTTGACAAGAAAAAACAAGAAAGAGGTTGTGGTAAGAGAAAGGACTGCATGGGTGAAACAGGATGCCCCTGCTGAGCTCTCCTCAATCTATGAGAGTCTGCTCTGCCACACCAGATCCTCCCAAATCTTCATTCAGCCTTTTGAAAGTGAGATCTGCAAGCTGCAAAAAGTGAGGGTTCACTGGAATTTAGAGGTTGGAAGGGGATGTGGGATGTGGCTGAGCACCAAAAGTGTCCAGGCAAAGTTCTGCTAGGAAGTGACTTGGCAAGGAGGTGATATTGTGGATGCAATCACCCAAAGTCAGGCAGTAGCAGCTAAGCACACACCCACACTAATCTTCCCCTCAACTTGCTCCTGAGCTGTCAACTGAAAAAGAGCTGGCAGCCCTCTATTCATTGCAAGAGGTAGACAAGGGAGGGGAAGGATTGGCTGTGTTGCTTTAAGTGAGGTGGAAGAAAAGGGAATGGAGAAATATCTTCATCCCCCACAGCTCTCTGCTGAAACATCAAAGCAGCAGAAAGGAAAGGAACAGCTGGAAAAGGCAGGGAGAGACCTGGAAAAAAAGAACACTGAGGTTCCAAGCAGGAGGGGAAGAGGGCAACACCAGTCTGGGGCAGCTGGGCTCCCTCCTGTCCATGAAATCTGCCACTGATTTTCGCAAGCAATAGCCAGAAAACCCTAGCTTTAAAGATGCCTGGATGGAGATGGAGGAGAACCCACTAGAGCTTCATGACCAGCTAATGCTCTTTATTTGGCCAGGGGTTTTATTATTCTACTAGCAGCAGAGCCCATTGCCTGAAAAAATACAACAGGCTCTAGCAGCAGTTGTAGAGGCGGCAGAGATCCTGCCCCCCCTCCATGTGGCCTGCCTGCTGCTTCTGTGGTGTATTGGGAGGGAAGCATTGAGAGGAACGCACTGCACCCGTCGTGGAGAGCCTTGCCCCCACGCAGATTTCTGCTGCCTCCACAGTACGTTGGGAGGGATGCGCCACAGCAGCTGTGGAGGCAGCAGCAAGCCTTGCCCCCCCCCCCCGCGGTGGCAGCGAGCCTTGCCTCCCTGTCACGGTGTTGACCAGCCTTGGCTTTCTCCCTCCACTGTGGCCATCCTTGGCCCCCTGCTGCAGTGGTGGCCTTCTCACTGCCTCGGTGGTTAAAGGGTTGTACTGCACCTTCCTGCTGCCTCAGAGGTGCGTTGAGAGAGATGCATGGGAGGGATGTGCCGCACTGGCCAGTACAACGGTAGAGAGTCTGGCCTTGCTCTGCACGGCCTTCCCACTGCCTCTGTGGTGCGTTGGGAGGGATGGGTTGGGAGAGATGTGCCGCACTGTCCATAGAGATGGCAAAGAGCCTTGCCCTTCCCGCAGCCTTCCTGACGCCTCCATAGTGCATTGGGAGGGATGCACCATAGCAGCTGTAGAGGTGGCAGTGAGCCTTGCCACCCCTGTGGTGGCAGCCAGCCTGGGCTCCCCCCCCCACCGCCACCATGCCCAGCTTCACCCCCTGGTGGCCTTCCCCCCACCTTGGTGGCGGTGGGGCGACACTGTGACTTCCCGCCAGCTCCATGGCCCCTCAGAGACCTGTTGCAGGCAGCACGGATGCCCAACACGGACCTCTGAAGGACCACAGCACCTGCCCCCCCGGGCACGGCCTTCCCACCACCTCCACTGTGTGTTGGGCCAGGCTGCACCGAGGACTCACTTTTATCCTGCCGCAGGTGCACCCGTAGGCCCATCAATGCACCCGCGCCAGGATAAAAAAGTGAGTTGTCGCTAATACGGCTAGCCTTTTATGTAGAAAGATGATGTTTTAATTATATATTTTAAGCCGTCTTGAGCCATAGGGAAAGGTGGAATTGAAATATTTAAACAAACAATGAAAACTACGAGTGGCAGAATCGAACTTTGTATCAAAGACTGCACGTAGACATAACAATAGAAACTGAGCTGAACGTTCCATGACCAACTTTAAACAAAGATCAAAGAAAGATCCAAAGCAAATCTGAAGCCAGATGGAAATAAGGCCAGATGTGTCTTTCAGGAAGCTGTGGATCTGCTCCATCACCTGAAAAGTTGACTCTAAAATCACTTTGGGAAGCTTTGATTCGGCATTTCCAAATCGGGGCCAGTATGCTGGGCTCAATTCGGAAATCCTGATTCTTTACAAATTGAGTGCGATTCGGATGTTTATCCCAAATCGGTAACCCAAAACACACACTCCTACTTGATACTGATTGTACTAAGCTCATACTGTGTAATCTGCCTTGAATCTCAGTGAGAAAGGTGGACTATAAATGACATAAACAAACAAACAAACAAGCTGGAGTTTTGAAGATTGCCCTTGTGGCTTCCACCCATGTTGTCTTGGTAACATGAGAGATGCTCTCAAATGTTGTGATCTCAAGCTGCAGGAGCACATGTGTGAATTAGGGTTACCAACCTCAAGGTTGGACCTGGAGCTCTTCCAGAATCACAGCTGGTCTCCAGACTACAGAGATGAGTTCCCTAGGAGGAAACAGCAGCATTGCAAAGTGGACTTTCTGGTATATTATACAGTCCAGGAGACACTGAATTCCTAGGTGACATCGCAGCCCCCCTGAGCTCCCTCCTCTACCCATACTCAGCCTTCCCCAGGCACCACTTCCAAATGTCTATCTGCACTAGGAGTGACTTTTTTCACTAAAATGTTTACACATCATCTTCCTCCCTGATTTAAAATGGTTTGGTTTATAATCCACAATTAAAACATCAAAGAACAGTAAATCCATATTCCCATGTCAGGTTGATGAATGTTGATTAGCGTGGTTAGGCCTTAGGCACTTGTATTCCTAAGTGGTTCAATTGATTGTTCACAGTTAGTTACAGATTGAGCTCTTTGTATATTCATAATAAGCACTAACTACTTGTCTCCCTTTCATCTAAAACTGTGGTTTTTATTATTTTATGAAACAATAGGTTGAAAGAACTGTTCTAAAGTGATGAACAAAAAACTTAGTACTTACCTCATAAAAGTTTAAGCTTTGCCCTTTCTGAGCTTTTCACGTCTGCAATTAGTGCGTTGTTCAGGGGAGAAGGGATCTCATCTTCCTAGGTCTTCAGTACTCCAGTTTCCATGAAGAATTTCATCTAGTCAGGACTGGGCTGCAATGAGACTTCTGGGGCCTAGCTCCCAAGGCTGCTTCTGCTTCCTGGAGAAATTCTCTGATGAAAATTCAACAATTTCACGTCTGCTCTAGTTAGTCCTAAATTTTTCTGTTGCCCCTTTTTCAGAGGCTCACTTCAGTTGCTTTCTCTGAAGGAGCCTCTGCTGCTATTTGCGCAACCAGCCCACTTTTCTGCTGTCTCAGCTACAGCTCTTTTCTAACTATGCGAGAAGAACAACCCTGTTCGTATATATTTTTTTCTCCCTCCTGCTTGATTCGTCAGCTTTACAATCCTTGAGAATTTATGGTCTCAAGTAGATATTTCAATTTACCAGCACCTATAGAGTTGTTTAATGCAATTATATAAATTTCCATTTATAAATATATACACAGGCTTTTAAAGATTCTTCACCTCCCCCCACAACCTCATAAACTGCCTGCAGCTTACACAACCCATCATTAAAATCTCTGGTGAATTAAAGAGCCTTACTGTGCCTCTTAAAAGTTTCCAAGCTGGGTGCCCACTCGCCTCTTCTGCTAGCCTGTTCCACGAAGAAGGAACAACTACTGAGAAATCATGGGCCCTAGTCAGTGCCTAGCAGGCAACCTTTATTGAAGAAACACCCTGAAGCGGGCATGTTGAGAGCAGTTGCTAGTGTACAGGAATACACAGGGAAAGATGGTCCTGTAGATAGGTTGGTCCCAGGCCTTCAATAGGCTTACCAAGTAGCTACTGTGATCCCCTGAAGCTGCTCAGGTTCCTAGTGCCACTGATGGTCACAGTGGGAGAAAGGAAGGGGGGCGGGTGGCATCAGATCCAGAGTGAAGATGTGGGTGGGGGGGGGGCGTTAAATTACATTTGAATAGAGGTATCATGATGTGACATTTGGACTCTACAGCAACCTCCACCTGATAGACTGAACCCGAGTGGCTTCTAAATGTAATTATACCAGATGAGGAATGAGGTAAACACAGGAAAACACTAAATTCTATTAACTTTCATAGATAAAATAAAAGTGTTCAGTAAGAGGCTTGAATCTGTATACAAGCATAATACTATTTGCTGGGCTTTTCCATTTATAACGTATCGGTTGTTAGTTCCTGGGTGGCCCCTCCAGCATTCCTTTGGTCCTGATTGTTTGTTAGCTGTTCTGCACACACCAAACTGAGTGAGTTTGGTGTAGTGGTTAAGAGCGCGGGACTCTAATCTGGAGAGCCGGGTTTGATTCCCCACTCCTACACTTGAAGCCAGCTGGGAGACCTTGGGTTAGTCACAGCTCTCTGGAGCTCTCTCAGCCCCACCCACCTCACAGGGTGCTTTGTTGTGGGGATAATAATAACATACTTCATAAACCACTCTGAGTGGGCATTAAGTTGTCCTGAAGGGCAGTATATAAATCGAATGTTATTATATTTTACAGGGACTGGGGACTGAAAAAATAAGGTAGGGCCTTTACCCATCTGTCACACCCAGAACTTTGAAGTAACATTCTTAGGAATCTCCCTAATCTCTATGATTTTTACCATAGAGTTTTCAGGGATTCCTAGATTATTGTCCGGATGATATAATTTCTGGGTCAAACATTACTTTCCCCAGGCCCCCACCCTCGAAATCTCCTGATGGTTGCAGGCAGAGTGCTGACAACTCTAGCCTTGAATTATGTTATAGGTCAAAACCAGCACCTCAAATTCAATGCAGAATTAAGCATAAGGCAGCACTTCAGGGTTTAGAATTGAAAACTTGGAATGTAGTTTTTACCTGATGCACAGAATGTATTTTGTTCCATTAAGTGGGAGTTATGATAAGCCAAAGAATCATTGTGTATTGTTTACCATTATATAAATCTTTTGCAGAACATGATGGAATCTTTCTTTTATTTAGCTCTCTGTTGCAGCCCTTGGGGAGTAACTTGCAACTATCTACAACACTGTAACTCAGTGGCTTAAGAGCTACATATGGTTCTTTGACACTCTACCATTGGCTCTTCTATGCACTCTTTTCTCATGTTCCAGGAAAGTAGACAAGGCCATGGTTAAGCATGGCTTGTTCTTGGCAGGCGGTTTGCATCTTGAAACTGTCCCCATTGTAGAGACTGGAGGATGTGTAAACTCTGAACCTCCCTGAGCAGAGGGTATTGCCAATAACCCTGCACCCTACTTTACAACTTCTGTACTCTCATCTCGCCACCACGGCACCACTCAGAAAATAGCAACTGTGGCCACTGTGGGGTGGTGATAATTGTACTCCCTTCCTCTATGGCCAGCTGGTCCTCTTTTAAGTGCCTAGGCAATCTCACTTGCACACCCACCTGCTGCGTCTTAAGCCAAGAAGACACTGGGAAGTTAGAGAAGGAAGCCCTTCCCATTGCTCCAGATAAATAAATTAGCTAAGGTTCAGCAGTGAGGGGGACAGACAACACTACTTGTACAGAGGTACTAGAAGGCTGCAGAAGGCTGGTGTATTTGAAATGAATAGTAATGATGACTTTTGTTTATGTGTGTGTGAGTGTTTGGTGGGGTGGAACACAGGGCATACAGTAGTCATCATCTGGCTCTTTTGATGGATGGCAATTATAAATGTGGCTCTCTGTGAGCTATAGAGTGCGTAGCCCTGATCTACAGTGATCAATAACTTTGTAGGAATGTTGGTATAATTAATCCTTCTCTAGCAAAATGATGTAACTATAGACAGATTTCAGTTAGGATTTTGCACCTTCACACCAAAATGGAAATGACACACATCAAAAACTTAATAGAACTGTGCATTTATTAGCTAACTGCTAAACTGTGGGACTATTAAACCATAAATCCCTTCATTTCGGTGACCCTACCTACTGGGCTGCCATAAATGTATGCTTGAATATTTTTTGGTTTGTTTGTTTATAGTTTGCCTTTCTCAGTGAGACTCAAGGCAGATTACAGAATGTTAGTCAATGCAGTCAAGAGAATGAGATCTCTGATGACCAATGATTGGACTAATACAGCACATTAGAACAGAGTATAACAAATGATAGGTTCGGCAATGCTGAAAATGGTGTCACATAAAAAACAATGCAGTGAGAGTCACATAGTACATACTATACACAGTCTTGTAGCTCACAGGACCTTTTTTCTTAATAAAAGCACTTTCCTAGGCCATATATCCTTGTTTCCTTTATAAAAATGCTTTCCTGAGCAATTTTTACATAGTTTGTGTTTTACATAGTTTGTGGAAAGACAGAAGTATGGGAGCCATTCCACAAGGTGGAGGCCACAAAAAAAGAATGCTCATGTGTGCACAGTTGTAGATGTTGTCCATTTGAACGCTGATGAGCAAAGCAGGAGAGATGGTCCTGCAGATATGAGGGTGCTAGGTGGGCATAACTGCTGCACTTAGATTTCCTCGGCCTGCATACCCAATGGTCTGCTGAGATGAGCTGACCATCCACCATTCTACTTCATGTTGGTGCTGGAAAAAGCAATGTCTGGTGTACAATAAGGAAGAAGAGAAGAAGACCCTTTCTGTACAGGGGGCAGCAAGGATCAGTTCGTTAGGATAGCGAGGGCAGCAACTCTCTTGTCTCCTAAAGGTCAATTCCTTGTCTCCTATTGGACTAAACAGGGTAATATCCTCCTCCTTCTCTCTCCTGTACTATCCACACTCTCTCTACTATGTAGTTAGATAGACAGCATCTACATCTCTCCTCTTTACTATCAGATATGTAGTTCCTAAATAAACTCTTTTAACCTGTAATCAGTACTGCATAACTACCGCTGTGTTATTTGAGCACTCCTGCTAACAGTTGGACAGCTGCAGAGTTCAACTTGGTGGAGATGCAGCCCTCGGCAATGAGATGGTGGCTTGGGAAATTGCCACCCCATCAAAGGACGCCTCCAACTAGCTGGGGGAAAATGCTGCTGGTATTGCAAGGCACTCTTCTAAGGCATCTTTCTTTGTGGAATCCGAGAGCAGGCAAAAGCAGCTCCCCTGTCATGGCAAATATCCTTGTAGATAACCTTTCTCTCCTGTGGTATGCTGCTATTTGCTCAGTACACTAATAGCACCAAGGCACGAACGGTGTATATATTGTAGAGCATATACTACATTGCCCCCCCCTTTAACACTTCAGACTAGTTGTAAAGAAGTGGGCTACCACTGCCCTCTCAGGAAGGCTGTGTCCCAAGCTGGAGAATATTAGCTAAGGCTTCAAAATGACAGAGGAAGCAGAGGTTCAGCTCATCATGAATCCCTCTTGCATTTCGATGGGCAGAAGGCTTTGGGAATGCTGCACAAGGGAAATTGGAGACACACCGGCCTTCTTTGTCATCAGGACAATTTCTGGAAACACACAACAAGTTGAGATGGGAATTTGATGTTTTGCAAGCTGAAAGTTTTGTGGGAAGTTACCTGAATTAGGTGTGCTGCTGTATCTCATTAAAACTTTATTGTATATAAGTTCTTCCTCCAGGGTAATGAGAACAAGGAATGCTGAAGGCATTTTACTTCTGGGAATGAGAAAACAAGATCTTTACAATACCCTTTTCCTAAATCATCTTTGCAATACTGCCATGTAGCTGGCTGTTCCAGGAACTAAAGTGATCAGGAGCCAACTTTTCTAAATGCTTAAATCCATGTAAATCATTTTGCCATTAAGGCATACTGTAGGCTGATCAAAACAAGGAGCAGAGATGTAGCTAAACTGAGTATCAGTAGACTGAACCACAAGCAGATTAATGTGAAGGAGGAAGAGGCTCATATGTTCTTGTATCAAATCGCATGAATAGTGGGAGGTTCACCCTCTGAGGGTCAAACCACACGAGATAAAATACACTTGAATTACACTCAAATTACACTCAAATTACAAAATACATTTGAATTACCTGTGTAATTCAAGTGTATTTTGTCTTGTGTGGTGAGACTCTGAGGAGCTATATACTGAACCTTCACCACAGCCTAGCTAGACAGCAGTGATGATAGAGGAAAAGGCAAGTGTGACGGACTCAGCTTCAGCTGCTGAGATTGCCAGACATTAAGTGTATGATTGACATCCCTCTCCCCCCCCCCCATGTGGCAGTTGGGGATGGAATGTTGAGGGGCTGACAGTTGAAGAGAAAACTCCAGAGTGGAGGGGGGGTTGGTGTTCAGCTTTTGACCAGAGAGCGTCAGCCAGAGAATTCTTTGTGCGAGGAAATAATGTTTGTGAAGCACTTTTAGTCTTCAGACTAAAGGGGGGGGGAACCAGCACTAACTCCTGCTTAGACTTAAGAGATCTGGGAATTATAGTTGGCCAAGGAAGTGGGTAGAAACGAGTCTCCCCTTCAGCACCATGAACAGGGCTATAGCTCATAACTATAATGCCTGCCCAGTATCTAGTAAGGGTTTGACTCTGTGGAGCACCCTAAGGTCTGGAGAGGAAGGAAAGTCGTGCTGTGTTTGTGTGCAAAAAGTGCAACATTTGTGAAGCAGTGCCAACCTCTCAAAGAAACCAAGTGTTTTGTGCCTCACACCAGTGAAGTTGCTGTACAAAAACCTTTCTGTTACTTCAGGTCAAACACCTGCCTTCTGACTTTACCTACTGTAAATAAACCTACAGTTACCTTTTGAACCTCCCTAAGCCTTGTGTGCCAGTTTCTGCTAAAGGGAAGTGCAAACTCCTGATCTGTCCCCTACTAAGACTTGGCTGGGTTACCATTCCATTTTTAATATTCCTTAAGGGTGGGACAAGAAAGAAAGTTGAAGCTTAACATCAACCACGCTACCAGAGGCTTCCCAGCCCAGTATACAGCTTTATAGGCTTAGAGAGGAGAAGTTTTACCTCAGAGTAGGGGAAGGTCAGCCCAAGTCTGAGTTTGACGTGGGTTTGTGGCAGCAAGCATTTCAATGTTATAAACAGGGAGGAAGAGTAGGGCACTGTCAGCACGAAGAAGAACATGCCAGCCAAATTAGCTTGAGTCTGGATACTGAGTGTCAAGTAAAAACAACGGGTTGGATCCTGTGATCCATGGGTGCAAGGAATGTGGGCTCTTCTGCATCCTCCTCTCCTCCACCCAGAGCCATTCCCTATCCCAGGAAAGTTCATCTTCATGGTTGAGGAACCTGCTTGTACTAAACCGGGCTCCTCTGACTTACCACTGAGGTGAACTGTGGCATAGGGCCAAGGCAGGATGATAGAGGGGGGAAGGTTCCCAGTTTCCCTTCCCTCAAGTCAGGAGAACATCTTGACACTGAGGCAAGCAGGGCCATGTGGCCGGGCCCTCCCTTGCCTGCGTCATCAGGCTCAGGTGGGGGGGGAGGGGTGCAGTGCCCTGTTCTTTTGCTGCGCTGGGCCGTCCAATCACAGGCAGTCCTGGTGAGCCGGTGGGGGGTGGGGGGGTGGGAGGGAGGGCAGAGGTTAAAAGCTCTCCCCAGGTCTTCCTTGCCCATTTTTTGCTGGGAACAAGAGGCAGCAGTGGCCGGTTGTTTGTCCTTATTCACCCAGTAGCATAAGAGAACAATGACTGGCTTGGCTTGGGGACTGTTGAGGCCTGCTCTTCATGCCCATCTTCATCTGGGTGATTCTTGTAGTGTGAAAAGGAAAAAAATGGGAAAGCACTGTCAGGCGCTGCTGCACGCAGGGGGTCTCACTCAGGCACCCAGGCACAGAAGCCATCACCCGCTCAGGGGTGGTTGCAGGTAGGGTTGCCAGTCCCCACCCTTCACCCCCACCCCCACTTACCTGCCTGGCAAAGGAAAAGGCAAGGGAATGCACCTCCTGGGGTGTGCTCCTGTGCACTGCAGTGGGCTGATTTTGGCCCCAAATGGGCACAATTCAGCCCCAAATGGTCCAAAATCTGCCCAGTGAGGAGTGCAGGAGAACTCCAGGGCCCATTGCACTGCCCCACCATGCCAGCTGCTGCTCCTCTCTCCAGTGCAAAGCAAACTTTTGAGTTCTACTAGCCATTCATTGCCAATGCCATGACCCCATTGCCCAGGAAACACTGAAAAAAATGTATTCATGCACTCCACACATATCTCCTCCCCTCCAATGGAGTTAAATGACACTAAGGGTTCAGTTTCTCCCTTTTGGAGCCAATTGAGTAAATGTGCAGTCAGACAAACTTGCTATTAAGGAAAGCAAGGTGCTTCCAGCTGGCCTCATGTGGCCCAGCCTGCCCGCACGGTCTCTGCATGGTAAGTACCCAAACGAAACACAAATACTTTTTGGTGACGGTGGGTTGGAGGGGCCATTACAGCCTTGTTTCCCTGATTTGGTACAGGGTTCCAGAAGCTGCCTTAGCATGCTGAACCACTGAATTCTGTGAGTAATTTTGGCTTACTTTTCCTGTTCTGCACAACCCTACTCTTGACCCTTCACCTAAAGTCTTCCTGTGGGACAACCCTAATCATAACCCTAACCCTAATCCAGTATTTGGTCACAGCTACCCAAGCAATTGTTTTGTGGAACTCAGTCTATAAAATGTCCTACCTTGCAGGGTTGACTTCTTGGGTAATACCTGGTAGGGCTAGAGAACTCTTTCATAAAAATCCTGGCAATGCCAATAGCACCAATAGCATTGCTGGCTTCCTAACTTGATTCTTCCTCCGTTGGGCTCTCAGCCTGCCTTGACAGTTCTGTATCACCACAGAGTGCAGTAGTTCCAGTGGTTATGATTTCCTCTGGGGTGAATCATGTCATGCCACCTGAGAAAGGGACTACTGCAGCTTGAGGGCCAGCATCTTGATCACCACAGACTGGGGGTGAAGCAGCTGACCAAGAAGGTCAGCATTTGTCAGGTCCTGAAACACATCTCTGAGAACATGGAATGGCTACTCTCTCGCCCACAGTGGCAGGGCCAAAGGGCTCCACAGCAAGAATTGCCAGGGGCTGATGCCAGAGAACACCAATGCTGGGGCCAGGCTGATGGAGCAGGGCAAAAGGTAAGCTTAGTCACACAGTGGGTCTGGCAGTTGTAGACGGGGACATGGCGAGGAGATGTAAAACTCTGAGGAAGAAAATCTGCAGGAAGCACTGCAAACTGGAAAGGACATCCTGGGAATGGGACACCTCAGACAGCGTAGAATTATCATGTGAAACCTCCAAGGAGGAGGAATTTATTTGCATCATTTATACCCCTCCTTTCTCCCCATTGGGGATCCAAAGCAGCTTACTTCATTCTTCTCTCCTTCATTTTTCCTCACAACAATGTTATGAGGTAGGTTAGGCTGAAACAGAGTAACCGGCCCATGGTCACCCAGCAACATTCCATGGCAGAGCAGGGAATCGAACCTGAGTCCCCCAGATCCTCTGTCACTCTACCAGCTGCATCACACTGACTAATTTATCCATTCCTCAGGAAACTATTGGGGATGGTGGCCCTCATACCAGGCTAGGGTTGCCAGCTCTGGGTTGGGAAATTCCTGGAGATTTGGGGGGTGGAGCCTGAAGAGAGTGGGGCTTGGGGAAAGGAGGGGCCTCAGCTGTGTATAATACCATAGACTCCACCCTCCAAAGCAGCCATTTTCTCCAGGGGAACTGATCTCTGTCAGCTGGAGATCAGTTGTAATTCCAGGAGATCTCCAGTCACCGCCTGGAGACTGGCAACCCTATACCAGGCCTACCAGCCTGGACCATAAGATGCAGTGGCTGGGTGAGCAAGGCTGGGGGTGGCCCAGGAATGGTTTGGGCCCTGATCAGCCATCACACTGTTCCCCATGGGTGTCCACTTACACCGACTAAGAAGACCCCTGGACCGCCATGTAATCTACAAGGATAGAAAGTGGATCCTGGACAGGTACTACACGGACATCTTTGCACTCTTGAAGCCAGAAGCTGAAAAGGGCAAGTGGGGGTGCTTGTCCAATACTGACAAAAAAGGGCGAAGGGAGGGTTTCTGAACCATCATAAGCAAGATGGTGTTAAATGCTAGTCAGCAGGGCTGGGTCACCTCCCAAGTGACCCAAATGCTCACCTGGGGCACCAAATCAGCAGAGGGATGATGTGAGAGGAGGCAACAGACATGGCTTCATCCTTTTGCAACTTACAGACTCATGCCAGATCCAGAGCAGGCTGCAAAAAACTGCCTTTGGAGCCTGTCCTGGATTCAGCAGAGCTGGCACAGGTGGAGAGTGTCTCTGTCTACCTGTGGTGCCATGATTCGAGTTAGAATGGACTACAGAATGCTGATCTGGAACCCATCCTGAACCCTGTAACAACAGCATAAACAGGTGAGACTACGTAGGGTTGCAGCTCCAGGTTGAAAATTTCCTGGAGATTTGGGGTGGTGGAGCCTGGAGAGTGTCGGATTTGGGGGGGGGGACCACAGCAGGGTGTAATGCCATACAGTCCAGCCTTCCAAAGCATCTGTTTTCTCCAGGGGAACTTCTCTGTTATCTGGAGATCAGTTGTAATTCTGGGAGCTCTCTAGCCACCCCCTGGAGATTGGCAACCCTACGCTACAGTCTTTCTTAGGCCTTGCTGCCATGGCAGAGAAGCAGCGTATTTGGGATGGCTTGAGGCATGGCAGTCAGGAACCCCAGTTTGAGGTCAGAAATGCTTTATGGCAACTGCTGAAGGACATAATTTCCAATATAGTACAGGACTATGATGCAAAGCTGCCAGGGTGCCTGGAAAGTCCTTCATTCGAGGCATCCCTACAAGAAATAAATAAAGGAGAGACAGAAAAGTGGAAACACACTAGGAGCAAGGGCAAGTCTGGCAAAAAAGAAAATGGCAGGAGCCATAAAATGAACAGGCAGGCAAGCTAGAAGAGACATTGGCTGAAAAGCTTTCTTTCTTAGGCAGCACAGGACCTAGGAAGGGCTCAGCTGAGGGCTTTTTTTCTGGGAAAAGAGGTGGTGGAACTCAGTGGTTTGCCCTCAGAGAAAATGGTCACATGGGTGGTGGCCCCGCCCCCTGATCTCCAGACAGAGGGGAGTTTAGATTGCCCTCCGCGCCACTCAGTGGCTGAGCGGCGCGGAGGGCAATCTAAACTCCCCTCTGTCTGGAGATCAGGGGGCGGGGCCACCACCCATGTGACCATTTTCAAGAGGTTCCGGAACTCCATTCCCCCGCATTCCCCCTGAAAAAAAGCCCTGGCTCAGCCCAAGCCTCACCCAGTAGAGCAGAGGCAGAGGAAGGTCTCCTGAGCACATCCTCCTTGCCTAATAGTACCTTCAGATGATGCAGGAGCTGTAAACCTACAGGATTACTAAAAAGCTCAAATCATTTGATATAGAAGGTATGGTGGAAATTTGCTGCCATCTACAGCTGGGCAATGTAGATTTCAGTTAGGCCTGTTAGGTACTGTTCTACCATGTAGTTTCATAATCTGTGTAAGGTTCAACTGCTAGTCAGTCAAGCAAAGTACCAAAAGTTCGGCGCTGCCAACCAGGCAGTTCATTAGAGTCGCTGAAGAAATAGTGAATGTATTGTTCTCAAATTATGAACAATACTATTTTTAATCTTACGATCTTTGAGAATTCAAGGAGGGTTATCAAGATGTAGCCTAGTTAACCTGGTACTACTACATAGCATTCTACCTATCAACTTAAAACCTGATTTGCCTTAATCTTAGAGAATTATAATGATGTATTTAACTAAGTTGAAGAACTGTTAGGAAACCTGATTTTTATTGCATACATTTTGTCTGAATTTGTAGGGTTAATTTGCACCTGTTTATACTTGTCACATCCTTTCCTTAGGGCCGGATCAAGGGAGGGCAGGGGGGGTAGTCTGCCCCCGGCTCCTCCAGGGAGGGGGTGCCAGGAGCAGCTGCCAGCTGCCGGGAGCGCACGGGCAGCAGCACGGGCAGCCTCCTAGCCCCCTGTGCTGCCTTTCGCCTGCCCCGCAGGACAGGGGGCGGCCGGCTGCCCCCTGTCCTGTGGGGAGGTGAATGGCGCAGGTGGCTTCCCAGACCTGCACGCTGCCTCCGCCAGTGCACCGCGTGGGTGGCACGCTCTGCCCTGCATGATGATGTCACAGACGTGATGTCATCACGCAGCGTTGGAAGTGTGCGTGAACTGCACGTGTGCGCAAGGGGTCGGACTAGGGTTGCCATGGGCACCGGCAACCCTAGATCCAGCCCTGCCTTTCCTAATAAAAAGCATTATGCTTAATTTAAATAAAATCATTAACACAAAGAAGTTCTCGGTTTGTTCTGCTTGTGAGAGATTTCCCATTGTGCCACAAAAATAAGTCTCTATAAGGGCCAAGCTACAAGTGACGAATGACACAGGTTGGACACTTGTCAGTTTCCCTCAAGTTTTGATGGGAAAAGTAGGCATCCTGGTCTTGCAGCTTGGCTCTCCGACTGCTGTCCAATGGACTTTTCAACTGTCGCTTGTCCAACATTCCGCCAAGCTGCCTACATTTCCCATCAAAACTTGAGGGAAGCTGACAAGTGTCCAACCTGTGTCATTCCTCACTTGAAGTTTGGCCCTCAGAGACTTAGGATCCAGCTGGGGATTGTCTGCTATGTTCAGCTAATGGGCTTTGATTCTCGAAGCTGGATTCAGTGTAAAACTCTAGATTGCGATGAATTATTTAATTTGCACCCAGAGTGATCAGATCCCTGGTGAGCTCACCCCAAACTCTGGCATCCTTAGGCTCCGCCCCAGATCTTCAGAAATGTCCCACGCTGGAGTTGGCAACCCTACTCCACATCTCACAATTTGGTCTGCTCATTTGGATTTCTTATCCTTGGTCTAATATTGGCCTTACTTCCTGCCACTGACCCTGTGCTTCAAACAACACCAACAGGGCCATCTTAAGCACAGTTGCACCCTTCTAAGCCCGCTGACTTCAATGGACTAAGAAGAGGGTAACACTGCTTAGATGACACTGCGAGACTCTTGACAGCTGTCTTCCTTCCACTCCTTTCCTTCCCCCCAACTAGGAAAGATTTGAAGCTGCCTTATACCAAGTCAGACTATTTTGTGTCAAATGTACATGACAGAGCAGCAGGTGCAAGCACATACTCCTTCAACATACAAGATAACGTGAAATGCATATGCTATGTGTGTCCACCTGTATCTGTCTGAGCCCAGTTTCTGTGATCTTGCAGACTTCTTGCATGAGAAAGACTACAGAGAGCCAGTTTGGTGTAGTGGTTAAGAGCACGGGACTCTAATCTGGAGAGCCGGGTTTGATTCCCCACTCCTCCACTTGAAGCCAGCTGGGTGACCTTGGGCTAGTCACAGTTCCCTGGCGCTCTCTCAGCCCCACCCACCTCACAGGGTGTTTGTTGTGGGGATAATAATGGCATACTTTGTAAACCACTCTGAGTGGGCATTAAGTTGTCCTGAAGGGCGGTATATAAATCTAACTTTGTTGTTGTTGTTATACAGAAATATGCAAATATTGCCAATGTCATACCTGACTTGTACGTGCATGGAATAGGCTGACCAACACCCTGCCACCATGTGGAGAGTATCCATAGCTGGGGGTTGTGTGAAATGCTCATTGTCTAATAGTCTCCTTTTTCTGGCTTTTTCCAATATTTATGGCATTTGTTAATAATTTGCCTTGGAATGGGGCCACAAGATCTTGTAGATAATTTATGTAGGATTTCTTTCTTCAATAGTATTTTTCTTATGCTGAGGAAGTGCTTAAATGGTGTTTTCTGCATGCACACTTACACGAGGTTTTCTGGATGTTCAATCCGTGTGGATCGGATCTGCTTTGGGCCTCTGTATTTCTGCACTTGAGGGGGTCAAACCAAAGTGTTATCTGTTTATTTTTTCTGCACGAGAAATATGCCCTGTTTCTGCTGTGGGCTTTCTGGGGAACATGTTGATCCCACAGACGGCAGGTCAGTTTCATCAGTTGATCACCAGTTGCCTCCCTCTCTAATTTAACACACGGAATTTCCAAATTAATCATTTAATCTCAGTCCCACAGATCTACCCCACAGAGTTAATGAAATAGTATTACTGATTAGTGAGTCAGACTTGGGTCTGGGAGAGCCAAGTTTAAAGCCCTACTCTGCTATTAATTTTGCTGGGTGACCTTGGGCCAGTCATACCCTCTCAGCCTTGCCTACCTCACTGGATTGTTGTGAACATAAAATGGGTATGCTGCCCTGAGCACTTTGGAGGAAGAGTGGGATAAAAATTTACTCGATAGATGCAGGTTTAGGCAAAAGTGCTGAATACCAGAAATTCGATGATCTTAAACAAAAACAGGAAGCTGATATTAACTCAGATTAAATATACAGTGTAACAGTTTGGGGCAAAATTGGTTTTAAGTGCACGTACAGGGCAATCCTAGGCAGAATTACTCTAGTCTCTGCATAGGATGATACCATTAATAAATGTAAAGCAGGTTCTCTGGAGAAGCAGCAGAAATATTTCCTAAGGAAAGAGTGAAGTGGCATCTGAAGAGGATGTTTAACAACTACCATGATGGACAGGTGGGGATTTACTGCTTTTCCCCTAAAAAATCAATGTGATGTCCAGAAGCATAAAACCCAAGTGCCTTGATATTCAAAAGCTAAACAATTAAGTAACAACATACAAAGTCAGCTGTTATCACTACGCTCAAGCACCATAGTTTTCTGCTTCACAGACTTCAGTGAAATTTACATAAACTACATGGAAGGTTCTAGCACGGTGTGTCAGTTGATAAATGATGTCACTAGAACCAGACAGAAGGTTCACTAGAACTTTATTCTTTGGCAGTTGAGGAAGGCTTCAGTTGAGTGCCTTCAAATCTCAGTGCCACTTTGGTCAAACAAAAAGGTTGCTGCATCCTTAATTGTGCTTGCCCAGAGGTGTGCCCAGAGGCCCTAGTAAGTATTCTTTTAAAATTAAAAGAGTAATCTGTAATCTTGCTATCTTCTGAAAACCATGCATTCTTATTAGGGACAAAATATCTGTAACATGGGAGATGTGTGGAATATCTCCTGACAGCAGGATTTAGTCCAGTTGCACCTTCGAGACTAACAAGATGTTCAGAGTCCAAGCTTTCAAGAGTCAGAGCTCCCTTATTCAGACACCTAACTATCTCCTGACAGTTTTGGTAGGTACTGAATTTCAGCTCTTGAGGATTTCCACAGTTGTGCATGCATGTGCTCTTAACCATTTCATTAAGAGTCTTTTTTCAAAATTCCCTTTCCCCAAGCACTTAAAGAGGAAAATATACCAGTATTTATCTTCCCCCTGCAGTGTATTGTTTATATGTCAATTTGCCAGCAGAAAAGGGGGGCTCTGAATTTGACTGGCCCAGTACAGGAGGGGAGGAGATGCTTGACCCTTTCCCTATAGCCTGTTTTCTAATCACCATTCTTACCTGTAAGGAGGAAAGACACTGGGTTTACATATCTGGAATTGAGGGGTATCACCTGCTCAGGGAGCCACCCTCATATTACAACCATTTAAAGGTCTGTTGTCTTCTTTTATTCTTTCCCAGCTGACTCAGTGGTGTGCATAACCTTTTCATATACTGCTAACCAGTTGGAAGGCAAAAAAAAAAGTCCTCTAGCAGAGTCAATCTCCCTTCCTTTGCAGCACCCATTGGTCCTTGTATGCACACAGGCTCTGTGCTGACGTTTAGCAGAGCGTATGGAGGCAGGAAATAGTGGTGGCAACTCATGCACTCACTTCTTCCTCCCACCCCATCTACATGCTGGTTACAGAAATACGTTGCTTGCACAGGGATTTCCAACTCAGCTTCCTCTTTATTGCAGTTGATTGTTGAAGAATTAAGATGGCAACTGACAAACGCCTGGAATTCATAGAGAACTATTGTACTCTCTCTCTCCGTGTGAAACCCGACAAATGGAACAAGTTTGCAACGAGCGAGGATGTCCTCGCCACACTCAATGAGTTCTATGAGAAGCCAGACCTGACGGCACTGGTGATCACCCTCAACCCTACTGGTCAGCTAGTCCCTTGCATTGGCTTTCCATCAGCGCTGAAGAATAAAGCAGTTTATTTTGTGAAGAAGAGGAATGAAAACGTAACTAAAGATAACTTCCTAGACGCACTCATAATCGGAGATCTCAGCCCTTCCCCTGTAGAGCAGATGATGGCTGTTGTGGAAGAAGTAAGAACACTGAATGGATTGATAACCCAGTAGAATTACTTTTATGGTGGTGATGCACACTACCAGTATAACACTGGCATGGCTGTGATTAGGGCTTTTTTTCTGGGGAAAGAGGTGGTAGTATATATCTGGAAGGCAATCATGTCTGCTGAAGCCCCCTTCGTAGTCACCTGCATGGAGTGTGCCATGTTTGTTTTCCTCCCAGAAGAGAAGACAGAGTTCACTTGCCAGAAGTGTAAGCTGGTCAGAGTTTTGGAAGAAAAGGTTCAGAGCCTGGAAGACAGGTTCACCACCCTTCAGGAGATCAAGGAGGGAGAGGATTTTATTGACAACAGCCTGGGGGCTCTGCACAGCCAAGAAGAGGAAAGTCAAGGAGGAGAAGAAAGAGTCAATCTCCCTTCTGAGCCTCCTCTCAGATCTACGGTACAAACCCGAAGACATCATTATTCCACATAGCACACTTCTATATGCTAAGTTGTTAAATCAATAAAATAAGACGTGGTTTGACAGGAAAGTAAGTTAAGTATTGCATACATATCAATTTCCCCCCAAATTTCCCAGTTTATTTTTCTATAGGAGGGACCTTTTTCCTATGGCGTCAAAATGTGCGGACATTTTACACCTCTAGTAAGAACAGTCCTTAGCATCCAGCCTTATGGGTATGGTTGCCAGCTTCCAGGCTAGAGATCTCCCAGAATTAAATCTGATCTCCAGCCAAAAGAGATTCCACATAGCACACTTCTATATGCTAATACATTTTAAGTTGTAAAATCAATAAAATAAGTGGTTTGACAGGAAAGTAAGTTAAATATTGCATACATATCAATTTCCCCCAAAACTTCCCAGTTGCAAGCAATGAGGCCTGTACATTTTCAACAGAAGAACAATTCAAGCATGAGATTAACATGGTTTTTGACAGAACTGCATACAAGACTTGAAAACAGAACTGCATACAAGACTTGAAAACACCAAAAGACTAAACACAGATTTTTCTTTTCTTGGTGGTGAAAAATTGATGAAAACGAGTAGCTCAGACTTAATGGTGGTCGCTGAACATTTGGCAAAAAAATATTCAGAGGACTTAAATATTAACGAATTTAAATGTGAACTTGAAACATTCAGAGGTCAAACTCATAATTTTTCTAAAAATACAGAACAAATGAGCTGCCCAGATCTATTATCTGTGATTTACACAAATGATTTACAGGATGCATTTCCTAATTTGTGTATAGCGTTAAGAACGTATGCCACTCTACCAACAACATCAGCATCCTGTGAGAGAAGTTTTAGCAAAATGAAGCTTATAAAAACCTATCTCAGGTCAGCAATGTATCAGGAGCATTTATCAAGCATGGCTATATTGTCTATTGAAAGTGATGTGGCAAATACCATAAATTATGATAATGCAGTGAGAAGTTTTGCAGGAAAAAAAGCCAGAAAAGTTCACTTTTAGTTGAAGTTAAGTAGTTATCTGCATTTTCTCCTAAGGACATGATGCCCTAGCAAGAGAGTTTACTTTTCATATATCTCTACTTTGCATCTGCTGTGGATTCTTTTGGGTGTCAGTAACTTGCCTTGGCTAACCAATAAATGTTATTTTTCTAGAATAAAGAATTTGAATCTATTTTCTTTATTTGGGTAGTGGGCTTCCATTGTTGGAGTTTAAATTCTCCCCATCACTGTGAATTCCCTACCACATTTGTCTTACTGGAATATTGACAGCTTGAGCTTGCAATAGCTCTTGTTTTAGGAGAGCCCACCCTTCACTTGCTCCTTCCAGTATTTTTTGCCATTAAATGACTCTCATCATGCCTCTGAGTTCCTTAAAGTCTGTCTTCCTAATATCTAACATGCATGTCTGCCTATGAACTCCCTTAGCTCCCTACAACAAAAGGAATTCTAGGAGGAATGCTTAGCTAATGATGGATAAGATAATGTAAAGTTGTTATTATTAACAATTCATAGAAGTCAACACAATTTAGTCTGTTTAAGAGTTGTTTATTATCTATCTATATTAAAAACATTGATCATATACGTATATATAAAGAAAAAATATAAGGGGGTGCCATTTTTCACTTCCCCCCCCCTCAAAAATATGTAGATCCGGCCCTGCGAGAAAGTGGAAAAGTACAGAAGAGGGCAATTAAGATGATTCGGGGTTTGGAGCATCTTTGCTGTGAGGAAAGGCTGAAGAGTCTGGGACTTTTCCGTTTAGAAAAGAGACGGATGAAGGGATACACGACAGAGGTTTATAAAAGTATGCGCAAAGTAAACGAAGAAGATAGAAAAGAACCTTTTCTCCCTCTCCCAAAATATTAGAACTCGAGGGCATCCAATGAAGCTGATGGGCAATACATTCGGGACTGACAAAAGGAAATGCATCTTTAACCAACAAATGATTATGATGTGGAATTCACTTCCTGAGGATGTAGTGGTAACCACAGGCACAGACAGCTTTAAAAGGGGATTCGAGCCATGGAGGAGGAGAATATCAGTGCTACTGGCCATGGTGACTAAAGGGAATCCCACATTCAAAGGCAGTAAACCTCTAATTACCAGAACCAGAAGGTAACATCAGGTGAAGCCCTCACCCCCTCATACCCTGTTATTAGTCCTCTATAGCAACTGGTTAGCCATTGGACTAGGGGACCACTGGTCTGAGCCAGCAGGGCTCTTTTTATGCTCTTATGATTGTCATTTACGAATAAAAGATGCTAGAGAGATTGTCCTGCCTTGTTTGACAAGAACACAGTATCAAGGAATAAGATGATATGGCACATCAAAGAACTGAGTTTGCTTTGAAGCAAAAAATGGAAAACAGTTCAATATGATCAGACAAATGACAGCAAAGCCTGGCCCTTTTCTCTGTGTTTGCTTTTATCACCAAGATAACATTTATTATCTCTACAAAATAATATTAATAGACTGAAGAGACTGACTCCTTGCACCACCTACTCTTTAGCTGATCTACCACCACCATTGACACTGCAATTTGCTGAGTGCTATTTAGATGAACTACCACCACCTTCAAAAACACCACATTTTGCTGAATTCTTCTGGTGAAACCAAAGTGGCTTCTTCAGTATTTCTTGGATGAAGTCAGACCAACTTTCCGTGGCATTCGTCTCCTGTGCAGTCAGCGCATGGATATGTGTCGGGGATGATGTGCATTTCTGTAGTTATTTTGAATTCTCTACCATGTGGTAAGAACTTTGCCTGTGAAGTAATTGCAATTTAGTTTGAAATGGAAAGATAAATCAGCAAGTCGGGCTATGGACTTCTGGTCTAGAGATTCATAAGCTTAATTCTACCAAGCTTTTTGTGGGTATTGAAGACACATGACTACTGAACTCTTCAGCTCCTATATGCTTGAAGGAAAACTGCTACAATAATTCTAGAACATGCCAATGTTGAAGGCAAATAAACATTTAAAGCTACTGAATTAGGATGAATTCAGCCCCTTCTATTTCTGAGGTCTGTCAGGATTACATTTTGCATCTAATTTGGAAAAGAGTGAGGCAGGTATGAAAGGCCCGGACAGATCATGGGCAAAATAGGGCATTTACCTCAAGGAAGAAACCTCTCCATCCCTTGGCTGGAATGTCCATATCTGCTTTATAAACACCAGATTTCTGCACAAAGATCAAACAGCAGGAGAAGAGGTGAGATCTCATTTCATTCCAGTATGCTGAAAACTTGTATAACTTTTTAAAAATTTTTTATTGGTGAGTTTAAATTTCCAAATTTGATACATATATTCCCTTCATATCTAATTAGTTCTGTTCCCCACTCTTTTCCTCCCCCCTCCCTATTGACTTCCAACAGCTTTCCAACCCTTACCCCCTTTTGTTGCTTAATACTATTTCACTTATATTTTTCTGCAACACATAGATCATAATATCTCTTACTCTAAGCGTATTCTAATTCTTTTATACAAATACTCTGTCAAATATACTATCAATATAGTATTTGCTGTATACTATACCATGCAATATAACATAGCATGCATTGTAATATAACATAACCTATATTTATCTACAACACATAGATCATAATATCTCTTACTCTAAACATGTTCTAGTTCTTTTATGCATATTCTCTATTCAATATACTATCAATATAGTATTTGTTATATACTCTTCCATACAATATGGCATAGCATGCATTATAATATAACATATCATAACATCCCAGTATAGTATGCAGTGTGATATATATATTGTATATAGTATATAGTATAAATTTTCTAATGCATCAATTTTACTTTTCCTTTGTTAAACTATATATTCTAAATCAAATTTTCTTTATCATAAAACTAGCTTAGATTGTTATAGTTAAATTTCCCCCTTGATGGTAAAGTCACTTCTCTCCTCCATTTACAACACCGCCCTTTAGAAATTCTCAAACTGCCACAGTTCTTTCACATCCCATTTTTTCTCTAAATATTGTTTCAATTTCCCCCAATCAGCAATATATTGTCCTAGGTCAAGATCTTTAAGCTTCCTTGTCATTTTGTCCATTTCTGCCATGTACAGCAATTTATAAATCCAGTCTTCTACGGTTGGCATTTCTTGTACTTTCCACTTCTGCACGTACAAAAGTCTTGCCGCTGTAGTCATGTAAAATAGCAATGTTCTATACTGCATTGGAACAGCTTCCATCCCCAAGTTCAGTAGCAACAATTCAGGATTCTTATTTATTTGAATTTGTAAAATCTCATTAATTACTTCAATTATATCTCCCCAATACTGCTTAGCTACTTCACAAGTCCACCACATATGATACAATAATCCTTCATGCTTTTTGCATTTCCAGCATTTATCTGACATATTCGTATTCCCTAGCGCAATTTTCTTTGGTGTTAAATACCATCTGTAGATCATTTTGTATACATTCTCTTTAATATTTGTACAAGTTGAAATCTTCAGTGTATTTTTCCACAGGTGTTCCCACGCCTCCATTGTTATTTCTTTATGAAAGTTTATTGCCCATTTCACCATCTGGATTTTAACTGTTTCATCCTCCGTATGCCATTTCAGAAGTAATTTATAAATCTTAGATATTTCTTTCTTGCCTTCTTGTAGCATCACTTCTTCTAGTTCAGAATTTTCCATTCTTATACCTCCTTTTAAGCAGTCCGAATTATAAAGATCTCTGATCTGTCTATATTTAAACCATCCATAACAAGGAGACAACTCTTCTTCTGTTTTTATTCTTAACATTTGATGTTGAACTTGTGTTATCTCCTTGTAGGTTAGACGTTGCTGCTCATTATCAACAGTTCTCGGATCTATTACTTCATACGGAACCACCCATGAAGGAATTCCATCTTCCATGTAGACCTTATATTTTTTCCAGACTGTGAAGAGGCTTCTCCGAATGTAATGGTGCAAAAACATCGAGTCCGCTTTTACTTTATCATACCACATATATGCATGCCATCCAAATAGTTTTTTATGTCCCTCCAAGGCCAGCAATTTACGATTTTTTAACATTATCCAATCTTTTAACCATACCAGGCATATTGCTTCACAATATAGTCTTATATTGGGCAGTTGGAGGCCACCTCTTTCCTTCGCATCCTGTAATACTTTCATTTTCACGCGTGGTTTCTTGCCTGCCCACACAAAATCTGAAATTTTCCTTTGCCATTTATCAAACTGTTTTGAGTCTCGAATAATTGGAATTGTTTGCAACAAGAACATCACTCATGGTAAAACATTCATCTTTACTGCTGCTATTCTTCCCAACCATGATAAATTCAATTTATTCCATTTTATCAAATCTCTCTCTATTTGTATCCACAGTTTCTCATAGTTGTTTTTGAATAAATCTATATTTTTCGCAGTCAGTTCGATACCCAGATACTTTACTTTGTTAGTTACCTCACAGTCCGTTGTCACCATTAGTTCTTGTTGCTTCTGTTTGGTCATATTCTTGCATAGTATTTTTGACTTCTTTTTATTCACATAAAATCCAGCTAGATCTCCAAATTGCTTTATTTTCTCTATTACCTTTGGCATGTTTTCGATTGGATCTTCTACTATTAACATTATGTCATCCGCAAATGCTCTGATCTTGTAGGAAAATTCCTTTATTTTTATACCTCAGATTGTATCATCCCCTCGTATTTGAACCATCAATATTTCCAAAACCAGAATAAACAACAATGGATACATAGGGCAACCCTGTCTTGTTCCTTTGCTTATTTTCAATTTTTTTGTTAAGTCATCATTCACTACAATCGCTGCACTTTGGTCTCTGTAAATTTCTCTAACCGCTTGTATGAACCTTTCTCCCATTTGCAGCTTTTCCATAGTGGCAAACATAAAGTCCCAGTTCAGGTTGTCAAATGCTTTTTCTGCGTCCACGAAAAAGAAACCAACTTCCCTATCACAATGCTTGTCATAGTATTCAATAGCATTTATTACTGTCCTTAAATTGTCTTTAATTTGTCTATTAGGTAAAAATCCTGCCTGTTCCTCTGCGATGAATTCCACCAGCCATCCTTTTATTCTTTCTGCCAAAACTTTTGCAAATATTTTATAGTCATTGTTCAATAACGAAATTGGCCTATAATTTTTAACATTGGTCAGGTCCAGCCCATCTTTCGGAATCAGTGATATGTTAGCTTCGTTCCATGAATCAGGAATTTTTTGGCCTTGCATAGTTTCATTCATTACCTCTCTCAAAAAAGGTGCCAGTTCGTTAGCCATCACTTTATAGAACTTTGCTGTTAGTCCATCCGGTCCCGGTGCTTTCCCCAATTTCGTTGATTGGATGGCCTCTTTTATCTCTTCCTCTGTCATTTCTCTGTTTAATTTTTCTTTCCATTCTTCCGACATAGTTGGTAGTTTCATTTTCTCCAGATATTCCTCTATTGAACCCCTGTTCACGGCTTTTTTCTGGTACAGTTTTGCATAAAATTTATAGAAGGCTTTACTGATGGCTGTTTGGTCCAATAATATTCTATCTTCCTCTCGGATTTTAATTATAGTTTTCTTTTCTTTTTTCTTTTTCAATTGCCAAGCTAGGTATTTGCCAGGTTTGTTTGCACCTTCAAATGTTTTTTGGTTCATTTTTTTTCAAATTCCACTCCAATTCTTTGTTGTTCATTGCCGTCAATTACTCCTGCAATATTTTTATATCCTGATATATTCGCTTCTTCCCTGGTCTTTTCTTAAGTTGCATCTCTTTGGCTTTAATTTTTTCCGTTATTTCCTTTCTTTTTTCTTCTTTTCTCCTTCTATCTCTTCCGTTTAAGTCCATCAGTATTCCTCTAATTACCGCTTTGTAGGTGTCCCATACCTTGTGGGTTGACACATCCTTAATTATGTTGTATTGTATAAAGAACTTGGTCTCCTTTCGCAGCAACGCCATATTGTCTTCTATCTGCAGCAAGTCTTCATTTATCCTCCATCCTCTTTTTAAAATATTTTTCCCGAATCTCCACATAATTGGATTATGATCTGAGCTTACCTTAGGCATAATCTCCACATTTCTAGTCCACAACGTCAAATCTTTGGAAGCCCAGATCATATCAATTCTTGATAGTGTAAAATGTCTTGCAGATTAAAAAGTATATTGTCTATTTTTAGGATTTTGTCTCCTCCATACATCCTCCAGACTTTCTTGCTCTTTGATCGCAAAAAATGACTTTGGCAAAAGTCCTCTTTTTTTCTGTGCAATTTTAGATTTCTTGTCTTCTTCCAAGCTTGTAACTCCATTAAAGTCACCCGCCATAATTATTTGGTCATAAATCAACTCTTCTAGTTGTCCTTGCAAGTCCTTAAAACTTGTATAACTTGAAGCATTTCACTAGAACAACAGGTCATCATGAACAGACATGGGCACGAACAGAAAAAAAATGAACATGGTGTTTGTTGTTCATTGCCATCCCTGAACAACAAACATTGACGAACATGATCCTGTCACGAACACATTCGTTGTTTGTGGGGGCCAGCAGGCTCTCCTCCAGCCATCAAGATCCCTACTGCACCACTCCCAGAAATCCTACCTGAGCAGCCAGCAGGAAAGGTACCAATAATAAATAAGAGCTTGGCACCAGAGCCTGGCAGCAGCCCTGGAACCTGAAGGGGTAGATCCCTATCCCACCACACACAAAGAAAACTCAAGCTCCAATGCACTCACCCTGTCTCTCTAACAGCAGCTGTCTCTCCCTGAAAGCCAGAGCTGGGAGCCCCCCTGGTCTTTCCCTTTTGTAACAAATTTGGAGCTCCAGTCCACACTTGGAGGGAAGACCCACCTATCAAGCTAAATTGGGCTTCGATTGGGGTTTCCAGGGCAACAGCAGGAGTTCAGATAGAGTTCAGGCAGTCCCTGCCTGAGTAGCCATGGGAATTGATCGCAGGTGCCAGACTGTCTTGCTTGACGAACAGCAACAAACAGCAACGAACAAAGCTTGCAATGACCACCTGTTCGTTTAGAATGGGGCCTCACGAACAGCTTTTTTGCAAACAGCAGATCGGGCTGTTTGTGGGTTTTTTTAGTTCATATTGCTGTTTGTGCCCATCTCTAGTCATTAAGTGCTTTAAAGGTAAGAAGTAGCACCTTAAACTGAATACAGATCCCAATGGAATTGTTTTAAGATGGGATTTCATGACTGCATCTATGTGCCCCTGTCAACCAGTGGGTCACTGTATTTTGTATCAACCAAAGCTTCCAAATTGTCCCCCTAAACAGCACCATGTAGACTTTGTTTTTGTTGTCTGGCCTCAGAGTTAAAGACACACAGATACGTGTTCAAGAGCAGAGACAACTTTCATACTAAATGTAACTGAGTAAAGGCATTCCTCATTATGATGTTTATCTGATCTTCTACCAACAGAGGGGAAAATAACAGAACTCGTTAGATCATCTCTCCATTCAGAATAGGAGGTAAAATTCCCTCCAGAACCTCAGCCTTACCAACCAGCATCAGTTCCATCTTGCCTGGGTTCATATTCAGTTTGGCATCTCTCAACCACTTGACCTTGGACTCTGGCTACTGCCAAAGAACATAGAATGTATTTCCTGCTAGCTTGGAGTCTACCTACCTCTAAGGTTTTCCACCAGGTCTTCTTCCGTTCCACATGATCAGATGTGTTTTGTGAGTTGCCTGTCAGAAACTCAGTTCTTAGATGTGCTTGGGCCTGATTTGGATGGTAACCACAGCATGTTTGGAGATTTATCTTTCTACATGCACCATTTTCCTTAGCTAAATGAATCCCAAGGAGCCATTATTTGCTGCTCTGGGGCTCCTATATTTCCCCAAAGAGACACATCGTGGCTCTCAAGAGCTGTTTCCCCTGTGCACAGGGGGAACATTTCAGTCCTCTCTCGCCACATGCTGTGGTCATGATCCAAAACAGGCCCACAAGTTCCTGAGTCTGATTTGGATCATGACCACAGCATGTGGTGAAAAAGGAAACTTTTTGTTACAACCCAAACAGATAGCATATGAAGTCAACCAATCAAAGCCAGTCAACATGGCACGATCAGTTGCTTAGGAAGTGCCAAGATTTCCCCCAACTGAAAAGAAGGAGGGGAAGAGCTGAGTTGAGCTTTGCCTTTCAGTATCACTCCCTTCAAACTGCACCTGGCATCAGGAGTCTTCATGTGGTGGAAGAAGGAGAGAATCTGTTATGCAAGACTCTTCTTTGTCCTTTTCCTCCTCCTTTCATGGTTAAAGTCCATGTGGTTAGTTTGAAATAACTACAGGGAGACCATACTGTTAGAAGAGGAGGATTTGACGCTGTTCCTTTCCTCAGGTTTCGGAGGGGGCCAAACGCCTTCCTTACTGCCCTGAACTATCCTTTGATGTGTAGATTGCTAATCTCAGGACTTCTTCCTTGTGACATCCTTCCCTTCCTTTGTCATACAACTATTGCTTCTCTCCATCATGCACAATGGATGTAGGACTTGTCCTGCAATCCATGTCCATTCTTAGACTAGACAGATTGGAATCTATCTCTCCACTTTTTTATCAGAATATGGAGTTCCTATAATAAAGAACTCTTACTTCTTTTCTAAACCTAAGCTAAATACCCATCGTGTTTTCTCTGCAATTAATGCTACTCTGCTACCCTAATACTAATTGCTGGAGGCTCAGTTTTCTATCTTTTTATAGGTTATGGGACCAGCTATATTATTTAATACAGACAGCATCAGAATGTCTGACAGAAATTGTATACATATTTACTCAACTTTAAATCTCATAGAATCCAGTTTAAAAATCCTGTTTTAAAACTTCCATTCTTGAATTCATTGTGAATTGTCTATTTAAAGTAGAAAAGATACAGCCATCAAGTAGACTGTTAAAAGCACCTAGTTTCTAAGCTCATTAAATATTTTTTACCCATAACCCCAAACAACGACACAAGATGTGACAGTTAACTAGATTATTAACGGCTAATTTACTTCAGTTACACATCCCTGATTTCATGCAAGTTGCCGCTAACAAGCAGCCTACTGTGGCTATCAATGTTGTACTCAAAAACTACCCTAGTTCCAAACCTGGCCAACATTACTGGTGGCTTCATTTATCCTTATCCTTAAAGAAAGATATTTATAACTGATTTTTGATAGATATGAATCATGTACTCTGACTGGAGTTTGTTTGAGGAATGGCAGGATGTACATGAAAAAATTGAACTGTTTGCTAGCCAAAAATTTTGCAGGTGGTGTGGCGCTCTTTGACTTTAATGTTTCTTATCTGCTGCCCAATTCTAATTGGCAGCCTACTGTGGCTATCAATGTTGTACTCAAAAACTACCCTAGTTCCAAACCTAGCCAACATTACTGGTGGCTTCATTTATCCTCACCTCACCTGCATGTAAAACAGTGCTGAGAGGAGTGAAGCCTTGTCTCCCCCCATGTGCCACTGAAGAAGGGAGCTCTGACTCTTGAATGCTTACACTCTGAGAATTCTGTTTTTCTCTAAGATAACACCGGACTTAAGTCTGCTGTTCTACTGCAGACTAAACGCAGCAACCCACCTGAAGCACCGAGGGAATTTTTCCCCAAGGCTGCCCAGATATTTGAGCCAATGATGTGCTAGCTTGGGAACGACCTCATCCTTTGATGGCTTACCTATTAGCTCTGCCTACACTGTAGCATCGCCATTAGGGTTGCTAGGTCCTCTTACCCTCATAATGGGAGGGGGGACCCAGGGCTTAGCTTTTCTGTGCTTCTTGTGTGCAAATTGCGTGTGCGCAAAGCACATCTTTGCGCAGGTGCAGGAGGGCACATGTATTTCTCAGTGGACCAATTTGGGCTTCAAACAATTTGGCCTGTCTGGGGCCAAAATTGGCCCACTGAGAAATGCATGTGAGTTCTTGGGGCAATGCAATGATGTCACTCCTGAGGGTGACATCATCACACTGCCCCAGGAGTGCACCCGGGAGGCTCATTCCCCTGCCTTTTCCCCTTCCTAGCCAGGTGAGTGAGGGGCAGATGGAGGGTGGGAGCAGGGAATCGCCCATCCCCTAACCAGTGAGAAGATCAGGCCTAATTAGAGAATACCACCTATACAAGGACACCAGAAAAGGCAAAAAAAAGTTCCCTTTCCAGGCCAACTTGCTGGAGGCCCAAAAAGTTCCTGCTTGGCCCCTTTAAAGGTGAACAGATTATGCCACATTATCCACAGGAAGGATAGGTAGGCCAATTTGCATCAAAAGCCTGCAACAGCGAATAGGACAGAGCTCAAACAGCTTCTCGAGTAAGTGGAACCTGGAGTTCTTCAGACTACAGATATCACTTCCCTTGGAGAAAATGGCGGCTTGAGACAGCTGACTGTCTGGTATACCATAGAGTCTAAGAGAAACTGAAGTCCATTCCCAGGCAAATCCCCAAACTGTCAGGAATTTCCCAAGCCTTCAGGAATTTCCCAAGCCAGAGCTGGAGGCCATATTCTCCAGACTCATTTCAATTGGCTGCTCCACTTGAGGCAGCAAATGGCTTGCCAAGAGACAGTTGAGCACGCTTGCCTCATTTACAGTTGGGACTAGTACAAAAGAATACCTCTACCATAGGGACTGGGAACTAAATTCACTTTCCTCCTGCCTGGTGTTTTTTATGGAACTGAAGCTATAATGTCATTTAAAACAGGGTTAACATACCTGTAACTTATGTTCATCGAGTTCTTCTGTGCTGACACACATGGGGACAGCGCAGGCGCAGGCCAGCCGCTGGAAAATTCTTCATTGCTTCTATAGCTCCGAAGGGGCCGTTTGTCGCGCGCCTCAGCAACCGTTTCCCGCCCAAACGGTCACATGTCCTTCCAGCGACCAACAGCCCCTTCCCTCAGTTCTCCCTTGCCGCCGCTATCCAGTACACATAGGCATAATCTTACAAATCACCAATTCTCATTATTGTTATCATACCTGTTGTTATTCTGCATTGGAATTCACAGCGGGGCAGAAGGGAGGGATGTGTGCCAGCACAGAAGAACTCGATGAACATAAGTTACAGGTATGTTAACCCTGTTTTCATCTTCGTTCTTCTGTGCCTCCACACATGGGAGAGTACCAAGCTTCACACAATAAGGAAGGTGGGGTGAAATCCAACTCAACTTTATTATGTATCATCAGTCCTAGTACAAGGACCAAGAAATAAATAAATTTTGTTCAATAACATTTAACTTGTTCAATAAATATATACATATATACAAATATACACAAATTGTCATTGTCAATTAGTACAATAATACCCTCCAGCATCCCTTCAGGAAAACAGGGAGTGGAGGACAGCTTTGGCTACAGAAACCTCTTGCTCTGCATTGACATCCATAGCATAATGTTTATCAAAAGTGTCAGCAGAGGACCACGTAGCTGCCTTACAGATATTAACCAGAGGCACACCCCTGATGAGCGCTGATGAGGCAGCCTGAGAACGCGTGGAATGGGCTTTGACCTCTAGCGGGCAAACCACCCCGGCCAGAGCATAGGCCCTACTAATGGCCGACACAATTCACCAAGACAGAGTCTGTGAAGATGCCCTGTGACCCTTGTCCTTGGCCCCAAAACAGACAAACAAGTGAAGACTACTACGGAAGTCCCTTGTCCTATCTAAGTAAAAAGCCAAGGCCCTCCTTAGATCTAAGGTATGAAGGGCCTTCTCCCCTTTGGAAGATGGCTGCGGAAAAAACGCAGGCAGCGTAATTTCCTGCGACAGGTGAAAGGCAGACACCGCCTTTGGCAGGAACTTAAGGCATGGCCGCAGGACCACCCTATTACTATGGAATAGAAGGAAAGGTGGGTCAGCCCTAAGCGCTGACAACTCACTAACCCTCCTGGCAGACGTTATAGCCACCAAAAACGCTACCTTGTAGGACAACAAGTCCAAGGGGCATGTGGCTAATGGCTCAAAGGGAGGCAACATCAGCCTTGACAGCACCAGGGATAGGGACCATTGAGGCACAGGAGGGGACACAGGCAGGTAGAGATTAAACATCCCCTTCAGGAACTGACGAGATTTACAGTGTGAGAACACTGTGCTACCGTCTACCCGATCATGAAAAGCGGAAATAGCCGCAAGATGGACCTTAAGGGAGGTAACTCTTAACCCTTGGTCCCTCAACTGACATAAGTAGTCAAATATTAGCCCCAGGGGGCTACTGGCAGGCACCATTTTCTTAGCAAGTGCCCAAGCCTCAAACTTACGCCACTTAGCCTCATAGGCCCACCTAGTAGACGGCTTCCTTGCATTCAGCAAGACTTTTTTCACCTGCTCTGAAAACACTACAGGCAGGGTTGTATCCGCCAGACCAACAGGTGCAGCTTTCTGGGTTCGCGGTGGAACAAGCTCCCATTCCGCAGGAGATCCTGCCGGGGAGGCAGACTCACATACGTCCGATTGGACATCTGCAAAAGTTTGGGGAACCATACTTGTCTCGGCCAGAAGGGTGCCACCAGAATGCAATCTGCATTGTCATTTTCTATTTTGCACAGCACCCTTGGTATTAGTCGGAATGGTGGAAACATATAGTGCAACCTGTGGGTCCACGTAAACTGGAAGGCATCCCCAATAGAGAGGGGGTCGCTCCCTGCCCTTGAACAAAATATCTGGGCCTTGGTGTTTGCTGAAGTCGCGAACAAATCTATGTTCGGTTGGCCCCACATCCGAAAGATCGGCCCAATGTACTCTGCGTTCAATTCCCACTCGTGGTCCAACATGTGCACCCTGCTCAGGGCATCTGCCCGAACATTGTCTGATCCCGCTACGTGTATAGCCCGAAGCATCACACCATTCTGGATCGCCCAGTGCCAAACGAGCGTGGCCTCCCTGCAGAGAATCATAGATGCTGTGCCCCCTTGTTGGTTTAGGTAATACATGGCAGTCGTGTTGTCCGTCTGCACCAACACCTGACGGTTTTGTAGAAGTGCTATAAAGGACACAAGTGCAAAACGAATAGCTCTTAATTCAAGTACATTAATGCGCAGGTTCTTTTCCCTTTCTGTCCAAACATCTTGTACACATACAGTACCACAGTAAGAACCCCATCCTATTAGGGACGCATCAGTGGTCACCGTAACTTCAGGATGCTGGTAACCAAATAGGGTCCCTCTAAATAAGTTGTCATCAGACAGCCACCAGTCAAGGGAGGATAGAATAACCCTAGGTATGGACAGCTTGAGAGACGGAGGGTGGCGTATAGCATCATACCTCCGCACGAACCAATTCTGAAGCGGGCGCATATGCAGTCTAGCAAAGGGGACCACAGAGGTGGCTGCTGCCATATGACCCAAAAAACATTGGATGGTGTGAACGGATTGGAACCAGTTCCTTTTAAACATGGATACCAGACCCTTCAGGGACTTAGCTCTCTCAAGGGGGAGCAGTGCCTTACCCTCTACAGAGTCTAAAATTGCACCAATATAGGAGACCTTACGGCTGGGCACCAATTTCGATTTATTAAAATTTATTAGCAGGCCCAAACGTTTGCAAGTGTTCAGTACTAACTCTACATCTTGCAAAAGCTTAGCCTCTGAATCAGCCACGATGAGCCAATCATCGAGGTAGGGAAAAATGGTACAGCCCTCTTCCATAAGAAAGGACACTTGGTAAACACTCGTGGCGCCGTGGACAGGCCGAAGGGAAGCACCTTATAACGGAACACCCTTCACTTGTAAACGAAGCTCAGGTATTTCCTGTGCTCCTCCCGTATTCCCACATGGAAATAAGCGTCCTTCAAATCAAGGGCAGCAAACCAATTCCCTTTCTTTAACAAGGAGATTACAGCAGACAGTGTGACCATTTTGAACTTAGTCACCCTTAGAAAGGCATTAAGGCCTCTTAAATCTAGAATGGGGCGTAAACCCCCATCCTTTTTGGGGACCAAGAAGAACCGAGAAAAGAAGCCCTTTTCAGATTCGTCATAAGCCATCTCTTCTACAGCACCCTTGGCCAGGAGCGATACTATTTCTGCATCTAGTTCGGCCATGGTATTATTTACAGCCGTTAGTGGTGAGCTACACCTAGGCAATTCCAAGGATTCCAGCCCGTATCCCTTATCAACAATTGTTAAGACCCATGAGTCAGATGTTATTGACTTCCAGTCAAAGAGGAAAGGCTTCAGCCTATCAGAAAAGTTCAAGGATGCGGCTGGCTCGTCCCGTCAGTACTGCCTCCCAGGTCCCTGCTGATCTTTCTGCTGGGCTGGGGGCTGAGACGTGCGAGGCTTGAAGGGTTTACGCCTCCTGGGCTGCTGAGCAGGAGCGAAGTGGCGCTGAGAGGAGGCAGGGTACTGCTGGTAATAGGCCCGCTGCTGGTATCTGCCTTGATATTGGTACGGATTGTACCTTGCAGTATACCGTGGCCTGGATGCAGACCTGTCTGACGAGGTCAATCCCAACGACTGGGCCGTCTGCCTGTCTTCCTTCTTTTTCTTGAGCGCCTCATCGGTCGTCTTAGAGAACAAAGAATCCCCTTCAAAGGGCAGGCCCTCGATCCTTGACCTCACTTCCTGTGGGAGAGCCGTCGACCGGAGCCAAGAATGACGCCTGAGGACCACAGCTGAAGCCATTCCACGTGCAGCAGTGACGGCAGCATGGCTCCCAGCATTCATCTGCTGCTTGGAGAGACGGATGGCTTCTGTCTGCAGCAGAGACACTACCGCCTTCTTGTCAGCAGGCAAATCACCGACATAGGATGCCAGCTTCTCCCATAGGTATAATTGATAGCCAGCCATGATGGTCTGGTAGTTGGCTATCCGGAGGCCCAACGAGGAGATGGAATATTGTCGCCTGCTCAGGGCATCGATCTTCCTGCCCTCTTTGTCTGGTGGTGCAGAAGAGGGGCCCGACCGACGAGGCTGGATCTCTTCAGCAATCAAAGAGGAGGGTGGAGGGTGCTTGACCAACGATTGCCAGGTGCCCTGTTTGATTTTGTACATCTGTTCGATACGTTTAGATGTAGCTGGCTGATCCGAGGGCACCTACCACACCTTCTCCACTATCTCTTCCACACCCTCCAGCATGGGGAAGCCCACCGTAGCAGGGTTGTCTCCGTAGATCCGGCGCAGGAGCTTGTCTTTAGTCTGCGGTGTGGCCGAGGAAATATCCATCTCCAACGCCTTCGCCATGCGTGCCATCTGGTCTGCATAGATCCGAAGGTCTTCATAAGGGGAGCTGGTACTGGGCGCCACATTGTCGTCTGGGGACGGCTCCGACCACAACTCCGATCTGTAATCACAGATGTCGTCAGCTTCCTCCTCATCAGACCCAGGCACCGACTCTTCTCCGTGGAAGGGTGGGGGCAGCCAACCCTGTCTTGAGGTGGATGGTCTCGGCTCCGAGTACTCAAAACCGGCAGGGGCCCCTTTCCACTGGCAATGGTAGGCCGGAGGGATGTATGAGGCCCGTCGGTGCCGAGACTCCAGGGAGTGCCTGGAAGCTCCCCGCTTCCGAACGGCGCCGGCTCTGAACGGAGGACGTCGGAGATATAGGAATCGCTGGCCCTGGCGAAGGTTGGCTCCGATGGCGGACCAACGGGCTCGGATCCGTGACGGGGGAACGATCGCTGGAGACTACAATGAAGGCCCCCGGATCTGGCACCTCCTCTGGAGCTGGTCCGACCGGCGAGTTCAGGTGAGGGGAAGGTGTGCGCGGAACCACCAACACCACCTCCTCCGTAGAAGCCCGACGTGGGTACCGAGAGTGCCGATGCTTGGCCTTCTTCGGCTTTTTGGAAGAAGGCTCCGAAGAGGCCCTCGGAACCGAAGCCCTCTCGGCGGCCGGCCTCTTGCTGGACTCTGGCCTTGGACCCGACACCTTCCTGGGGGTCGACTTCCCGGCGGCAAGCTGGGGCCTCCGCACTGTAACCGTCGTCGGTTCCACTGATGGCCTCAGATCCGCTCTCTTCGGCTCCGATCCCGAAGCCTTCTTCGGATCTGAGCGCACCGCCACCGCGTCTTGGGGCGATTTAACTGGCCCCTGTGCTGGAGAGGCCGCTCTTGACGCCACAGCACTCGTTTGCCGAGATTTCGACGCCGACTTTGTGGATGCCACTGAGCCCGCTCGGGAATGCCTTTCAGCAGAGGGGCTAGGGCCAGCCTTGGGGGAAGGCAAAGGAGTACCCTCAGACATCACCTTCTGCCACAACGAGGAGTTCAACCATGCCTGACGCTCCTGCAGGGCCTTGTGAGTGAACTTTTGGCAGACCTTGCAAGCCGGAACGTTGTGGGTCTCCCCCAGGCAAAACAGACACAGATCATGGCCATCGGTTTGGGCCATTTTTGTGTGGCACTGAACGCAGTGCTTAAATAAGGCCTTAGAAGCCATAATAGGGTCAGGCAAAAAGGCGACGTCAAAACAGTCCGAGGTTATATTTACCGAGTCCAGTCAAGATCCAAATCAGTCAGAAGAAGAGTAGTCAAGTCCGAAGTCAATACCAAATAATCAATCAATCAATCACTACAAGCATGGAGCTGCGAAGCAGACGTTCACTTCAAGCGGCGGCAAGAAGAGAACTGAGGGAAGGGGCCGTTGGTCGCTGGAAGGACATGTGACCGTTTGGGCGGGAAACGGTCTCTGAGGCGCGCGACAAATGGCCCCTTCGGAGCTGTAGAAGCGATGAAGAATTTTCCGGTGGCTGGCCTGCGCCTGCGCAGTCCCCATGTGTGGAGGCACAGAAGAACGAAGATGAACTAGGGTTTTTTTGTGGTGGTAATCACTGGTACTGAGTACAGGTACCTTTAGAGTGGGGAGGTGCTCTCCCCAGTTGTTTGGGGGATCTGGTAGAGACGCCCTCTTAAATATAAGAGGAAAGTTCACATTTTTGCTGTGGTTTATATTTTCCCAGGTATAATAGTCAGGGCCAGTTTCTCTTTATAACTACCCATGGGGAGCAACTGAGATCTGGTTTGCATTGTCTAATTCGATTTGCATTGTCTAACCTAATTTGATATCACCATCATTATCTGTATGCCATTTTAAGTCCATTTCAAATTGCAGGAAAGTCTTTTACTTCATGTTGGAGCAAATCTCTTTCTCCTCCATCCTTATAAAAAAATTGAACATGAAGGAGAGTTCTGGGGGATTTGAAAACTTGATCGCTATTTTGTGGCTTGTTAAATTTGTCCTAAAGAAAGATATTTAGAATTGATTTTTGACAGATATGAATCACGTACTCTGATTGGAATTGGTTTGAGGAAATGGCAGGATATACATGAAAAAAATAGATTGAATTGTCTGCTAGCCAAGAATTTTGCAGGCTATATGAATTTATTCTTTACAAGTGGCGCTCTTTGACTTTAATGTTTCTTATCTGCTGCCCAATTCCAATTGGCTGCCATTTCAAATGCATAAGCTTTGCAACTTATCCTGTTGCAAAATGCATTGTATATACCACAAGGAAGTAAATACTACTCATTACAAACTGGTTTTTCCCCCTTACTTTTTCTTATCCAAAAAACAACTATTACCCTATTCACTGTAAAGTGAGGCCCAAGTTACACCTTATGATTTATAATCTGTGGAACTGGCACTCCTCTCTGACCTGATATTAACGACAACACTTAATCAGGAGCTTATTTTCCAGGAACCCAGTTTGGCTCCCCCCCCCCATGCTGTTTTCCCAAACTGAATCAGCTTCATGGGGCTGCATGTGCCCTGTTGGGGTGTGTGCATGGCATTTTTCATTTGGTACGTGGTGGAATGGAGTTCTGGATCCTCTTGAAAATGGTCACATGGCTGGTGGCCCCGCCCCCTGATCTCCAGACAGAGGGGGGTTTAGATTGCCCTCCGCACAGCTGAGCGGCGCGGAGAGCAATCTAAACTCCCTCTGTCTGGAGAACAGGGGGCGGGGCCACCAGCGATGTGACCATTTTCTCCAAGGGCAACCCACTGAGTTCCTCCACCCCTTTTCCCAGAAAAAAAGCCCTGGGTGTGTGCATAGACAGCACTTGGAAAACAAATTCCATCTCTCCTGATGTCTGACTGTCACCATCAATGCCAGGACAGGGGGACTTCCAACCCTACTTATTATTATTATTATTATTATTATTATTATTATTATTATTATTATTATTATTATTATTATTATATTTCAATTTATATACCGCCCATCCCCAGGGGCTCTGGGCGGTGAACAGTTAAAATCGATAAAAACAAGAACTAAAATCAATATAAAAAAATAAAACAAATTAACGAAGTGCAGTGGTGGGGAGAACCCTCCCTCCCCCACCCCAAATTACACATTGTAACATATAGTCTGGTCCTCAGATGAGGGATTTGCTTTCATATAATACTTGATTTGCCTTAGAATGGTGAGTGAGGAGGGGCAGAGGAGATCTTTGTCCACTGGGTTCATGGTGGCTCTGGGCACCACTGAAGTCTACCAGTATGTTGCTCCAGGGAGGTCCCAGCCACAGTTGACTCCTTCGGCATATCAGGGCTGCAACAGTGCACAGTGAGGAGGTTTGGCGCTGACTGGCAGCAATCCTGCCCCAAGAGAGTATCAGCTAGTGGGCAGAGTGTGGCCAGGGGCAGAGGCTACTTTAATGGGGGAAGGCGTCCTGTTTGGCTGGCAGTGGGCGGGGCGCACGGTTAATGGAGAGGGGAGGATCTGTTCGTTGATTGTGGCTTTGAGGGCTGTGCAGGGAAGAGAGAGGGGGAGGAACCTGGTGCATGGAAGGCAGGAGCTAGATCTGCCCTGAGGTGGCAGGGACCACAGGATTGGCATTAACTTCAGAAGGGATCCTCTGTACTGGATGAATTAAATAAAATAGGCATCAAAGAGACACTTATGATTTCATTGTGGGGGAAATACCCATGGAACCTTGCCCTGGTCCTAGCTTGCTTCAGCCCTCTATGTTGCAAGAGCCCTAGATACCAGCCCCACCCCACCCAGGCAATCGTGCTGGACATGCTGGGGACAAGCCCACGGAGATGGGCAAAGGCGCCTCAACCATCCCTTCCCACAGAGCTCCGACCTCGGGGGGCTCAAGTCTCCTTCCCCTCTCTGTGAGAAGGGATGGTTGAGTCTAGCTGCTGTGGTGGCTGCGGCAGCCTCAGCAGCCCCTTCTGCCGCTGCTAGCTGTCTGTCAGCTTCAGGTTTGGCTCTCTTCCTGCCCCCCTCACTGATGTTTTCCCTCTTATCCTTCTGGCCCTGCTACTGCTGCTGTGACATGCCCCCTCCCCAAGCTCCTGGAGAAAAACTTGAGTGGAGCAAATTTTTGCAAGAGACGCTCCAGGATTCGGGGCGGGGGCCAGCTACACCTCCTAAGTAAACTTGCGGGAAACTAACACATGTTGGGTGTTTCATGTAGTTTAGCTCTCAGAAATCTCTATTCCTACTCAGATCTGATGACAGGAGCTTGACTTTCAAAAGTTTATATCCTGGAAATCTTGGTTTTTATGTGCTGCTGGATTCAAACCTTGTTCAGCTACTGCAGACCAACACAGCTACCCACCTGACACTGCAACTGAGATTCTTTCCATATTTTTTAAATGATGCAGCCATATTCCAGAATCCTTCAACCTTGTCAGAAAACAGACCCAAGACACTCACCACTTTTTCAGGAAAGTGTTGAATCCATTTTATTTTTTGTTCTGAAGACCCACTAGCTCCTCTATGCAATCTGAAGTCTCGCCTGAGAAAGTTGAAAGCATAAAGGGATAAATGTTCTGAAAAGCCCATACAAGAGTCCTGCTATCAGTTGTAGTTCAAAAAGACTGAAATATCCCTACCTTGGAACGTCGGCACGGTAAGAAAAGACTTTGACAACGTGGCCAGTTGTATATAAGTAGATAGTTCCTGTGGTATTTGTCTAGGAAGATAAAAGGAGTGGGTGAGGGAGAGATGAAAGTGAAGATCTCAACTAGGGACTAGGCCTATCCCACCCTTGTCATGCCTTGTTTAAGAGTTGATAGGTAGTTATTGCGCAATTTGTTTAGAGAGGTGAGCAGCTAAAGGAGAAATGAAGATTAGGATTCTTAGCCATCATCTCCTCCTTGCAAGCTGACAATAAAATCAGTGTGAATGTAACTGGATGGTCTGACATTAACTGTTAAGTATTCCCTTGCAGGATTATATGTGGAAGAACTGTTGTAGAGACAACTGCATCCAGAACTGGCAGGCTGGTCCCCATGGGGCAAAGAGGGCAGTGTCAGCTTTGGCCAATGGAACTGACCAGAGAGTCACAAAGGCAGCAGACCCCATTGTCCAGCCCCCAACTGTAGCAGTGGGAAGTAAGTGAAGGCTGAGTCAGTGGGTGTGGTTTTGCTTTGCTGCTCTGGAAGGGCCTGGGCTGCTGTCTGGTAAGGAATAGAGGGGAATGAGAGGTGTTTTGTTGTTGCTGCTGATCTGTGGAGTTGATTGTTTCCTGGCTTATTCGGTCTGAGGAGGAGGTTGCCGGCTCTGGGTTGGGAAGTTCCTAGAGATTTGGGGGCTGAGCCTGAGGAGGTGTCTCAGCAGGGCTGTGGTGCCATAGATTTCACCCTCTGAAGCTGCCATTTCCTCTATGGCAATTGATCACTGTAGTCTGGAGATCACTTTTAATTACTGCAGATCTCCAGGAACCACAGGAAAGCTGGAAAACGTAGGAGTGAAAGAGGATATTGTGCGTGTGTTTTATGGAAAAGTTGAATACAAGGCACACTGACTTAAGTCAGGCTTCTGGGGGAAGGGTATGTAAAAAGTAAGGAATGCATAACAATCTATGTAGATCTAGGGTGCCAAATCCTCGCTAGAGACAGGAAATTCCCCACTTCTAGCTCCCTTTTCCTGCTCCCGTGGAAAAAAATCCCCATTGTGCAGACATTGTGACATCACTTCTGAGGAAAAAATGGGAAGTAGCAGGAGTCCTCTCTAGGTATCAAGAGAAATGCTATAGTCAGTATAAAATGTTCTTCAGATGGTATATTACTCCTTAAGACACTGCAAAGGCTAATAAGGACTACAGTGGAAAGTGCTGGAAATGTCAAAAAATACAGATGCAACAGTCTATCATATGTATTGAAGATGCAAGAAAGCGAGGAAATATTGGATAGCAATACATGAAGAAATGCAAAAGATACTAAGGTTTCACTTTGTGCTGAACATTAAAAAGACGTTATTAAATATCTTACCAAGTAATATTATAAAAATGCATAGCGAACTATTTAAATATATGGTGACAGCAGCAAGAATAGTATATGTAGCAAAATGAAAGGCAGAATGCAGCCCGGATTTGAAAGAATGGATGAATAAGCTATACAAATATGCATCAATGTCAAACTTAACATCTTATATACATAATAGGCCAATCCTAGAATTTCAGGAAAAATGGAAAGCTTTTATTGATCATGTAGGTGAAAAATAAGAATAAGAACAATTATCAGTAAAATAGATTAGTTATCAAATTTGTAGTTTAAACTGTTGAATATATAAGTATCTTAATATAAGTATCATTGTTTTTCATAGAAAGTGTTTTAAAAATTTTTAACTAAGAGGATGTTGGGGAGAAATATTTTGTGTTTTATATATTCTGTTATATATATATCTCTGATTTATGCAACTATTTTTTTCAATCCCTTTTTCTTTCTGTATCCCCTCTTATTATTCTGTTTTTCAAAATAAAAATATATTATATAAAAAATATGAAATATTATATCATCCAAATACATTGACAGTGTAACAGCACTTTATATTGCTGTTGCCTAATGAATTATATACAAATTCCATCTAAATCCTACTATAAAAAAGGCTAAGCATATTCAAGACAACTCAATTCCTACCCTAGTGTGCCACCAGAGGGTACTGCTGTGGAGGGAAGCCCAGGTGAGGCAGCCAGACCTCCAGAGAGCACGCCACGGCGGGAAGTCCAGGCCGAGATCAGGCGCGGAGCAGGCAGCAATGCCCACCCTCCGCCTTCACCTAGCTGGGATCAGGAGTGGAATAGGTGGCAATGCCCACCCCACGACATCACCCAGCTCAGATCAGTAGCAAAGCAAGTGGCAATGCCTGCTTCCTCTTCACCCAACCAAGATCAGGAGCAGAGAAAGTGGCATTGCCCACATCCCGCCTTCACCCAGTTGGTATGAGGGGCAGAGCAAGTGGAAATGCCCACCCCTCTTCACCCAGCCGAGATCAGTAGCAAAAACCAAGAAGCCTCACCCAATAAAGAAACCAAAAACCAATGGAAACCCACACGTTGGGGGAATACTAGAATAAACTGTATACAGGAATAGTATGGGAAATTTATGAATTATCAATAAAGTGCAAAGGGTGCAGGTGCTATACTCTAATACAATGATATAAATAGAATCTTATAAATAATTCCAGAGAATCCATATACATCAATAAATATTCTATACAAAAATATCTAAGTACAATGTGCATTGCCCAGACCCTGGTATCAGGAGCAGAGTAGGTGGAAATGCCCACCCACCCCTTCGCCCAGCCAGCATCAGAAGCAGAGCAGATTGCAATGCCCACCTACTTTCATCCGGCTGGGATCAGGCGAAGAGCAGGTGACACTGCCGGTCCCCTTCTTCCGGCCTAGATCAGGTGTAGAGCAGGAGGCAATGCCCAGCCCTTGTTCAACCTGCCAGAATCAAGCATGGACCAGGTGGCAATAGCCCGCACACTTCACCCAGCCAGAATCAGGTGCAGATTAGGAGGAAATGCCTATCGCTTCTTCACCCAGCTGGGATCAGGATCAGAGCAGGTGGCAATGTCCACCCCCACTTCACCTGGCCGGGACCAGGCACAGAGCAGGCGTCAAGGCCTGCCCCTTCACTTGGGTGGGATCAGGAGTGGAGCAGGTGGTAATGGCCACCCCCCTTTAGCAAGCCGGGTTCAGGTGGCGAGCAGGAGGCAATGCCCGCCTCCCATTCACCCAGCTGGGATCAGGCACAGATCAGGTGGCAATTCCCACCCCCTTCACTCGGCTAGGATCAGGAGCAGAGCAAGTGGCAATGCCCGTCCCCTTCTTCCGGTCTAGATCAGGCGTAGAGCAGGAGGCAATGCCCGGCCCTTGTTCAACCTGCCAGAATCAAGCACAGACCAGGTGGCAATACCCCGTGCACTTCACCCAGCCGGAATCAGGTGCAGATTAGGAGGAAATGCCCATCACTTCTTCACCCAGCTGGGATCAGGATCAGAGCAGGTGGCAATGCCCACCCCCTTCACTCGGCCGGGATCAGGAGCAGAGCAAGTGGCAATGCCCGTCCCCACCTTCACCAAGCGGGGATGGCACAGAGCAGGTGGCAATGCCTGCCTGCCCTTCACCCAGCTGGGATCAGGAGCAAAGCAGGTGGCAATGCCCACACCCCACCATCACACGTGTGTTATCAGGAGTGGAGCAGGTGGCAATGCCCATCCCCACCTTCACCCAGCTGGGATGGCATGGAGCAGGTGGCAATGCCTATCTGCCCTTCACCCAGCTGGTATCAAGAGGGGAGCAGGTGCCAATGCCTGCCCCCCGCATTTACCTGGCTGGAAACAGGTGCAATCAGCTGGAATCAGAGGGAAATATCCACCCTCCACCTTCACCTAGCTGACATCATGAGTGGAATAGGTGGCAATGCCGTCCGCCACCATCACCAAGCTTGGATCAGAAGCAAAGCAGGTGGCAATGCCTGCTCCCCCTTCACCTGACCGAGATCCGAAGTGGAGCAGGTGGCATTGCCCACACCCCACCTTCGCACAGCTGGTATCAGAAGTGGAGCAGGTGGAAATGCCCAACTCCCTTCACCCAGCTGGGATCAGAAGCAGAGTCCCCCTTCATCGGGCTGGGATCAGGCGAGGAGCAGGTGACAAGGCACACCTCCTTCTTCTGGCTGGGATCAGAAGTGGAGCACATGGCAATGCCCAACCCCCTGCTTTCATTCGGCTGGCATCAGTGACAGAGGAGGTGGGAATGCTCGCCTGCTTGCCCTCCCCTTTCTAAAGCCATTGTATTTTTTCCCACAACGGGCTTTGTTGCTAGTCCTACTATATAAAAGGCTAAGCATATTCAGGAAAAGGCTAAGCATATTCAGGCAGCCAGACCTCCAGAAAGCGTGCTGCAGCGGGAAGCCCAGGCTGGGATCAGGAGCAGAACAGGTGCCTACGCCCTGCCTTCAACGAGCTGGGATCAGGAGCGGAGCAGGTGGCAATGCCAACCCCCAAGTTCATCCGGCAGGGATCACGCGAGGAGACGGTGACAATGCCCACCCCCTTCACCTGGCTGGGATCAGGAGCGGAGCAGGTGGCAAGCCCCCCCCCTTCATTCAGCCAGGATCAGGAGTGGAGCAGGCAGCAATGCCCACCCCCCCTTCACCCAGCTGGGATCTAGTTCAGAGCAGGAGGCAATGCCTACCTCACATTCACCTGGCCAGGATCAGGCAAAGAGCAGGTGGCAATGCACACACCACTCGGCCGGGATCAGGTGCAGAGGAGGTGGCCATGCCCACCTCCCCTGCCTTCATCTGGCTGGGATCAGTGATGGAGGAGGAGGGAATGCCCACCTGCCTGCCCTCCCCTTTCTAGAGCCCATTGTATTTTTTCCCACATCGGGCTTCATTGCTAGTGTTTAAATAATTATGACAACGTATTGGGATTAAGCATCTCAGTTTTTTCTTTATTCTGGATTATAATTTTACCACAGTCAGTTGCCTGAAACCATAACTTTTCTATTCTGTCTCTATAATTATTCTAGCTGTTGATCAAACTATTATTTAGTTAGTTATTGCAATCTTTCCTGAATTAAGCTCCACTGAGCCCATTTGAGTTGTATTCTGAGTAGACCTGCTTAAGCCCATTGACCCGGCCTGGATCAGGTGCAGAGCAGGAGGCAATGCCCACCCACCCCCTTCAACCTGCCGGAATCAGGTACAGAGCAGGCAGCAATGCTCGCCCCCACTTTACCCAGCTGGAATCAGGCATAGAGTAGGAGGAAATGCCCATTGCTTCTTCACCTAGCCGGGATCAGGACTGGAGCAAGTGGCAATGCCCATCCCTGCTTTCAACTGGCCAGGATCAATGGGCTTAGACTGGAGTAACTTTGCTTAGGATTTCATTGTAAGTCTGTTACTCAAAAAAACTCAGGACAGAAGAGAGAAATTGAACTACAGCCCCACCTCTCATTCTCAATAGCACAACTCCTCAAATAACACTTTCCATTACTAGAACTACTAGAGCCCCGTGGTGCAGAGTGGTAAGCTGCAGTACTGCAGCCCAAGCTCTGCTCACGACCTGAGTTCGATCCTGGAGGAAACCGGGTTCATATAGCCAGCTCAAGATCGACTCAGCCTTCCATCCTTCCAAGGTTGGTTAAATGAGTACCTAGTTTCCTGGGGTTAAAGTGTAGATGACTGGGGAAGGCAATGGTAAACCACCCTGTAAAAAGTCTGCCAAGAAAACATTGTGATGCAACATCCCCCCCATGGGTCAATAATGACTCGGTGCTTGCACAAGGGACTACCTTTACCTTGGCGTTTTTACTACTAGAACTACAGGAGGCACATTGCTGACTCACAAGTGAACTATGAAGCAAGCAGCAAATCCTTGTCTCGTGTACTCATTGATTAAAAGAAGACCACGGACTGTGAACATTTTGAAACTAGATGAATGACTGTTACCAGAGTTCTCTTCCAGGAGACTTTTGGAAGTGCTTTGTTCTCCATGATGCTATCCCGGAAATGTCTGAAGTATGTAGCAGTCAGGCTTTTGATTTCATTTGCGCCTAGGTCAACATTTGAGACCATTCTGGAAAAGTGTAATTATTAAATTAGGCTCAGATTATCTATTGAAGATTATCTCTTCAAATAATAAGTATATGAGGGTGTTTCACATACATTTTGAACATGAGGTATTTTAGGAATTCTGCTTAGTTGTCTGTATTGATCTCACTAGGAAAGCAGAACAAGAGAGGAAATTGCCAGGAAAATAATTGTAGCATATGCAACCCTTGGTCCACTAGAGGGAGTTAAAGAGTTGGGATATTCCTTATAAGGGAAAAAAGGTGCAATTTTCCCTGAGAGAGCGGAGGGCCTGAAACTGCAGGGAGGAGCACTCTCACCTCAGAAGCGCTCCTTTCTACGAACACTCTCTGTTAACACTTCAGAACAATTAAAGAACAGAAATCCCAATGCAGAGCACAGCTACGAGTTGGTGCATCTTCAGGGGACTGGCCAGACAGGTCAGAAAGACTGAGACCCGGGTCTGCTCAAATACAACAAGCCTGAATTGTTACATGATTGTTGTTGTATATGCTTTATTATTGTTTCAAATGAGATGCCTTTTCAAGTTGGTTCATTATTATTTTAATAAATGCAGCTGTCACAAGGTGGGATCACACTGTCATAGATGTGGACTCTCTCAGTTCTTGAAATAAAAATAAAATGATATATTTGTCTGATGTTGCTCCTTGAATTTAATAGGTTACACATAGATGAGATGCTTTGGCTTTTCCCCCTACCAGAACCACAGTGCCTAAGCCTGAAGTGTTCAACCGCTGTCTTGGGCAGGCAATCTGATAGAAAAATTCCGAAGTGATTTTCTAAAGGGCTTTATTACTTCAATGTTGCAATGCTTCAATGCTGCAAAGCCTAGCCATTACTAGATGTTACAAGGTAAGCTGTTCTTACGGTTCAAAGATACTTACATGAGCAAGGCTAATTCAAGAGGTTCAAGATGTTTCCTTTTTGACATGGGTGTACAAGATAAAATAGATCTGGATCCTAATACATAACATCAAAAACCACCCTATCTGCCATATTAAGAACAATCCACCAAAACCAGTCAGCTAAAAATATAATTGTGCAATATAACCAGAAGGCCAGTACACGCCAACCGCCCTCTGGCATTTAAAGCAGGGCTAACAGCAGATGCAGATAAAAATTTACACAACCCAGACAAAATATGACTAAGAAAGGCTAGGTTATAGTGTTAAATGTGGCAATCGATTCTTCAACAGCACTGCCTAGCGAGATCTGAAGGGAACGGCGTTTAATCGCTTTGAAACAAAACTTGGCTACTTGCAGAGTAATCTCTAAACTTTTGTCAGTCAACAACGTATTTATACTGGCTGAATCAGAGATGTTTGTAGATCGTTTAAGTAGTGGAAGAATATACACAGTGTGAATTTCAGTATACAAGGGGCAATGAAAAAACACATCCACTGTCATCTCTATCTAACCATTATAGCATGGGCAAAATCTCTCTGCCCATGGGATCTTCTGATATCTGCCCTTGATGATTGCAGATGGCAGAGCTGAAAATCTAGCAAGAGTAAAGGGTCTTCTTTGGTTATTATTTTCCAGTGTGTATAAATTGGTAGCTGAAGTAACAAGGTACCATCTAGAAGGTGGTGCAATATAGTTAGGAGATCTTGAAATATCAGATTGACGTTCAATGTCTTCCACTCTCCACCTCAGAGCTTGTCCAGCTAAGTCTCCACCCATCTGGAGGAGAGCTGAGGAGGAGAATCCAAGCTGCGCAATGCTCTCTTGGACTGCCTTAAGCCAGCTAGATTGAAAATCATCTAGCAGGATAAGTGGAAGAAGGCCCAAGGATTTAGATTTATTTTAAGCCAGAGAAAAAACAAGGACAGTGATATTCTAGCTGCAACCTTTAACACTCCAGTCTCCAGACAGATCATAGAATTAGATATACATCTGGGCACTTGCAAAACTGCCCTTAAAAACTTGAACCTGTTCAAGAGGGGCAAAACAAGAAGCAGGTGGACCTAGGTAGGTCCGATAGAATAACTGAGGGAGTGACTTTGCCAGAAAAAGCTTAAAGGCAGCTGGTGCAAAATGGCAACCCTTCGTGCAATGATGTTAAAAGCTGACCTTTCTCGTGCGAAGAAACTTAATGATGTTAAAAGCTGACCTTTCTCCCTTATCTGCAACTTAATTACAGTGTGATGTTCTAGCACCGAAGGCTTGCACCACCATCCCTAGATATCTAAAGGAATTAACCTGTTCTATCCTTTGGCCATTCATCAACCAAATTCTGTGTTTGGGACACTTTCTGGAAGACTTAACCTTAGTTTTGTGGTAATTGATCGCAAGCTGTTGAGAGTCACAGTAGAGAGCAAGGCTAAGAAGAGCTCTTCTTAGCCCGACTGGGGGCCCTGGAGTTAAATGTAGCAAAATGAGAGCCTTTTATCAATGGAAGATGCCTCCAGTTTATCCCACAGTTTAACTCTAGAGATGGAATCAAAAGCAGCTTTTTAGATCCACAAAGGCCGCATACAAAGAGGATAACCCTTTGAAGCAATACTTTTCGACAAGATGTTGAAGGACTAAGCAATGATCTGATGTGGACCTGCCCTCTCTAAAGCCTGTTTTCTCTACTGTGATACTGTCTTCTTGATCGCGCCAAATAAGAATTTGTCAAGAAGATGCCTAGTGTAAAGTTTGCTGATAACATTTAATAGGCTAATGGGCCTGTAATTAGAAGGATCATCTTTCCTGCATTTCTTGAAAAAAGGAACCACCATCGCAACTTCCCAGCTATTGGGGATGTGACCAGATGCATCAATATATGTAAAAAGAGATGCAAGAAAGGGGGCCCACCAATCCACATTCTCCTTGAGAAGCTCTAGTGAAATACCATTTAAGCCAGGGGCTTTATTACTTTTGAGATGAAAGAAACGGGGAGCCAACTCGGAAGAGTATCTAGATCCGGTACGGTGGAGGTCTGATGAGAATCATCATAAAGACTCTGAAAGTAAGTTTGGGAGTTTGTGTCAACGGCAAAACTTACTTCACTGATTTAGAGAAAAGACATTAGTTACATTTTTGACTCAATAGAAACTGTTTATAGACTTTTTACATGAAATAGATAATAATGACTTGATGACATCTGGATTTATGGATTAAGAATCATGAACAATAGATTATGTTTAATTTAGAATAAGGCCATTTCCACACACGTTGAATAATGCACTTTCAATGCACTTCAGCAATCCTTTGGAAGTGGATTGTTCCACACATGGAAAAGCAGTTCCAAATGTTCACTAAAGAGTATTGAAAGTGGATTATCCAACATGTGTGGAAGCAGCCTAAGTGAGAGTTTGAAAATGATGTATATTTGTTGTGGAGAAAATCGGAACTCAATTTGTAGTTTACTTTTAGGGGTTTTTTTCTTTTACTTGTTTATATATTGTTAGTGTGACTTTTTTTAGAATGTTGTGTTTTTTATCTTCCATGTTTATTGTCTATAGCTTTTATGTTATTGTTTATAGCCTAAATAAAGAAAAATTCTTCTATTGAAAGTAAGTAGAAATGATGTTGCATTTGATGGCTTACTGGAAATAGTTCGTCAAAAAGATGATGAATTTATCTTTGGCTGCTTGCAAAAGAATCTTCAGTGACACGAAGAAAAGAGAGGAACCAGCGGTCCATGCTGCATCCATTGAGTTGGCGTCCTTAATTGGTATAGTGGCTTTGGATGTGCTAGTTAATAATGCAGACAGCTCATCAAGTTTATTCTGAATCTTGTTTAATTTCTGGAAAATATCCACCACAGTTTCAGCAGTAAGCAGGCACTGGTCCCCAACCAATTTAAGAAGCTCAGCTTTAGAAGGCCCTCTTTTAGAGGGGGAGACCATTGGAGGCTTAAGAGCAGTTGTTAAAAGACCTGTGTACTGACCATCAACATCCTCCCTAGTATCTATTTCCTCCTCCAGATCTAGTAAGCACAAGATCTTTCCCTGGTCATGGACTGTAATAAATGAAATGAATGGACATGGGTGTCAAAATTAGCAAGGGAAACTACTGATGTAGTTATTTCGAGGGATTTTAAATTCTACAAACATGCTTAAAATGTAGGGCTTAATTGAAAGGTAGCCATGAACAGAAGTTTGTCATTCCGTCCCCTCCCATCCAAGGCAAGAATGTTGCCTGTGGCCTTCAGAAAGTAGAAATTGCTTTGCAGCATGAACTCACTTAAGATATTTCTCTCCTTCAAGCTGATCAAAGTAGTAATGGGTGTTGTCAGGCAGGGAGATCTCATCTCTTGTTAGAATCAACATCATCTTGCTCACATTTGTGTATCGTTCATTAAATGCTGGGGAAGGAAAAACCAAATGTTATATGCTTCTTCCCACTACTATATTTCTTACTACCGTCTTCAAGCAAACTAAGATGATAGCAGAACAAAGCAGTACACGTAATGAAATTGGAACCATATGAACACAATAGGGCAGCTCTTTCTCTTCCCCATGGCCTCCAACAAGCCCTTCCTTCCTCTCTTCCACCACTCCGTTTCTTCAGAAATGCAGTGTCTGCCTACAAGGATAAGAGTTGCTCACCCAGTGGGTCCACATGGGAAGCCAAGAGACTGAAGCGGGGGTGGTCCAACTCGCGAGTCACATTCATCTCATAGAAAGCTTTCAGCGCGAAAGACCAGCCACAATATGCTCTGTAGTGGTGGTGGAAAGTCTGCACAAAGTTGAAGAAACGAACCTTAAATGCTTCAAAAGGCACATTCCGCATTGGGAAGGTAGGAAATGGTCAAACGGTAAGGTAAGCAGACAAGAATGGAAAGTACAGGGCATTTCTAACCTTTGGAGCTCACTGTCCAAAAACCTGACCCAAATGGGAAGAGATGCAGATGTCTTATAATGTTCCTGGTTTTTCTTTGTGAGATCACGGAGGCACTTTACATAAACCTCCTTTCTAATGTAAAAAGTATGATACTGGATTAAGATTCTTCTGTTATGAGGTGTTTAGTCATATCTCTGACACTGAAATTATAGCTTCAGTTGACAGTTCGTTTTAACAGTTTAGCAATTTAGAGGTTTCTGATCTGCCCCCCCATCTCTCCTCTTGAGTGCAGAATAGTTATTTATTTAGAGACTTTAGATAAGTGATATGCTGTCTGTTCAGAGAGCTGCTTAAGCAGATCTCAAGCAAACCAATAGCAAAAATCATTTTAAAAACACAACATAAAGTATCATTATTAAAAATAAGCCATTGAAACGATAGGACATGAAAACAGCACAAAAGAGTAATCAACATTTTAAAAAGAAAAAAACCCTTAGTTAAAAGGTGGAGGTGGGGAGCTTAAAAAACTAAGAAAGATAGTACCTCAAGGAGAGGCCAAGTGTACTTTCACTGTTTTCAAAGGGGATTCTACCCGCTGATTAAAATGAGCAGTAGACCTGGTGTCCAGATTGGAAGAGGTATACCATCACCACATATTCTAATTCCCTCATTATTAATAACATTCAATTTATGTACCGCCCTTCAGCACAACTTAATGCCCACTCTGAGTGATTTACAAAGTATGCTATTGAGAGAGAGAGAGCTCCAGAGAGCTGTGACTAACCCAAGGTCACCAAGCTGGCTTCAAGTGGAGGAGGGGGGAATCAAACCCAGTTCTTCAGATTAGAGTCCTACGCTCTTATCCACTACACCAAACTGGCTCTCATTGCTCATTACTGCTCCCTGCCATGTAACTGGCCTTCATCTAGCAGCTGGCACCATGCAATTGGGCAATAGTTTCTTGGGTAGAGGCTGCTAAGACAGGGAGAGGAGGGAATTCTGAAGATGGGGGACAGATAAAGGTAGGTTGTCTGGTGGGTGGGAAGGACAGAAGGAAGCAGAAATGGGAGAAGCAATGGGGACGCTCAGGGAAGGAAAAGAGGAAATAGTTGGGGAGGGAAAATGAGATACTCCCCTTGGAAGTCCTTGCAAGCCCCCCACTTGTCATTATATCTAATTCTCAACATGGCCCCTTCTGTGTATAATTAAATCCTGAGACTGGAACTATGTACAGATAAGAGAGGTCTTTCTAGAAATTTGGGGGGTGGGGAACCGTATGTTTTTAGAAAAATCTGAAATCTTTAAAAAAATACATGGGGGGGGTTAACCCGCGAATAATAGAAATGGTGCATGTAGCTTTAACAAATAAATGCCCTCTCAGAGACCATTGCGGCTGTTGCTAGGCAATCACAAGAGTATTGTCGGCCTTCATGCTTTGCTTTCTGTCAGTGAAAGGGTCCATTCCAGGGCTGTTTTGGCTTTTGAGGGAAGACTCGTCAGGGCAGGCCTGCCAGCATCCACAGGGCGACTTGCTACCATCAACTTTGCATGTCTCACGATCGACTTCCGGTTTGGGATCCATGGAGGTCTAACGCAGCTCTAAGTGCTGAGCTGACCGGGCTGCCATTTTAACGGCCAGCGGGGCAAAATAAGCTCGCGGCCAACTGTTCTCAGGTGGAGAACAGGCATAGAACGCTTAAGAACCTCAGGGCGCGTTGATCTCGGGTGAGGGGGGGTCCTGTGCAACGGACTCTCTCCCGTCCCTTGAGGTCCCACCCGAAGACAGGTCGGCTAAAATCTCTGCGGCAGTCCTGGAGCCAATGCGGTTGGCATAAGACCTACATGCCCAAGCTTCAACGGGGGCAAGAAGAGTTGATGGGAATTTGAGATTGAAACAGCGATTACAACCCGCGAAAAGTGCTGGAGAAGGTAAAGATCACTATCTCTTGAAACAGGACAGATTACTTAAAGTAATGAAGCACTAAAGTAGACTTTTAAACTGCAACAGATTGATTATAAGGAGGGAAGGATCCGGCAAGAACTATATTAGAAAAAGGACTAAGTTAAACGGAGTTATTAAAGAAATTGGACTATTGTTTTACATACCTGTGGTCACAAGGAGATATCAGGCTGTGAGAAAGCTTTACCATCGCGAGAACTGCTGTGGGAAGTCGGGAAACAGGAAGTACATAACAGTGATAGAGTTGCTGGAGAGAAGCGGCCCTTGCCGGATGACAGGAAGAAGGGAATCGCCATCTTTGAAAGGGGAAGAGCTGCGGCTTCAGCGGAAGAGGAAGTAAGCCATATTGGATTACAAAAACCATAGAGGAACCATAGAGAAAAGACGCCCAACATTTTGGACTCTTTAAACGTTTTTTTTGTAAAAAGACCGGGACATTTAAAATAAAAGGACACTAAGCCAAGCACCACGGAGTTAAGGAAGCGAGCGGACTCGTGGGAGAGAGGTAAAGCAAGCCCCACGATGTCGAAAAAAGAGTGGCAAACGGCTATAGAGAACTTGGACAAAAAACTTTCAGAAGCGATTAAAGAACTCAAGGATATGAAACCTGAGCTGGTGAAAGAGGTTAAAGAGACAGTAAAGAATGAACTGGCAGAAGTGAAGAAGGGAATGGAAACAATACAAAATGACCTGCAGGCGACACAGCAAAGAGTCAACGTAGTGGAAAATGCGGTGGAGAACCTTGCAGACACGCAACGAACAGAGATGAGGGTGATGAGGGGAAGAATGGCAGTTGCGGAGAGCAAGCATATGGAGAAGCAGCTGAGGTTTCGTGGCTTGCCGGAGGTAGAAGGAAAGATGGCCCAAGAACAGATTACCGAGGTGTTAGCTGAATACCTGGGAAAGGAGGAGGAGGAAACTGTGGCTATCCTAGATGTGGTGTATCGAATAAATTCAAGATTTGCGACCCAGAGGAAATTACCAAGAGACGTGATTGTGCAATTTACGACTAGAAATATAAGAGAAATGATTGTGAGTAAACAATTTCAAGAACCATTGGAGGTTGATGGCAAGACGGTTATTATTATGAAGGAGTTACCCAGATCGGTGTTGCTAGATCGGAAAAAATACAAAGTCTTAGTCCAGATTCTGAAGGACATGAAAATAAGGTACAGGTGGGAATTACCGGAAGGAATCTCCTTTGAATTTGGAGGATTGAAAAAGCGCATTAGATCTGAACTAGAAATGGAAAAGTTTTTGAGGGACAATGAAAAGGACTTACCAACAACAAGGTTATGAATATGGAGTGTAAAGTTTTATCCTGGAATGTAAATGGACTTAATTCACCGAATAAGAGAAAAAGTATTTCCCACTGGCTATTAAAACAAAAATGTGATATTGTGTGTTTGCAAGAGACTCATATTAGAAAGCAGGATGTAAAATATCTTAAACTGAACAAATTGGGCAATGACTTTGTAGCGGCCTCAAAAAAGAAAAAAAGGGGAGTGGTATTGTATATAAAAGAGGAGCTACAGCCAAAATTAGTGATGAGAGATGTGGAAGCCAGATTTTTAGCAGTGGAATGTACATGGAATCTAAAGAGAGTGTTGGTGATTGGAATTTATGCACCTAACGGAGCAAAAGAAAGCTTCTTTGAGGATTTGAGGAAGCAATTAGATGAACTTTCTTATGACCAGATAATTCTTGCAGGAGACTTCAATGGAGTTACAAATTTGGAACAGGACAAAAAATCAGTAACTACTACCAAAGACTTTTTTTGTATTAATGCAGCAGGAAACTTTGGAAGATGTATGGAGAAGACAGAATCCCAAAGGCAGACAATATACGTTTTATTCTGCGAGACACTCTACATTATCACGAATTGATATGATCTGGGCCTCAAAAGACTTAGCGCTTTGGACTAAGGATGTAGAAATAATGCCCATGGTAGGCTCAGATCATAATCCAATTATGTGGAAGTTTGGAAAAAGAATTAAAAGTAAAGGATGGAGAATAAATGAGGACTTGTTACAAGAGGGAGAAAATATGGAGATGTTGAGAAGGGAAACTAAGTTCTTCATACAACACAACATGAACAGAGAAGTACCAACCAATAAGGTATGGGATACCTATAAGGCAGTAATTAGAGGTATACTAATGGACAAATGGAAGAGCCAGGAAAAAAAGAGAGGAGAAGAGACAGGAGATTATGGAGAAAATAAAAGCCAAAGAAATACAACTAAAGAAAAGACCAGGGGAAAAGAAAATATACCAGGATATTAAAATCCTTCAAGAGCAGTTGACGGCAATGAATAATAAAGAACTGGAATGGAATCTTAAGAGAATGAACCAAAAGTCGTTTGAAGGTGCAAATAAACCTGGGAAATATTTGGCGTGGCAATTGAAGAAGAGAAAGGAGAAGAAGACAATAAATAAAATATGTGAGGATAATAAAGTATATCTGGAACAGACGGCTATTAGTAGAGCCTTTTACAAATTTTATGCTAAACTGTACAACAAAAAAGAAGTGAATAAAGACTCAATAGCGACGTATTTGGGGAAAATGAAGCTCCCAGTAATTTCGGAAGGATGGAGAGATAAACTGAATAGTGAAGTAACGGAGGAAGAGATAAGGAAGGCAATACAGTCAACAAATCTGGGAAAGGCGCCAGGACCTGATGGACTTACAGCCAAATTCTATAAGGTAATGGTCAATGAACTGGTGCCATTCCTAAAAGAAGTGATCAATGGTGTTTTGAGGGATCAAAGGATTCCAGATACTTGGAGTGAAGCTAACATATCATTGATTCCCAAAGAAGGACAAGATTTGACTAATGTTAAAAATTACAGACCTATTTCGTTACTCAATAATGACTATAAAATTTTTGCGAAGATATTGGCGGAAAGAGCAAAGGGATGGCTATCCGAAGTTATTGAGGAGGAACAAGCTGGTTTTTTACCAAACAGACAAATCAAAGACAATTTAAGGACAGTTATAAATGCTATTGAATACTATGATAAGCGTTGTGACAAGGAGGTTGGTTTCTTCTTTGTGGACGCTGAAAAAGCATTTGATAATTTGAACTGGGATTTTATGTTTGCCGCTATGGAACAGCTACAAATGGGGGAAAGATTCATAAGAGCAGTGAAAGAAATCTACAGAGACCAGAGTGCAGCAATTGTGGTGAATGACGAGGTGACTAAGAAACTGACTATAGGTAAAGGTACAAGACAAGGTTGCCCGTTGTCTCCACTGTTGTTTATTTTGGTCTTGGAAATATTGATGATACAGATTCGAGAAGATAATGCAATCCGTGGAATAAAAATAAAAGACTTTTCCTACAAGGTCAGAGCATTTGCGGATGATATAATGTTAATTGTGGAAGATCCAATTGAGAACATGCCAAAGGTAATAGAGAAAATTAAGGAATTTGGAGATCTGGCAGGATTCTATGTAAACAAAAAGAAGTCAAAGATATTATGTAAAAATATGACCAAACAAAAACAACAGTTACTAACGGAAATAACAGACTGTGAAGTAACAAGTAAGGTGAAATATTTGGGAATTGAACTGACTGCAAAGAATATAGATCTATTCAAGAATAATTATGAGAAATTGTGGACTCAGATAGAGCAAGATTTGATTAAATGGAATAGATTGAATTTGTCATGGTTGGGAAGAATTGCAGTAGTTAAGATGAATGTGCTGCCAAGAGTGATGTTTTTGCTACAAACAATACCAATTATTCGGGACTCTAAGCAGTTTGAAAAATGGCAGAGGAAAATATCGGATTTTGTTTGGGCAGGCAAGAAGCCTCGAGTGAAAATGAAAGTATTACAGGACGCAAAAGAGAGAGGTGGAATGCAACTGCCCAATTTAAGACTTTACTATGATGCAATCTGTTTGGTGTGGTTGAAAGACTGGATGACGCTGAAAAACCGCAAATTACTGGCCTTAGAGGGATATAAAAAAATATTTGGATGGCATGCATATCTGTGGTATGACAAAGTAAAAGCAGACTTTATGTATTTACACCATTACATTCGGAGAAGCCTCTTCACAATTTGGAAGAAGTATAGAGATTACCTACAGGAAGGAATTCCCTCCTGGGTGGTTCCTTATGAAGTAATAGATCCGAGAATTGTCGATAATGAAAAACAGGGTTTCTCACCTGTAACTGTTGATCGTCGAGTCTCTTCTGTGCAGACACACATTGGGACTGCGCAGGCGCAGGCCAGCCGCGGAGAAGATTCTTTTAGCTTCTAGAATTGTGACGGGGACGTTCGGGCCCACCGCGCATGCGCACCGGTGTTCCCGCCAATTTTGAAAGTACAAGTACCCGAACGTCCCCGGCATTCCCTCAGTTCACCTGAGCCGCCGGAGAAACAATTGAGTAAACCAAGCACTCACAGCGGGGCAGGTGGGAGGGAATGTGTGTCTGCACAGAAGAGACTCGACGATCAACAGTTACAGGTGAGAAACCCTGTTTATCGTCGTCGTCCTTCTGTGCAGCCCCACATTGGGAGAATAGCTAGCATCTCACCAATGGGGGCGGGTGTGAGTGTCTATGTGAACAAGGAATGCAGAACAGCCGTGCCAACAGCGGATTCACGGCGTGCATTTATGTCTATAGAATAATGTTTGATGAAAGTGTCAGCGGTAGACCACGTTGCAGCTTGGCAGACGTCCTGGAGCGGCACTCCTCGCAGGAAGGCAGCAGAGGCAGCTTGTGCTCGAGTAGAATGAGCAGTAACCAACAACGGGCACCGGACTCCAGCTTGCTGATAACAAAGTTTAATCGCAGACACAATCCAGCGAGAGATAGACTGGGCAGAAGCTGGTGAGCCCTTGCGAGGGCCAGAGTAACACAAAAACAGGGCAGGAGATTTCCTGAAACATTTGGTGCGATGTAAATAAAACAATAAAGCACGTTTCACATCCAATGTGTGTAGAGTACGTTCCTCTGGGGAAGAGGGTGTAGGAAAAAAGGAAGGGAGGACCACCTTCTGTCGCAGGTGAAATTTGGAAACCACCTTGGGCAGGAACTGCATACTAGTGTGGAGCATGACCGTACCGGGGAAGAACTGCAGGAAGGGGGGGGGTCACACCTCAGAGCAGACAACTCCCCCACCCGCCTGGAGGAAGTGACTGCTACCAAAAAGGCCACCTTCTGCGTGAGCAGAGGCAAGGGACAGGTAGACAGGGGCTCAAAAGGGGAGAGCATCAAACGGGAGAGCACCAGGGTCAGGCTCCATTGAGGAATAGGATGGGCCCTAGGAGGAAAGGACTTCAATAGGCCCTTCAGGAACTGTTTGGACAGCCAATGTGCAAACACAGTCTTCCCATCAATCTGCTCATGGAAGGCAGAGATAGCAGCCATGTGCACTTTAACACTGGAGAACGCCAGACCTTGGGAGCACAGGTCCAGGAGGTAGTCCAGAATGACAGGTAGCGGGCAAGTGAAAGGGGAAACCCCTTTGGGGGCTAACCACCTGGAGAAACGTGACCACTTCCTCTGGTAGGACAACCTGGTAGACGGTTTTCGGGCATTCAAGATCACATTAAGCACCCTAGTAGAGAGGCCTATGCTGGGGTGCAGAGGAGCCAGGCAGTCAGATTTAGCACTGCCACATCGTGATGCCACACCCCGTCCCTGACTAGCAGGTCTGGGGCGTGCGGCAGCGGGAGACATCGCCCCTGTGACAGGGAGAGTAAAAGGGGGAACCAATCCTGGCGAGGCCACCGAGGGGCAATCAGGATACAATGGGTTCGGAAGGCTCTGACCCTGGAGAGGACCTTGTGAAGGAGCGGGAAGGGCGGGAAGGCATAAAAGAGCCCTGGAGACCAGGGTATCTGGAAGGCATCCCCCAGGGAGCGATGGCCTATCCCGGCCCGGGAGCAGAACAGGGGAGCCTGCGTGTTGTGGGTTGTGGCGAAGAGGTCGACGAGCGGGGTGCCCCACATGCGGAAAACCACGTGGAGGTAAGCCCTGTTGAGGGACCACTCGTGTTGGGGCAAAAACACCCTGCTCAGCGCGTCTGCTGCACTGTTGCTCTCCCCTGCAATATGAACGGCCTTGGGCAGGACGTTGTTGGCAATGGCCCAATTCCAGAGCGTAGTCGCTTCCCTGCAGAGCTTGAGCGAGACCGTTCCTCCCTGCTTGTTGAGATAGTAACAGGCCGTGGTATTGTCCGACAGGATCTGCACCCTCTTGTTCCGAATGACATCTGCAAAAGAAGCAAGGGAGTAACGGATCGCTCTAAGCTCTAAGAGGTTGATGTGCATGTTCACCTCAAGGGAGGACCAAACACCTTGAGCAGACAGTCGTCCACAACACCCTCCCCAGCTGAGATTGGAAGCGTCCGTAAAGACGGTGACCTCCGGCAGGAAGGGACCAAAAGGACAACCCTTGGACAAATTCCCCGGGACAGTCCACCATACCAAGGACCGCTGTATCAACCTCGGGATGGAAAAACCACGGTGTTGACTCATAGTGAGGGGGTTGAAAACCCGAACAAACCAGTTTTGCAGAGGCCGCATGTGCAGGCGTGCAAAACACACCACCCCTGTGGAGGAGGCCATGAGGCCCAACAAGGTCTGAATCAGGAGGGCAGTTTGGAACCGGTTATGCACGAAGTGGCGGGCCAGGGAGGACAGCCTGTGCAAGCGGTCTGGGGGTAGATAAGCCCGGCCCAGCAGAGAGTAAAAGTGGACCCCGATGAACCTAATGCCCGTACCTGGGGACAAAACAGACTTCCCCAAATTAACCACTAGCCCCAGTCCGTCTAGCACGGACAAGGTGAGGGCGATAGAAGCCCGGAGGAAGTCAGAGGAGGGACCCACCAGGAGCCAATCATCCAAATATGGATAGACAAAACAGCCACTAGACCGTAAATGTGCCACCACGGTGGCCATACATTTAGTGAACACCCTGGGCGCCGAGGCCAGGCCAAAGGGCAAGGCTGTGTACTCATAGACAGCGCCTCCACAGGTAAAATGGAGATATTTCCTGTGGCCCTCAAAGATGGAAATGTGGAAGTAGGCGTCTTTGAGATCCAAAATGGCCATCCAGACGCCTGACTCCAAGAGTTCCAATACTCGTGACAGAGTAAGCATCCTAAACTTTTCCACCCTCAAGTAAGTATTAAGGGCCCGAAGGTCCAAAATGGGCCGAGACCCCCCATCTTTCTTATCCACAAGAAAGTATCTCGAGTAAAACCCCCAAGGGGAAGTAGAGACATCGACCACCCGGACAGCACCTTTGTTAACCAGCTCCAAAACATTATTTTGTAAAACAGCATTACAACAAGAAGCACAACGAGGGGGGTGCGAAAGAGGGGGTGCAGTGGTGAACGATAACTTATAACCACGGGCCACAATAGAGAGGACCCAGGTATCGGTAGTAATGAGTTGCCAACGGGGCAAGAAAGGCCGTAGCCTGTCCAAGAACAAGATATCAACAGCGTCCTTGGAGGCCAACGGGGAAGCGTCCTGGCGTAGTCAGAAGACCGAGGGCTTCTACGCCAAAGTTGAGGGCTTGGGCGAGGGAGGCTGCTGTCGTCCCTTGGACCGGCCGGAGCGTCTCGAAGAGTGGCGCTGCTGGCCAGAGTAGGAACGGTGGCCATAGGATTGGCCCGAGAAGTACCTTCCTTGGCGCTGTTGGAACTGCTGGTAGGGGGACTGATAGGACCGGAACTTGCCGTACCGATATCTCGGACCCGACTGCGGAACCGAAGGCGCAACCCCGAGGGACTTGGCCGTCTGCTGGTTCTTCTTCATGAGAGAAAGGGACTCATCCATTTTCTCTGAGAAGAGCTGGGGACCCTCAAATGGGAAATCCTCGACCTTGGCCTTCTTCTCGGGGGGCAGGGCTGTAGATCGAAGCCAGGCGTGCCGACGCAAGAGCACAGAGGATGCCATCGCACGTGCAGCAGAGTCGGCGGCGTTCTTGCCAGCTGTCATCTGTTGCTTTGACAACCGGAAAGCCTCAGCCTGGAGAGCCTTGACCAAGTTACGGCGATCGTCGGGAAGGTCAGAGAGGTAGGAGGATAGTCGCTTCCACAAGAAGAGATTGTAGGAGCCCATTATCACTTGGAAATTGGCGATACGGAACCCCAGGGAAGCCGAAGAATACACCTTCCGACCAATGCCATCTAGCTTTCTGCCCTCCCGATCCGACGGAGCCGAAGAGGAACCGCGTCGGAACCGAGCTTGACCCTCCTCGGCCACGATGGAAGAGGGTTTCGGATGGGTGAAGAGGTAAGGGCAATCCTCCTGTTTGAGACGATAATATTTCTCGACCTTCTTGGCCGTAGGCGGCAAGGAAGCAGGGGTCTGCCAGAGCGCGAGGGCATTGTCGACGAGATCCTCGACAGGGGGGAACGCCACCGAGGCAGAAGAGCCAGAGTACAACGGCTCCAGCAGCTTGCTCTTGGGTTTTGAGGTGGAGGAGGCGACGTCAAGCTCCAGAGCTGCGGCCATCCGGACCAGCTGCTCCGCGAATACTCTGTAGTCGTCATTAGGGGACGATGAACGGAGCTCCCCCACAGCATCATCAGGGGAAGGGTCGGAGGCCGCGTCCGAGGAGTACTCTGACGGAGACGCCAGGCCCTCTTCATCCTCGGAGTCGGAGAAAGCCGCCGGGGTCTGTGTCGGAACCGAAGGGCGTTCCGTCGGAACCGGGGTACAAGGCTCGGGAGCCAAAAGATGGCGATGCGGCCGAGCGGCAGGCGGACCAAGAGGCAGAGTCGACGGTGCCGGAACCGAGGTCAAGGGCGCCGACGGGCCAGGCAGGAAGGGGGCGGACTGTTGGATCCAAGCCACAAAATCTTGCCAGGAGGCTACGTTCCCAAAGCCCAGGACAGGCTGCCAAGGAGGTAGAGCAGCAGGCACCGGAACGGATCAGTGAAATGTCGCCGGAACCGACAAGACTGGCTGCGACGGAACGGAGACCTCCGAAGGGACCGGAGCGGATGGCAGGGAGCGCTCAAACTCCTGGAACGGTTCCGAAAAACAAGGGAACGATTCATAGTCGTCCGGAACCACCGGAGGAGGTGTACGAGGAGGCGATGGGGTGTGCAGGAGACTCCTGACGTCCTCAGCAGGAGGGGCCGATCTAGGAGGCGAACCAGCCAACGATGTCGGGGCCGGCGATATAGCACGGCTCTTGGATTTCGACCTGGCCTTTGCCTTTTTCGGCGGGGGCTCCGAAGAAGCCTCAGTGGCCAAAGGTTTCGAAGAAGGCTTCGAAGAAGCGCGTTTCTTCACCTTCCGGCTGGATGGAGCACTCACGGAACCGGAGGCAGTCGAGCCCTCCGGAACGGGCGGCCCCGTCGGATCCGAGGGGAGCGGTTCCGGCGACTTACGTGGAGCCGGCGAGGGAGCGACAGAGCTGGGCCTGCTCCCGGACGATCCAGAAGGTTTGGGCGGCAGAAGGTTGGCGTCCCAAAGGAAGGCTCGGAGCCTGGCCTTGCGGTCGTTCCGCGCCTTCGGGGTGAAGGCCATGCAGAACTTACAGCACTCCACGACGTGCCCCTCGCCCAAACAGATAAGGCACAGGTCATGACCGTCTGAGTGGGTCATTTTAGTGCCACACTGCTGGCATTTTTTAAATAAAGACGATTGGGACATGGTGAAGGCGTTTCCCACAGATGGACGAGGAAACACTAACTCACAAGAGAAGAAAACTCCGAAGAAACGAGCGGCAGCTAAAGAACCTTTTCGAACGGCGGCGAAAAAGGAACTGAGGGAATGCCGGGGACGTTCGGGTACTTGTACTTTCAAAATTGGCGGGAACACCGGCGCGCATGCGCGGTGGGCCCGAACGTCCCCGTCACAATTCTAGAAGCTAAAAGAATCTTCTCCGCGGCTGGCCTGCGCCTGCGCAGTCCCAATGTGGGGCTGCACAGAAGGACGACGACGATCAACAGTGTTTAACGTACAAGGAGATAACACGAATAGAATTTTCTAAACTAAGAATAAAGACGCAAGATGAGTTGTCTCCAAGTTACGACTGGTTTCAATATAGACAGATTAGAGATCTTTATAACTCGGACTGTGTGAAAGGAGGGGTAAGAATGGAGAATTCGGAATTAGAGGAGGTAATTCTACAAGAGGATAAAAAGGAAATCTCTAAGACTTATAAAGTGTTGTTAAAATGGTACACAGAAGATGAGACAGTTAAAGTGCAAATGGTGAAGTGGGCTATAAGCTTTAATAAAGAAATAACAATGGAGGCGTGGGAATACTTGTGGAAAAACACGTTGAAGATCACGACATGCACTAATATTAAAGAGAACGTCTACAAAATGATTTATCGTTGGTATTTGACACCAAAGAAAATTGCGTTAGGGAATTTGAACATGTCTAATAAATGCTAGAAATGTAAAAAGCATGAAGGATCTTTGTACCACATGTGGTGGATCTGTGAGGTAGCTAGGCAGTACTGGGGGGAAATAATAAGAGTGATAAGTGAGATTTTACAATTTCAAGTTAATAAGAACCCAGAACTCCTGCTACTGAACTTGGGAATGGAGGATATTCCAGCACAACACAGGACATTGTTATTTTACATGACAGCAACGGCTAGACTTTTGTATGCGCAAAAGTGGAGAAAGTACAAGAAGTGCCAACTATCGAGGACTGGATTTACAAATTGCTGTATATGGCGGAAATGGACAAAATGACAAGGAAACTGAGAGACCTTGATCCAGGACAGTTCAACATGGATTGGGAAAAGTTGAAGCAATATTTGGTGAAAAAATGGGAGGTGGGAGGAGAACTGTGGCAGTTTGAAAATTACTGAAATACAACAAAAGAAGAGGGAAGTGACTTTACCGAGGGGAGGAGAGTTAAATGAGAAATTCTAAGCAAATATTTTATTTGACTACTATATATAGTATTAAGTAATAGAGGTGTTATTATAAGAATTATAAGGATAGAAATTAACTAATTTTATTTCTGGCAGATAATTGTATAATGGAGAAATTATATAACTAAAATAGAATGAATAAAAGACAGAAGGAAGTAAAGAGTAACATATAGAGTACAAGTTAAATTGATTGACTTATAGTGAATGTATACAATGCTTATAGAAGTACTTAAAGTTATGTAGAATAAGGGACAAATTGTTTGCCCCATATTGATGAGATAAGAATGAATAAGATAGAATATAGAGTACAAAAATTAGACAAATGATTGTTATTATTAAAGAATATATGCCAGGAATGTAATATTTAGTTGATAAGTTAAGTGGGAAAGGGAATAGAGATAGCACTGTGTTATAATAGAGAAGCTTAGAAGAGAGTGAAAAGTATATGTTTAATAGAATAAAATAAGTTTGAAATGAGTAGGGGGAAAAATGGATAAGGGGTTGCAAAACTGTTGGAAGTCAACAAAAGGGGGGGAAGGGAGGGGGTTAGAATTGGAATATTTAAAGGAAATTGATTGTAATGGATATTATAGTGATTTCTAATCCAATAAAAAAATTTAAAAAAAATAAAAAAAAGTTTGCATGCCTCACCTGGGCCTGACTGCTTGCTACTGGTCAACAGCAGCCACCCCACAAAAGCCAGTGTGGTGCTGTGGTTAGAGTGTCAGACTAAGATCTGGGAGACTTTGATCCAAATCCACACTCTGCCAAGGAAGCTTTCTGAGTGACTTTGGGCTAGTCACACATTCTCAACATAATCTTACCTCAAGGAGTTTTTGTGAGATTAAAATGGAGACAAGATAAATGTCACCTCCTTTGTGTCTCCTCTGTGGAGGAAGGCAGGATATGAATGAAGTAAATGATAAGTATAGCTGAAGATGGAGGCCAGATAAAAGTTTGGTAGGTGAGAAGAAGAAAAGGAAGTAGAGAAAGGTGAGATTATGGTAGCTACCAGAAGGAGGAAATCATGTGGATCCCAGCTGCACAACTGAGCCCAGCCTGGCATCTGGCACCACACAGGGAGGGGTTGTCAGGGGAGGGAAAGCTAAAATGGGGGTGCAGCTAAAGGTAGGTTGACTGGTGGATGAAAAGAAAAGGAGGAGATACTATGTGGGCTTTAAGAGAAGGGAAGGAAGGAATAGCAGGGAAGGGGAAATGGAATGCCCCCCACGAATCCTTGTGGCTCCTCTGTTTGATATATTTAATGGTTAAATGGTTAATGATATATTTAATGGTTAAATGTGACAGTCCACCCAATGTCCACTAAAATCCTAGAGCGGTTTCACCCTCTATCCAGCCACCAGACTAGTGATAAATGTGGCCATTAAAGGGCTTCAGCAATATCAGTGGCTAAGATGCAGCTCGGCTGGCTGCTGCTGCCTCTTCTCCTTTACCCACTGTTGCCAAGTAGGCCCCCTCCCCTGCTTTGAAGCCTGCTATGAACTGTGTTAAAGTTTCCTGCATTACTGTTTCACTGCTGCACCAAAGACTGCTTTGCACGTGTGTGTTCTGATACACGTGTCAGTTTCCTACCTGCGTGTCAATTACCTTGCTTCTGCTATAGACTGTGTAGTTTACTGACTCCATGTTTGGGTAACTGCACTAAAGGACTCTCTTTCTGGGCAGCCCTGCCCTGACCTGTATCTGGACTTCCCAGTGCGTGTTTGGACTGTGTTACAAGTGTGCCCCGTGCCTGCATTGCCATCTGCCACGGACCGTGCCTGTTCCCTGCTTTGGACTGTGTTTTAAAGTGTTGTTCCCCCTGCCTCCATGGAAGCCTGCCTCACATGGGCCCAAGCCGCTGCTAGCAGCCGGGCGCCTGCCGGGGAAACCTCCAGCGAGCCTGGCTAGGCGCTCCCTGGTCAGTTCCCGCCTGGAGCCTCCCGCGGGTAGGTCGCCGAGCTTGCCCTCGCTACCGGGCAGCCTGCTATCCAGCCCCAGCTATGCCCAGCCGGCATCCATGTTCTCAGGCACCCAGAAGACCCAGAGGAAGAGACTGCTTTGAGAAGCCATTTCGGCGAAGCGGGCACACCACGTCCGCAGCGAGAGCCCCTCGCCCCGCTCTGCATATCTTAGGAGCCGCCCCGGAGAAGGAACTAAGTGCCGACCATCCCAAGCACTTAGAGAATGCATCTCAAAGAAACCTCCGCATTCCAAAGCTGATGACATCAGGACAAGCCCTGTCCGCTGGAACATCCATTCAGCCCACTTGGATTTCCCCCTCCCTCTTTTGTCCCCTCTTCCTGAGGTGTCACTTATCGCAATCAGATTACCAAAGTGGCCCATCCAAGCCATTCAGTAGCCCATTAGACCCTTTGTTTTAATCTGTGAGAACCACCAAGTACAGCACCAGCCCCAGGGTACGTTTTGGGGTATTTAAGCTGGTCTCTCAGACCACTCGGTGCTTAGGCCATTCCTATCCAGACTTCCTTGCTGTCCGTCTGTGGTCCCAGTGCTGGCATTGGGCCACCTCGCTGTTGTGTCTCTGCTTCGCTTCAGGATAAGTGAGTATTCCCCCTATCATCGTTGGGAACCAGCTAATGCGAACGTCTCTGTATTTCCTACTCTGTATTTCTTAGACCTTGTATGTTCTTTGTATGATTGTGCAAGCTAGGCTTACGCTACACTCAATACACGTGTTTGGACCTTACTCCTTGTCTGCCTCTTTTTTCACTAGAGTGTCTGGGATCGGGACCTCCGTAAACATAGGTTATGATCCTCGCTTAATATTAATAGTTACAGACTGCTGCAGCTAATTCCCCATTATAATAAAGAGCAGTTCTGGTAACAGTTTACTGGTGGAGAATATGCGGGCATAACCCAGTTCGTGTGAATACACGTGAGTCGACACGCGTGTCTTCAGCGAACTGACTTAGAGGAAAATTTTCCAGACCTCAGTGTAAAGAGCGCAATTTAGCTCAGGGAATTAAAAGTGTGAGTGTGTGTGGCTCTAGTGAGCATTTCTATCTTGTGGGTTGGCTTTTCCCCATTTCCTCCTTCAGCCAGCTTTGGACTACTTGCCTTTTGTGGTGCACCGCGAGGCCCTCCAGCCGTTATAACCGGTGTACTGTGGGTGAGGACCTCTGAACTGGTGAAGTTCCTGGCCACCTTCCGGGCCGCCTAAACGCGTCTATGTGGGTGGGATCCCAGAAGTAGGCTCTATAGATATATATATATATCCTGAAGCAGCACATATAAAATTCTTTTCCGCCCTCCCCCGTCTCTCCTAAGTCCGTCCAAACCCCGTTCCTGCCAGCACTTAGGCTTCAATCCCCGCTCCGGAGGAAACGTGAAGGGATCGATAGTCCGTTTGGTTGTTCAGTCAGTTTAGCTTTGGGAATCTAAAGCCAGGTTCCTGAAGCCCCGCGGCAGCCGGCCGCACCGTGCTTAAGAGTTTTAAGTTAGACTCTTGGGCGCCTTTCCGCTTGCGAGTTTTAAGTCAGACTCGTGAGCACACCTCGCTTGGGAGTCAGTGGGACTCTTGGGCACACTTTTGCTTGGGAGTTGTTAGAACTCTTGAGCGCTTTTTCCGCTTGGGAGTACAGTAAGTTTTACTCCTGAGCAATTTTGCTTGGGGACGTGCAGAGGCAGTCCTTGAGCGCATTCAGTCTTTTGGTCGAGGCTTGGAGACAGTTTAATCGTTTGTCTCTGAGCGTGAGGCCTGGGGACTTTTTGGAGTTTAGTTCTTGGGCAGAGAGCTTGAGAGCATTTTAGCTTCTGAGCAGAGGCTTGGGAGCAGTTCAGTTTCTGAGCAGAGGCTTGGGAGCATTTCTGGTTGCCTGAGCAGAGGCTTGGGAGACCCCCTTAATCGCAGTTTCTGAGCAGAGGCTTGGGAACACTTTTTGGTTTTCTGAGCGCATAGGCTTGGGAGACCCCTGAGCTTTAGCTTCTAGGCAGAGGCTTGGGAAGCACTGAGCGTTTTTGGTTCTTGGGCTTAGAGAGCTTGAGAGCACCCTCTGAGCCAGTAAACTTTTCCTGGTCCCGTGGCTTGTAGGCAAGCTTGAAACAGGAATAGGAATTTTCCCTTCTCCCCCGGTGGAGAAGAACCGAGTGTAGGACCCTGAAATACCCTTGTGACCCTAAAAGTAGGACCTTAAAACCCCCTGGTAAAAACCCTTGAGGACCTGAGGGAAGGATAAACCTCCCAACAGGGACATAGAGAGGAAGAAGTTGTTAAAACCCTTGAGCAGCTTTAATCGCCCCACCCTTGGTGTCGCTGATCCACTCTTTAACCTCCCCCGAGATCAGCCTTAAACTAAAAAGGAAAATGTACCGGGCAGCCCCCACCGTGCCCCGCCTGGAGAAGTGGCTAGTTAAGAAAGGAGATTGCCCTTGGGAAGCCGGTTCCTTCAAGGGACCTGACCCGCTCCAAATAGTTAGAAGCGCCTTCCAGGATTTTTGCGAGAAGGAGAAACCTAGGTCAAGTAAGAAGGACAGATACGGAGCCTGGGCACTTTTCACCGCCCTACAGGACAGCGTGTCCCTAATTAATAAGCTACAGGTAGCTCAGGAAGAACAGGAACAGGAGATAGAAAGGCTAAGGAGAGAAAAGAAGGAACATGAGGAAAAAGCAGCCGAGTGGCGTTCAGAACGCGTTAACTTCATGCTGGAGAAGCAAGGACTAGCCACTGCCCTCCAGGACGCCCAGCACAAGGCTGAAGTAGCCATCGCTCGTGCCGATATGGCTGAACACGCAGTAATTGAAGGACAAGAGAAAATTGCCAAATTAACCCATGCTGCCCAGTTCATGGCAGAGCAGAAAGTCGCAAAGATAGCCGCAGCAGACCACTCCGCTTGTAAGAGGGAGCTAGAGGCCCTAAAGCAGCACCTGGGGATGCAGCAGGCCGTAATTTCCGCCGTGCATCCCGCAGCCCTCTTGGCCCTCCCAGAAGATAGTAAGGATAGCTGGGCATCTCAATCGCCCCAACCCGAGGAAGCCCCACAGCCCCTCCATCCAATAGCTACTAAGGAAATAGTATCCATGGACGAGGATGGCAGAAAAACAGACCGGGTCGTTAAGGAAACCCGCAATTGGAGGCCCGATGAGCTCCAAGCCATAGCAGATCGCATGGGACCCCTAAACCGAGACACGGCCATCCAGTGGTTCACCCATGTGACCACCTCCCAGCCCTCCGCTAGTGGTTCCGATGTGGCCCAGCTGGCCCGCCAATGCGCTGCCCCTGAAATAGTCTCGGCCCTGAATGCCTATATCTCTAACCGAAGGTTAGCCACCCGCAGCCAGTATGGAGCAATTAAAGAGATCTGTGCATTCCTGTGGCCCACCAAAAGCTTGAAAGCCCTGTACATTGCAGAGTCTCAAAAACCCGGAGAGGACCCAGAGGCATATTTAGCTAGGAAACAGCTTCTTGCAGAGCTAGCAGATGAAGTAGATTTAGATGCAAGCGATGTGCCCGACTTTGACGAGTTAGAATTCAGGAGAGCAGTCTTAGATGGACTCAATAGTACCACCCGCCTAGCACTGGCAGGAGTGGAGCCCGGGAGCATCTCATGGGGAGACCTGGAGGCTCGCATCAGAAGCATTGCTGGCCTGTTGCGAGAAACCGGCGCCATCCGCCATGTGAAGCCCCCGGCCTCTCGTAGGAAGGAGAGCGAGCCGATAAGTGCAGTCACCTATGCCAATCATGGCCCCCACTCTCAATACCAACCACAGGGACGCAGCCCGTATCCGGAGGCAAGGGGAGGAATCCTGAGGGGAAGGAGCGGCAGCTTTAACCGGGGAAGGGGACCGAGGGACTACCGCCCGGGAGTCTCCTTTGCGCCCGCCCCGAGTTACAGTTCCTCCTCCCAGCAAGGACCCCACGAGCCCCGACTACAGGATGCACCCATAGCCCCTTCTCACTCGCGAGCATCGCACCCGTACCACCATCAGGTCTACCTGCCTCCAGATCAGTCTAATGCTTGGGGAGCATCGCAGGGCGACCACGAGGGCTACCGGGACCGCGGCAGCACGCCCCAGTCCAGGGACTCCCTCCGTTGGGAACTTTGGATGCGCCTCAAAAACATTGGAGCGAACATGGAGCTCTTCGACGGAAAGCCCACGTCCGTTCTAATGAAGGCGATCATGGAGTGGGAAGACCAGCAGCAGCCCCCAGTACCTCCGTCGGCGCCCCCTTTGCCGCCAGACCCTCCCTTCTCGAGTCCCCCGATAGCTGCGGTTCGAGAACGCCCGAGCCCCAACAACCCCTTTAGAGGAAGCGCCGCTTCCACCGACCAGAGTGCAGGATCAGAATAGGGTTGCCCCGAGTCCCAGTCTCCCTCCGTGGGCATAGTTGCCAAACTAAAGCCGGACACATGGGGGAGACCCACAGTGAAGGCAGGGATCGGGACTCCCGGGGAAAAGAAGAAGCCTGCCACCCTCCTCATAGATACCGGAGCTTCACTTAATATACTCCGGCCCACCTTAGTCACAAAGGGAACTCAGACCCCCACAACCATGCAGCTCGCCGGTTTTGGAGGCGGCACGCAGGAATCCCCGGTCTGGCAGGATATCCCCCTCTCCGTTGGGAACCTGGCCACCCGGATTTCGGCATGCGCAAACCGGGGAGAAGACGATGGACTTTTGGGCATGCCATTTTTCCGTGCCGAGGGACTGACCATTGACTTAGCAAACGGGCTCCTGTGGCGCATCCCGGGAGGCCCAGACTTTGTTAATGCGGTCCATCGATGCGCAGCCCTCAAGGCCCCCCTTCCTCTCGCCCCCATCACAGGAGACCCCTGGGTTCAGGACTTTCCCGAAGTGTGGGTGACAGACAAGGCCGAGTGTGGGATAGTGAAGGGCGCCTGCGTCCTGATTGAAGGAAAGGACCCCCCTCCCCAAAGACAGTACAAGTACCCAGCAGAAGCTGAGGCAGGGATAGCCAAGACTATAGAAGGACTCCTTGAGTGGGACGTCATACTCCCGATGCAGTCCATCTGCAACGCCCCATTGTGGCCAGTTCTGAAAGCAGATGGAGTGACCTGGAGAATGACGGTCGACTTCCGTGCCCTGAATGCCACCACCCCTCCAGTTGCCCCGGTTGTGGCCAAGTATAATGAGATCCTAACGGCCATTGCCGCTGGGTCCCGGTTCTACTCGGTCATAGACCTGGCCAATGCTTTCCACTCTATCCGGTTGCATGAGTCTTGCTGGTACAAGTTCGCGTTCACTTTCCGCGGCCAGCAATACGCATTCAAGCGGACACCCCAGGGATTCCACTCCAGCCCCAGCATTTGTCATGCCCATGTGGTTCAGATGTGGGAACACCTCCAACCCTCCTCGAGGCCCCACGTACTGAGCTACGTGGATGACATTTTAGTCCACGCCCCCACGGAAGAATTAGCCCGCCAAATCACCAGGGAAGTCCTGGAACTCCTCCGCGAGACTGGGTTCAAGGCAAGCAGGGAAAAGGCCCAATTGGTTCAGACCAGCGTCAAGTACCTGGGTCTGACCCTGGGACCCGAGGGTCGCACCCCGGACGCCCAGCGAATGGAGGTCATTTCCAAGCTGCCTGCACCCACCGATGTCCCCTCCCTCAGAGCCCTTCTAGGAACTTTTAACTTTTCCCGAGACTTCATTGAGTCCTTTGCAGACAAAGCTCGCCCCCTTTATGCTCTCCTCAAGAAGAACACTCCCTGGGAGTGGGGACCGGAGCAACAGACAGCCTTAGCCGAGCTAAAGCGTAGCCTGGCCGCGGCCCCGGCCCTAGCCCATCCAGATGTAACTCAGCCATTCTTTATTCAGCTGGCAGTATCAGACAAGAGCATAGGAGCCACGCTCACCCAGCAGCAAGCGGGGACCGCTAGAGTAGTAGCCTATGCCTCTCGCAACCTAACCGCAGTAGAAACTAAGTTCAGCCCATGCGAAAAGACTTGCCTTGCTCTAGTTTGGAGTCTGACCCATTGGGAATTTATCATAGGAGGCTCCCGCACAATAGTTCAAACTACTCACACGCCCCTCAAATATATTCTGTCTGGCAAGATACAAGACGGACAAGTTTCAAACGCCCGCATAGCCCAGTGGACCCTGGCCCTGGTCAACCGCGGAGTAGAATTCAAAAGGGAGACCACTGAGCCACCAGCCCCCTATGGCCTATTGGTAACTGGGACCGAGCACGAGTGCCCCCTGGACCCGCCACCACAGGTTGTCTGGCCAGTCACTTGGGGAGTCCCGCTAGAGGAAGCCCGACAGAACGGCTTCACATGCTGGTTCTGTGATGGCTCCTCCTTTCACGTTGGAGGCTCCCCTCGGACAGGCTACGGCGCCGTGCGAGTGAGCGACGCCCATACTCTCAAAGGTCCAGCCCGCCCCCATTCCAGCCAAGCGGCTGAGGTGCAAGCGCTTCTGGCAGTGCTCGAGTTTGAGCCCCCAGAAAGCCCACTTGCCATTTACACAGACTCGGATTGGACGGCCAAAGCCGCCACGGTCTGGCTCCCGGTGTGGCAGAATCAGGGGTGGAGAGCTAGCGATGGGAAACCCGTAGCCCACCTACAGCTATGGCAGCAAGTAGCAGCACTCCTCCAGTCCCGCTCAGGCCCAACGCAGGTGACCCATGTCAAGGGACACCAGAAGACGAACTCAGAGACCGCTTACTGGAATGACCAGGCAGACCTCGCAGCCAAGGCAGCCGCCACTGAAAATGCTCCCCTACCGGAATCGGCCACCGATTGTCCCCTCCGCCCTGTCACCACTCGGGCACAAGCCCGCAGCCAAGCTCAGGGAACCGCAGGAACACTAGACCTAGCACAACTGCAACTATCTGACCCAGAAATAACTGACCTCCTAGCCGCAGGAAGGGATCAGACAGGGAGACTCATGATCAGAGAAGAGGAAGGCATAGTTTGGGCAGTAGATGCAGCCGGCGAACGCCATTGGGTAGTGCCATTGGAAGTTAGGGCTGACTTAATTCAGTTTGTCCACGAGCAGGGACACCGAGGCAAGGATCTGACTCTGGAAAGGGTAAAAGAGGTTGGTTGGTGGCCTGGCATGCGCACCGAAGTAGCGCAATGGGTAGACAACTGTCTGTCCTGCGCTATGGTCAATGCAGACCCCACCGGACCTAGAGCTCCCCTCCAGCATCAGAGAATTGACGGACCCTGGGCTCGCATACAAATTGACTTTATCGGCCCCCTTCCCCCCACTGCTCGCGGCAATCGCTACTGCCTCACTGTCATAGACCCCTTTAGCAAATGGGTCGAAGCGTTTCCGTGCAAGCGCAACAATGCAGCCACCACAGCCAAACTACTGTTCAACAATGTCTTTTCAAGATGGGGCATCGTGCGAGTCATGGACTCCGATTTAGGCTCACACTTGATCGGAGAAGTTACACAGGAGCTTTGTAAAGCACTGGGCATCCAGCAACGGTTCCACATAGCCGGCCACCCTCAGGCTTCAGGCGCCATAGAAAGAACCAACCGGACCCTCAAGGAGGCTCTCCGCAAGATGGTTCGCTCCTCCGGGAGAGACTGGGATGAAAAACTCCCCATAATCCTAATGGCCATTAGAGGCACTACCGCAGTTCACGGGCTCACACCCCATATGGTAATGACAGGGCGAAGAATGCAGCTCCCGGAAGCCTTCTGGCTAGATACGCAGCTCCCTTCCGATATGCAGCCTGTAGTGATTAATGATGCTTGGGTCCAGGATCTGCTCTCATCCATACACGCCGTCCACATGCAAGTGGCCCAGAAGTTGGGCACAGCTCAGAAGGATATGGACCGCAAATTAGGATGGGTCAGGAACCCCAGGCAGTGGGAGGAAGGACAGCTCGTCCTATACAGGAAGTTCTCGCAAAAAGCGCATTCACTAGCAGCCAAATGGCAAGGCCCAGTCCCTATCACAAAAAGAGTCTCCCCAGCTGTCTATCAGGTAGCCATCCAGAGAAAGACAGGAGGAACATGGCTAAAATACTTTCACGCCTCTCAATTAAAAGAATGGAGAGGGAAGCCGCCGCAAACCGCCCCTCCTGTGTATGACCCTGGGGGAACCGCCACCAGCCCAGCCCCCCTCTGCCCAGTGATTCGCCAGATATCCCTTCACCCTGGGCCAGAGATACCCTGTGTCCCCTTAGATAAGACCTTTGTAGCTTTAGTATAAAAGAAACAGTAGAACATGTAGATGTAAGAGTTTTCCAATTCTATTCTTTAACTTCACTAGGCGGGCCCCACAGTTGGGACCCTTAGGGAAAGACACGGCAATCAAAGCCAAATAGGACCACCACCGAAAGTGATTCTCAATTGGATTGTAAGCCGCATGTTCGGAAAAAAATTGCACAGGCAAAAGAGATTTGCTGTGTGAAAGTGGTTGGAGAGGCTTTAGCCCAGGGTGCATACATTCTTTCGAACATAGTGGAACCACCAAATAAGGTGATCCCTGTATTCGAAAATATATCACCCGCCGTGCTGGTGAAGATCCCGCATCTACGTAGATTCGGGGTCTCACCTGCCAGACCCACGCTTTCGCATGATGGTCGGCTTTGGCTTTGAGGGCCGTGCCTCCCCTGGAAAAGGTCCCCCAGATAGCCCAACACCTCTCTTTTACTAATGTTCATAGTCGTCATGGTGAGTTGCTATACGGCGCCACCAGCCAGTACGCTTTAGTGCAAACGTAAAAGACCCGCCAGTATTTTGTAAATATGTACCTCTGGAATGTGTTATTGGGGTGCGTTCGCCACGCACAAGGGGCAGCGTACCTCATTTACATAGCCAGGATCCCCCGCGCCAAGATGACCCCCGATTCACCCAGACTCAGTGGCGCCGACAGATCTCGGCCGCCTCCGCCGCTTTTCGATAAACGCCGCCGAGCGCCCTCGGCTCCACTTCGGCCCTTTCCGCCAGCAGCCGCCCGCCCCACGTAATCTTTTCCCTTGCCCGTACCGTACAAGGGAAAAGAAGGGGGGGGAGACATATTGAAGTTTTATTAAGCCCTGCCAGGCCTTCCAAGTGAGGGCAACCCAAAAGTACCCCACACCCGTATGCCTCTTGCTCCATGTGTTTTTCTTTTTTGCTCAGTGCATTTTTCTTTTGCTCAGTATATTTTTCTTTTTGCCCGGTGTACTTTTTTTTTTTTAAAACCAGAAAATGGGGCCTCCCGAGGGAGTCCCCCCCCAAAAATTGGTTGTCCTGCAAACATATGACGAAGGCCTATTTTTGAAAAATTAAAACGAGGGCCCCCGTCTGCAGCAACCCTTATAGTTAATGTAAACCGCTCTTTAGGTTCTTTTTCTTTTTAAAACGGCAAGGCCAGGCCGAGCCGGACCGATGGCTCTCAGCCCGCAAAATAAAAATAGCCCGCCGCCAAGCAAGGGGCACCCGAAGGCCACATAGCCTAGGCACCCAGGGACCCCTGGGGCGAGTTTGCATAATCCCGCCTAACGCACAGCCGACCCTAGCCCGACGTAAAGACGTTTCCCCTCTGAAATATACATGCTATAGGAAGAAGCCCCCGCACAGGAGTTCCCCAGAGCAACAAGCTGGAAGGCTCGCTTAGTGCTCCGGGACTTCTCGTTCGAGCCCCAATCAGTAAGAGTGCTGGCAGAAAAACACCCTTCTTTTTCCCTGCTTTACTTCATTCATTTTGCTGCAAGAAACTCAGGGAACCTGTACTTATATCCGCAGGTCTCCCCAGGATATTTTCACCACAAAGGAAAAGGAAGGCCAGGAGATGAGGCACCTGGCTACTCTGTGTTTGCTCGTGCTGACAGGCACCCTAATAGAGGGACGCCCGTCCAAATTAATGCCCTACCCACACTGGAGATGCATCAATACCCTGGCAGGGAATGAAATGATGGTCTGCAAGGTTGTGCAGCAAAGCAATATGACCACCCCCACGGATCGCACTAACTTCCGCAGTTGTGAAGAACAGTGGATCCGACCCCCAGAGCTTGTTATTTTATGTGTGGGAGTAAAAACTCTGTCTCAAGAACTAGTATGTTACTCGCCTACTGATACAGTTTCACCACTTGCTCCGATTCCTTGTATGTTCCTTCCCCGTATCAGGCCAGCCCCCACCGCAGTCCCGGTGGTAGACAGATATACCACCCCTGCCAACTTCGAAACCTCGCCATTTGTCACTGAGGCTTTCGGACCATACTGTGAAGTTATTCTAGTGTCGGCCGCAGTATGGAAGGCAGGAGACCCCTTTAGAATGACCATCCTACTAGGCACTACTACCACTGAAACTGCATCAGTCACTATCACGCCCCCTTCAGGCGCAGTTCTCTCCTTTGCTATAGAACGCTGGGAGAACCTGACCTGGATTGTAAAAGAGGAAGACCTAGCCAAACACGGCCCACCCGATTGGATACTGGTTCAACAGACGCCCGAATGCCAAACTAAGCCCCTAGTAGAGAAATTTCACCGGCTTGGGCTGCTCTTTGTAAATTTGACTCACGAACCAGGCAATTATTCCTTGCTGATCCGGACCCAGGAGACCCACACCATCCAAATTGACCCTTTGATTGCTAGCAATGAACAATTAAGCCAAGGCGGCACGCATATAGTGGGCTCCCATGTTTTGAAAACTGACATTCGAGAGAGAGTTCTAGTCCGCCCGCAAATGTCTTTAAAAGAGATCCGCATAGACTTAGCTGAGCTAAATGTAACCCAGAGGCTGCCGCAGTGCGCTCCTTATCTGGAGGCCGGTAGCAAGGGTTGGAATGCATGGCTACAACTGTGGATCGATCCCTCTCCCTCTCTCTCGCGTGCCAGACGAAGCATTGCTGACTGGACTGCTCCTGCAGCCGGAGGCTTAGCAATCATGGATTCGGTCAACATTGAGACTCTCGCTAATAAGTTTGCCCATGTCACGACTAGCATCTCCGACTTAGGTAAACCGGTGGTGCAGTCCCTAAATTCCATTTCGAATGGGCAACACGAGATCAGCTCCATTTTAGTTAACTGGGAGAGTCAAATTGAAAGAGATTTTTCTCTGCTGCTCAAGGGAACACAGTCTTTGGAACGCAACATGTCAATAGCCATGGCATGTATGCAAGCCCAACAATTAAATCAGGCTGTGGCCATGGGGCTAATTCGGCAAGCCACGGACGGGCACTTGCCCCTGGAAATTAAAAGATTGATTGTGCCCAAATTGTCACCCATAGAACTGGAGCTTGAATCCTGGTGGTCTCTCGTAAATTCCTCATTCTCACCGACCACCCAGGAGCTTAAATTATTTTTATTAACGGCCAGTGTGCACGAGTCATTCCATGTGTATCCAGTCGTGCCTCTGGGACTCCAAGTCAGCGACACCGAAGTCCTCTACGCCCGCCACCCCGACCATTGGGCTCGCTTCACCCCGACCGGATGGCAGCTCGTCAGCCTCCAAGGGTGCCAGCATCGAGACCAGACCGGCTTCATTTGCCAGGACCAAGCCTTTGCACCTCATCACCCCTGTGTAGCCCCGCAAGTCGACGCCCTCAACGAGTGCTCTTTTGAGGTCGTCCGGGAGAATAGCTCCGCTGTGGTCTACATTGGGAAAGGATGTGCCTGCGTGCGAACGGCCTGCGACTTTGTGATCCTGAACTCGTTCCAGCTCAAGCCCGCGATCCCGGGAGTCAATCGCTGCTTCTGTAACCTGTCTTCGGTGGCAGCCTGCGACTTCACCTACACGGTACCGGTCTGGACCCAAGAAGAGATCCTGGTGGCGCCCTCCATCTATCAACATGTGAAGCCCATCTCCCTCGGCATCGGTCTGGAGCTAATCCACGAGCTCCTGACCCACCCCCAGCTCCACCGCACCCTCCAGAGCATCCAGAGGGACGGGGACACTACTGCTTTGGTTGTGTCCCACAACGGAAAGGAGATTCTGGATCTTGCCCAGCGGATTAAGACCACCGGCGAGCATTCGTGGTGGGAGACCCTCTTTGGCTGGAGCCCCACTGCCACTGGAATTTACAATTTGGCTTTGCACCCGATCGTTGTGATTTTGGCCTTTCAAGTTTTATTATGTGCCTCATTACTTTATTTGGGCTGTTGGAGCCGCCGACAGCTCCAGCAACTCCAGCTGTCTTGCCGTTTGGATCACTATAATCCAGACCTACTCTTGCCCTAATGGTTATTCTTGGCGCCCTCCTTTAACCCTTGTTTGTTTTATTGCTTGTGCCGGTATGAACTATGATTATGTTTACTATGTGTACGGATCCTGCACCGGCCCCATGGACGCTCTGCTGCCGGACACCGCTCCGAGGCCCTCTTGTGGACTAGGGGGGGACATGTTTCTCTGCCTCCCAGCCCACGGCCCGTCTCCAAACGACCGCCAGCAGCGCCACCTCCATGAGGACTAGAACTGTGTGCCTGGAGCCCTTCTCGCCGCCTGCCGACCCTGCTCTGCGGATTGACGCAGACAGCAAGGGAGGGTGGAAGTGTGTTTTGGAGCACATGGACTAAGTTTGCTTGTTCTTGTATATATGTAACCCAGTCCAGCAGCTGTACTGCGGACTGAGCCGTCTGTGATCTTTGTTGCTCTATTGTTTTATGAATTTCTTCTCATTGCTTTTATGAATTTTAACTCCCATGAATTTAGCCCCGAACTAGTCCCCCCCTCTATCTATTGCAAGTGCGCCCATGAACTTCATCCCGCTGAATTTTGTTTTAACCTTTTGAATTGCCTTCTTAACCCGACTCCCTCCGCCGAGGCAGTTCTAGTCTATGAATTTGATTTTAATCCAGCCATATTGATTTGGTTTTTAATTGCAGAGTGTATTTTTCTGCCCCCATGAGCCCTTCCGCCGCCTACCCCTCATGAATTGTTTCCACGCACTTGCTTTTATTCTTGCTGCTTTTGACTTCATGAACTATTGCTTTTAATCACATATATGTATTTATGATTTTAGCCATTTATGAATTACTCTACCCTTGATGAATTATGCCATGCTTGCACATTTCACTTTACCCTGTATGAATTGCTTTTAATTGTCCCTGCTTTTAATCCTATGTATGATTTTAACTATCCATGAATTGATCCATGTATATTAATTGCTCCTCGTTTTTAATGCTTTTAACCCATCATGAATTCCGTATGAATTACCCTCATCCACGAATTAATCAATGTACACAATTATGAATTATTGCTATTTATATGCATGAATTGATCATTGCTGCCTATTACTATGAATTACTATTGCTATGAATTATTACTATTTATTCTGACAATTGCACTTAGCACACCCCCTGGTGTGAACCCAGAGACCTGCAGCCCATTGGCTGATCTAAATTGCACTTATTCGGTTAGGTGGTTCTCCAAACTAAATTTTTGAGTGACGCCTCCCCCTCCTTCCCTTCCCACTCCTTCTTCGCTCGAAGCTCGACCACCGGACATTGCCGACCACCTCGCCTTTGAAGTCAAGTTCGGAGACCCGCGCGCCTGACGTCCCGGGGTCTCCGAGGGGGGGAATTGTTGCCAAGTAGGCCCCCTCCCCTGCTTTGAAGCCTGCTATGAACTGTGTTAAAGTTTCCTGCATTACTGTTTCACTGCTGCACCAAAGACTGCTTTGCACGTGTGTGTTCTGATACACGTGTCAGTTTCCTACCTGCGTGTCAATTACCTTGCTTCTGCTATAGACTGTGTAGTTTACTGACTCCATGTTTGGGTAACTGCACTAAAGGACTCTCTTTCTGGGCAGCCCTGCCCTGACCTGTATCTGGACTTCCCAGTGCGTGTTTGGACTGTGTTACAAGTGTGCCCCGTGCCTGCATTGCCATCTGCCACGGACCGTGCCTGTTCCCTGCTTTGGACTGTGTTTTAAAGTGTTGTTCCCCCTGCCTCCATGGAAGCCTGCCTCACATGGGCCCAAGCCGCTGCTAGCAGCCGGGCGCCTGCCGGGGAAACCTCCAGCGAGCCTGGCTAGGCGCTCCCTGGTCAGTTCCCGCCTGGAGCCTCCCGCGGGTAGGTCGCCGAGCTTGCCCTCGCTACCGGGCAGCCTGCTATCCAGCCCCAGCTATGCCCAGCCGGCATCCATGTTCTCAGGCACCCAGAAGACCCAGAGGAAGAGACTGCTTTGAGAAGCCATTTCGGCGAAGCGGGCACACCACGTCCGCAGCGAGAGCCCCTCGCCCCGCTCTGCATATCTTAGGAGCCGCCCCGGAGAAGGAACTAAGTGCCGACCATCCCAAGCACTTAGAGAATGCATCTCAAAGAAACCTCCGCATTCCAAAGCTGATGACATCAGGACAAGCCCTGTCCGCTGGAACATCCATTCAGCCCACTTGGATTTCCCCCTCCCTCTTTTGTCCCCTCTTCCTGAGGTGTCACTTATCGCAATCAGATTACCAAAGTGGCCCATCCAAGCCATTCAGTAGCCCATTAGACCCTTTGTTTTAATCTGTGAGAACCACCAAGTACAGCACCAGCCCCAGGGTACGTTTTGGGGTATTTAAGCTGGTCTCTCAGACCACTCGGTGCTTAGGCCATTCCTATCCAGACTTCCTTGCTGTCCGTCTGTGGTCCCAGTGCTGGCATTGGGCCACCTCGCTGTTGTGTCTCTGCTTCGCTTCAGGATAAGTGAGTATTCCCCCTATCATCGTTGGGAACCAGCTAATGCGAACGTCTCTGTATTTCCTACTCTGTATTTCTTAGACCTTGTATGTTCTTTGTATGATTGTGCAAGCTAGGCTTACGCTACACTCAATACACGTGTTTGGACCTTACTCCTTGTCTGCCTCTTTTTTCACTAGAGTGTCTGGGATCGGGACCTCCGTAAACATAGGTTATGATCCTCGCTTAATATTAATAGTTACAGACTGCTGCAGCTAATTCCCCATTATAATAAAGAGCAGTTCTGGTAACACCACCAGCCAGTAAGTCTGGTCATAGTTTTGAAAGCCAAAACAATCCCAAAGTTTTGGGAGATAAATTTTAGAAATCAAGAAATTTTGGGAGCACCTTCTTTCATTTGGGGTATTTCCAAGCTGAGATGAAACAGGAAATTTTGAGTATCAGTTTTTATCAGGACACGTCCCTAGTTTCTACCACCGAAGAATGCCTGTCTCTAGTTACCACCACCCATATCAGTTTTGTTGCGATAAGGAAGAACATGTGAGGAGTAAAGACTATTTATCCCAAAACTGAAATGCAACTTGGAATTAGCCATTTTGCATCAGTTCAGGGATATTCAAAGTATCCAAGGGATATTCTAGGAATATAACATTTTGGGTGCCAGAATTGTGGGGCACAAAAATTGTGCCTCAAAAGATTACTAAAGCTGAAACAATCCCCCTGCGATTCTGGCATTAAAAAAAGCATATTAGAATAATCTAAACTGAAATTAAAGTGGAATTTTTTACTATGCAAACTCCGAGTGAGGGAGCAACTTAACTGGACTGGGAAGTACCCTGTTACTCAAGGCTTTAAAGCAAACAACCTGTATTTTGAGTTGTGCCTGGAAACTGAAAGCTTGTTCAGCTCACATGATCTTTGCTGGTGGGGATCAGGCAGCCAATTAATTGACAGGCTGTTTGGCTGTTGCAGCCAGTTTCCATCTATCTGCAGAACAGGCAACTTGCCACCCAACCTTCAGCTGAGAGTTCCTGTATGCTCGGACCCCTCCTCTCTTCCTGTGTCTTTGTTCTTTCTCTCTTCTTGTGTCCTTTCAAGAGACGAGTCAACCTCATGGTTCTCTCCTGAGTCCATGCATAGGCAAGCAATCTTATTCACACACCAAGAAACAGGGGATGCTTGCAGTGAAAAAGTCTGTTAGGTAGGGATAATCAGTGGGCATGAACCTGCCTTCAACAAAGCAATTTTTTACCTTTTGCTGAATATATTTGCCTTACATGTGCCTGCTGTGCTTATTACCCATGTTCTGCTGCTGTGTAATTCTGCTGAACAGAAAACAGTTTCTTAATATCCCCAGTAGAAGCAATCCTGGATGTGACTGAAGCATGGCTCAGTGTGGGCAGATTGAGGCTTTCAAGGTATTGCTTTAGCTGGTCTATCATCTTCAGCACCACATGCCACAAAGCAGGCCTGAGCCCCAATGGGAGGCCAGGATCCAGCCGCACTACCAAGCT